>NC_135649.1:123756160-124439910 GCF_053574225.1 Canis aureus
TTTGGTAAAACTGGGTGATGCAGAGATGAACCCAGAAGCCCAAGAGTCAGGCCTAGTTGAGAAGGAGCTCAGCAGAGGCTGGTGGAGTCTGGTGGGGGAGACAATCTGTAGAGTGCTAGCCCCATCTTTGTCAATGCCCTGCATGGGTTTCCTGTGGCCACAGTAACAAACTACCCCAAACAGGTGACCCAGACAGTGGCTACAACAGAGGCCGGGAGCTGAGAAAGGGTCCTCCCCGGAAGCCAACGCCATCAGTGTCTGTTGTCCCAGCCCCGGTTTGTGGGCATTTGGCAGTCCCCCCGGAGACAGACAGTTGTATGGACAAAGCTGAGTCTGTGTTTGGGGTCACCAGGCCACACTCAGGATTGGCCCCGGGGGCCGGATGTTAATTCTCATAGTGCTGACTTCTCCCAGGGACATCTGTCTAGTGTCAGGAGTGCCCTGCAGGTGCACACCGCCCCAGGGGACCCCATGTCCTGCCCTTTGGTGGGTTCTGGTTTGGGGGGACATGGCCGTTCTCTGCCAGGAGGTGTACATGGGGGCCCTGGAGCCTGGGGTCGGGGGCTCTTCAATGTGAGTGTTTGAGCTTCAGCCACATGCCACTCAACTAACTGCACAGGTGATCCCAGGGACAGACCCTGGGCTCCCTCCCTTCACGGCTAGCCTCCCTGCCCCACAGAACGCCTCCCCAAACCCAGGATCTATGAACCATCACTGGGTTCCGAGGACATGCATTCGGAAACGGGACCCCCCCCACACACCCCCCACCCTGTAACGCGCACACCAAGCCCTCGGGTTTGCACACATCATGCATTCTTCTTCAGCCTTGGCGAGTCTCCGGGCACATAGCTGGGGGCTGGCCTGACACTGGGTCTTGCGTGCATCCTGAGAACCTGTAGGACAAACAGGCGGATGTTCAACAGAATCGTCGTGAGTCATAGATGCTATCTGTGCCCTGTGTTGGCATCCCGTTTCCCACCACGGCCCCGTCACCCCCACCGCAAGCTGTCCCCACCTCCACACCCTGCTTATCGTGATCAATGGCACAGATTACAGTTAAGAACTGAGGATGGTTCCCCAGCTGCTAACAAACCCAAGTCCCCCATCTCCCCGGCGACCACCCTAAAAAGGAGAGGGGACGTTGCCACGTGCAAAGCCCTTTCCACTTGGGCCGAGGGACACCTGTATTCAGCCTAAGACAAGTGTAGCTACCGCACACCCGCAGGAGCGAATCCTTTGCTACCATTCGCGATATACAATCTATGGCAGAAAATCTGCATGCAGACCTATGCATCCAGGCTCATAAAAGAAAATATTTGCTCTTTGTTGCAAGGATGTTGCTGAGTTAATCAAAAACCCGACCCTCTTGGTGCTAGGAAGCATGTGGAGCTCACTGCATGGACGCGTTGTAGCAACATTCATACGCATCAAGCGCTTTGTATCCTATGCATGATATTATGTATCACGCACAGGCTACAATATGCGCACAAGACGTTTTCCTGCAACATAGTCTCTATAGCAGCTCGGAGTCCGTGCAAAATCATCCCAAGTCGACCAGAATTTTCCAGAAACAGAGAGCTCCATTTTCTTTCTTTCTTTTCTTTTCTTTTCTTTTTTTTTTTAAACTCCATTTTTTAAAGGAGTTTAGAATGATCGACGCAGATCCTCCTGGAAGAACGTGGAATTGCAACGCCTCAAAAACCCCATAAAAAACGCTCACTTCTCCTTAGATGCGATGGCATCAAGTGGGAGCTGTCACGCTGCGGTCTGCGTGGGAGCCCCCGGAAGGCTTGTGGCCATTCCACCAGGGCTTCTGATTGTGCAGGTGCCTCTGCAGGTGTGTCCCAGGCAGGTCCAGCCCTGCTCCGCACCTCAGGTGAGGTCTTGGATTTGGACGAGAGAACGTCGGTTCACTTTGGATGATGGCGCTCCAGCAGCCCGGGGTGTAAAACCCGGGGTGTAAAACCCGCGCTTTGCTGACCATCATGGAGAAAACCCACAAGGTGATGCTGTCTTGTGAAATAATAAGAAAACAGCGTACCATCCGACAATGCGCCCGCTCAGTGTTTATCTGAAGGAAACAAAATCCCTAATTCAAGACGACACCTGCACCTGCACGTTCACAGCTCCCGGATTCACAGCAGCCAAGACATGGAAGCAACCTAAGTGCATGGATGGGTAGATGGTTTTGATGCTTCTGGCGCCTTCTGCCCCCATTTTCAATCCAGTGCACACCCCAGAAGGATGGAGAAATGCAGGAATGTGGGCTTCATCACCTCATAGCCGGGTGGGAAACCCGCAAAAGTCTCTGTGGTCAACTCCCCCCAACAATGACCCTGATCACCAGTGTCCACTCCCAACCCCAACGACACAAATCCCCACACTCACACGAGGAAACTGCAAAGCAACCCCTACATCCACTTTTCTACTGGGATGGCTCATACCCTTCACGAGTATGTCCACCACCCAGTGACCCCAAACATACCTCCTAAAAACCCTACTGATGAGAGACTCTAGGCACACACCTCAGAGCTTCAGAAAGACACGTGAGTTAACTGTTGTAATCAAATATTGGAAGAAGTTCACTGCTTATCAGCTGAGCAGGTATGTATAGGGTTTGTACTCAATGTGAGGGTGTAGTGAGTGGGATGGTGTCCCCCCCAATTCACGTCTACCCGAGAACAAGACCTTATATGGAAATGGGGACTTTGCAGATATGATGAAGTGAAGGCTGTGAGATAAGCTTGTCTTGGATGAGGTGGCCCTACATCCAATGACGGGGGTCCTCGTAAGAGACAGAAGAGGAGCCGTAGACGCAGAGGAGGAGCCCCGTGAAGATGAAGGCGGAGACAGGAGGGACGCAGCCACCAGCCGGGGGATGCCTGCGGCCCCAGATGCTGGAAGAGGCAGGAGGGACCCTCCCCGGAGCCTCTGGATCTCAGGGGTCCTGCCCCCCTCCATCCCCAGAGTTCAGACATCTGGTCTCCAGGGCGGGATACATATCTGTGGTTTGGGGGCCCCCTGGTTTATATTGTTTTTCTATGGTCGCCCTTGGGTGACTCACACACTGATGTTATCATGAACCCCAGTCAAGTCCTCTGGGTTCATGCCCCCGTCCATCTTTCCATCTGCCCAAGTCTGTCCCGGAGGGTGAGAAATATGACTCTCATGATCCCCATTAAACCCGTTCTTCCGCCTGAGCCCAGAATGCACAGGACGCAGTTTCAGGACACACACACCGAACTTGAATGATCCTCGTTCAGCGTTTCTGTATGTTCGGCATTTAGCCTTAAAAACATCTGCTCAGAAATCCCTGCAGACAAGGTGGCCCTCGTTTTAATGAAAGGCTCCGTCCCGTATCCCCCGTGAGAGCAAGGCTGACAGATGCTTTCGGTGGGCGCTCAGGTTACACAGGAGAAGCAATTAGGATGCTAACAGGAAAAAAAAGAAGAAGAAAAAAGTCGAGACATTTGCCAGGCATCGCCAGATGCCTCCTCTGGTTATTTTGGAAAAATACGTCGTAAAAACGTCCGTTGCGTGAGCATCGCAGCTCACTACATTTTCACCATTTTTTTCAATTAAGAAAAATCCCTGACGATGAATCTTTGAAGGCGACACGTTGCATCTCTGCATGCCTGCCAAGAAAACATGAATTTAAGAGGTGCCGAGCTCCGCGGCTTGGGACCCTCCAAGTCTTAAGTCAAAAATCGCTTTTTACAAAGTTCTTCCAACGTCTTATGTCAAAAGCAAGTGAAACGCGCACAGACACTCCAATCATTCACGTCCTAAGAACCCAGAACTGCGAGCGCCTGCTCTTGCAAATAGTTAAATTTTATAACGCGCAGGCCAGCGATTTCCTATTTTGCCTCTTTTTCCCTCTCGGCTCAGCGTTGGCCACGCCAGGGTTGATGAGATCAAGACGTCTGTAAAGACGGCATTTCCAATTTTCCTCTGGCTTCCTGCCCGGATCTCACATCTGGGTGGTCACCGGCCTGTCACGCTAGAAATCCCGGGATTCAGGGAAACGCGTGGTAGCAAAACGTTGAGGACTTTAAAAAAAAATTTTTTTTAACGTTGGCATCATTTGCATTAACGTTTGCATCTTTCGCGCATGCCTTTGCATCCGATACCCCTTGGAGGGAAAGGCTCGTAAATATATCGTAGGACGACCACACGTGTCACGTGGAGGCAGCCGCGTGATCGCCCACGGCTGAGAAACTCTGGCCGGCCACAGACTTCTCTGGATTCCTTCAAACATAAAACCTGGATGGCGTTGACTGATGACCTACACTGACAACCGTGCACTCGCTCGGGTGTAAAAGAATATTTTTTAACAAACTCACTCAGCTTCTCTAGAGGGCTGTCTGGGATCCGAATTCCCCAAATCTGCCGAGGCGATGACTCGGACCTGGATTCCTTTCTGTTACGGATCGCACTATATCCCGCGCGCCGTCAATAGACCGTCTTATTCTTTCATACACATCCTCTTCCCTGCAAGTTATAAGAATTCTCTATTTATACGTAGGTGCTTACTCCAGGACACAGCGGTGTATGTAAATGCCGAGTTAGAGGTTGTATTAGTCAGCTCTGCTGTGTAACAAAACAAACCTGGCAGCCTCACACAGCATCCACGTTGTAGCCAGCTTTGTAGCTAACGTTTCTTTTTTTTCATTGCTTTTTTATTTGTTTCATAAATTTATTTTTTATTGGTGTTAAATTTGCCGACATATAGAATAACACCCAGTGCTCATCCCGTCAAGTGCCCCCCTCAGTGCCTGTCACCCAGTCACCCCCACCCCCCCGCCCTCCTCCCCTTCCACCGCCCTCCTCCCCTTCCACCGCCCCTACTTCGTTTCCCAGAGTTAGGAGTCTCTCATGGTCTGTCTCCCTTTCTGATATTTCCCACTCATTTTTTCTCCTTTCTCCTTTATTCCCTTTCACTATCCTTCATATTCCCCAAATGAATGAGACCATATAATGTTTGTCCTTCTCTGATTTATTTATCTCACTCTGTAGCTAACATTTCGTGGCACCAGCTCGACGCTGCCACATGGGGTTTTCAACTCAGAGTCTGTTCCTACACCTGGAATCAAGGTGTCAGCACAGATATGTGGCTTCCTGGAGGCTCCAGGTAAGAATCCACTTTGGAGGGGGGCACCTGGGTGGCTCTGTGGTTGAGCGTCTGCCTTCGGCTCAAGGTGTGATCCCAGGGCCCTGGGATCGAGTCCAGCACTGGGCTTCCCACAGGGAGCCTGCTTCTCCCTCTGCCTGTGTTTGTTGTGAATAAATAAATAAAATCTTAAAAAAACTAATTCACTTCATTCTCATGGTTTTTTCTGGCTCACTTTCAAGGGCTCATGTGATTGATCATATTGGGTAAATAAATCTCCCCGTCTTCTATGCAGTTGAGTAGGAGCCTTAATGATATCTTCAGTCTACCTGACGAGCATTGCGATATATGCATGGGGGTGGCAGCAGCGTGAGACAGTCCTAGGGGCCCAGGTCATGCTCATCACAAAGATTTAACCTAATTTTTTTTTTTATTTTTAAATTTTAATTTTTTTAATGGATAGCTGGTTCTACACCACCTACCCAAGCATCCATCCTTCCTGCCACCCTGTTGCATGGTGATGCTGTCTCTGTCACCAACGGAGTTGCCAATTACATACAGATATGTGTCTGTTCTTTTTTTTGAATATTTTATTTATTTATTTGAGAGCAACAGCATGAGGATGAGGAGCAGCACAGAGAGAGGGAGAAGCAGACTCTCTGCTGAGCATGGAACCCAATGCAGGACTTGATCTCAAGACCCCGAGATCATGACCTGAGCCAAAGGCAGGTGCTTCACTCAGAACCACCCAGGTGCCCTGACATGTGTCTGTTGTGTTACCCTATCGATTCTCGGTCCAATCCTTCACGCTTAAAATCACTTTTTTTTTCAAGTTTATTTATTTATTTTTTTTGTAAGTAATCTCTACACCCAACATGGGGCTTGAACTCATGACCCTGAGATCAAGAGCCGCACGCTCCACTAACAGAGCCCACCAGGAGCCCCTCACTTGAGCTTTATATATTGATATTCAGTAAGGCAAATGCAACCCCTCTTTTTTTTTTTCTTTTCCTTCTTCAAAAATCTCTGCATCCTTTTTCCTTTTATCCTGAGTTCAATGTCATCTCTCCAAGTCCTGAGAGACTCTGTTTGGCTTTGCCTAGAGATTCATTCAGTGAATCCATCAGCCTCTCTGCCCATCCACACAGCTGACCTTCCTGTTTTTTCTGTTTTTTTTTTTTTTTTTTTTTTTTTGTAGAGGTTCTTTTGTGTTCTTCTCTAAAAACGTCTATTTTTTCCCAGTAAAAGATTCGCTTGCCATTTGTGAAACCTCTTTGGGGTCCTCACTGCCAGTTTTACCAGGTCAGAGAGGCTCTCTCAGCATCCAGCCAACAATTGTCTCCCTGGAGGAACCGTGCTGGACCCTAGGCCCACCTGGACCACAGGGCCTGGATGCTGTGATTGGCCGGCACAGGTCACAAGGACAGCCCTGCATCCCAGGGGATGCTCTGTGGATGCAGGAGCTCCCTGACAGGTGCAACAGGGTGCAACAGGGATGCCCACACTACAGATGTCCTCTGGACTGATCGCTGTGTCTCTATGGGGGAGGCTCAGAGTTTCCCCACTGATGGGGCTACAGGACCCAGAGGAAGTAATTTCTATAGACATCACATACCTTAGTCCTCTTCTCCAAAGGGCAAATCAGCCTCTGAGCAGTCCCGCATTTCAGAGCCAATCCAGCTCCATTTTACCCACAAGATCCTGTTTTGTGTGACATCTACTAAAGTGAAGGAAATCTCCTTTCCTTGGTACATATTTGGGGATCTCTTTCCACCCCATCCCCTAAATATTGGGCCCTAAATTGATTTGCAATGTGTATTCTAGGAAGGGTTGCTTCAAGGGGACCCTGGGTGGGCTCATCAGTAAAACATGCAGTTCTTGATCTCGGGGTCATGAGTTTGAGCACTACATCGGGCATAGAGCTTCCATCCGTCCATCCATCCAACCATCCATCCATCCATCCATCCATCAATATAAACAGTTGTCTCAATACGTATGTGTATTAATATTCTTTATGTCAGACTATTTATTTATTTATTTATTTTTATTTACTCATGAGAGACCCAGAGAGAGAGGTAGAGACACAGGCAGAAGCAGAAGCAGGGATTTGTCCCAATATGGGACTTGATCCCAGGTCCCCGGGGTCACCCCCTGAGCCGAAGGCAGATGCTCAACAACTGAGCCACCCAGGTGCCCCTCTCCAAAGTGGATTCTTACCTGGAGCCTCCGGGAAGCCACATATTTATGCCGGCGTCCCAAGGTAATATAATTTGGGGGGCGGCGGGCTGAAGGGAATCTGAGAACATGGGGCATCTACACCGTCCTAGCAGGTGTCGGGCGGGGTGTGGGAGGGGAGTCAGGATCTTACAGGAACACAGGTGAGTTTTGGGAGCCATCGATGGGTTTTCTGAGGATAAACAGCACATCAGAAAGTTTGCAGTGATGTTGTTCTGCACAGATATGCATGGTCTCTGCGTCTCCTCAGGGCCGTCCTCTGCCCTGGAGGAGGGGTTTGGGTGGGTTTGACTGCTTTCTGCCTTTGGGGAGGAGAGGTGTCCTCAGGAGGAGTTTATGGAGCTTCGTGTTAGAGAAGGGAAGCTCGGGACAGGGTTCGTGCTTTCTCTGTGGATTCTCAAAAGCCTTCAGCTCCAGGTAATGCAGACCCCGCTGCGGGTCTCCAGGCCGCACAGAAACACAGGAAGGGGGGACAAACATCAAGCTGTGAAATGAGTTCTGGGTGCATCTGGGGAAGCCTCTTTGGGGTTTCTTTTGAAAAGCAACAAGCACCAAAAAGAATTTGTGCGGAATGCAGTTTTCTGGTCTGCGTCTGCAGGAAGGCAGGGTCGGGTGACCCTTGGCGCCAGAGGAGGGGGAGGGGTGGCCCGGCTTCCTGTCTGGCCTCCGGTGGAGGGGGGCGGGGGCTTCGGTGAGCGCCAGCCTGAGGCCTGGAGGGCACACGGGAACCTAGGAACACACCCCAGAGGAGCTCATTTCTCCCAACGGCGCTCGGGACGGCCGTACCCAGACTACAACAGAGCATCCCCCCAAATCAGGACCCGTAATTCCGCCCAAAACAAATGGTCTGATACCACTAAAATATATGTGTGGGACAGTTATGCTAAAACGGTGCAAAAAAATAAAATAAAATAAAATAAAATAAAATAAA
The DNA here is from genome assembly GCF_053574225.1 of Canis aureus. Taxonomy (NCBI): domain Eukaryota; kingdom Metazoa; phylum Chordata; class Mammalia; order Carnivora; family Canidae; genus Canis; species Canis aureus. Next base: position 123,764,437 of record NC_135649.1, read on the forward strand.
ATAAATAAAATAAAACGGTGCCGAATCATCCCCCAAATAAAAACGAATTCTGTTAATAACAAAATGATTGGATAATGTAAAAAAATATATTTTTATTATATATATATAAAAAATATATAAATATGAATATATAATATTTTTGGCCAGGTGCTGAAACTATGCTGAATCATTCCCTACAGAAAAAAAAAAAAAAGATAAAATATCAAAGTCATCAGATAACATTAAAAAATATATATGGCAAAGGATAAAATTAAAAAAATATATATATATGGTACAGTTATGCTAAAACTATGCCAAATCATCCCGCAAATAAATAAAAACATAATTCTGCAAATAACAACATAATCAGATAGCATTTAAAAAATACATATAAAAAATAAAATAAATAAAAAATACATATATATATGTGACAGGTGATAAAACTATGCCAGATCCTCCCCTAAATAAAAAGCCATCATTCTGCCAATAACAAAATGATCAGAAAACATCAAAAATATATATACGCGTGCACACACACACACATATATATATGAATGACAGATACTAAAACTATGTGGAATCATCCCCCACATAAAGAAACATTTCTGCCCCATATAAAACAATCGGGTTAGATTTTTTAAAAAACCCCACAAAGGATTCTTTGGCGCTGCTGTTCACTGTGGAAGCAACAACTACTTTACAAAATTTGGGGCAGAAACATCACAAATGGTTTGGGACAGATTCCTGCAGGAGCAGGAGTTCTTGCCCTACTTCCCAGCAGTGCCTGCAGCCCCTCCTGTGAAGCTGAAGTCGAGGGGCGGGGAGGTGGGTGGGGTGGGATCAAACCTTCCTTGGATTTAGGATATTTGACATTCCCCGGGTAAGAAGATCTCCCTTGTCCCAGGCGGTGAGCACACTGTGCCCTACAGGTTTCCCGGGTTTCTGTAAGGGGGTGGCTCAGCCTCCACCGCCAGCGCTTGCCATCCTACAATCCTCGGGGAGACCCCACATCGGTGTGGGGTGGGAGGCAGGGATGCACGGTGTTTACTCCAATGGCCACCTGTCAATCCCCTTGTCACCCCTGCACCCTTCCGGTCAAAATATGCATGATGCAGGTGACCACCCAGATGCTGTCCACTCTTGGGGGTTCTGGGGCCTCATCCTGGACCTTGGCCTGATTGTCACCATGACGGTGGTGGTGGTGACGTTGGCCTCACTGTGGCATCTCCCTGAAGCATCCTATTCTCAGGTTTCTCTTGCTCCCCCTGCATTTCCCACAGCGGGACGTTCTTCTCGGCCCTTTACATTCCCAGCTTGTCAAAAGGGCATTGAGACCCAATCCTGAGCATCTGAATTCACCTGTTGTCAGCAGATCGGAGGCTCCATCAGGGTGTTGAGGTTTTCCCCCTGGAAGGTCCTTCCCATCTTCCCTTGTAGGGTTTTTCCTAAGTCCTTAATTTTATGCTATCCTGAATGGGATCGTTTCTGGGACGTTCCACCTCTACTTTTTTTCTTCTTTTCTTTCCTTTTTTCTTTCTCTTTTCTCTTCTTTTTCAGAACAAGTACAAAGAATCCCTATTTTGTACATCAGTCCTTCAGCTCTTGCATGATTCACTCAATCACTCGTCAATGTATTTAGATTAGATGTACTTTAGATTATTTCGGGATTTTCTACGTAAGCAATCATTTATCCCCTCACAATCACTATTCCACTTCTTGTATTCTAGCACTCGCAACTTTGTGTTTCTTGTCTTGTTTGCTTTTCTGATATTGGCAACTTCAACCCTCTTTCTTTTTTGGTCTCCCTCCACCCCCACCCCGTTTCCTTTTTTCCCCCATTTGTTTTGTTTCGCCTCCAATGCTCTCAGCAGGGATTTGTCATTGTTCTCAGTTTTCTGGAAAAAACAAACTTCAGTTTCAGTTGTGTTTCTTGTCTTTGCTATTTTCCGGAACCCACAGCTTTTGAGAGATAACCATCCTCGGCGTTTAATTTAAAAACAGTTAAAAAAAAAAAAAACACACCACATTTTTTTTTCCATTGCAATTTCTGTAGGCTCCAAAATTAAATGTGTGTATTCAAATGTCCACACGTGTGGAAGTTCTTGGTTTTCTGTTTCTTAGTGATTTCTGGGATCCCTTGATGGCTTTCAGAGAAGATGCCTTATTCAGGCTTATTGAGATTCATTGGATAAGTCTGTCTGTGGTTGTTGGGGAGGAAAGAATTTTCCTTCTATCCTACTTGGTTCCATCACTGGGTCCCTGCAACGAGGAGGCCCATGCAGGTTGGTGGGGAAAAAGGTGAAACACATTTGTCCGTGGTCACTTTTACAACAAGGGGAAAACATGGTACCTAAAAAAGCAGAGAAATCTGAGAATTTAAACAGGCTCTTATTAGGGGACAGGGAAGGTGTGTGGGCTTTTTGGGGGAGAACAGGTGGTTTTGGGGACAATGACTTGTCCACACAGGAGGTATTATAGTTTGTAGACAGAGTCTGTGTGGCTGTGGGGTCCATGTCCGTGTCCTCTGCCGTGACCGGAGTCCACCTTTCTGGGTGAAGACACCCCACGAGCGCATTGGTGACCATTTGAGTTCCTTTTGGGGGAACAGGAGGCAGGTAGGTTCACAGAGCAATCCTCTCATGCACCTGCTGGTTTCAAATGCCTGCAGCTCCCAATAATCAATACACCAAATGTGCCCATTCTGGGGTCTGGGGCGCGTCCCCAAACTCCTTCACAGTCCATCATGCTAAATTCTTTTGTGTTTGTCCCCAAAGAGAATGGGAGCCTTGGATCCTTGGCAGTACTTCGGGCAATCTCCAAGGCCAAAGGACCCTGTTGTCACAGCCTTGGGGAAAGGGATCTTCTTTCAAAATCCCTTTTATTTTGAAATCATGTGTAACTTTCAGAAAAGTTGCAAGAATAAGATAGGAATTCACATGCATTACTTGGATTTGCCGAGTACATTTTGTACACATTTTGTACACACATTCAGTGTACATTTTGTCGTGGGTGTGTGCAGGAGGGTGGGTGGGTGGGTATAATGCCTTTCAGTCCCTAAACAGGGAAATCACTGGGAAGCAAAAAAATTTTACTTTTTTGGAGTATCTACCACAGTTCTTTATATAAATATTAGATAAACATATACTCTACATAGTGGGGGAATGTAATTTGGAAAAATGTCAAAAAATAGTCCTTGAGATGGATAATTAAAATAAAAACAAGTTTATTTATGAAACGGGGAAAATACTTGGAAACTACATATCTGATACAGGGTTACTAGCCAACATATATAAAGAACTGATACAAATGAACACCAAAACTGCATATAAGCCCATTTAAACATGGGCAGAAGACTTGAGCGGACATTTCCGCAAAGAAGATGTACACATGGTCAAGAGATACAGGAAAAGATGTTCAACACCAGTCAGCATCAGGGAAATAGGAATCAAAAGCACAATGAGGTCCCACCTCACACAGGTCAGAATGGCTAAAATTAACAAGTCAGGAAACAACAGGTGCCGGCGAAGATGCAGAGAAATGGGAACCCTCTTACCTGCTGGTGGGAATGCAGGCTGGTGCAGCCGCTCTGGAAAACAGTATGGAGGTTCCTCAAAAAGTTGAAAAATAGAGCTACCCTATGACCTCACCATTATATCACTGGGTATTTATCCCAAAGATACAGATGTCATGATCGGAAGGGGCACCCGTACCCCAGTGTTCACAGCAGCCATGTCCACAGTAGCCAAACTATGGGAAGAGCCCAGATGTCCATCAACAGATGAATGGATAAAGAAGATGTGGCCTATACATGATGGAATATCACTCAGCCATCAGAAATGATGAAATCTTCCCATTTGCAACGACGTGCATGGAACTAGAGGGTATGAAGCTCCGTGAGATCGGTCCAATTCTGCATCGACTCATTTTTACGTGGAAGCTAAAATAGTCAAACTCACAGAAGCAGAGAGTGGATGCGTGAGGCCTCGAGGTGATGGAGATGCAGAAATACGGAGACATGGGTCAAAGCCACGCACGGGCCGTGACTGGGCAAACAAATCCGGGAATGGGGACCGCCATCAGCAAAGCCGGGTTGCGCCCTCCAAGGTGGCCAAGAAAGTAGATATGAAATGTTCTCAGAGAGACATTAAAAAAAAACAAAAACAAAACAGGTAATGATGGGAGCTGATGAGTGTGTTCGGTCGCGGTGAGGTGATCACTGTTTGGCACCTTGCGGACACACCAACCAGTCACGTTGTAGGCCTTAACCTCACACACTTGTCGATTATATCTCAATAAAGCGGGAAGGATAAGGTAAAAAAAAAAAAAAAAAAAGAGAAGCACCCATCAATGGAATTTTTCTCTCTAAGAATGTTTGAGGGTGAGCGACACCCAACCTGTGTCGTTCCCGCAAACACGTCAGCGGCTGTTTACGGAGATCGAGGGTTTCCCGTGACGTGACCCATCAGAATTTCCAAATTGCGAAATTCAGCGTGGATGGAATTCTGCAGACCTCCTGGAGATTTTACCTGCTGCCATAAATATGATGTCATTTTTGACATTTCTGCCTCCAACCGCTAGGATTCACCCCAGGATTGTGTGTCCGGGTGGGCTGATCCCTTTCCTGCCGAAATCCTGCATTTCTTTCTTTTTTTTTTTTTTTCCTTCTGCATTTCTCTTTGACTTTCGCGACCCTGGCTTTTTCACTGATTCATTTCAAGAGCCATTCGGGGCGGGGACGAGCACGTACCCGGGGATCTATGCCCTTCAGGAACGAGGAGGGCGCCATGACGTCTGGGACTCATTCATCTTCCTGAATAGAAACTTTATTCTCAGTGATGAGCATCTCTGTTTCCTCTTCCACCCCAGACCCTGGCAACCGCCACTCCACTCTGTACGAATTGGACTCTCATATTTTTTTTATTTTTATGTATTTTTAAGGATTTTTAAATTTTATGTATTCATAAGACACAGAGAGACGCAGAGACACAGGCAGAGGGCGAAGAAGGTGCGGGACTCGATTCCAGGACCCTGGGATCACGTCATGAGCCAAAGGCAGACGCTCAACCTCTGTGCCACCCAGGTGTCCTTATATATTTTTTTAATCTTTCTCTCTTTCTCTTTCTTTCTTTCTCTTTCTTTCTTTCTTTCTTTCTTTCTTTCTTTCTTTCTTCTTTCTTTCTTTCTCTTTCTTTCTCTTTTTCTTTTTTTTGGAGAAAGATCGAGAAGGGGCAGAGGAAGATGGAGAGAGAGAGAATCCCAAGATGACTCCATGCTGAGCGTGGAGCTCTGGTGGGGTTTGCAGAGAAGAAACACATGCAGGTGAGCAACAGGTGCCCAGGAAGACGCTGTGCTTCACTGATCATCACAGAAATGCACACACGAACCACAGAGAGGTACCACGTCACCCGTATTTATGGCTTTTGTGTATTTATAAAAAAAAAAATAGCACGTGACCATAAGAAAGTGGAGAAAATGGAGCTCTCACCCGTTGTTGGTGGGAATGCCCCACGGAGCCACCACCGTGGAAGAGAGTTTGCAGCCACTCTGTATTACCTTTCCCTCTATTAATGTTGTCAGGTAGGAAAAACCTTTCCTCTACCCTCTTAGGCTCTGTCCTTGGGGCCTGCAAATTAAACTGGTAAAACCCAGATTGTTTTTCCCTCTATGAAACTTCTCCTTTGCCCTTTGAGGTTCTGTACCGGCAACTTAGAGTGACAAAAGCCAGATTAGTAAGAGAATAAAATAGATTTACTTGCACACACATATGCACACATATGCACACGAGTTCACAGAGAAATCTGACTCGAGGAGGCAGTTAGAATTTTGAGTTTAGGCACCATTTTAATATGGGATGAGCAGGGGCCAGAGGGCACCTAGGAGCCTCAGTCAGGTGCGGCGGCGCCGGAGGTTCCTAAGCTGTGCCCTGCATCCTCACCTCTTCTAATTTATTTCCCACATTTCCAGATGCCGCTCCTCACCCCCAGCCCTTAGCCTTCGGAGGGGCATGGGCTGCCTCTTTTCCAGTCCAGGCCCCAGATGCAGAGCTCTGCCCCTGCCCTCTTCCTGAACCCCTGACCCCGGGGCACCAGCCAGCACAGCCATCTCCTTCTCAGCCCTCTGCACCCCCCCGCCCCAGGGGCTGGTCGCCACACGTGCCCCCCCCCCCCAGACGGTTGGTAATGCTTGTTTTCTGCATTTCTAGATTCCGAGCACAGCAAGGGGGCTGAGTGCACGCTGCCCACGGTTGGACGCTGCTGGTTTGGAACTTCCCAGAGGCCCAAGGGTCTGTGCATCGTCTCTGCCTCCCCGCGACATCTGGAGCTGTGCTTGCTTGCAGATATCACTTCCTTCCAGGGTGAGGGAGTGCACGTCCTGACGTCTGTGCTCCTCTTTGTGCTTCAGGAGCACAATTCCCACCTCCACCCCCCCATGAATTTAGTTTGCCCGTGAAAGGACAGGCAGCTGTGAAATGCACCTTATCCTTGTGCCCTGGCACGTCCCTGCATCACAACCCCCTCACCTGTCCCTGCATCACAGCCCCCTCACCTCTCTAGACGGGCTCCGTGTTTCCGCCCTGGCCTATCGCCTTCTCTGAGCTTCTGTGACAAAAATCACATTAAGAACAAAAAAAAAGATTTTATTTATTTATTTGACAGTGAGAGAGAGATAGCACAAGCAGGGGGAACTGAGGCCGGAGGCAGAGGGAGAAGCAGATTCCACACGAGACTCCATCCCAGGACCCTGAGATCATGACCTGAGCCAAAGGCAGATGCTTCACCGACAAAAATCACACGTTTTTAAAACTAGAAAAATATGCTGTAGATAGCAGCACGCCTGCTCCCCGTGCAAACCAAAGCTTCGCCATCGGAGAACACGCCTTCCCCGTGCACACCCTGGTGGTACCTGCCACGGCGCCGGGAGGTGGCACCGGTGCGTGGGACGCGCAAAACCCGACAGGCGAGACTGGAAATGACTCTTTATGAAGAGTCGAGAAGCCTGGTTCTGGGGATAATGAAGCTGTCAGAGTCGTTGTAAACGCGCAGTCTGTGTAATCATGTTTATAACGCATTTAAACAAAAGCTCCCTTCATGCAAGAAAAGGAACTCTGAGCTCCCCTACTTGCAATATCTATTTATTAGGCAAATAAATATATAAAGTCAGGCAGATACACTTGCCCTCCTATGTGTTGCGACCCAAATGCACGGGATCGGATATTTCTGACCCTACTATGAATTTCGACTTCGGTGCGTAAGATTAAGATGCATCGGCATTTTCCATCTAACTGCATAGAACGACATTTATTTGATTGTAGCATTTATTTCTACCTCCACGGGATTCGATACATTTTTATGTAAGGTTGTAAGGTTGGATACAATGTATCCTACTATCCATTTGTCCCTGGATGCATAAGGTTATATTATACATACATGTTTTTTCCCTTATTTCCACACTCCGGTAGTTGCATCCCTAGACCTGAAAAGTGTCCTTTGCAAAGTCAGAGGCAGGTAATTTCTGCAAAGATGTCGTAGCACGTGACGGTAAGCATTGCTCACAGGGATGTGGATTGCTGACTGGGCACCTGTGGTGGTGCCTCTGGACTGGGATTTGGACAGAAGGTTCAGAGGAAGGTGCTCAGACACTCGTTTTTTTGGGTCTGGGGTCGTGTATACTTTCTGAGCAATGATTATCCCTCCCTCCACCTCTGTAATTCTGCATCAGGTCAGCAAACCACTTTGTTTTATCAGCAGGTAGGCTTGCATCCTAAACAATGCATATGCCTCCCCTAAGGGGGGCTCCAGGGCCAACCCCAAATTAAAAAAAAAAGATTAACTGTTCTTCCCAAACAGAAAAAAAACTTATCTCCTAACGGCAAAGTCCTTGGTAACAAGAGTAACACTGCGTTTGCTGCTCCGAGCCACCTCAAATCAGAGTAGACCCATTCACAAATAACATGGCCCTTCCCCGAAAAGATGCCAACTGATTTTTAATTTTATTATTTAATTGCATTTTATTTTAGTATTTGTTTTATTCTATTATTTCGTTCATTTTAATGTTTAGTTAAATTTTATTTTCTTTATTGTATTTTATTATTTATTTTATTTTATTTATTCTATTATTTTATTTATTTTAATTTTTACTTGTATTTTATTTTATTATTTTGTTTCTTGTATTTTATTTTAAAATTTATTTTATTATTTTGTCTATTGTATTTTATTATTTCATTTTGTACTGTATTTTATTATTTTTTATTTTATTATTTATTTTATTTTATCTATTGTATTTTATTTTATAATTTATTTTATTTATTATTTTTATTGTGTTTTATTTTATTATTTTATTTATTGTATTGTATTTTATTATTTATTTTATTTAATTATTTCATTTATTTCATTTTTTACTGCATTTTATTATTTATTTTATTTTTTTGTTCTATTATTTTATTTATTTTAATTTTTACTTGTACTTTATTTTATTATTTTGTTTCTTGTATTTTATTTTAAAATTTATTTTATTATTTTGTCTATTGTATTTTATTATTTCATTTTGTACTGTATTTTATTTTATTATTTTTTATTTTATTATTTATTTTATTTTATCTATTGTATTTTATTTTATAATTTATTTTATTTATTATTTTTTATTGTGTTTTATTTTATTATTTTATTTATTGTATTGTATTTTATTATTTATTTTATTTAATTATTTCATTTATTTCATTTTTTACTGCATTTTATTATTTATTTTATTTTTTTGTTCTATTATTTTATTTATTTTAATTTTTAGTTATATTTTATTTTATTTATTGTATTTTACTTTAGAATTTATTTTATTATTTTCTTTATTGTATTGTATTTTATTATTTATTTTATTTAAATTTTATTTATTTCATTTTTACTGGATTTTACTTTATTTTATATTTTATTTTATTATTTATTTTATTTTATCTATTGTATTGTATAATTTATTTATTCTATTTTTTAAAGCTTATTTTTTAATTTTTTTTACTTATGATAGACATAGAGACAGAGAGAGAGAGGCAGAGAGACACAGGCAGAGGGAGAAGCAGGCGCCATGCAGGGAGCCCGACGTGGGACTGGATCCCGGGACTCCAGGATCGCGCCCTGGGCCAAAGGCAGGCGCTAAACCGCTGTGCCACCCAGGGATCCCCTATTTATTCTATTTTTATTGTGTTTTATTTTATTATTTTATTTATTGTATTTATTTTATTATTTATTTTATTTCATTATTCTATTTATTTCGTTTTTTACTGTATTTTATTTTATTACATATATTTTTATTTTATTTTATTAATTTATCATTCTATATTTTATTTTATATTTGTTTTATTTCTGCTAGAGCTCCTAGGTGTGACCGCAGCGTGTTCCTCTCCATTTAAAGTCTGGCTTTGTGGGATCCCTGGGTGGCTCAGTGGTTAAGCACCTGCCTTGGGCCCAGGGTGTGATCCTGGGGACCTGGGATCGAGTCCCACGTCGGGCTCCCTGCATGGCAGGAATCAGCAAAACCTCATTTACCACGGCCAGGCCTCCTTGTCCCCCGAAGCAGGGCTGGCCGGACACGGACGCACGGGCTCTCTCCTGTTCGTTTTGCATGGAAACGCCGCAACCGTGAACATGTCCGGGACACACACAGCCGTGCACAGGGGGTTGCAGGAGGTGGAGACAGCAAGGGAGGCTCCGGGGACGTGCACTCTGCGGGGGGCTCTCTGTGTGGCTCTGGCGTGGGGCCTGCAACCCGGGGAGCGGCGGGGTTGACTCCAGCCTCAGGAGGCGGTTCGCAGCAGGCTCCTTGCAGGCCGGCCACGCGGCCACGCTCCCCACATGCCACTGGGTGGCAGCAGGTGTCCGCGGCTTCTCAGAGCTGCCTGCTTCCCGGACGCCGCGGGCGACAAGCAGTGCGCCCCGACTGCAAGGCTCCGACCCGCAGACTCGGTGGCGTGGGCAAGGACCGCAGAGGCACGGCCCCGTGATAACCCATCCACCCCTCCGGGGACTCCCACCTCTTCCTCGTGGAGGAGTCCCCGGCCGGCCAGGGGGACGGCTGGAGCAGCCGCGTCCTGTAACAGACCGATGTGAGGCTCTCTCTGCAGGAGCAAGTGACCTCGGAGACGCCCCGCGTGCTTCGAGGTCACTTGCGGGGGGTTTGCTGCAGCTGGTGGGTCTTGCACTCAGCTTGTCTGACGCAGGATGCCCTTGGACGGGGCAGCGGCAGCCCGTCCACCTCCCCGGTCCTGCACACAGCCCCGCACGTGTGAGCACACAAGCCGCCTGCCCCTGCCCGCGCCCTCCCATGACCTCCCCTTGCCCCCCAAGCCCTGGCAGTGGGAACCCCAGGCACAGACGCCCCTAGCTCCCCGCAGCAGGTGGACGGGCAGCTCCGCCGGGCCTGGACTGACCCTCTTGTTCATGGAGGGGAGTCCAGCAGCCACGGTGGCTGCAGGCGGGGATCGTGGTTCCCCACGGCCGTCGGTCATGCCGGGGCGAGGCACGCGTGTTGCCTGAATCGTTTTCCAAGCCTGATTGAAACGGGGTCCCTTTTATGGGGAGGACAGTCCCCTGCGACGCTAGATGAACCGCCATGAGCCTTTGCCTGGGTCCCTGATGCTCGTGTGCACCCTGAAGCCAACCCAGCATCAGAAAGCGTAAGAAAGGGGAAATTTGGGGCACCCGAGTGGCTCAGCGGTTGAACATCTGCCTCGGCTCAGGGCGCGACCCCGGGGATCCGGAATCGACTCCGACATCTGGCTCCTCGCACAGAGCCTGCTTCTCCCTCTGCCTGTGTCTCTGCCTCTCTCTGTGTCTCTCATGCATAAATACATAAACATATTTTTAAAAAAATTAAAAAAGGAAGTGGAAACTTTTCCAAAAAAAGGGAAAACTTGCAGTGGGTTCCAGTGTCACCAAACGCATTGTTAAAATGGCGTCAAATCCAATGCCCACCGTCTCCCTTCCCCATAATCCCAAACCTCCTAGTGTTTTTGTTGGTTGGTTAGTTCGTTGGTTGGTTTTTCGTTTTTTTGGTTGCTGTTGTTGGTTCTTTTTGATTTGACAGCACACTGCGCAATGATTTGCTATTTACCCAGACGGTCAAGAGTTACCCTCTGTCGCCCGCGTCTGAAATTCGGGGGCCCCGCGCCACGGACCCCAGGCAGGCGACACCGGTCAAGGTCGGATTCTGGAGGCGCGATGGAGGATTCCGAAACGTGGACGGCACCCGGGCGGGCGGGAGGCAGGTGCTCGGGTCACGGGGATCCCGCTGCCGACGCCAGGACGATTTTTCCTGCAGATAATAGGGCTTTGTGCGAACTGGCAACAGAGCAGGCCAGACGCGTCAAGACGGGCTCTTAGGCGCGTCCAGGTTTTCGGCTCAGACAATGCCCGCCTTGAAGGCTCCCGCCCAAACGCTTCAAACGGCCCACGTTCTCACAGGAAGAGGGATGGTTTGTATTATTCGTAAGTGGGGTTTTATTGCATCCCGAGGGCAGCGTTCATTTGGGGGGCGGTCCATTCTGTAGGGAGCCGCACGACAAGGAGAGGCAGTGAAAAATTAAAAAAATAAAAATAAAAAACCAAGTGACTGCATTCAACTTTCTTCTCTTTTTTTCTTGCTTAAATGCTGGTGAAATAACACAAATGTGAAGTTTGGCATCTCTAAGGCCGCCACGCTGTGGCATCGAGAACACTCACGTCGTCCCGCGCCCGCCGTCCATCCCGTCCCAGCGTGGGACCTTTTCATCGCCCCAGACTGAAGCCTTGTGCCCATCTAACTATTTTTGTGATTTTTTTTTAAGTTTTATAAATTTATTTTTTAGTTTTTTAGGAAATTTTTTTTTTTCCATTACACGATTTAAAGAAAAAAAGTCGCCCCTCCTTTTTTCTTAAATGTTGGAGACATTTATCTAGGAAAGAAAGTCTTCCCTGGAAATGTTAGTGGCTCGTTTTATTTTTTTATTTTTATTTTTTGTTTTCTTTTATTTTTTATTTTTTATTTTATTTTATTATTTTATTTTATTTTATTTTATTTTATTTTATTTTATTTTATTTTATTTTATTTTTAGTGGCTTGTTTTAGTTCGAATCCGTTAAACTTGAAACTATCACCACCAGCATCCTGAGTGTGGACGGTCTCATCATCCCAAACTGAAGCTCTGTACCCTTTAAACAATTGTTGTGATTTTTTACTTTTATTGATTTATTTTTTAAGTGTTTTAAAACACTTCTTCCAGTAAACAATCAAAAAAAATTTTTTTGGGGGGTGATGAAGACATATATCTAGGAAGGAAAAATTTCCCTGGAAATATTCGTGGTCTGTTTCAGTTCAAATATGTTAAGTTTTAAATATGTTAACTTTTAAAGTCTATCCCTCCGGCATCCCATCGGAGCATGGACGTTTTCATCATCTCAAACCGAACCTCTGTAACTATGAAAAAATTTGTGTGACTTTTAAGTTTTATTTATTTATTTATTTATTTATTTATTTATTTATTATTTATATTATTTTATTATTATTTATTTTAAAATACTTAAAAATCAAAAAAATATTTAAAAATCAATTTTTGTAATTTTTAAGTTTTATTGATTTATTTTTAAAATTTTTTAAAAAAGCTTTTCCATTAAACAATTAAAAACAATTGAAACAAAATAAAAACGTATATCTAGGAAGGAAAAATTTCCCTGGAAATGTTAGTGGTTCATTTCAGTTCAAATATGTTAACTTTTAAAGTCTATCCCACCGGCATCCGATCTGAGCGTGGACATTTACATCACCTCAAACTGAACCTCTCTACTCATGAAAAAAATTTGTGTGACTTTTAACTTTTATTGGTTTATTTTTAAATATTTTCAAAAACGATTTTTGTTAAGCTTTAAGTTTTATTAATTTATTTAAAAATATTTTTAAAAAAGCTTTTCCGGGCAGCCTGGGTGGCTCAGTGGTTTAGCGCCGCCTTCAGCCCAGGGCCTGACCCCGGGGTCCCGGGATCGAGTCCCACGTCGGGCTCCTTGTGTGGAGCCTGCTTCTCCCTCTGCCTGTGTCTCTGCCTCTCTCTGTGTGTCTCTTATGAATAAATAAATAAAATATTAAAAAAAATAATAAGGGACGCCTGGATGCCTCAGCGGGTTAGCATCTGCCTTCGGCCCAGGTTGTGACCCCCAGGGTCCCGGAATCGAGTCCCTTGTCGGGCTCCCTGCAGGGAGCCTGCTTCTCCCTCTGCCTGTGTGTCTCTCTCTCTGTGTCTCTCATGAATAAATAAATAAAATCTTCTTAAAAAAAAAGTTTTTCCAATAAACAAATTAAAATCGATTTTTTTTGTTTTTTTGGAATGATGAAGACATATATCTAGGAAGGAAAAATTTCCCTGGAAATGTTAGTGGTTTGCTCTAGTTCAGACATGTTAGGTTTAAAATCCTACGATCAGCGGCATCCCATCTGAGCGTGGACAATTTCATTATCCCAACTTGAAGCTCTGCGCCCATTAAACAATTTTTATAATTTTTAAGTTTTCCTTATTAAAAATTTTTTTTTTAAAAGTTTTTCCATCGGGGGCAGCCCCGGTGGCACAGCGGTTTGGCACCGCCTGAGGCCCAGGGTGTGATTCTGGAGACCCGGGATCGAGTTCCACGTCGGGCTCCCTGCATGGAGCCTGCTTCTCCCTCTGCCTGGGTCTCTGACTCTCTCTGGGTCTTTCATGAATACATAAATAAAATCTTAAAAAAAAAAGTTTTTCCATTAATTTTGATTTTTTTAATGATGAAGTTATATCCAGGAAGGAGCATTTCCAGGGGAATCTTAGGGCTGCTTTCAGTTTAAATCTGTTCCGTTAAAAATTCCAGTTTAAACCATGTTGGGGGCACCTGGGTGCCTCCGTCCCTTACGAGTCTGACTCTTCACCTCCACCCAGGTCTTGATGTCAGGGTCATGAGTTCAAGGTCTGCGTGGAGGCGACTTAAAAAAAATAATTTAAAATACATTTAAAATTTGTAGAGAAAGATTTGGGGAAGGTCCTGAGTAGGAGGTGTTGGGGGTTGGCCAGAGATTGGAGTTTTGTGTGGATTAATCTCCTTCCTTGGAAGAAGCAGGACACCGAGTCTTCTGATGGCCTCAGAGACAGGCTGCCACGGTGCCCTGTGGAACCATCCATCATGTTCGCACGGTGGTCCCGGGGGCGTTTACATCCCCACGAGCTGGCATCCTTTACGCATAGGATCGCGGGACCAGCCAGTGCGCAGGCACGTGTGGGGAGTCTGAGCTTGGCGTGTCACCTGCCACTGCGTGGACGTCCACGGGGACACAGAACCGTGAGAAAGGTGCACAAGACGGAAGGACCGCGAGCTGACCCACCGCGCACCCCAGGAGCACCAACTGCGCCCTGGAGAAGCGCCTCCCGCCGCGCCTGCTCTTGAACCCAGCGCACCTGCTGGCACTTCGCCGTGATGACAGGGATCCAGCTCTGTCTCTGCTCTTTGAACAGGTCACCTTGGTGTCACCCAGCCCACGCCGACTCCCCCCTAAATGCAATGTGTGGCGCTCCGTGCTGTGCACCTGTGCACCCTCTCTGGTCACGTCCCAGGGGTGCAGTGCACGCGAGCCTCCCTCTCACGCTGCAAGATGGGAAGTCCTGCTGGCGGTGGGAGCCACAGGAGGGGACAGAGAAGGAGGAACAGAACAGCAGGTGCAGGACGCTGTCAGGCCAGGCTGCGGGACGGTGGAGGGAAAACGCGCCAATGGGTACGTGGGAGCTGGGGCTGCGCACAGGGTGGGCAGGGCCTCCCGACAAGGGATCGCTGTGTGCATGCAATCCGCCGCTGTGATGGGGCCGCGGTGCAGGCAGGGAGCAGGTCAAGGGGGCAGGACCCTTGCTCCAAGCCCTGCACCCAGGAAAGGACAAGGCAGGAGGGGCCCTGGGGTCGATTCAGAGTCCGCGGTGAGCAAACATGCACCATTATCCCCTCCAGGGGCGCAGAGAGAAAGCCTACTCATGCACAGCTGGCCGAGGGGGCTGCCCGTCCTCCCTCCCTCTCGCGTGAAGCCACAGAAGCCCTTTTAGGGTCCACTCCACCCCTCCCCGCCCGGCCGGGGCCGCCTGCACAAGCCCCCACTGTTGCCACGTTCTGCGCCCAGAGCAGGACCAGCCAGGACCTGCCTTCAGCCGCGGGCCAAGCTTCATAATTCATGACTTGACCACCGAGGTGAGAAGCCAGGGACGACATTCGCTAAATAGATTCTTGTTGGGGGAGAAAATAAAAAAGGAAGTGTTCTACAGTGAGTTCTAAAAAAAAAAAAAAAAAAAAAAAAAGTTGGAGAATGTGAGTAAAAAGGAAGCTTTCTTTCCCCGAGGGTTTGGTCAGGCTTGACGCACACACACATCACGGTGGATGGCCCGTCTGTTAAGTGGAGAGTTCGCACCCCATCCTGGGTGTGGGGACCATGTTGGGGGGCAAGAATTATTTCCCAGATGGTGAAAGCAGAGGTGCAGTCCGTCTGCAGGCTGAGTAGTTTTGTAGGACCAGGGAGGCGGCAGGGCGAGTGGGGATGGGGGTCTAGCCTTCTGCTCCCAGGCGAGAAAAGGCTTGGGAACAGGGGTTCTCAAATGGGGGCGATCGGGCCTCCAGGGACACTCAGCAAGGCTTGGGCATGTTCCTGGGTGTCATGGCTGCCGAGGGGAGGACCCTACCTGGGTATGGTGGGTGGAGACCAGAGATGCTGCTTATCACTAGGACACCCCACATCACACCCCCAGATGTCACCAGTGCCCAGGCTGAGACATCCTGACCTACCATGATGCAGTCTCTCCATCCATCCATCCATCCACCCATTCATCCACCCATCCATCCATCCATCCATCTATCCATCTATCATCTATCTATTCATCTATATATCCATCATATCCATCCATGTATTTATCATCCATCTATCCATCCACCATCTCTCATACCCATCCATCCATCCCTCTATTTATCATCTATCCATCCTTCATCTCTATCTCTCTATCCATCTATCATCTCTATCCATCTATCATCCATCCATCCATCCATCCATCCATCCATCCATCTCTATCTATCCATCCATCATATCCATCTATCATTCATCTATTTATCATCTATCCATCCATCATCTCTATCTCTCTATCCATCTATCATCTCTATCCATCTATCATCTATCCATCCATCCATCCATCTCTATCCATTCATCATATCCATCTATCATTCATCTATTTATCATCTATCCATCCATCATCTCTATCTCTCTATCCATCCATCATCTCTATCCATCTATCATCTATCTACATATTCATCTATTTATCCATCCATCCATCCATCATATCCATTCATCCATGCATCCATCCATCCATCTCTATCTATCCATCCATCATATCCATCTATCATCCATCCATCCATCATCTCTATCCATCTATCATCTATCTATTCATCTATACATCCATCATATCCATCCATGTATTTATCATCTATCAATTCATCCATCCATCCATCCATTATGCCATCTATCCATCTATCATCTATCTATATATTCATCTATCATCCATCCATCCATAATATCCATCTATCATCCATCTATGCATCATATCCATCCATCCGTCTATCCATTCACCATCCATCCCTCTATTTACCATTTATCCATCCATCATCTCTATCCATCTATCATCTATCTATCCATCCATCATCCATCCATCATATCTATCATCTATCTATTCATCTATACATCCATCATATCCATCCATCCATGTATTTATCATCTATCAATTCATCCATCCATCCATCCATCCATCCACCCACCCATCTGTCATTATCTATCTATCTATCTATCTATCTATCTATCTATCCATCTATCCATCATGTATGTGTCTATGTATCTATGCCCCTGTTATCCATCCATCTACCTACCTACTTATCTCGACAGTGATTTGAAATTAGGGATGACTCTGCCTCCAGGGAACATAGCACAATGGAGGCAGATTTCACCGTCTCCCCTGGAGGTGGGAGCACCCTTCTGGCAGGTGGAATGCAGAGATGCTCCTCAACATCCTGCAACACACAACACCCGCCCGGCAAGTGTTGAACCCCAAATGCCAACATGGCCCAGGGAGACACGTCCTGGTCCAGCCTAGTTTGGTTTGAGTGCGTCTGAGCAATGAGCACTCGTGTGTGAGGGGACACTTTCTGTCTGCGTGGCCGTGGCTGTGACATTCAGTCTTGAGACAATTTTTGGGTAGAACACAACCCTCCCGATCTCCAGCGGAATCGAGGTTTGCTTTCCTGAACTGACCCGATTGGCACCGGAACATGGGTTCCACCTGCCATAGTCATCTCCGTTGCCACGTGGACCCCTGTAACGTCGATCATAGCACCAGCCTTCCCGTCACAACCTCCTTCACGCACCAGTCAAGGTGGGCGGGAGGGGGCAAGAGCATGAAGAGGTTCAAAATGATAGAAAATGCTCCCAACTCCCCATTACTTGGAAGAAAAAAAAATGCCATTTGCACGCCACCTGATTAGACCTAAACCCTGCTTTGTGAGAAAGGAGAGTTTGTGGTGGTTGGAATAAAAGCACTGAGCATGACAAAGAAGATGGCGGGGCAGATGCTCGCATGTCTGGGCCCCGAGATCCAGGTGGGGCTCTGGGTCGGTGGAGGCAGGCTCTGCTCCCTTCTGCAAAGACGTGTGTGTCCTGATCCCTACGTGATGCACAGAGGATCATGACCCGAAACCATCCATGTCCCGATCCCCATGTGGTGGGCAGAACAACGGCCCCAACGAGGCTCACAGTCTGTGTCATAATTCTTGAGCACTTCCAAGTTTAGAGCCACGTACACACACGCTTTTGCGGAACGGTGGCTAATTTTCCGTGCAAATGCAAATGTAACTAAAACAGAACCTGCCCCCCGAATGAACCAGGATTGTTGTAAAATAGTGCGAGGAGGGAACGTTCTACTGATATTTTGCTACCATTTCCAGTTCATGGCTGGTGAGTGTGATGGTTATGGGTCAACTTGACTGGCCGTGGGGTGTCCAGATGTCTGGTTCAGCATTATTTCATACGCGTGTGTCCATGGGGCCATCTTTGGATGTGATTGGAATTCCAATCAGTGCACCGGCTGAAGTGACTCGGCCTCATCAGCATGGGTGGGCCTGGTCTAATCAGTCGAAGGAGGAGGGACGTCACTGTGGTGCGGTCTGTGCAAAGGCAATGGGTTTCACAGGTGACGTTGGACCCAGCAGAGGGTTTTGCAGATGGACTCGCTCTCATTTACTCGGCGTCCTGTTTTACGGGCCGTGGCGACGAAGTGCGAGGCAAGAGGGCTCACGCGCTCCAACGGTCTATGTCGGCCTTGGCAGCCGTTGGGCCTTTGCTTGCTTTTACTTTGTGCCGGGACTCAGGGTGCATTTGTGGGGTGACGGTTCCCGGGGCGGGTGGGGGTGTCAGGAGTGACCCGGGTTACCGTCCCCTGGGTCTGTTTGCACACGGAAGATGCGGGAAGCAGCACTTGGCCTCCTGTGTGGAGGCCGCCATCCCTCCACGCCTTTCGCATTCGGGTCAAAAAAACCCACGGTTGTCCCGGGGTCCCACCTCCATGGTGCATGGCGAGGTGTCAGGCCAGACGACACTTGGCTTTGCCAAGTCCCATGACGCTGGACCATTTCCTACCCGCTGCACCTGTCAGAACAAACCCGACGTCCCGTTCTTTGCCTCAATTTTTTTTTTTTTAAGCATCTTTATCGTGTTCGCTCCCTCTCCTTCCTACGGGCGACGTTACATTGTTCACCGTTTCCTCCGTCTTCCTTTATTTTCTCGTCGATGATTGTTTTATTACAGACACAGCACCCGGCTATCGTCACCCCGGCAGGTGCAGCCCACCCCCCCCCCGTGACCACGGCAAGCCAACGCCATGAAAGTGCATTTCAGTGATGACTATAACTCAGTTATCCGGGTTGCCCTGGACCTGAATGAGTCCCCGAGGACTCATTTCCTTTGTCTCGAATATGTTTATGATGCTTAAAAACGGGCTAAGTTCCTGCGCTTTTATTATTTATTTATTATTATTATTATTTTTAGTTCCTGCGCTTGTAATAAAACCCTTCTGCGCACCTGTTCAGCCCTGTAAAGCGCGTCCCTCAAACGTCTCCGCCAGTCGCCAGGCGTTTGGACGTCGTGGGTTTCCAGGAGACTTCCGGGTCGGGATGCCCTGGGTCTGTTACCTGTAGCCTCCTCCTCCAGGAAGGCAGCAGCAGTGCACCCCATTGTCACAAGGACATGTCTGCGGGCCGTGTGCGCTGGTGATAGGGGCCGGGACACTCTCCGATTTCCACCACCGCAGAGCGACCAATTAGCACCGAAACCAATTTGACTGACAAATCTCACTGGGTTTTCCGTGCGCCGTCACCAGAGGGAGGGCACCGATCCCCTCGGTTACTTCGGGAAGGTTTGCTTGAACAAGGCGCGTGGATAAATCCCAGATAAATATGAAACTGTGGATTAACTCAACTGCGCACCCCAGAACTCACCCCATTGGTCATCTTCCTCCACAGAGGCCCAGCCAATTTTGGCCCCGGGCAGGGTGGGGTTGGAAAGCTTTGAAAATGAATAAATAAATAAATAAATAATAAACAAAAGGAAATCTTTGAAAATATACCACCGTCCCCGATTTGGGGCACATGCAAAAGTCTGGGAAATTTGATTTGTATCCCGTCTTAGGATCTTCAGAAACGGGGGAAGCCCGTGCAAGAATGGCGGCATTGCAAACCAGTGTGAGGTCCCAAAGCTAAACTAAAAATCTAAAAAAAAAAAAAAAAAAAAAAAAAAAAGAAGAAAAAGAGAGAGAAAAATCTCAGAAAAGCCAAACAGGCGAAGCAATCGTGCATATTAAGGTCACACATAGACACACTCAGGTCGCACTTCCCGAAGTGACCAGGCTGAATATTGAAATTCGAAGTCTGCGGTCACGCCGCCCACGTGCCGGTGACATTCTGGACACTGGGAGAATGACCCACAGTCTGGATCTCAACCCCAGAGCATCGCGTCACCTGCTTGGCGGCATCTTCCAGAAACAGCTAGAGACGTCGCTCTCCTCCTAACACCCAATGTGGTCCCGGGACACGGGGTCGCTGAAGCCACGGGTTTACGGCAGACACAGTTGAGGGCTAATTCAATTAGGGGCATTTCCCGGAACCCCGGGGATCACTTGTCAATGACGGATCAATAGTCTGCTGAATCCTGGTCTTCCACCAAGTGAGTCAGGAAATGCCGGCAAGTGGGAAACTTCTGAGCAAGTGGGAGACACATCTTGGCGGCAATGGGATGATCACGGGTTCAATGGCATTTCTCCAAAATGCGTGCCCACTGGGAACCTCGCAATGGGGACTTATTTGGGATGGACCCCTCCTGGATCTCAGAGTTCTGGCCTCCAGACCCAGAAAGCACGAATTCTTGTGTGTGTGTGTGTTTTTTTTTTTAAACTTGTCATTTGGGGTCGTTTCTTACGGCCACCTCATAACAAATAAAGAAAAAAAAAAAAAGATACCAGAAGGCAGTTGTTAGGGAAGGAGGTTTGCTTTGGATATGCACACACCCATTTCAACGTCAAGGAGCCTAATATTTAATGATATTGGACAGGTTTGGGGGATTAAAGCCATTTTTGCACCCGTGACTCTTGCCTTGTCCGCCCACACGCACACCTGCTTGCCAGGCAGGGGGAGGAGATCCCACACGAGCTCACGAACGCACACCACATGCGTCCACACTACGAGAAAGCCACGGAGGCGGGAATTCACAGCTTCAGCAAAACCACCGAGAGGTGCCGATTTCCGGGGTCGCACCGCAGCAGGCGGGGCCGCCATCCTGCAGAGAACGGCTTCCCCGCTCGGCTTCGCAGAGGGAGGCATGTGTAGGAACCAACGCACGTGGTTGCCAGAAACCTTCGGCGGCTTCTCTTGGAATCCAGAGCGCAGGGCACCGAGAAGGAGCGTCCGGAGATGGTGGCAAAGGGAGGCGAGAAGAACGGGGAGGCCGTCGGCCCCTGGGGAGGTGGGCAATCCCGCCGCGCACGGTGTTCAGGAAATCAGCCACAGACGTTCAAAGGCTCCGGCCCGCGGCGAGGGCAAAGGCCGGTTGGGGGGGTGCGGTGCAGAGCCGCCACGCATTCCTCCAAAGCGCTACATGAAAGTCCCGTAGATTAGGGCCGTAGATCATACCGACGTGACACAAAAATGTCCAGGGTTCCCCGGCTTCCACTGTATTCGATTAGCACCTCATCAGGCCGCAGCTCAGCAGACAGATGCCAACCGGACCCCAGAAGGAGCCGCCGAGCGCGGCCTGCTCTGTCTCCCATTAGGACCAAATGCAATTTAATAGGTTGAGAAGAGGCAGGAGGCGTAGATCGGGCTAATATATCACGTGCGCCGAACACGGAGCCAGCCGGGGGAGGAACGCGGGCAGCCTGACGCTGGAAACCACGCCGACGACCTGCACACAAAAGAGAGGCCGAGACCTGGGTCGCCACCCCCCCACCCCTGGGAGCTGGGAAGACAGCACGTGGGAGCATCCGAAGGGCCCCTCGGACGTCCAACCCCGCGCGTCCTGTCGCCAGTGGGGGTTTTGCGGGAACAGAACAGACATGGTCCTTTTCGCGAGACGTGTAGGTGGTTGGAGAGGCCAGAGGGAGATGTGAGAAATCACATTTTGGGGTGAACAGGACCTACGTCCTGTGGGAAGAAGGTGCAGCAGGAAGACGCGAGGCGGGGACACACGAGCTGTTTGCACGTTAACTATGTATGGAGGGACAGTGAGCATGTATGCAGCTGGATACCTGGGGAAGAATGTTCCAGAAGGATGAGCAGGTGTGTGCAGACAGGGAGGAGCAGCAGTGGGAGCCAGGTGAGTCAGGAGGAAGGAGTGGCCGCCAGGTGCGCGTTGCGGGTCGGTCCCGGAAGGCACTGTCTCCCCGCACCATCAGCGGCCTGGATAGGAGCCACCTTGTGCGCAGGTGAGGGGTGAGGCAGTTCCCGACAGGGGCCCCCCCTGCGGTTGGAACAGGGCACCCACAAAACGGGGTGGGCGCTGCGGCGGGGGCGGGGGGGAAGGTGCTCGGGAGGAGGTTTAGACGAGGAGCGTGTTTCCGTGCTGGCGGGAGCGAGCGTGTGGACCGCGAAGACCCGTGGAGGGGGCTGCTCCGCCGGTTCCCTGCACGAGTCCACGTCGCTGGCCCACGGGGTGCCAGGCATTCGGTCACGGGGTGTTCTGCGCGTGTCTGCGGGGGTTTTGCACTTGCATCTCCGCGGCGGAAAAGGCAGGAGGGTGGGTGGGTCTCCCCGGTGTGGGTGGGCCTCGTCCGATCCGTTGAGGACCTGAGCAGGGCCGCACGCAGAAGAGGTGAGAATTATTCACGCTCTCCGCTCCATGCCATTGGAGCTGGGGCATCAGTGCCCTCCTGCCCCTGGACTGGGGCCCGTACCATCCGGTGCTGGGCGCCCAGCTACCCCATGGCGCACTAGGGCCCCCCACCCCGGCCTGTAACGCCACTGGTGACCTTTGCTTCAAGGAAATATGGGATGATGACTGCGCCATAGGCACGTCCTTCTGTACCTACACCTGTGTCTACACTTACACTTGCAGATGCACCTACAGCAACAGTTACACCCACACCTCCTTACACCCACTTACATCCACACCTACACCTGCATCTACATCTGCATCTGCACCTACACCTCCATGTACACCTGCATCTATACCTGTATCCACACCTGCACCTCCACCTCCATCTACACCTGCACCTCTACCTCCATCTGCATCTACACCTCCATCTACACCTGAACCTGCACCTACACCTCCATCTACATCTGCGTCCACACCTGCATCTACTCCTGCATTCATACCTACACCTGAATCTCCATCAAAACCTGCATCTGCACCTGCATCCACACCTGCACTTATACCTCCATCTCCATCTCCACCTGCACCTACACTAGTATCCACACCTGCATCCACACGTCCATCTCCATCTGCACCTGCATCTCCATCTGCACCTGCTACCTCCATCTACACTTGCATCCATACCTGCAACTACTCCTACATCCACATCTACACCTGTACCTCCACCTCCATCCACACCTGCATCCACACCTACAGATGCATCTCCATCTCTACCTGCACCTGCAATGACACCTGCTTCTCTCTCTGCTTTCGTGTCTATCTCTCTACCACCGTGGGGACACGACTCAGTCCTCCACACAGGGGTCAGGCTGTGGGCATCTTTGGGGCCACTATTCTGTCCCCCACAGAGGCCACTTGCCTTCCACGTCTGTGAACGGAAGCGAGCATCCTGCGTCCTGCTCCTGAAGCCACGTGGCCCCTGAACCCGCATCTCGCGGAGTCTCGCAGTTTTCACGTCCTGCACAGTGCAAGGAAGAAGATCCCCGCTGTCCCCCTACTGGACCTGGACAGTTTCCCCGGGTGCTCTGTTCCCACCTCCGCGGGGCAGGGGGGCAGACTCAGGGCACAGAGCCAGCTCCCGAGGGAGGCGAGGCACCACGGCCATCTCAGGCGGTTCCAAGCCCCTTCCAACAGCGCGTGGACGGGGAGCCTCCCGCCACGTGTGGTTCTGCGCAGCGCGCACATCAAAGCGCTCTTGCCGCCTCCCGCAGACGAATCCCCCCGGCGCGGAATCCGGAACGAGAAACACATTGAGACGCCGAGTGCCAGCTAATAACCAGGAGCGTTGGTGGGTAATCCCGTAGTTATGAGACGTAGGTCCTCGTTGCTCTCACCTTCAAAGGGACTCCCAGATCCCAGGTGGCAACAGAGTCGCTGAGTGTTTCCAGGTCAGGGGTCCCTTGGACGCTGTGGAGTCTGACGTCTCGGGACTAGTTGTGCACGTGTACGTGCATGTGTGTGCATGTGGGCTGCTGGCCGCCGTCCCTCATGCTCAGACGGATGGGACGTCGGGGTCCCCCAGGGTGCACAGCATCCCAGTGAAGTCCCAGCCCTCCATGTCTGGCTTCCCATCCAGCCCCGCCGTCTCCGCCGACCTGTCCTGCGTGCCCTCTGCTCTGGAGACCTGCCCCCCAGACACCAACGTGAACTCCCCCTTCCACTGACAACGGCCCAGCCATAATGCACACGGCCTGGCTCAGCGGCTGTCACCACGGCACCCCCCACCCCGAAGGCACCCGGTGAACGGTGCTGGAAACCATGGGCACGCTGCACGATCTCTGTGCTTTTTGTACAAATCTGAGACTCACAAAACTAAAATTTGTTTTTACAAGTTCACAATTAATGCATGTATATGCATATATTATGTGCATGTGCCTCCCGTGGGAATATGTTATACGCTAAAAAGATAGACTCACATAAAGTTTAACGTATATACGTTGCACGTGTGGCTTGGTTAATCTTGTGTTATCAGGTCAACAGGGACATGAGATGCCCAGATATTTGGATAAATAAGATTTTGGCTGAGCTGCGGAGGGTAGTTCTGGATGAGAAGATCATTTGCTTTTTTCTAATTTTATTCATTCACAAGCGACATAGTGAGAGAGGTAGAGACACAGGCAGACGGAGAAGCAGGCTTCCTGCGGGACTCGATCTCAGGACCCTGGGATACAACCTGAGCCCAAGGCAGACCCTCAACCACTGAGCCACCCAGGAATCCCAAGAAGAGCATTTGTAATGGTAGATGAGTAAAGCAGGTGGCCTAGCTCAATGTGGGTGGGCCTCGTGTCATCAGTTGAAGACCCGAATAGCTCAAAAAAGGTGGCGGAAGGGAGAATTTGTTCTCTGTACGTGGCTGCTTCGGTTGGACATCAGTCTTCTCCGGGCCTTGGACTGGGATTTATGCCATCCGCCCCTGGGCCTCAGGCCTTTGACGATACAGCATGGGATTCTCACCTCCTTAATACTGTGAACCAATTCCTTGCAAAAAAATAAAATAAAATAACAGTCCGTATATGATGTATCTTGTTGGTTCTGTTTGTGTGGAGAGCTGTGACAAATACCATGTGCGTGGACGGTATGAACTAAAACTTTATTACGCGTATATGCACATGTCGGTGCACATAGATACTAGGCTTGAAGATTATAGAGCTTAGTATGTACACCTGTATGCATGCGCATAGGTGTATGTGCAGGTCTACACACACAGTATGCTTTATAATGTGCACGGTGTATGCAGTACATAATGTACCTGATGCACACATATAGCACGTGTAGGTACGAACACGTGTGTCTATAGCGATGTTGGTCATCTATCATCCACCCACTGATGTATTGATCCATCCATTTATCTATCTCTCTATCATCTGTGCATCAATCCATCATATCTATGCTTCCGTCATATCTATCTATCCACTCATCCACCCATTATATCCATCCATCCATCCATCCATCCATCCATCCATCCATCATATCTATCTATCTATCTATCTATATATCTATCTATCTATGTATCATCTGTGCATTAATCCATCATATCTATCTATCCACTCATGCACCGATTATATCTATCCATCCATCATATCCATCTTTCCATCCATTAGTCTATTCATCGTCTATCTATCCATTCATTATATCTATGTATCTACCTTTCCATCCATCATCCATCCATCATATTTATCTATCTATTCATTCATCATGTATGTATCCATCTATCAATCCATCATCAGTCCTTCCATCCATCCATCCATCCATCCATCCATCCATCCATGTGTCCATCTATACCTATCAGTTATCTAGGTCTATAAATCTATCTATACATATCTTCTTATCTATCCATCCATCCTTCTACTATCTATGTATCTATCTATCATCTATCATCTATCAATGTGTCCTTCTGTATCTATTTAGTTATGTCTATCCATCCATCCATCATCTATTCCTTTATTTAAAAAAGATTTTATTTATTTATTCATGAGAGACACACAGAGAGAGAGAGAGAGAGAGAGAGAGAGGCAGAGACACAGGCAGAGGGAGAAGCAGGCTCCATGCAGGGAGCCTGATGTGGGACTCAATCCCGGGTCTCCAGGATCACGCCCTGGGCTGAAGACAGGTGCTAAACCACTGAGCCACCCGGGCTGCCCCATCTATATTCTTATCTATGCATCAATACATCATATCAATCTATCTATCTATCTATCTATCTATCTATCTATCTATCTATCTATCATCTATCTAATCTATCTATCTATCATCTATCTAATCTATCTATCTATCTATCTATCTATCTATCTATCTATGTATCTATCTATGTATCTATCATCTATCTAATCTGTCCATCCATCTACCTACACAGCCATCCATATAGTCACTTCCCATAGGCTTCAATAAATCTCCAAATGACAGGACCACAGTGCACACAAACCACCCCAACCAGTGTTCGGCATGTGTTCACCATGATCCGTGAGTAAATCTGCAAACCCCCTTTGACGCCGCCATCAACAAAAGACCCTGTGTCTGCCGCCATCTGGAGCCCGGGCATTTCCCACATCCGTGTGGTTTTGTGCAGACAATCGTTTGGAGCGCACACACACATGCCTTGTAGACTTCAGCGGGCTGGCGGCTCCCATGAGCAGCTGGCCTGTACGATACTCCTGATATTTTCATTACCTTTTAAAACGCGAAGACCGGCCTGTGATATATAATGTGAGATGGGAACCATGTTTTTCCTCCCTCTCTTCCAGGGGTCAAACACTCCTCATAGATGGATGTCACGGCACGGAGCAAACACGAGGCCCCGCGCGTCACTACTCCGTTGCAAACCTTGTGTGGCGTGTGCTCGCCATGTGTGTGGGGCTCTGGGCAGCCCCCACGTCTGCAGAGGAGACGGGGTCCCCCGGGGCCATCGGTCAAGTGTGCACATCGCTTAAAGTCGGTGCATCTCGGATGAGGAGAAATGAGCTCATTCCAAGCAGGGCCTCTGCGAGGTTTCTTCCCCCACCCGTTTGCAAATTCCAGAGTTTTAATTACCAATGCACAAAAGGAAAGGAAATGAAACCATTGCCCTTCCCTGGCCCCTCCCCAAGCCCAGAACATTAACTCGACTGGAGCTCGTAAAAATGATGCTGATCAGAGACAAGAGCTTTTCTGTCCATGGTCCCCTGTGCGTGCAGGTCCCGATGCCCACGTGTTGGAGGAAATCGTGTCCCCGAAGACGTGCAGGGCCCGATGACCTGTGAGTGTTCCTTTATATGACACAACGGACTTTGTAGAGATGGTGGCATTGCGGATCCTGGTTGGGGGATGACCCCCGGGGCCCCCGGGGCCCACTATCATCACAGGCAGGCAGGGGGCTGCAGATCCCTGAGGCTGCGGGCACAGAGGTCGGGGCAGATGTGCTCTGACCGCGCAGCAGGCCCAGGGATGCACAGCGATGTGGAACCTCCAGGAGCTGGAAAGGGGAAGGAGGCCAATTCTCGCCTGCATTTTCCTAAAGGAACCATCACTTCCGACCCGGTGACATCAGCGAGGGGACTCCTGTCACCTCTCGAAGGGCATGGTGGTCACTGTGTGGAGTTACTAGCGCATTCTCTAGCAGCAGCAGCTGCACAAAAGCACCGTGATCACGTAGGATTGAGGGTTAGGACAACTGGGGTCCCCATCGCGGGCCCTGGTGACCAGGAGGTGCGGGTTCTGCTGGATACGGGACTTAGCGCTGAGCACCCCATCCATCCCTGCACGCGGCCTCCGGCTCTGCTGCTTTTTCTGGTCTTTTCAGGGGACTGCCACCAACCAGCACGTACGCAATGTCTGCGTCCTCAGGAGGTCCCGTCCGAAGATGGGCTTCCAGGGTTCTCCTGCCCCTGGCTCTTCGCACTGCTGTGGCCTATCCCAGGAGGCAAGCCTGGGCCACCCTCTCCATGGGCTCCGGGATGCAGGGATTCATTCGAAGGCTGGAAAGAGAAGCCCAATTCCCCCAGCAGAGGGCATGAGACGAACATACATGCGGAGTCGGAGCACCTCTGAGAGCTGCACAGGCTCTGCAGGGAACGCGGCTGGTGTCCCCCAGCAGGGCCTTAGCAGCAGGGACCGGACTGTGTTCTCCAAACTGGCATTAATTAGAGTGGAGGCATCCCCGTCCCCAGGCTCCCACACCTGCCAGATCACCAGTTTCCTGCAGTTTCTGAGACTCTTGACCCCAAGCCCACCAAAACCTGTTAAATCCCCATCATCACGTGGACATGAGACCTGCCAGGCTTGGGTGGCAGCACCCAGGGGCCGTCCTGAACCATGACATGTGGCACCGATTTTCATGGGGAGGGGATCACGGCCTCTGGGGCTGGGGCATCCAGCTTGATGGTCAACACGGCTCCCTCAGGAAGGGGGTCTAAGAGGGCTGAGCTTCAAAACCTGCACAGCGAGCTGCGCACGCACCGCAGAAAATCTGTTCAAACTTTCCGCAGATGAGCATCATTTTAACGACCATGGCGGCTCTGATACAGGAAATTTCCTTTCTTTAAAAGCAGCCTCATTGATTTAGAATATTGCATTTACTGCTCCTGCCTGTTCCCCCGGGAGTTAAGGATGTGACTCCTATCGGGCACCGTGTCCTGTGTCCCAACACCCCATGTTAGGGTTGACCCATCCTTCCTACCCAGGAGAAAAGTGTCCATATACAACTACCACCGATAATATACCTGCATAGACAAAAAAATTATGATAAATAAACAAAATTTAAAAAAGAAAAAAAGAAAAACAAACCTAAATATGTCTTATACCATCAGCTCTGGAAAATGTCTTTTTTTTTTCATAACAGTGTGCTGGAAATGATGAGCAAAGAGACACATAAAATGAACAGTGAACAAAAGGAAGAAAAAGAAAGAGAAAAAAGGAAGAAAGAGAAAAAAGGAAGAAAGAAAAAGACAGTAAGGAAGAAAGAGTAAAGAGGAAGAAGGAAAGAGGAAAAAGGAAGAAAGAAAAAGGAAGGAAGAGAGAAAAACAAAGAAACAGGAAAGAGGAGAAAGAAAGAAAAAAGGAAGAAAGTAAAAAGGAAGAAGGAAAGAGAAAAAAGGAAGAAAGAAAAAGAGAAAGGAAGGGAGAGAAAAAGAGGAAAGAGGAAGAAAGAAAGAAAAAAGGAAGAAAGAGAAAAAAGGAAGAAGGAAAGAGAAAAAAGGAAGAGAAAAACAAAGAAAGAGTAAAAAGGAAGAATGAAAGAGAAAAAAGGACAAAAGGAAAAGAAGGAAGAGAGAGAAAAAGAGGAAAGAGGAAGAAAGAAAGAAAAAAAGGAAGAAAGAGAAAAAAGGAAGGAAGAGAAAAAAGGAAGAAAGAAAGGAAAAAGGAAGGGGAAGAAAGGAAGAAGGAAAGAGGAAGAAAGAAGGGAGAAAGAGGACTGAAAGGAAGACAGAAAGAGAAAAAAGGAAGAAAGACTGAAAAAAAGGAATGAGAGAGGGGAAACAAAAGGAAGAAAAAGAAAAAAGAAAGAAGGAAAACAGGAAGAAAAAAATGAAAGAGAGAAAGAGAGAAAAGAAAGAAAGAAAGAAAGAAAGAAAGAAAGAAAGAAAGAAAGAAAGAAAAAAAAAAGAAAGAAAAAAGAAGCAGAAGAAACTCAGAGCCAAGCGGGAACAATGGTGAAGGGAAGTCATAAAAGCTAAGTTATAAAGCAGGAGGGCTTTTATCAAGGCATCCAACGAAATCTGAGAAAATGTTATTAAGGAAACATGAAAATGAAAAACCATACCAGATGCTCTCGTACTCACAAGCTGGAGAAATAAATGCAAGATCGGATCCAGAAAGGGCATTAAAAAAAAAAAAAAAAAAAAAAAAGGAAAGAAAAAAAAGAAAAAAGCCAAGATGCTTACAAGAGAGATAGAAACGGGGGAAAAAAAAACATCGATTTTTTTTTTTTATTACCTAATATGCAATCTAAGTATGAACAGCTCCAATTTGCATCAAACGGCGTGGCCCGCGCGCCGCGGTCGGGGTGCGGCGTCCGTGCAGGGCACGGAGCAGAGGCGCTCGGCCGTTTCTGCACGGGGCCCAGGAGGCAGTCCCCCCATCTGCCGACCAGTCGCGGAGCATTTTCAAAGAATATTTTATTAGTGCGGTTTCGAAACCCATAGAAAACCTCACTTTTCTTCACCTATCATGTGAATTGGGTAATCCTTTTTTCCCCCTTTTTTTCCCTCTTTGTGTGTGTGTGTGTGTGTCAGGGAAGAACACGCATTCTGTGTCCTGCAGCCTTCCGGGATGCGGAGAGACTTTATTTTAAGTTAACCTGATAGCTATTTAGGTAACTCAAAGACAGACCAGCCCATGTCCTTTTAATTACAGTCCTGCCACCTTCATTCCTCAGGAGAGAGAACGTGGTGTCAGCACTTCGGCGGCGGAACCCTATTTTTAGGGGCTTCTAACTCAGCTGTTAAAATTCGCTGTAGGCTGAAGGGAGACATAAGATTTCAGCCTCGGAGCAAAAGACAAAATTAAGAAAAGAAAAATCAAGGCAAGTTGGGGAAAAAAAAAAACCCACAGAAAAAACCACCACACGTAAGTCTGGTCACTTCGGGAGATCATCAGAGTGAATTTCAATGGGTTTTCAAATGCCAGAAACTGGGCGCCGGGCGCCTGCGTTCCCACCGGGGCCGCCATGTTGCACAACTGAAGAGGGTTCGGTTGTCTGGGATTCTGTGTGTTGGGTGATTGGGTTACGGGCAATGTATGAGCAGAGAGGTCCATGGGATCACCACGGGGGCATTAATGGGACCACTGTGTCACGGCATCTGCTGATGGATGCGCCTGTGAGCAACAACCCCATTGTTCCGCATTGTACGGACCCTGTTTGCAAATCCTAACATGCGAGGGCAGCAAATCTCATCCTAAGGAGACATCCATTGGGTCCAGTTGGTTGGACTCAGGTTTTGGGACCACCACGAGGAGATGTTCCCATGGGGTCTACTCAGTTGGGCTTTGCTGCGGGACCACACTGGGAAGCTGTGTCCATTGGGTCCAGCTGGTGGGGGTCAGCTTTGGGACCACCCTAAGGACACATCCATTGGGTCCAGTTGGTTGGATCACGTTTTGGGACCAGCAAGAGGAGATGTTCCCATGGGGTGTATTCAGTTGGGCTTTGCTGCGGGACCACACTGGGAAGCTGTGTCCACTGGGTCTATCTGGTGGGGGTCCGTTCTGGGACCACCCTAAGGACACATCCATTAGGGGTCGACTTGGTTGGACTCAGGTTTTGGGACCAGCAAGAGGAGATGTTCCCATGGGGTCTACTCAGTTGGGCTTTGCTGTGGGACCACACTGGGAAGCTGCGTCCATTGGGTCCATCTGGTTGAGGTCCGTTCTGGGACCACCCTAAGGAGACATCCATTGGGGGTTGACTTGGTTGGACTCACATTTTGGGACCACCACGAGGAGATATTCCCATGGGGTCTACTCAGTTGGGCTTTGCTGCAGGACCACAGTGGGAAGTTGTGCCCATTGGGCCCATCTGGTGGGGGTCAATTCTGGGACCAACGTGGGAGCTTATGTGCCGTTCATTAAATGAGTGTGAACCCACCCTGGAAAGTTGTGTCCACCCAGTGCTCCTGCTCGGGGTCAGCGGTAGGGTCACCCTGGTCAATGGCGAGTCCTCTGTGTACTTGATGCGGTACACGTTGGGAAGCATCCCCCTCATCCATCCGTCCTGTGTCTGAAATTCTTGCCCTAGAAGAATTCACACCTAATTCCAACATCCCAGGACTGTTGTGTTCCCAAGGAGGTGGAGGTGGACCGGTTAGCGCCAGACTCATCGTTTGCCCAATCACGATCTGCTGGTCCATCGTCCCCTGGTGCCATGCTTGACTCCTTACCCACGGGACATCTTGAAGCATCTCAGGTGCATGTTGCTCTAGAGGGTGGATGTGGAATACACGGAATCGGGAACATATCCCAAGATACACAAACGTGTGTGTACTCCAGAGAGGAACCCGATTTCGCCTTCTGTTCTCTACTTTTGGTGCAACACACCAGATTATACAGTAAAAGAAGCTGTTGGAACCCACGGCTCTTACAACGTAAGTCTTTCAATTTGGATCTTTTTTTTTTTAAGATTTTTTTTATTTATTCATGATAGACACAGAGATAGGCAGAGGGAAAAGCAGGCTCCCTGTGAGGTGTGCGATGTGGGATTCGATCTGAGGACCCCGGGGTCACACCCTGAGCCAAAGGCAGAAGGTCAACCACCGAGCCCCCCAGGCGCCCCGAATTTGGGTCTATTTTCAAGACCTCTAGGCTAATGATGAGTCCACCCTTCCTTACCGAAACCCCATGCCCGTCTCTTCCCGTTTTCCATGTCTGCAAAGGCCTAGACCAGAGCTTGAACGTCTCTATGCAAAGCAAACTTATGTCCAATTTTGAAATACTCACGATTCTCCAACCCCGGGTTCAGCCTGGGGCTCCGAGGGCAGATTGATGGAGTCTCCCAGGTCACATGTGCTCCGTGCTAGCCCTTGAAGAACTCTGCGTGGATGGCAGGTGGTGGTCTCATATCGTAGCTTCGTGTCCTCCCATGGTCCTGCAGCTTTGGCTGGATGGTTTTCAGCCGGGAAGCCCGCCCACGCGGCTTTTGCAGGAGCCAGGAGCCAACGTAGGATGTTCGAGTCGACGTATGCGCTTGGGTAGATGAAACATTCAGTGTGTGGCAGGTTTTCTGAGGTCAACCCATGTAGAGTGGACTCACACCCATCTGCACGTCACCCGAAGTGTGTTTGGAACCTATGTGAAGTCCATGAGCTGCACCAAATGACTACAACGGAGTGTCACTGAACAGCAGGAACGCATCCTGGCCCAGCTCTTGGAGACCAGAAGTCTGAGCTCCAGGCAGGACGAGGCTGCTGAGATCCAGCTGGGGCAGGGCCGTGCTCCATCCTGAAGCTCCAGGGAGGGTCCCTCGTGCCTCTTCCAGCATCTGGAGCTCCAGGAGTCCCCGGGCTGGTGGCCGCGTCCCTCCCATCTCCACTTCCGTCTTCACATATCCATGACCGTGGGGCCGTGTCCCTACCAGACTCCCCCATGAAGACATCCCAACGGGATTGCACGAAAGCGTGCAAAAGTGCTAGCACAGGGTAGAGGCAGGTAGGTAGGTGGGGGTCAGCTCCCACTTCTGAACTTGGCAATCCTGCTCAGGGGCCTACCTACTGCTGCCAAACCTGCAGGACCGATGTCCGCCCGCCGAGCGATTCGATTTCCGTCGAATACTTTGGACGCTATTTGATGGTCTTCGCCCTGTTTGAGGTGACGGCTACCCTGCTGACGGGGGTCCCAGGGCATTTCCCTCTGTCCAGAGAGACACGCGTGGAGATTCACCCAATGCCACGGACTGTGTAGGACATTTGGGAGTTGTGTTACCAGGGTGTAGGGCTACGAGGCACGTTGACCCCCATGGCGTTTCCAACCCGTGTCAGCCATAGGGCTGCCCTGCACCTCAAAGGGCTTTTGGTCGCCGTCATTCGATGTCTCCGGGATCGCTCAAAGGAGCGCTGCGGCTGTGGGCGATTCGTGGCGCCCCGTGCGCCAGCCTCGCCGGGAATGCGAAGCCAGTGGGCATCGGTAAGCGCCTTGGGCGTTTCCAACCCAAAGCTCACAACCTCTGTCGCAACGGCATGGGGTCCGGTGGCAGCACCGCTCACCTTGGCAGCCGCAGAGGGAGCTCCGTGCAATTCCCACCGGGACCGCCACACACCCGTCCGGGCCTGTGTGCCCCCGCCCGCCCCCAACCACACCGAATGCACCCAGCGCTTCGCGTTCTCTGCCCAACAGCCCGTGGTGGTTGCCTTCTCATTCGCACTAGATTCCCAAGAGTGTGCGAATCTGGCGTCTCACCGCCCCCCACCCCCAGCACTGGGGGAACTAAAGGCGGAGCGTGCAGCTAACAGGTGGACTCTTCGCCTCAACGGCCACAGACACCTAAGGAAAGCCACGCGCATTTTGCAAGACGGAAGCTCATCTTCGCTCGTGGAGGAGCAAGGGCGGGGCCTGGTGGTTCTTGCTGGACTCCCTTCTCCCCCCCCTCCCTCTCTCTCCTTCTCTCTCCCTCTCTCTCCCCATCCTCTTCTTTTAATCCCAGTCTCTGCTTGTTGAGTTTCAAATTGAAATATCCTGAACAGATGTAAAAACACATGTGAGTCTCCGCGCACAAGCTGTGCGCGTCTTTGTTTCATCTGCTGATGGTGTGAAGCCTAAAGGAGCTCTTTTTAAAATTTCATCACTATTCAAAAGGATAATTAATACGTACCCCCAGGCTTTGATTATGCTGTGCACAGTAAGTAATGCTTCTGCAGAGATAATGAGGGCTCATCAGGCGGGGTGAATATGCGCGCAGAAAGGCTCAGCCTCCGCCAGAAATGGAAGATGCAGCCAAGGTACCATGTAGGTGGCTTAATCTAATTTTAATTTGTAACACAATACAATAGATAAGATCATTTGTTTGTAACCAGCGCAGGCATTTTGTTTACACGGAACCCCAGTCACGTTCAGCAGATGGTCTTTTTAAAGGCTTAATTGAAGTTTCTGATCTAACCTCTACCCTACTCTCCATTATGGAGAAGAAAACAGCTTTCACGCAGCGCACGCACAGCCATGCACACACCAGCATGCCCCGGCACGCACCGGCATGCACACAGGCTCACGGGGCACACACAGCTATGTACACACCACCATGCACATGCACACACACACGCGTACCAGGGTGGGCACATACAGATATGCACACGCCAGTGTGCACGTGCACACGCCAGCATGCACACTTATGCACACAGGGGCACACACAACCATGTACACACCAACGTGCACACACACGCACAACCAGCGTGGACACATAGACATATGTACACACCACTGTGCACATGCACACTCCAGCATGCCCTTGCATGCACCAGCATGCACACACATGCCCACAGGGGCACACACAACCATGTACACACCACCATGCACATGCACACACACGCGCACACCAAGGTGGACCCATACACATATGCACACACCAGTGTGCACGTGCACATTCCAGCATGCCCTTGCACATGCCAGCATGCACACACATGCACACGGGGGCACACACAACCTTGTACACACCAGCGTGCACATGCACACTCCAAGCATGCCCTTGCACATGCCAGCATGCACACCTGCACACAGAGGCACGTACAACCATGCACACACTAGCATGCACACGTACATATATACAGACACCAATGTGCACATGCATACATGCTCACACCAGCACACACATGCACACAGCAGCGTGCACATGCACACAGACAAAACAGTGTCCACACATGCATTCACACACAGCAGTGCATACATGCACAACCAGCATGCCGTACTGGCACGCACATGCACACAGAGGCACACACAACCATATACATACCAGTGTGTACACACAGCCACACACACACTAGCATGCACACGTGCGTACACACAGACACCAATGTGCACATGCATACATGCACACACCAAGAGGCACATGCATACAAACTACTGTGCACACATGCATTCACACACACCGCATGGCACACTGGCATGCACAAGCACACATCTATGCACACACAGCATGCACACACATCACCGTACACATGCACACATCCGGACATGCCCCTTTCCCGGGGTCCCTTGGAGGGCCCTAACTCGGCAAGACTCCTACTTTGTCAGCGTCACTCTGTTGGTCACCTTCCTGCCGCAGGTCAACCTGCCAGAGCCCACTCAGCGCTGCCGCCGCCCGGCCCTCCGCTCTCCGGGCTGCCCCTCAGCCTTCCAGCCAGGGCCAGCGAGCCAGCCCTTTGGAAGTGTTTAGGCATTTCCTTAGAGTCGGGCTTATTTCCCGCTGCAGGAAATTGAGGCTTTTGTTCTGTGGGAAGGCACCCG
The DNA here is from genome assembly GCF_053574225.1 of Canis aureus. Lineage (NCBI taxonomy): Eukaryota > Metazoa > Chordata > Mammalia > Carnivora > Canidae > Canis > Canis aureus. The sequence goes on from NC_135649.1 coordinate 123,800,274, forward strand.
TGAGCAGCAAGGTCCCTCATTGGGGGGCTGGTTCCTGTGACTCTCGGGGCTCCAGCTTCAAAGACCTCGCCACCCAGAGGCTTCCAGTGAGGTCGTAGTGGTAGCGCCAGGTAGGCTGATGACACTGGATCTTCTGTCACTGTGTGGGTGACTCGTGTGCTGATGCTGCTCCCAGGAAGCCCAGGTGCCTGGGGACCTCGCCGGCTGCCCTCCTGAAGCCAGCAGCTACCACCTGTACCTGGAATCAGCCACTTCCTGTTCCCTCCCGGCAGCCGCCCCCTACGTGATCCGGACAGGCTTGCACATCCAGACAGGCTTACACGCAACATCCACAGCAGTGCATGAGCTCACTTCTCACAGGGGCCTGGCCCCACTGACCCCCTGGGGTCAGGAAGAGGATCCAGGGGGAAAAGCTTGCCGTGCTCTTACACTGCCTGGAACATGGCTGGTGCTCCACCACTGTTCCCAGTGCAAGGAGGACGCAACTCATGGTTTATTTTTTTTTATTTTATTTTTTTTTATTATTATTATTTTTTTTAGATTTTATTTATTTATTCATGATAGTCACAGAGAGAGAGAGAGAGAGGCAGAGACACAGGCAGAGGGAGAAGCAGGCTCCATGCACCGGGAGCCCGATGTGGGATTCGATCCCGGGTCTCCAGGATCGCGCCCTGGGCCAAAGGCAGGCGCCAAACCGCTGCGCCACCCAGGGATCCCCAACTCATGGTTTAAATGGACGTTAGTGCTTGTGCACACCAGCATGCATGCACATGCACACACCAGCACGCACTAGCATGCACGTGTACATATACACAGACACCAAGGTGCACATGCGTGCATGCACACACCAGTGCACACATGCACACAGTGCATACACTAGCATGCACACGTACATATACACAGACACCAGTGCACACATGCACACAATGCACACGCTAGCATGCACACATACATATACACAGACACCAAGGTGCACATGCATGCATGCACACACCAGTGCACACATGCACAAACCAGTGCACATGTGCACACAATGCATACACTAGCATGCACACGTACATATGCACACAGACCAAGGTGCACATGATGTGTGCACAGACCAGTGCATACATGCACACACCAGCATACACTAGCATGCCCATGTACATATACACAGACACCGGTGCACACATGCACACACCAGTGCACACGTGCACACAATGCATACACTAGCATGCACACGTACATATGCACAGACACCAAGGTGCACATGATGTGTGCACACACCAGTGCACACATGCACACACCAGCATACACTGGCATGCACACGTACATATACACAGACACCAAGGTGCACATGCATGCATGCACACACCAGTGCACACATCAGCATACACTAGCATGCACACATACATATACACAGACACCAGTGCACACATGCACACACCAGTGCACACGTGCACACAATGCATACATTAGCATGCACACGTACATATTCACAGACACCAAGGTCACGTGATGTGTGCACACACCAGTGCATACATGCACACACCAGCATACACTGGCAAGCCCACGTACATATACACAGACACCAGTGCACACATGCACACACCAGTGCACAGAGGCACACAATGCATACACTAGCATGCACACATACATATGCACAGACACCAAGGTGCACATGCATGCACCAGTGCACACATCAGCGCACACATGCACACACCAGCATGCACATGCTCTCACCCTGCCTGGAGCACGGCTGGTGCTCCTCCAGCGGCCCCAGTACAAGGAGGACACAGCTCATGGTTTAAAGAGACTTTAGTGCTTGCAAACAAACACGAACTCACCCATCGTTCCCTCCACTAAGTTGCTCTGGGTCACCCCAGCTCCAGATGAATCCAAGTGGCTCAGCCAGGGGAGTAGCCGTGGCTTTAGCACCTGGCCCTCACCCCCACGCAGGAAGCACCCAGAACCCAGACGAGCACCAGATGCCACCATGCATGTAGTCAGACGAAATCATCTTCGAACCTGCGTCTGTGGCACGCACACAAGCAAGCACTGAGTCCCTCAGAAATTTATGTCTTCGTGGATTGAATAAAACCTCCTGTTTTCTGGAACCTTCTTGCTGGGGACGGAGGGGGTCGGGGGAGGGGGCTGGGCTCAGTTTGCAAGCAGCTGAGCCAGGGTGGCTGCTGGTGGCGTTTTTTGTCGGGGGCTCCCACGTTCTCAGTCGCTGGCTGCGTCTTTCACGCCTTAACCACTTATGCAAATCGACGCCAACAGGCCGGCTTCAGACATTGTTTTGAAAGCGCGTGTTGACTCATTTATTCAACAGATTCCACACTATTTATTCAACAAATTTGTGTAAGCAACAGTTACTGACGCCTTAATTTGGGTAGAGCGAGCGCTGCGCGTTTCCCGTGTTTACTCAACAGGGCGAGGGGCGAGGGCATTAGCGGCGCAGGCAGCAGCGGGATTTCTCCGCGCGCTCCCCGCTCCCCGCTCCCGGCCGCGGCTCCCCAGCTCCCCAGCCCGGAGCAAGCCGGAGGCCAGCTGCGGCCTGAAGCTACTTTTTCTGCAAGAAAAACGGAAGCTTTCTGGCTTCTCCGAGGCGATGCAAATGTAAACAGGTGTCCTTGTCATAGAGTCATGGCGTTGCCGGCCACCGAAGGGTCCTGGGGCAGGGGGTTCTCAGCCCGCTGGGAGGGCCCAGCCCCTGCTCCGAGACCACCTGCTTCAAACAGCACCTCCCCCTTTACCTCCGGTCCTCCCCGGGGGCTCCAGCCAAGGGTCCTGTGAAGGCCTGAAGCATCGTCTCCCCCACAAAATCCATATGTGGAAGTTGTAACCCCCGGGACCTCCCAACGGGACTGCGTTCGGCAAAAGAGCCTGCGGAGGCACCGGGGCTGCTCCTGCACCCCGTGCTGGCTGCATGGACGCCTCCGGCCCGCACCACGCACGCCGCATCCTTGTGGCGCCTGGCGGTGTCCAGAGCAACAGGCCTCCACGAGGGAGAGCCTGGCGGCTGGGCCCTGTCCAGGTGGATGAGCAGATGAACCGCACGACGCGCAGCGTCATCCTCAGGTGTCCCCCGCATGCTTCCCCAGCTGGAGTTCTGCTGGCGAGGGGAGCTCCGGCCTCCCCCGGGCCTTTCACTCCCACCGCCCTGGGGAGCCATGGCCCTGCCAGTCTGCTCCTGGTCTCACGGGCCGGCCGGCGGTTCCGACGCCCTCCTTTTGCGGTGGCTCCCTGTTTGCTGCGCTTGGTTTCTTTGGGGCGGTTTGGCTTTTCTTACCTGTTTGCAGGAGCCCCTCACCTTGTCTGCATACAAGTCCTGTGTTTGCGAAGATGCTGCACGTACCATCAGCACGTGCACGTGTCTTTATATGTGTACTTCCTGTAGATTTCTACCCTGTATCACCTGGATCCACGTATCACCTGGATGCACGTATCACCTGTATGTATACTGTAATCTCTATCCATATGTCACCTGAATCTATATGTCACCTGTATCCATGTCACCTGCATCCATATGTCACCTGCATCCAAATATCACCTGTATCTATACTATCATCTGTATCCAAATGTCACCTATATCCATATGTCACCTGTATCTATATGTCACCTGTATCTATATGTCATTTGTATCTATACTATCACCTGTATCCATATGTCACCTGTATCCCTATGTCACCTGCATCCATATGTCACCTGTATCCATATGTCATCTGTATCTATACTATCACCTGTATCCATGTCACCTGCATCCATATGTCACCTGTATCCATATGTCACCTGTATCTATACTATCACCTGTATCCATATGTCACCTGCATCCAAATATCACCTGTATCTATACTATCATCTGTATCCAAATGTCACCTATATCCATATGTCACCTGTATTTATATGTCATCTGTATCTATACTATCACCTGTATCCATGTCACCTGCATCCATATGTCACCTGTATCCATATGTCACCTGTATCTATACTATCACCTGTATCCATATGTCACCTGCATCCAAATATCACCTGTATCTATACTATCATCTGTATCCAAATGTCACCTATATCCATATGTCACCTGTATTTATATGTCATCTGTATCTATACTATCACCTGTATCCATATGTCACCTGCATCCATATGTCACCTGTATCTATATGTCATCTGTATCTATACTATCACCTGTATCCATGTCACCTGTATCAATATGTCACCTGTATCAATATGTCACCTGCATCCATATGTCACCTGTATCTATACTGTCACCTGTATCCATGTCACCTGAATCTATAAGTCATCTGTATCCATATGTCATCTGTATCCGTATATCACCTGTGTCTGTGTACTTATATCCCTGTATGGATATATCAGCTGTATTCATATATTACCTGTACCCACATATCATGTGTATCCATATATCACCTCTATCCCTATATCATCTGTATCTATAAATCACCTGTATCCATATATCACCTGTATGGATCTATACTATCACCTGGATCTACACATGGCCTGTATGTACAGATCATCTGTATCTGCCTATCACCTGTGTCTGTATATCATGTGCATCCCTATATCTCTACCTCTTTATGTATCTCATACCTATCTCTCTATGTCATATCTGTATCTATATCATCAATATCTACCCATCTTTATTCTATACTATATCTCGGGCAGCCCGGGTGGCTCAGCGGTTTAGCGCCGACTTCAGCCCAGAGTGTGATTCTGGAGACCCGGGATTGAGCCCCACGTCGGGCTCCCGGCATGGAGCCTGCTTCTCCCTCTGCCTGTGTCTCTGCCTCTCTCTCTCTCTCTCTTTCTGTGTCTCTCATGAATAAATAAATAAAATCGTAAAAAAATAAATATACCCATATACCCAGATCCATATTGGTATACCTTTATCCGCACTGTATTTTTTTTTAATTTTTATTTATTTATGATAGTCACAGAGAGAGAGAGAGAGAGAGCCAGAGACATAGGCAGAGGGAGAAGCAGGCTTCATGTACCAGGAGCCCGACGTGGGATTCGATCCCGGGTCTCCAGGATCGCGCCCTGGGCCAAGGGCAGGCGCACTAAACCACTGCGCCACCCAGGGATCCCCTTTATCCGCACTGTATAGCATGTAGATCTATGTCTCCTTATCCGTATCGGCTCCTGTCCAGATGGCTATACTTACACCCACAGCTGCATCATCTGTGTGTTTCCGTATCAACATACCTCTGCCTCCACTTATCCATGTGCAGGTACGCCCTGACTACCCGGTCAAGGTAGCCTGGTGTGATGGGCTGAGATGCAGGTGACATGCCAACCTACGGGAGGATGTGGACGTGGATGCACGGTCGCTCACAGGTACGAGTTAACGAACCTGATGCGTGTAGGAGGTCCCCGGAGCTGACTCTGTGTCTGCCCCCAGTGAATCCCGACCACACCTGCACACCTGGCTGGCATTCCTCCTTCTACAGGTTGTGATGGGGGCACGGTGGCGAGTGTGCGCATGTCCCGTTCCTAGCAGATTTGCATGCATCCAGGTAGAGCGGCCCCCCACACGGATTCTCAGAGCCCCTCTCCCATCGCAATGTCCGGATCTTGCCATCGACTCTACAACACCGTGGACGGATGACACGCCATGGATCTTCCGCCCCAGGACAGGACGGAGAGCAGCGCTCATTAATTGCTGGTGGGTCTTCCCTAGGGGAGGGGAGCGAATTTCAGAGATGTCAACCTGTGGGCCCACGGACATCTTTACGCACACAGGAAAAGTACGTTCAATAAATTAAGAAAAAAAAAAAAGGAAATCTATAGAAATCACTGTGCAGACATCTGCTCCGTAATCCCTCCCACGGGAGCTCGTGTGGGGAGAATTGGTCTCTATCTACGTGAGGGAACTTACCCAGCAGCTTACAGGGACGCAGTGGGGCATCCGTCTACCTACGGGAGGCGCCGGGGCTCGCTGGGGGGATTTCCCACCATCTTGGCAGGGAGTTCCTGCCTTGTCCCAAATTCAGGAGCAAGGAGACAGGTGCGGAGGCACGTCCTGCATGCCAGGGTCCCTTGGGCAAAGCCAGGGAGAGCCTCCATGGTGCACGACAGGCGTGACCTCAACAGACCTGCAGTCAACCACAACGAAGGGTTCAGTTTGTGCAAAACACTGATGTACAATTGCACACACATAATTTAAGGAAAAATTAGTTATAATGAATGGACCGCACTTAATTTGAAGCCAGGCCTAAGGCCGGGAGGTTTTTTCTTCTGCTGCTTCTTCTTTTTTAACCCTCATTTCTAGGACCTTCCATTAAATAAAACAGAAAAAAAAAAATGAATGGATCCAGTGCACGTGTGTGGTTGGTGGGGAAGTAGCATGTAATTTAGCTCCTATAACGACAAAGGGACTACTGATATTTTTTATGGTCTACTAATTGGGGCCCCAATAATTAGCCACAGAGCAGTTAATTGGAGGGACGCTTTTAATTTTCCTTCGTTCATATTTAGGATCTGAGACTTTTTCCCTGGAGTGTGTGTATAAACCAGGTGTCAATGCTTCCGTTAAAGGCTGTGTTCTTCACGGGCTCCAGTCACACCCAGCCCCAGGGGAGCTCAGTGGACCTGGGAGCACCTGGATCCATGCCCGCGGGGGCTCAGTGGACCTGGGAGCACCTGCACCCACACCCCACCTGGGGGAGCTCAGTGAACCTGGGAGCACCTGCACCCACACCTCACCTGGGGGAGCTCAGTGAACCTGGGAGCACCTGCACCTGCACCCCACTGGGGGAGCTCAGTGGACCTGGGAGCATCTGCACCCACACCCCACCTGGGGGAGCTCAGTGGACCTGGGAGCACCTGCACCCACATCTCCCCCAGGGGAGCTCAGTGGACCTAGGAGCACCTGCACCTGCACCCACACCCCACCTGGGGGAGCTCAGTGGACCTGGGAGCACCTGCACCTGCACCCCACTGGGGGAGCTCAGTGGACCTGGGAGCACCTGCACTCACACCCCACCTGGGGGAGCTCAGTGGACCTGGTAGCACCTGCACCCGCACCCCACCTGGGGGAGCTCAGTGGACCTGGGAGCACCTGCACCCACACCCCACCTGGGGGAGCTCAGTGGACCTGGGAGCACCTGCACCCGCACCCCACCTGGGGGAGCTCAGTGGACCTGGGAGCACCTGCACCCACACCCGGCAGCTTCCTGTCACCTGTCAGACCTGTGTCTTTGGCCCAGTTAGTCCAATTCTCTGGAGCACATCAGCGACTCAGAAATTTTCCCGCCTTCTTCTTGATCAGCTCTGGTTTTAAAAATCCAGAACATTAGGAAATCGTCTATACACCTCTTGTTCAAATTGCATGTGCAATTTTGCATTTCAACCAGAGCCCGGAAAATTGACGGAGCGCCTGTCTTTCTGGTGCTCGGCATTCATCTGGGCGAACCTTTGAATTTCTGATCTCAGGATTATTATCTCAAATCTACGTGCTTCTCCTGGGTTTATAGGACTCTTTGGTGAGTTTGCATTGCTCACATTTGATTAAGATACAATTACAGGCAAATACAACGCACACACTACAGAGCCCAGCAGCAGGGTTACTTTTCCAGGGTGGTTTGTCCAGGAAGCAGGGACGTGCTTGCTTGTGGGTCACACTGTGAAATGCACGTCTTGTCGCGGAGTCACAGCTGCTGGCAATCACCCCGTATGGGAAACGAGCCCCCCACTTCTTGGTGTCCTGGGTTTTCTGGAAATCCAGCAGCAGAGGACGGTGGGAGCAGGTGGATGGCTGTGCTCTCGGGGTGTCGAGGTCAAGAAGACCCCAAATGCAATTGCTCTGCTTTGTATGATGACCTGACGTCTCGTCCCCGGCTTGGTGAGCCCCTTCTGCTAACACGAGGGTGACAAGTCAGGTTAGAGCAGAGGGTGACGCGGCCTCCCAGGCAGAGAATCATCTCAGGAGGGAAATACTCAAGGCCAGGCCAGGACCATCCCCCCATGTCGGGGAGGCAGAGCAGGTGGGAGAACCCTGAGGAAGCAAGGCCGTTTCTAGAAAGCTCCTCGGATCCCTTTGTGGAGTCGCTGTTGTCCCCACGGGCTAAGCCCCTTCTGGGGGTCCGAGCTGCGCCCATGACAGAGGCCCTGGCATCTCTGGGGAGCCTGTCGTGATGCAGACTCTCGGCCCCATTCATGCCTAGGGGCATGAATGTCAAGAAACCTCCCACCTCACACCCCGGCCGGGAGTCCCCTGGGTCCCGGGATCGAGTCCCCCATCTGGCTCCCCGCAGAGAGCCTGCTTCTCCCTCTGCCTGTGTCTCTGCCTCTCTCTCTCTCTATGTCTATCATGAACAAATAAATAAAATGTTAAAAAAAAGAGTATTTCTGCACATGTAACACGTATGTCTTTGTCTCTCGCTGTCCATGCACACGTGGAAAATGCCTATGCTCTCTGCATGTGCCCACATATATGTAACACACATACCTCTCTCCCCTGCTTGCACACATCGGATGCGTGTTATATACACACATACATATACGCAACATGCACACATGCTTCTTGCCGTGTCTCTTTATACACACCTAGAAAGCATGTCATATGTATACATATACATATATGTAGCAGACATGCACACTTACCTCTCTTCATCTGTCCTTGCACATGCAGATTGCAGGTTACATGCATGCACGCATATATGTGACATGCATGCATACCTCTCCCCACCTGCTTGCACACACATAGAATGCATATGTGTTATATAGATGCATGCATGTATGTGACATGGGTGCATACCTCTCTGCACCTGCTTGCACACACACAGAGTGTGCATGTAGTATATACACACACATATATGCAACATGCACACGTACCTCTCTGAGCCTCCGCTTGCACACTTAGGATGCATGTTTCATGTATATGCATGCCTACACACACATAACATGCACACATACCTCTCTCTCTGTCTCTCTCTTTCTCGACGGGCAAACCGTCCTGTGGCCATAGAGCCATCTGGTTCCATCAGAGAAGGAAGCCAGCAATTCAGTTTCCACCCTGACAGTCTGCACTTGGTCTCATTTGTTCCTCCAAATAAAAGTGTCCCCAGGATCCCTGGGTGGCGCAGCGGTTTGGTGCCTGCCTTTGGCCCAGGGCGCGATCCTGGAGACCAGGGATCGAATCCCACGTCGGGCTCCCGGTGCATGGAGCCTGCTTCTCCCTCTGCCTGTGTCTCTGCCTCTCTCTCTCTCTCTGTGACTATCATAAATAAATAAAAATTAAAAAAAACAAAACAAAAAAAACCAAATAAAAGTGTCCCCTCATCCTCCTCTACCCCCTCTTCCTCCACGTCCTCCTCCATCCCCAGCTTTTTTGCTTCCTCCTCTTTCTCCTTCTCCTCCTCCTCCTCTTCCTGGCCCCCTTCCTACCCAGCCCAGCCTCGCCGTGATGCATGGCCCCACCGGACCCCCGTCCTTGGCCACCGCCTGGAGCAGTGTCGAGTGCACACGCGGGTGGCAGCGGGTGTGGGCCGGCGGCCGGGAGGCCCCGCCCTGGGAAGCAATTACTGCAGATGCCGGCTGACAGGCTCATTCCCCACTCCAGGCCGCCCAGATCCCCGAGCAGTCTCTAGGCAAATTGTCTCCTCACGCTCTAACCAACTGTTGGCTTCCATCAGGAGAGACGGATGGTGCCCTTTGTTCCGCGGCATGTGACACGGTGCGAGCCATCAACACTGCCCGCTCCAGAGGAGCTGTAACTCCCACTTCCAAACAGGATGCACGAAGGCGCGGGAGCACCACCTGGGAGCCCCGACGGCACGGCCACATGGGGCGCCTGCAAACCCCACGGGAGCCCGGAGCCTCTGCACGGGGATCTCAACCTGCCGTGCATTCCTGGTGCTGCATGAATGTTTGAGCTTCAGGCCTCCCTCATGCCCGGGCTGCCTGCCTGTGCGCCTTTTTATCCGAGGGTCCCAGACACCACAAGCCCTGCTACTGTGCACCGAGCACTGAAGCCTATGAGCAGCGCCGCGGAGGCCTCCGTCCCGGCCCTGGGGCAGGTCCGACTCTGCTTCTGCACCTGCAGAGCGCTTGGCGGTTGCAGCCCCGGGGAAGGTCGGCGACCAAGTCGTGCCCCGAGGCGGAAGGAAGGTCTTGACCACAAGAGATCCCAGCTTGGACTTCCACACTCAGCCCGGATGCACCCTGCAGCCCCAAAGGGACTCCTGCCAACCCCATTTGCCTCAATGTTTTGGGTCTTTCCCATAAATCTTCACGAGCTTCTTTACTGCATGCTTACTTCTTACATAATTCCCGAGACTCTGTTTCCTTTCACTCTGTTCCTCAAAAAGGAAACCACGAGGGATCTGGTTTTCCTTTTCCTTTTCCTTTTTCTTTTTCTTTTTCTTTTCTTTTTTTTTTTTTCTCCCTCGCTTCTCTTCAAGTCCCAATGCCTCCTCACCGGGGGAAAGTTAGAAATATTAGATAAGGCGGCAGCAATTAGATAACATAGTTCTGACGAATCAGACATAATGAGTATTAACATTTTTCTACATGTGGTTTTAACTGCTTTTCTCTGCCTTCTCGTCACTCTCTACCTCGGGAGTCTATGTGTCATCCTTTCGTGACTTTATTTTCTCATCTGGCACGTGCGTGTGACTGATAGACACCCCTACCCCCCCCCAGGACATATGGAATGACGGACATTCTCCTTCTCCATGAAGGAAAACAGCCAACAGAGACCCACACCCACCACCACTCACATTTCTGTTTCCGCCTTTGCATTGCGTTCAACTATAAATGATAGGAACCAAAGCCAGTCCTTGAAACTGGACAGGAGCTTGTACCTCCTGCTAGGAATGGAGGCTGGTATGCTCCTTCCCGGACCTAGGCTCTTCCATTTCCAGTGTCACCTCAGAGTCCAGGATGGCTGCTGTGGCTCTGGCCACTGTGCCCACCTTTCCATGCAGCAAGGAAGAGAAAAAGGAGAAGAGCACACACAGGTCGGGTGGTGCCCGGGGTGAGCTATGCAGCCAGGAGCACTTCAGATAAGGCAGGACCAGGGTGACACCTTCAGGGTAAGACATTTTCAGAGTGTGCAGCCTTTACGAAGGATCACCCAAAGGACTGGTGGGACACCAGGTGATGCTCAATGTGCATCCCACATTGAGCCTGCCTGTCCTTGAGTAGACCCCGGTGGCAGGATCAGCTGGGCACTTCCCTCTGGGGGCCGAACCAGGGATGGCCCAGTGTCGCTCTGGGAGGCTGAAGGAGGAGTGGGAGGGGATTATGGGGTCAACTGCAGCCCCTTGGCCAGCGTTGACCTCCATACACGGGTTCTGCTGGGCTGTTGGGCTTCTGTGAGTCTGGTCTGGGGAAGACCCAGCGACCGCCGTGAAGGGGCCCAGGTTACAAAGACCTGCATCCAGGGGGTGTCTCTGTTCATCTGCACCCATTCTCTATGTGTGGCTGTCTGTCTGTCTCTAATCTCTCATCTGTCTATTATCTATCTATCCATCCATCCATCTACCTATCTACTATCTATCCATCCATATCTATATATCATCTACCTATCCATTGATCCATCCAATCATCCATCCATCCACCCATCCATTCTACCTATGTATCTGTGTATCTATCTATCTATCTATCCATCCATCCATCCATGCATCCCTATATCTATGTATTTATGTATCTATCTATCCATCGCAATATCTATATCTATGCATGCATCCACGAATACATGGATATCTATCCATCCATCTACCTATCTATCTACTATCTATCCACCCATATCTATATATCATCTACCTATCCATTGATCCATCCAATCATCCATCCAGCCACCCATCCATTCTATCTATGTATATGTCTATCTATCTATCTATCTATCTATCTATCTATCTATCCAACCAACCACTCTATTGGCCAATTGATCAATCATCTATCTAAATATCTAAAAGAGAGCAGGGAAAGGAAAGGAAAGAATGTACAGGTGGAGGGAAGAAGCAAGGAAAAGAGGAAGGATGGAAGGAATATGGAAGGTGAAGAAGGAGAGAGGGTACAGCCTCCCGCCTCCAACACCTGTGCAGGGAGAAGGAGCCCGACCGGATAGAATCATGGAAACGACATTGATTACCTTCTATCAAAGCAAGGAAGGCATTGTCATGCATATGCAACCCACCCTCCACACACATCCTGTATTTTTTATTCTTTGATAATGCCACAAAACAGCATCTTAAATCAGAGATCAGATCACGGGAGGGACTCTCTGGTTGTCTCAGAAAGAGGAGTTCCCGGTAAAATCTCCAGGTGACCTGTGTGAAGCCATGACACCACAGCAGGCTAACGGTTTCTCAGATCAAGGACACAGATTTGAAAGCTGCTTAGGCCACCAGCTTGGGGCTCGTTGACAGCTTCTCCGGGTTTGAACAGTTAAGATTCATCATGCATTTCAAAGCGTGCTTGGTGGCTCACGTAAAAATATCTTCTTAGAAAGGAAAAACATACTTTGGAAGACTTAGGAGTGACACCTTCAGGGCTCAGCACCAAATAAGCTTTGTCTTGCATTTTGCTCCAGTCCGTGGATGGGGCCTTCCTGGATGGGCTGCATTGAGACGGATGCTGAGAAGGATTTCCTGGTTTGCATCACATTTGCATATTCATGATGATGGTTATCCGTCATGGAATAATGACTTCATAAGGAAACGGGAACCCTACGTCCCATTGTGTCCTTAAAATTAAATCTTGGATGAAGCTTAAAGTAGTCAAACATCTCTTGAAGCATATAGAAATGTTGATTCTTGTGTTTAAGCCACTGGAGTCATTAAAATCCTCACACTAGCACCTAGAGGGCAAATCTGGCCCCCGAACCTGGTTTTGCAAATAAAGTTTTATTGCAACACAAAGATGTCCATTGTTTTATGTTTGGTCTACGGTGGCTATTGTGCTATCGTGGCGGCATTCTGTAATTGCTGCAGATGCGTCATGGTCCAGAAAGCCTGAAATATTTGCAAGATAAGATATTATTATGTGCAGCCCTGGACTAAATCATGAGTGCAAACATGGATCGTTTGCATTTGACGGGAACTTTCTTACAGAACAAATGGTTATTACGATGCTCTCCGTAGCTGTGTGCAGCTACCTAAAGTAATTGCTTTGAAATTCTGATAACCCCAGGAAGCAAAAGAAAGAAAGAAAGAAAAAAAAAAACACTGAGAAATACGATTTAAAAGAAAGCGTTGCCATTCTAACGAGCTAAGAAAGATGAAAACGCTCACATTTGGGAAAAAGCAACGGACTAAAATAATACCCGAGCATCGCGCTGCGTTTCACCCTTCTGCTATTTTCTGCACAAATAAGCTCTTAAATGATATGACTGCATTTGAACCGTCACCTCCAGAGTTTTGAAAGCACGTCTGAAAGTTTGGTCTAGTTACCTTAAAAAAAAAAAAAAAAGTCGCCTGTCTAAATCTCTGAAAATCTGGGACCATCTGTCCTGTTACAATTTATCTTGGAATCAACCATGATGTTCATACGCAGCCCACACATGACACTCTGCTTTGACACCGAGTGACAAATAAAGCCTGGACGCCTGTCCAGGCCATTGAAGGTGTGTCCGGACTTGGTACCCGCAAGGCCACGGAAATGGTAGTTGGTGGGCGGCCGCACTGATTAAGCGCTGAAGGCAAGCTTCTTCCTCCTCCGCTAGAATAATGGGAGGCCATTAAAATGGAATAGAAGGCGCCGGCAACATAAGTGGGATTCAACGCGCGCTCCGCTCAGCAAAGGGAACATTTGTGATGCATATTTGTGTGGGCAAGAAGTTACCCTGTGCAGAAGGCACTCGGGGCGCAAGGGTGGGAAACAGGAAGGGGGGAAAAAAAGGAGACGCGGAATCGTACAGAATCATTATTTCTACATATTCTCGCCTTTGATCGGGACGCTCTTCCGGGGGAAATATTTGCAGACTTTCGGGGTGAGTCACAGGTTCCCTCCGAGGCGCCCAGATGAACGTGGGTGTGCACGCGTGTCCCTGCGCGCGCGGCTGCAGCAGGTGCGTCTATCTGCCAATTAGCCCACACTTAGCCAGTTCAGGCCACGGTGCGCTGCTATGATGTCAAAACCCAAAGTGGGTTGATGAATGGCGTCCGTGTGCCTAATTTATTCCTGTAATTATTGCGATAACTCAGAGGAGATAAATTGAAATCTATTAGGATTTAATGTAAAAAGCCGTAATTAGTTTGCTTTGCAGACGGGGGAAGGAAGCCGGCGTGCACAACGTAGAATCCATTAAGCCAATTACGAGGTTGGCGCTGCAGAAAATACCCAGCCATCTAAAACACACCCGTGGCTTTCGCCCCGCTGTACCCCGAGCACAACAGATCGGCGTGTCGCATCCTTCATTAATTTAATAAACACATCAAGGCCCAAGTTGGGAGAATTCTTTAATCATCATAATTAACGCACGTGTTCGGCCGTGGATGTCGGGGTTGGAGAGGGAAAGAGAGAAAGAGAGCGAGAGAGGGAGACAGAAAAAAAATTGTGTTGCCGCCGAGTAATTACCATTGAAACGATAAAACAACAGCAGAACGTCCGCGTGCGTGTGCAATCAGCATGCACCGTGCAAAACGACCTCCGAGCCCGCGAGCGCGCGTGCGCGCAGGTGCACCCGCGTGGCCCCCAACGCGCGAGGAGGGGGATGCATTGCTAATATGACCACCGCTCGCTTTTTTATCCCCCCCGGCTATTCCCAGAAGTGAAAAAAAAAAAAAAGAAAAAGAAAAAAAAAAAAAAACACAACCAGGAAAAAAAAAAAAAACTCTGTCCCGCTGCAATTAAAAAATATATATTTAAACAAGCCGGTAAGCGCTATTACCTATTTACTGTCAAATTAATTCAGCCGCTCAGGAGATGCCATCTGTATCACCATCGCCAGGGTGTCACCGGCTCTCAGATCCCGCAGAAGTGAGCCTGCTGGTGTGTTTGATGGCTGTGATAATGGGAACAAGATAAGCAATTGCAACAGATATATCATACATTTTCTCATAATTATCTGACCTGTTACACTGTGTCAGTCTGCCGCCAAACACACTGTTTTTTATGTCAGAAGCTGTATGGGCATTTTTTGCTTTGATCACGCTGTATCCTGCAGATGTCAGCCTGACTGTATTTTAATTGACTCTGGGGTAGCATTCAAAAAAGCGCCTTCGACTCCACTTGCTCGCGCCTGATGAGGCTGACAAGCTGGCATTTACGAACGTTAGGTCTACTCGGGAGCCACGTGCTCCCCGCGTCTCGGAGGGGGTAACAAAACGATGTCAATAAACCTTTCCCCCGAGTCCACGGCCGCCTGGCCCACACCGTCCTCCTCCCCCCACCGCCCCCCGGGACATGGGGACACACGCGGGCCATCTCCATTGAGCTCTCCCAGTGCATTGGGGCAAAAGCATCAGAATGGGAGGATGCCGTGTGCCCCCGTTGCCCCAGTGCCACCTGGAGAGCCGGCATCTGTATTCACAACTGAGGGGGGGCTGCACTCCCGGCCCTAGGTGGAGTGCAGGCTCTGTGTCCGCCCCCCTCCACGTGCGTGAGACCCCCTTCTGTTGTATCCTCGGTCTTCTGCACATGACATGACAGGGACCTCGGTAATGAGGAACCAGGCTTGTGGATTTCGATGCAAGAAACCCTTATCTCCGGTGGCTCGGACATCTTAGAAAAAAAAAATAAATAAAAAATAAAAAATAAATTCCTCCCGGTTGAAAACGCGCGCTGAGCACCAACTGGAAACATTTCAGCGCGGAGGTCAATTTATTTGGTCTTGACTTTTCAGAGACAGGAAATCTCTGGCCTCCTGTCTGGGAGCACGCCGTTGTCACGCGATGCTCCCTGCCTCGTTAACCCAGCCTGGCAGGGGAGAAGCTGTCTTCATCAAGCCCCTGACAGACACGGGGGCCCCTTCGCCCCCGACTCCTCCAGGGACGCCTCCTCGGCATCATTGCCTGCTGGTCCGTGTAATTGGCCGTGATAAAGCCCCGTTGCTTTCACAGAAACCCGAAGGGAAGGGAGAATTTGCCCATAGGAAGACGGGAGACGCGGCACGGAGGGTTCGTTTGGAAGGTTTCGAGGGGACGCTCGGTGCCTGGCCGGGCTGCGTCCCAGCCGGCGGACGGTAATCGTCCCAGTCAACGAGCCAACGCATGTCCTGATCAATGAACAGACTCCGGGGTGCTTGGGAAGGAGACCCTGTCCCCTGAGTCACACCTTTCCTCTCTGCCTGTGACAATGCGAGGTGCCATCTCACCTTACAGGCCCCCACACGTGGAGGCGGGTCAGGACGGATGATGTTGGGGGCGGAACTGGCTCGATTCCACGTTCATGGCAAGCACCGGGCCCACAACAGCACAGGCTGACTTCACCTTCACAGGCTGAGTGTGTCGGCCAGCCGGGGGCTGCCTTACCCAAATACCCCAGACCGGTGGAAGCATTTGTTCCTCAAGTCCTGGTGTGTCGGCATTCTGGGGAACTAGGAAGGGCAAGGAAACTGCTTCACCTCCTCACACATCGACACCTCCACCCTCCCACCTCTCCTATCCTTCTGTCCAGCCATCCTCCCATCCACCCACTTACCCACTGATCCATCCATCCATCTACCCACCCACCCACCCACCCACCTATCCTATCCTTCTATCCAGCCGGGTATCCATTCATCCTCCCATCCATCTACTCACCCACTCATCCATCCATCCATCCATCCATCCATCCATCCATCCACCCACCCACCTATCTTATCCTTCTATCCATCCACTTATCCATTCATCCTTGCATCCATCTACTTACCTGCTGATCTATCCATCCATCCACCCATCCATCTACCCATCCATCCATCCATCCATCCATCCATCCATCCATCCATCTATCCATCCACCCACCCACCCACCCACCTATCTTATCCTTCTATCCATCCACCCATCCATCTACCCATCCATCCATCCATCCATCCATCCTTCTATCCATCCACTTACTCACTTATCTTCACATCCATCCATAAACCCAGTCACCCATCCCTTTATCCATCCATCCATCCATCCATCCATCCATCCATCCATCCATCCACCTACCCACCCACCTATCTTATCCTTCTATCCATCCACCTATCCATTCATCCTTGCATCCATCTACTTACCTGCTGATCCATCCATCCTTCCATCCATCCATCCATCCATCCATCCATCCATCCATCCATCCCCCACCATCATACATACATTTATGGAGCGCCTTCTGTTTATCAAGCACACTCCAAGTACAGAGACAAGATTCCAGGCCTGGCCTCTTGGAACTCAGTTCTAGGGTGGAGGAATATACAACAAAAGTGTATAAAATAAAAAATCGTAAGATAACTCCAGAGGATACAGGAGATAGGAAAGGACTATGAGGAAACCCTGTCTTCTTTAATAAAATCCAGTTGGCCTCTCTGTATGCATTCAAGCATCCAGCTTCATGGGGTGGGGAGAGCAGGTTAAGTCTCTGGATGCTGGCCTCTTTCCCTTTTTGGACTTTGCTCTTTAGAAAAGGAAAGTCACTGCTTGGTGCCCCCTCTCCCATGTCCTTATGAGGACACCACTCCCCCTTATCACTCTGGCTATGAAGATCTGCTCCTTACGTCCTAAAGAGTCTTGATTGCTGCCCAGGACCCATCCTATAATTTCTTGCATCCATTCTCCACCCCCCCTCCTCAGGGTATTGCACATCTTCCCCTTTCCTCATCAGGGCTCCATCATCTTTATCCTCACTACTGATGTCCCTTCCATTGATCTGAGGATATGCAATTATTTTTTACTTTATTTATTTTTATTTATTTTTGTTTTTTTTGAGGATATGCAATTAGACGAGGCCTCCCATGGACCTCCAATGTCCACCGACCACCTGCTCTGCGCTATGGGCTCCCATCGCTCACTTGAAATGACTTTTGCCAGAGTCAAGTGGCCCCACTTTGCTGCACCTCATGTCCTTAGTGGTCCCATACACCTCTAAGTCATCTCATCCTTGAAACACTTTCTCCCCTTGGCCAGTGGACCCTGCAACCCCTAGCACCTTCTTGGTCTCCTCGATTGCATTCCACCTTCTCCTCAACCTCTTCATCATGGAGAGCCCCCGGGATCAGTCCTCTGTCCTCTTCTCTGCACTCACCTCCTTGGTGAGCATCCTCATCCTTATCTGTCCTCCTGCTGGTGATGCTGAGTATGTGCTTCCCACCTGGATCTCTCTCTCTCCTGAAATCCGGTCCAATGGACACCTCATACGTCATGCCACATGTCCAATCAGAACTCCTGATAATGTCCCCAAATGCCCTACACCCATAGTCCTCCCCATCTTGGTTGGTGGAAGCTCCACCTTTGCAGATGCTCAGGCCAGAGGGGTGACTTCACCGTCCACTTCTTTACCTCCACTGCCATCCGCATGGTCGCGACCCCTGTACGTGATTGTGGAAGACTCCGACCAGATCTTCCTGCATCCACTTGCCCTCTGCCCCCAACAAGGCAGCCGAGATGCCCATTTAGGACACTAGTCAGAGGATGCTACTCTGTGCCATGTCCTTTTGAGGCTGACTGTGTCACTCAGAGTACAAGACAAAGTCCTACCCCCATAACCAGGTTCCTCACTTCCTCACTCCTGCTCTGACATTATGGCCCATCCTTCAACTCGTCCATTACCTAGTTCCAGGTGTTCCTCCTCCTTGCTGACTCTGGAACATTCCAGACACACTCCTGCTGTAGGTCCTTTGTACATAGCTGTGCCCCTACCAGGTGCACTGTCCCTCTAGGTGGTGGCTCACTCCTTCCCCTGCTTCAAACGTTTGTTCAAACATTAGCTTCATGGTGAAGCCTGTCCTCACGGCCCTACGTGAAGCATTCCCCCACCTGACATTTTTGATCTGCTTCTCCCTCCCTTCATGTCCCCATAGACCTCATGGCTTTAAAACTCCAGACAGAGTCTCTGCATCCCTTTCTGGTACAATGCTTAGAATGTCAGCTCTGCGAGGATTTTTGCTTAGTCCCTGGATGCATGCAAGTACCTAGGAGGATGCCTGGTACATACAAGGGGATCAATACTTTATTTTTTTTAAATGATATGATCTCCTCATTCATTTCTATAAAGGCAGCAGCAACATCAACCAGTCTGGCAAGGACAGTTAATTTGCTCATGGGTTCACCCAAGTACTTGGATTGGTGCCTGGTCCACAGAAGGTCATCTGATGAATAAATATTTGTTGAATGAGTAACCGGAGGAGTCAAGAAAGATAAGGCTTGACATTGGTTCTTTGGCTAGGACAACGAAAATGTCATTGACGATTTAGGAAACCCGTCTTACATGAGGCCACAGTGTGTGGACGACGTCCAAAAGTAGAACCTGGGAAATGGATGAACTGTGTCCTTTAGTGGGAAGCTCTTTCAAAACCTGTCATTCTGAATGTGAGGACAAAATCATCCAACCCTCTGGACCCAACCTTCTGGATCCCAAAACTAGGGATCCAACCCTATAAATCCCAATCCTGTGGGTTCCAAACATGAGTTGCAACCCTAGTGCCATGGATCTGGACCCTATGCACCCTAGCTTTATGAATTGAACCCTGTATAACCTCAGCCCTATGGATTCAACACTGTGGCTCCAATGCTTATATGTTCCAATTTTGGATTCTTAGTCTTAAGATCTCAGTTGTATGGTCCTAGCTCTCTGTATCCCAGTTCCATGGGTCCAATCTTAGGGATTCTGGCCTATGAAACTTGGATCTGTAGATCCCCACTCTATGAGTACTAGCACTCCGAGTCCTAATACTATGGGTTCAACCCTACAGATTCCCGTCCTAGGAAACCCTGCTCTGTATGTAGATCCCCGCTCTATGGTCCCAGCCTTCTGGGTCCTCATGCTGTGGGTTCAAACCTTGAGACTCCAGCCCTAGGAACCCCAGCTCTGTAGATCCCCACTCTATGGTCCCCAGTCCTCTGGATCCCAACATTATGCCTCACAACCCTATGAATTGAATCCTACCCTATATCTCCAGGATGTATGGGTCTAAGCCCTATGGAGAGCCTCTCACAGAGCCCTCCTGGAAGCCCCACGATTCACTGGGGCAGAACATAGGCCCATGAACTCCCCTTGGCTCATAAGGATATCTCACCCTCCCCAAAGTGCTTCCCCCAAGACCTCCAAGAGCCCCACTGTCACTTCTCAGCTCCTCTGAGGCTTGTGGATACAGAATGTTTGGCAACAGATGCTTATTTCCCTTCTACATTCCCCACGTGGCACTGTGGTTCTCACGCATCCGTGGTGCCCCAGGAGCAGCCCTGGGTCTCCCATGATGCCCTGAGGCAAAATTCAAATTAAACTGGAAGGAGCCCAGTGCCACCAGAGTCCTATTTTTGAATATCAAGTAAATTAACATAAAAAAAAACCCAAAAGCCAACCAGAAGCTGAGGACGCCCTTCTGTAGCCGAAAGACAGTCTGTGAGTGCTCCGTGTCAGGAAGGATGTGGGTCTCCCACAAAGGCCCCAACACCACTCGCAAAAAATTGCGAATAAAGATCCCAAACAATGTACTGCAGGTTGAGAAGAGGATGCCCAAGACAGGGGAGCTTCAAGCGGCAATTCTGCAGAGAGTAAAACACGCATTTTCAGATGACCTGAGGTGAGGGGTGGGGGCGGGAGGAATAAAGAGCAGCGGGGACACAGCAAGACAGTACGGTGTCCAAGTCACGACCGCCCGGGGTGGCTAGCAGTGACAATCTTCCCATGTTCTTTGATTTTCAATTGACGTTAATTTTAATCATCATTATCAAAATGTTTTACTTGTGGTCAAAAAATAGCACCACAAAATGTACCATGTTAACCATTTTTAAGCATACCGTTCAGTGGCGGGGCAGCCGTCCTCACCTAAAGTTCTCCAGAATTTTCCAATCTTCCCCAACGGCGGCTCCGACCCCATGAAACATTGGCTCCCGTGTCCTCCTCCTTGTCCTCCTCCTCCTTTCGGCGTCTGGCACCCAGCCTTCCCCTTCCCGTCTCTGTGAGGTTGACCTCTTTAGATACATCCTGTAAGAGGAATGATGTGCTGTTTGTCCTTTTGTGCCTGGCTTTTGTCACTCTGCACGGGTGTCCAAGGTTTGAGCGTGCTCAGGTGGACGTCCGTCCCTTCTTCCTTCCCACTGCGGAATCCTGTTCCGCCGTCCCAGTGGACCACATTTTATCGACCCTCGCATCCCTTGGTGGACGATGGGCTCTTTCCTGCACTTCTTGGCTGTTGGCAACAGTGCCCGATGATACTTTGTCTATTAACAGGTGTATTATGTATTTAGGACGTCCTTGGTAGCCGTGAGACACGCGTTTGTCACGCGGGCAGAGCGGCGCCGTAGCAACGGGAACTACAGGGTGATGTCTCTGGGCAAGCTGTGCAGACTCAGTTTACCCTCACGTCTTCATGTCCAGGGCAGAGACGTCGAAGGAAACGGGCCAGCGCATCATGAACAAGCGTCGCACCTGCTCCAAGCTCCATCATGGAGCCTCTGCCTCAGTCAACCCCAAAGCCACCAGCGACAGCCCAGTGCCGCCAGGAAATACTCCTGTAAAGGAAACCAGTGCCCGGGACACGTTTCCATGACGAATTTCCTTAATATAAATGAAACCTTTTAATCACCCCCACCCCCGTGGATAAAACCTAGTAGGACAAGAAAACTGAATGCAATTTCCAGAAAGATCTGAGTCACTGGGCTCTTCCTCTGGGATGCTTTCTTTCAAGAAGCAGCTTCCAGTAGGGCTCGGCGTCCAGCAGTGAGGGATTCCTACAGCACGGGCGACCTACAGAATTAGGCCGCGTGTCTCCAAACCCACGGGAAACCCCGAGGTCTGTTTGTTTGACCTCCTGACATGACATTCTAGGGGGAAAGTCCAGAAAAGACCCCGGAATTCAGAACTCAGGTGAAAAAGCTGCCGTTCCCCAGCTCTGGAGCATCGATCGTATCCTGCGAGATAAAAGCCAGCGTCTCCCCCTGCCCCCCACCCCCCCGCACCTGGCTTGTCTGATTCTCCCTGGATGGGAAGTTTCTGCACATTTAGGACCAGGCAGCGCTCCCTTCAAAGATGCTCCCAGCCGTCCTCCCGGGAGGGAGGGGGCTGACATCCCTTTTCTCGCCAGAGACTCCCTTCCAGCAGTCAAGACCTTAACATCCCCCTCGCATTTCATCTCCGCTCTCCAAAACGCCACCGACAGGCGAAGCGAGGCGTTCAAAGGCTGCCCCCGCATCAATGGGAAATCCCCCTCCGGAGCCTTTCTTTCCACAAACACGGAGAGCAAATGTTTGAAAGCCTTCACTTCATTCGCGCCCAGCCCCGCCCGCGAGGCCCGTTTGAGGAGAGAAAAGGGAGCAAGAGCGAGCTTTGGCACCTGAAACCGCCCCTTCCATCTCGGCTCCCGGGGAAAACCGGCCACATCTGAGGGCACGGGAGCCCCCTGGGGTCACCCCAGGGCAGATCTGGGGCTTCGTCCCACGCAAGGCTGGCGCAAAGCCGCCTTTGTACCTCTCAGTACAAGCCTCTCTTGAACCAAGTTGAGTCTCGGAGTTGCCTTGGCGCAGCCCGAGAGGAAGAACCCTGCGATTTGCAGCCACACGGGTGTCGAAGGGGGCAAGGTGTGTCCAGGAGGCGCGCACAGGAAGCATCGTGGTCGCTGAGGGCGGCCTCCTCTGTCGCCCCTGGTCTTGGCCCAGGAAACACCTGTCCTGGGGAGTAAGGAAGCCGCAGGCGTTCCTGGGAGAGCTGGAGCGCGTGCCTACGTTTCAGTCTTTTCTCTCCCGGTCTGCGTGCTCACGCAGATTCTTACTTTTACTTTTCATTCATGCAAAACACACGTAGCACACGATTCACTGGTATAACGTGCACAAGTCCATGCAACTTAGCACACTGACAATATTGTGCGTCCATGACCGCTATTCTAGAAAGGTTGTATCATCCCCCTGAAAGGAGACCTCAGTCCCCATGAGCACTCACTCGCCCTCCCCATCCGCAGCCCCTGGTGACCACCGACGCCCTCTCTGTCTGAGGATTGGCGTGTTCGAGGCCTTTCCTGCGAATGGGATCGCACACGACGTGGCCTGTGTGGGCGTCTCTCACGGAGCATCAGGGTTTTCAAAGTTCATCCACGTGGCTCCTTCTCGTGGCTGGAGAGTATCCCGTTGCATGGGTGGATCCCACCATGTTTATCCACTCATCCGTCAGTGCACGTTTGGGTTGACTGTGCCTTTTGGTTTTTGGGGATGTGTTAGCGCTTCGCAGAGAAACAGAACCAAAAACATGGAATAGAATGGAATAGATTCTTTATATACAAATAACACATGTATCTGTATATGCGTGGAGTAGACTAGAGTATGGGGATACTGTTTCCACACAACATGTACATACATGTGCACGCATAAGACACATACACATGTGCACATGACAATACAACACACTACATATATGTACACACGTGACACATGCACATACATGTGCGATCATGATGCATATACACAACACATGCATGTGTGTGCATGACACATACATCTAACACGTGCATACATAGGTATGCATGGTACATACACAACACATGAATAAGACACACACAACACATGCATATGCACGCACAACACAATGAATAACATGTATGTGTAAATGTGCATACATGACACACATGACACATGCGCATGATGAATATACACACAACACATGTGTATATAGCATAGGACATATAAAAACAACACAAGCATGTGTGTGCATGACACACATACATCTAACACGTGCATACATAGGCATGCATGGTGCATACACAAATATCACATGAATAAGGCACATACAACACATGCATGCATATGCAGGCACAATGCACACATGCATAACATGTACGTGTAAATGTGCATACATGACACACACGTATAACAGATGCATACATGTGCATGATGCATATAACACAACACATGCATGTGTGTGCATGACCCATACATCTAACACGTGCATACATAGGCATGCAAGGTACACACACAACACATGAATAAGACACACACAACACGTGTATATAGCATAGGACATATAAAAACACAAGCATGTGTGTGCATGACACACATACATCTAACACGTGCATACATAGGCATGCATGGTGCATACACAAATATCACATGAATAAGGCACATACAACACATGCATGCATATGCAGGCACAATGCACACATGCATAACATGTACATGTAAATGTGCGTACATGACACATATGCATAACACATGCATGTATGTGCGTGATGCATATACACACAACACATGCATGTGTGTGCATGACACATATACATCTCACATGTGCATACCTAAGCATGCATGGTACATACACAAATATCACATGAATAAGACACACACAACACATGCATGCATATGCATGTACAATGCACACATGCATAACATGTACGTGTAAATGTGCATACATGACACATGCATAACATGCATTTATGCACATGATGCATATACACACAACAAATGTGTCTATATGTATAAGACATATAGACAACACATGCATGTGTGCATGACACATGTGTGATAACACGTGCATGTATATGTGGGTGCACGACACATGTATGCATTACATGCGTATATATATGCATGCATGTGCCTATATATGTGCACCTATGACACATATACCAATTACACATGCATATTTATATGTGTGTGCATGACAATACACATAACAATGCATATATATATATATAGAGAGAGAGAGAGAGAGAGAGAGATTATAAGGAATTGTCTCACATGATCTTGGAGGCTGAGAAGTCCCATGCTCTGCCTTCTTTGTACAAGCCAGAAACCCAGGAGAGCCAGTGGCATCACTTTGAGCCTGAGAGCAGGAGGACATCAATGTCCCAGCTCATCATTCAGGTGGAGAGGAGGCGGGGGAGAAAGAATGAAAAAGAGAGAGAGAGAGGGAGACTAAGAATTCTCCAATCGCTCACCTTTTTGTGCTATTCATACCTTCAACTGATTACACGGGGCCCACCGGAGAGAAAGGTCTGCTTCATTCAGTTGTTAACCTCTTCTGGAAACAGGACATATTGAAAGATGGTTAATTCGTAGAGAAATTAATCATTAAAAACAAACAAACAAACAAACCCAGGACAAGAAAGTCTTCCCCGTCTACCACTGCTCACAACACTGTGCCTCCAGCTGTGCGGGTTTTCGACGGCAAGCAAGATTTCATTTCTTTGCAAACACTGAGCAGGCCCATGTTAGCGCAGACCCCACAGACTGAGGGCTCCGTAGCACGAGATGGCCCCGCAGCCCAACGTCAGGTGCCAGTTGAGAGCCCCACTGCTCGCCAGTGCCTCTGACGCATCGGCTGTAAATTGGGGGCTTCCATCGTTCGCTGCAATGACGCAGGGATCTCAGGACAACACTTTAGGGCCGTTCGCCTGCGTGTTATAAAGGTTTCAACTCAGGATGGGCCCTGTGGACGCCATGCACTCTGGGGCCATGTGGATCTGGCTCATCCTCTGTGGGCACGCCAAGCTACTAGCACCTCCACGAGTTCACCTGCCTGGCAGCTCCCCAGATTCTCTCCTTAAAGTTCTCACGAAGCTCTCACTAGGTAGCAGGATTGATTAAATCATTGGCCATCGGGGGGTTATTGATGCAATCAGCCCTCGCTGCTCCCCATGGGTCCGTGTGGGGCTGTAAACACGGATTGGCTCCTCAGGTAAGCAGGCGCCATCTTGCAGGTGTGACCTCATTTGCATAAAGCAGGTGCGGATGAAAGCACCATGTCGTGCACAACCACAGGGGCTCCTCGGACCCTCACGTCTCGGCCGGTCCCAAGCGGAGTTCTGAGCCAGGAAGCGGAGAGGACGCCGTGATGCGTATTTCCTGTTTCACTGCAAGAGCATCCTGGTGGTGCAAATTTTGGGGAAAGCAGAAGGGAAGATAAGACGGTGCTGCGTGACCCCTTCACGCTGGAAGACAGCCGACGAACGTGCGGGGGTCACACGGGAATTGTAGTTAGAAGCACAGTCTACACCGGTGGAGGGTAA
This sequence comes from Canis aureus, assembly GCF_053574225.1. Classification (NCBI taxonomy): domain Eukaryota; kingdom Metazoa; phylum Chordata; class Mammalia; order Carnivora; family Canidae; genus Canis; species Canis aureus. The sequence goes on from NC_135649.1 coordinate 123,826,324, forward strand.
AGTGGGTTATAGAACTATGGCGTGCGGGCAGGGGGTGCTTCTCATGACAAGCCCGTTTGCGTGTTTTCAAGCATTTGCATTTGCACCGCAAAAGTCTGCGGATTATAACGCGTCAGGGAAGCAGACAGCACGCGGTTCCCAAGCTGAGCGCCAGCGACGTCCCCTAGACACGTGTGTGCACGTTCCCAGGTCCCCGATGTCCCCATGGGGCCGAGCTGGAGCCCATCACCCTGCGCCGTGGCAGTCCGGCCCAGCACAGCGGTTCTGATCCATTAATATCCCAGAGCTCCGCGGGCCGTGGCCGGCACCCCCCGGCACCCTCCTATTACCCTGAAGACAGCGGGTCTGCGCGGCGCGAGGTGTCAGCGGTGTCAGGGTGAGTGCGTGTCAGGGAGAGAGTGTGCTCGGGGCACGTGCCCTGGCTCTTCCATCACGCGTGGGGACGGGCACTGAGCACACGAGAGGCTCAGATGAGCCCCCGGCGATGGGAATAACTGCCCAGACGGACACCGTTATGGTCCGGAAAGACGGACAGCGGTCGGCTGCAGTTCACGGCGGCGGGGAAATGGCTGCAAATCCCCGCAAGGTGGGGACCCACATGTGGCACTTCCATGGCTCAGGCTCCAAGGCGCCTACCCGGGTTCCTGCAGTGGACGGAGCTTCTGCACCCCTCAAACGCCCACCGTGACCTCACCCAGCTGGGACAAAACGTCCTTGTGGATTCCACAGCTGGGCGCGTCACTGGGTGGACATTGGTGAATTGTGCACCAAGCCCCGGGCACGATGCAGGGCACCAGACGTCTTGCGGGGGGGGGGGACACCCATACTGCCCACCGCGAAGTGGGCTTTGAGCCACCCCGCTGCCCTTCAACCGGACGCCACCTTTCCTCGCCCCCCAAACTCTGCACAACCACACACCCAACTGCTCCCACTGCAAATGAGACCTCAGGGCTGCCCGCAGGGGGGCCCTTCATCGCCGGGCAGTGCCCTCTGCGAAATCACGGAGTCCACGCATGCATGGCGCCCCGAAACCCCTAGACATGAACGCGTCTTTTGTTTGCTGGACCGAATCTTCGCCTCTGCTGGAATCAAGGGTGGACGACCTGGAGAGCCGGACGACAGGGCCGCCCCTGGAGGGACACGGTCCCCCCTTACTTTGTCTCCATGGGGACGCGTGGCCGTGTTGCTGGGACCTCCGATGTCACCACCCAATTATGCGATTTAATTCAATTGAAATTTAATGAATTCAAATGACTCCATCACTTGTGTCAGTCCCGAGTTCCATGGCCTATGGGATGGGGGCCGCAGGTGGGTCTGGAAACCACCTCCCCCGGGGTCGCAGATGCAAGTCAGGTCTCTGAGACACAGTTGTCTTGGCATAAGTCCGTCCCCAGCACCACATGGGAGGGACTCAGACTGACGGTGACTTGCTTCAGGAGCACCCAGCCCCAGTTGAGCTGATAGATTTGCTTCATGTGTGTGTATGTGTTTCCCCCCCTCCCTCTGTCTCCTGTAGGTTTGCTTCATTTCACGTCCGCAGCAGGGTCTGGGGTCGTTTCCTTATTTGGTCCCATGTCAAGCTCACCACGTGGCACAACAGAGGCCAAACACAGGCACAGGCATGAGAGTCAGGAGGGGCACGCAGGGGCAGGTGGCACGGGCCACGGTGCATGCACAGGCAGCATGGTGCTGGGTGCAGAGGGATGGATGAGTTCCGGAACGTTCTAGAAAGCAGCCAGCATAGCAAGCCCGGGAAGGTGGCAGGACCCCGAGCGGCACTCATGATGCCTGGAAAGGACACATCCAATGCCCCTGCCCGTCCTGGGGGCTGTGCAAGGGCTGGTGGGTCCCACCTGCAGGCACCACATTGCCTTTTCTAGAAGGATCCGTGGATCTTTGCTTGTCAGCCCCACAGCAGGGGCTCCAGGCAGGGGGGTGCTTGGCCTCAGGCTACAGAGAACCTCGGTCCAAACACGTTCTTGGGGGGACTGGCCAAGCCGCTCGCATCTCCCATCCGACGTCCCTATGACACAGGATGATGTATGTGGCTCCGACGGCGGGACGCTCATGTGTCTGATGCAAGTGACCAAAGACGCTGTCTGTCCTCGCTGGAGCCAGAGCACCTGTCACACCAGGGCTGGTTCCCGTGATGGATCCGCGGGGAGAGGACAGAAATCTCGCCCTGGAGGGGGTGGTTCCACGGCCTGCCCCGTGCACCTGCAGACCCGCATCTCCGATCCTCCTCGGGAATGGACGGGCCTGGGCTTCCAGTGTCCCCCCCAAACTACCCTCCCTTCTCAAGTCTATCCCAGGAGCCTGGGGGGAGGCTCTGCCTGTGGACTCTGGGGCATCGGGTCACTCTACGTACCTGCCTAAGAGACCTGGACCTCTGCACCTGCAGACCCGCATCGCCGATCCTCCCCCCCCCCGTGAAACCACCCTCCCTCCTCAGCCCCACTATGTGCCAAAGGGTCAGACGCTCAGACCCCGATGCAGGCACAGTATCTCCCGCCGTGTTGCCATCCACTTGGCGTTTAGGACAATTTGCAAGGACGTGAGTTTCTGCCAATGTTTCCGCAGCTCCAGCCCGTTGCGCACAGGTGCAACGTCGTGGTGGATGGATACAGTTTCCGCTGAAAGCCTCGAGCGCCCTGTCACCCCCAGGACGAAGCAAGAGGCCTTTACACCAGCTCACAGCTCTATCCCGTGTCCACATTTCACTCATCAGTAACAAAGGCAAAGACACCGGACGATGTGCTGTGTGCCGTGGCCCACTTTCCTACTTGCTCTTGCGTGTTAGGATTAAAAAAAGAAAAAAAAGAAAAAGAAAAAGGAGAGTGTGGGTTGCATTTTCTACTGCAGTCCGTTCTGCATGCATGTGCGTTGTACACCCATGTGGAGCCTTGTGCACGCATGTCATGCCACTGCATGCGTATGCATTGTGCATGCATATGGTGCATTGTGGATGCATGTGCATTATACATGCATGTGGAGCGTTGTGCATGCATATGATGCCATTGCATGCACCTGCATGTATACACATGTGGTACGTGGGCATGCGTGTGATGCCACTGGATGCACCTGCATGTATACACATGTGGTAGGTGGGCATGTGTGTGATGCCACTGGATGCGTGTGCATTGTGCATGCATGTGGTGTATTGTGCATGTATGGGATGCCACTGCATGCACCTGTATGTATACATACACACGTGGTACGTGGGCATGTGTGTGATGCCACTGCATACATATGCATTGTGCATGCATGCAGTGTATTGTGGATGCATGTGCATTATACATGCATATGGTGCGTTGTGCATGCATGGGATGCCACTGCATGCACCTGCATGTATGCATATGTGGTATGTGGGCATGCGTGTGATGCAACTGGATGCGTGTGCATTGTGCATGCATGTGGTGCATTGTGGATGCATGTGCATTATACACGCAAGTGGTGCATTGTGCATGCATGGGATGCCACTGCATGCACCTGCATGTATACACACGTGGTACGTGGACATGCGTGTGATGCCACTGGATGCATGTGCATTGTGCATGCATATGGTGCATTGTGGATGCATGTGCATTATACACGCATATGGTGCATTGGGCATGCATGTGGTGCCACTGCATGCATGAGAGCTGTGCATGCATACAAGACGAGGGCCAATTATTGAGCAGCTGGTGCCTTGCATTCACGTGTCTCCTCCCCTGACACCCTCTGGCTTCGGGGACCCCCTTCCTGATGCTCACGCACACACACTTGTACCTGCTACCAGTCAGCTCCATGCCAGTGGCCCGTTGGATGCACACATTGCACCTGCCACGGTCAAGGTTCAAATACGGCCTCACTTCTTCGCCCCGTCCCACAATACGAGCGGGGACCGTGCCAACGCGAACGGGATCGTATGGGACGGGCATTTGGGAGTCCCAGTCCCCTGTCTCGTCTTGGAGGTTATTTGCGATTTGAATTCTACATTTTGCTTGAATGTTAGAAAAAAAAATACAGCCCCCACTAGACCAGGCGTTTAATGAAAACAGAACCCCAAGCTCCGCGAGGCAGCCCCGCGTAGGCAATGTGCTAATAAGGAGCAGATGGCCCAACACGACCCAAACCCTTTTTCTTATTATTGAAAAACGCGACCCACAAAGGCACTCTGTAACTTGGTTCATAAGGACTTAATTTTGCTCGGCAATAACAGGGCCATTAAATCTGCTTAGAGCAGGGATTACAAGAAAACAGGAATAGCTTATTCCTCGTTCCCCGGCTCGCAGCACAAACCCCCACTGCCCTGCCTCTGCCCGCAGTGCCCCTTGCAAAAGACTGTGGAAGAGGGGAGGTCGGGAAACCCGCCACCCTTTGCGTGCTGCCCGTGCCCCGGACCCATCAAACCTAAAGCTCCTATTGTCTGCAGGATGCAGGGTTGCGGGTCCCCACGTGGGGGCCGAGGGGGGCTCTTGGGGCACACCGCCTGGAGAACGTGGGGTTGGACGACCCGTGGTGAACCCCCATCCCGTACCTTGCACATCAAGGGGACTTCCTGTCTCCTCTGCTGTCTCTGCCCCCACGACCCCTTCTTGGACGACAGCTCTGGGACATGATAAAAAAAAATCAGGGCAGGGGGAAGTGATGGTGGTGCTCTTCTTCCCTTTTCTTAAAAAAAAAAAAGAGTTTAAATTTATATCACATAAAATTGAGCCACTTTAATTTTGGGGCATTTAGTGCAAGCATGATGCTGTGCAACCACCACCTCTCTGTGGTTCCAGAACATTCTCATCAGCCCCAAACGCCCCCCAAAAAAGAGCCCGTCCGCACGAGTGTTTATTCCCTGTCCACCTCCACGGGGGCCCTGGCGACCACGAGTCTGCTTTCTTTCCATGCATTTGCCTGTTCTGCACATTTTATTAAATGGAATCAGACACTGCGTCTTTTCATGCGTGGCCTTTTTTTTTCTTTTCGTTCTCTCTTTTTTTTTTTTTCTCGGTATCATGTTTTCAGGATTCATCCAGGCAATGTCTTGTTTTCTCGACCGCACCCAGAGCAAATGTGCACAGACGCTCCCGAGTCTCACGGCTTCCTCCGTCCGCGAGTAGGAAGAGGCGGGCTGCAGGCAGGGCTGGTTCAAGGTTCAGCCAGGAAGTGCTGACGTCCTTGTGGGACTCGTGGGGGGCTCAGCCTGTGTGACTCTCATGACCGTGCAGGGGAAGCCCGTCTCCCCGAGCCCGGGAGCCGGTTCCCTGCTTTTGGATCGCACCAGAGTGCACATCGGAGCGTGGCCAGATGCAGAGGCGACTTTTGTCGTATTCCTGAGGAAGCGTGACACGCACGGACCCGCCACCCTCAACGACACCCTGATACCTCCTCTTCCTGCTGGGGTCACGGGAGAGGAGCGGCAGATGCTGGCTGGGACCGCAGTGCACACCCCACGGTGCGGCGAATCCCAATCGTGGAACAACCGCAAAATGCACCACCGAAAATCAACAGCACGGAGCGCGAAGGAACGTGGCCCAGCTGCTGGAGAAAATGCACATTCTGCACAATTGGGGCAAATACATGAACGCCTGTAGAGACGAGGCGCGCGCTGAGTTCCTGGCCGCGCTCAGGGGACATTGGTTTAACCGGCCCTTCATTCACGGATAAACGGCAAACCGAGAACAGCGTTTGCGGCGGCTCAGAGCACACGCCAACGGATAAAGCCCCTGATACATTTAAAAAAAAAAAAAAAAAAAGAAAGAAAAAAAAGAAAGAAAAGAGCCAGGAGCTGCCAAGTGGATGTACATTTTTGCACTGGCTGAAAAACGCGGTCGGAGACGCACCCGGGCCACTGGGGGCCGACCAGCAGCTTCCCGGCAGGAAGTGCAAGCAATTTGAACCCAGAGCAAGACATTCCCGTTCACGCCTGATAGGACAAGTGGACACGGATATCACGCTGGACGGAGCGAGCCTCGCGGAAAGATGCCACATATAGACGTTGGACGTGGATGGAAGGGTCTGCTTTTGACTTTTGGAGGAAATTCCCTATTTTTCCCCCCTCGGTTTGCGTTCCCGCCAACAGCGCACGAGGGTCCCCTTTTGTCCACGTCCTCGGACACTTGTGATTTCTTGTTGATTTGAGCCCTTGTGACAGGTGCACGGTGGCATCTCACGGGTGTCTTGATCCGCATTGCATTTCCCGGATGATGAGTGACGTGGAGCATCTTTCCACAGGTCTGCCGGCCATCCGGGTGTCTTGTTTGGAAATATACATCCTCTCCCTGTTTTTTAACTAGATTTTTTTTTTTTTGCATGCGATCGAGCCGTACGAGTTTCTTATCTAGTCCAGATATTCATCGTTAACCCCCCCCCCAAAAAAAAAGTATGTGATGCGACAAAGTGTCATTTCATAGTTCGGTGGTTGCCATTTTACAATATATGCGTCTCCAGTCACCACGCGGTGCAGCCGCAACGTATAGAAATGTGTTATTTGTCGATTATACCTCAATGAAACCTGGGACAGAAGCAAAGTCAGTGCACTTCATTAAAGGAATATGGGTTCGGGACGTGTAGGTGGCTCAACGGTTAAAGCGCCTGCCTTCGGCCCAGGTCCTGGAATCGAGTCCAGCATCCGGCTCCCTGCATGGAGCCTGCTTCTCCCTCGGCCTGTGTCTCTGCCTCTCTCTGTGTCTCTCATGAATAAATAAATAAAATATTTTTTAAAAATTAAAGGAATATGGGTTTAAGGGAATAAAAAATGTGGGATAATACAGCAGCAGGGGATGGAGCGTTTCCCGTAGATGCCACCCCATGCCCAGAACCTTCCCAAGAGAGCGCACTGGAACAAAAAAAAGTCTCGGTGGAGGCAAGTCCATCTCCCACCCCGACGGCCAAGCCTCCTCTGGGAAATCGCATCATTGGCGGCTGGACCTTCTGTGGGAAGGGGCTGGACCCGTAAGCTCTCCAGCCGGCCCCAGAACCCTACGACGCCCTCACGTCCCTCCCCCTACTTCACGTTTACGGTGTGCTCGTCGTTGAGGGCAATTAAATAAAACATTTACAAGCCCTCCATAAAGCATTTAAAACTCTTGGGGGGAAAGCCCCAGAATTAAGCCGCGATCCAGTTGGCAGGAAAGGCGCGGAATGCAGGAAATGACTTAATGCCGTCCTTGCAACCACCTAGGGAGCCCGCCGGAGTGGGCCGGCTTGACGCGCGGGCGGGGCGCCCCGGGACCACCGCTCTCCGCCGGGAAGGATGCTCTCCCAATGCGCCCCTCCTCAACCGGAGCCCAGGTGGGTTTCCAGCTTGGCGGCACCTACACGCGCTCTTCCCGGTGATGTGCTGCACCGCCCACCGTGCCGCCTCCTCCAACGTTGGCGAGTCCCGGGATTCCTTCTCGCTTCTTTTTTTTTTTTTTTTTCCCACTTTTGCAGATCAGAGCGGTCGGACCAGAGCCCGTGTTTGCAGGCTGCATGTGGCCACGAGCATGCATGCGTACAAGGGAGCATGGCGGGAGGCCTTGTTCCAAAACAGCAACGCTCTCCGAACAGACAGACACAATAAAATAAAGCGAAAGCAATGCAGTGAGAAGACACGGCGGGAAGGACGGGGAGCACAATCCCAGAATCCAGCTCGGGGTCCCCCTGGGTGGGTGGGGAGGTGGGGGACGTGCCGTGCTGCGGGTTGTGCGCAACGTGAGCCGCTGCACTGGGTTCTGCGACCGCCAGCGTCTTGCTTTCCGCATCTCCCCTGGCTTCGCAGATGGTCTTACCCCATCCAAAGTGACCTCGAAATAACCCAACTATCAAACTGCGTCGTTGTATTAGGGGATTTTTAAAGAAAACGACCTAAAATGTACACAGAGGCAGATACTCGTGATTGCAGAAAGCAGGATTCCCAAGCCCATGGTCCCGATTGCCATTTCCAAGTGGCCAAGGACGGATGAAAACATCACCAGCCATAAGAGGATATGTCCTGGGTCCCGAGGCAGCTGGTTTGTTAGGACAAACGGAGACACGTCCTTCTGATTGTGACGTCCCCAAATCTGTGGCGTTTTGCCCAAGATCCTCCTCTCTTGCTCCAGTGCCCTCAGCATCCTCTGCGCTATTCGGGTTAGACGTCCCCGCACCCAGCTTTTTGGGGCATTTGCAAGCCCTGCTCCCTCTGTGTGAACCCTTCTTCCCAAGGCTGCCGGGTAAACTCCTATTCACCCTGCAAAACCCCGCTCACCCAACCCCTCCTGACTCACGTTGATCATCCCGCAGAAACCAGGCTGAGCGTGTCCCCTGCGGTCCTGAGCGGCATCAGTTCAAGTCCTGTGTTTCCCTGAAACAAAGTTCCAAGGTGGGGGAGAGGCGGGTTCGGCACACAGGTGGTGTCTGGTTTTAGCCGGCTCTCCTTTTGTTCACAGTGAAGACGCAGCTACCTGAGCTGCTTAGCACCAGTGATAAGCACACGGGACTTTATTATCATTTTTTTAAATTATATTTTTGCTTATTTATTTGACAGCACGGGGAGGGGCAGAGGGAGAAGCAGGCTCCCCTCTGAGCAGGGAGCCCGATGCGGGAGTCGATCCCAGGACACTGAGATCATGACCTGAGCCGAAGGCAGACACTGAACCACTGAGCCACCCAGGCGCCCCGCGCAGATAGTACTTTAAAAAGCAAAGAAAAGTTGAACTCGAAAGCAGGAACTCACTCTTACTAGAGCGTTATTGATTGCCTAGCATGCACTGGCCAGTGTTTCCGGCTGGACACCCAGGATATGATGAATTTCCAACCAGCGTGAATACTGATCGCACCGGAGTCCAAAGACTAGAGAAACCCAGCGAGAAACACACATTTTACGGGTCGATGCTCCACGTAAGCACCTCCAAGGACGGCGCCGAGCGGCGGAGAGCTTGGCAAGCCACCCGGTGACTGAGCCATCGTCCCAGCCAGACGCGCTGCAAGTCCATCAACTCCCGCCGTCGCTCGTTTCTACCTTTCCTGAACTCAGATTTCTCCGGGAGCCATCAACGCGCCCCTCCCCTCCCCGCAACAACAAACACAACAACAAAAAATAAATAAAACGTCTCAGGCTCCTAATTGGGCCGAAATAAAAACCGGCATTCCAGCCCGTGATTACAGACCTGCACCTCATTGCATCCCGTTATTGCGTGGCGCGCGCGTCCTTGCAGGAAACCACACCCTCGAGACCTGAAACGCGAGTCTAAATAAAATGTGTTTCGGGTTAGAGGGTCGACAGCGTCCGCCGACCCCCCTCTGCGATCGCCCGCTCAGAATTACAACCAAGCTCCGCACAAGGGCCGGCGAGGCCGGCGTGCTTTGAACGTTTCCGAGCGCCGCCACATAAATCCTTCTGGGCACGAAAACCAGTACATAAAAATGGGAAGTCCAAACGTCTTAAATTGACCGCACTCTGTAAGAGGCAGTTGTGGCCGGTCTGGGCCTGGATTCGGGGGGCTTGCGTGAAAAGGAGGGAAACCCGGAATTCCAGGTCGGCGACCGAGAACGGCCGCGTGTGCCTCCAACGCCAGGAAATCGCCCGTTGCATCCCCCAGAAAGCGGGGTGCAGGCCGCACAGGGCATTTGCTCAGCTTTGCTAAACCGTCATTGCTTCCTCTCCTCTCCTATGGCGACAAAATATATAGGACCTCAAACTCAACAGTTTAAGGATTTGAAAGGCGCCAAAATATACGGGACCTGAAATTCAACATTTTAAGGATTTCAAAGGTGCCATGAGATATACAGGACCTGAAATCCGGCATTTTAAGCATTTCAAAGGCGTCGAAATATAAAAAGATCTAAGATTTACCATTTTAGGCATCTTAAAGGAGCTAAAATGTAAAACATCTAAGATTTAGCATTTTAGGCATTTTAAAGGAGCTAAAGTGTAAAAGAGCTAAGATTTACCTTTTTGGGCATTTTAAAAGGGCTGAAATCCAGAGGACCTGAAATTTGACATTTTAAGCATTTTAAAGGTGCCCAAATACAAAAAGATCTAAGATTCACCATTTTAGGAATTTTAAAGGAGCTGAAATATAAAGGAACTGAGATTCACCTTTTTGGGCATTTTAAGAGGGCTAAAATATAGAGGACCTAAAATTCAACATTTTAAGCATTTTAAAGGCACCAAAATACACAGGACCTGAAATTTAACACGTTAAGCATTTTAAAGGACCCAAAACACATGAAATCTAAGGTTTGCCATTTCAGGCATTTCAAAGGTGCCAAAATATAAAGCACCTAAAATTCACCTTTTTAGGCATTTTAAAAGTACCAAAATATAAAAGTCCTAAAATTCACCATTTTAGGCATTTTAAAGGTACCAAAATATAAAAGACCTAAAATTTAACATTTTAGTTTTTTTTTTTAATATTTTATTCATTTATGCATGAGAGAGACACACAGAGAGAGGCAGAGACCCAGGCAGAGGGAGAAGCAGGCTCCATGCAGGGAGCCCGACGTGGGACTCGATCCCGGGACCCCGGGGTCACGCCCTGGGCTGAAGGTGGCGCTAAACCCGTGAGTCACCCGGGCTGCCCCATTTTAGGTGTTTCAAAGGCACTAGAATATAGAAGACCCAAGACTGACTATTTTAGGCATTTTAAAGGCTCCAAAATATTACAGGATCTGAGATTTACCATTTTAGGCGTTTTGAAGTGATCAAGTCTCCGGCGTTTAGGACGTTTTCAGGCTGCTGTGCCACCCCCAGCACCTCTATCTTGTTCCAGAACCTTCCTATTACCCTGAGGAAGCCCCCGTCCCCATCAGGACACAGTCCCCAGTCCCCCCCGACCCCTGACCCCAATAACCACTAATCTGCTTTCCGACTCTATGGATTCACCTACTCTGCACGTGTCACACCCGTGGAGCTGAGCATTGGTTACTCGTATGTAGGAAAAAAAAAAAAAAAGAATAAAACCCTTGTCCTTGGATTTAGGGCCACCCGGATCCGGGGTGAGCCTTCACTTACTCACTTGTGCAAAGACCCTGTTTCATAATAAGGCCCCACTTACGGGTTTGGGAGGGATGTGAATGGTGGGCAGACACTGTTCACCCCAGAACAGAGCACCACCTGGCTGTAGGGTGACCCTGTGCCAAACGCTGTCCCCAAACCTTGCACGCACCTGTTCTCCTTCCGTCTCTCATATTTCGACCCGTCTTCGTGACAATAATCACGGCCCCGACATCATCTCCTTCTCCCCGGGATACGTTTTCGGATCAGGACGTCGCTACATTTTTTTCCCCTCACGTCTCCAGAAAGACGGGGCGTATGCATCGGTGCATTGAGCTGCACGTTTTCCGCGGTTTGGGGGCAACGCCGTCTTAACGAGACCCTTTCACGGTGTATCCGAGAAAAACAGAATCTGCGTAGAATGCCAAAAAGAAGGGCAATAGACACGAGTGATCGCGACACAGACGTTCAGATCTGACATCTGCATTCAGCGCAAGGAGCTCACGGGAGGGAGACAATCGCAGGCAAAGCGGGGAATCAGACTCTGAGAACCAACGGCGTCAATGTGACAAAACACTTGATACCTGATGGTGATTGATCCCATATTCATTAATTACAGATTCCCAGAGGTATCGAGTGACTGTCGGAGACAAGCGGATACACAAGCCAGAAAAAGAAAAAAGAAAAGAAAAAAGAGAGAAGAAGAACAAAAACCAATCCCAGTGCACAGAAAGGTAGTTTGAAAGAAAGTCCGAAATACAAATTCATTAAATATTTAAATGCACTTAGGAGAACACGGCGGTTTTCACCATCATCATCCCCAAAGATGTAAAACCAGATGCATTTTAAAAATGACGGTTTTCACCATCATCATCCCCAAAGATGCAAAAACAGCTGCATGTTAAAAAGGAGTCACGACACGTCCAAAACCTTTGAAAAGCTCTTCCCGATTTTTATTTTATTTTATTTTATTTTATTTTATTTTATTTTATTTTATTTATTTTATTTTATTTTTTTATTTTATTTTATTTTATTTTATTTATTTTATTTTATTTCATTTTATATTTTATTTTATTTTATTTTATTTTATTTTATTTTATTTTATTTTATTTTATTTTTTGGTTCGCTCAGAAAGCAACCATCACCTTTTCTTATTTGTCTGCCTCTTTCTACAATGCAATTCAGGCCAACAGGTCTGAGTTTCCAACGTGCGTAAAACAAAGTGCGTGATGTACAAGGAGGAGCGGGGAGAAAAAGAGAGGAAGAGAGGCAACGCCGAGGGATCATAAAGCAGCCAAGAACTTTTGAGGAAAAAGGAAAAAAAGCAACGGGAAATCTGGTGTGGGTGATGGAGCGTCCCGCACGGGAGCCCGGGTTGCGGAAGAGCCGGTGGGGCGGGCGGCAGAGACCCAGGCAGAGGGAGAAGCAGGCTCCATGCGGGGAGCGCGACGCAGGACTCGATCCCGGGACCCCGGGGTCACGCCCTGAGCCGAAGGCAGATGCTCAACCACTGAGCCCCCTGGGTGCCCTGGAGACATATTTTTAAATAAGCCTTCCAGAAGCCGTAAATAGGATACAGAGCTAAGGCCCGTCCACACGTACACGTTAACACGTGGATATGCATAAAAGAAATCTCTAGTGACGCCCCTTGAGCTACAAACTTCAGCCCCAAGCTTCCAACCAGCCAAAGAGAAAGAGGAAATAAGATTTGTTACATAATTCACATTGTGCATCACGAAGCAGATTCACTCGAGAAACCAATAAAAATCTGTAGGGCCAGAAAGTGGATGGTGGGCACCAGGGGCCTGGGGATTTACTGTTTCGTGGGGACGGAGCTTCAGTAGGGAAAGTTCTGGAGACAGATGGGGAGGATGTCGGCACAACAGTGTAAACAGGCTCAGCACCACCGAACTGTGCATTAGAAATCGTGAAGGTGGTAAACTTTGTGTTGCGTGTATTTTACCACAATAAAAACAAACAAATAATAATAATAAAAAAAAGCCGAATTAACAAATTGAATGAAGGATAAATGTCCATTTTTAAGACATACTGTGACTCAGTAAACCATGTTATGGGTGAGATCTGATGTTCCTTGGGCCCCCCATGCACCCCACATTCCAGCCTGGAGGGGTCTGACTCTCCCAGGGTCCCCCATGCACCCCCACAGCCCAGCCTGGAGGGGTCTGACTGTCCCTGGGTCCCCCATGCACCCCCACAGCCCAGCCTGGAGGGGTCTGACTCCCCCTGGATCCTCTATGCACCCCCACATCGCAGCCTGGAGGGGTCTGACTCTCCCTGGATCCCCTATGCACCCCCACATCCCAACCTGGAGGGGTCTGACTGTCTCTGGGTCCCCCATGCACCCCCACAGCCCAGCCTGGAGGGGTCTGACTCCCCCTGGATCCTCTATGCACCCCCACATCGCAGCCTGGAGGGGTCTGACTCTCCCTGGATCCCCTATGCACCCCCACATCCCAACCTGGAGGGGTCTGACTGTCTCTGGGTCCCCCATGCACCCCCACAGCCCAGCCTGGAGGGCTCTGACTCCCCCTGGATCCTCTATGCACCCCCACATCGCAGCCTGGAGGGGTCTGACTCTCCCTGGATCCCCTATGCATCCCCACAGCTCAGCCTGGAGGGGTCTGACTCTTTCAGGGTCCCCCAAGCACCTCCACATCCCCACCAGCTGGGGTGTGATGCTCCCTGAGTCCCCCATACACTGTCACATCCCAGCCTTGAGGGGTCTGACCCCCCTGGGTCCCCTATGCACCCCCACAGCCCAGCCTGGAGGGGTCTGACTCTCCCAGCGTCCCCCATGCATCCTCACATCCCAGCCTGGTGGGGTCTGACTCTCCCAGGGTGCCCCTTGCACCCCCACATCCCAGCCTGGAGGGATCTGACTCTCCCAGGGTGCCCTTTGCACCCCCACAGCCCAGTCTGGAGGGGTCTGACTCTCCCAGGGTCCCCCATGCACCCCACATCCCAGCCTGGAATTTGGGCAAATACAACCACCTTCCGTGTGGCAGGTGTCAAGGCTAGTGTGCAATGTACACACCCCCTCCTCCCACGGGAACGCCCAAGAACCCAGAGTGACCCTTTGTGGAGGGTTCTGTTTCCTGTCGGCTCCAGATTCCTGCTGGGGCACCTGCCTCCCCTGTTATTTGTCCCTCACCTTTGGCCGCAGCCCGTGTTCACGCTGCAGCGTGAGGGGCGACAGATCACCAGCTCCTGGACGTTCTCCATTTCCAGTAGCCTTGGTAGAGGTTGGTGGGTCCGCGCCGACTGTAGGGTCGCCCTCTCCAGCTTTTATTTCATGCCTCCCCCTTTGCTGATAGACACAGAGACGTCTTTGTTCTTTGGCGTAGTGTGTGATAATGAAGGGTTCATTTATTAATTAATAACAATGAGCAATCAATCAATAAATTATTGGCACTATTAAGTAACATCTACTAGCAATCGGTCAACAAATTATCAATATTGACGTAATAATTAATATTACCTAGCTATCGACAAATCGTCGGTATCGATTTAATAGTATTAACTAGCAATCAACAAATTACTGATATCGGTTCAATAATTAACATTAACTAGCAATCGACCTATTATTGATATTGATTTAATAATTAATATCAACCAGCAATGAATATATACATTATTGATATCCATCAAATAGTTGCTATTAGCAAATGACCAATGAATCATTAATATAAATTCTTAATATTGATACAAGTTAATAATAGTATAGTGAGCCTGAACCACAATGTACATTAGTATATTGCCTATTGATCAATATTCATTGTTCGTTAATTAAGAGTAATTAAACATTGTTCTGTTATTTATGTTAGTATTTTAGTTAATATCAATAAAACTAATCGATATTAGTGTCTTAGTATACTGAACCCAGCTGCTTTGTATATTAGCGTGCCGTATATTAATCAGCGCTGTTAATTGATTAATTAATATTAATTAACAAATAAGCTACCAGTGAAAAATTAACTTATTAATATTAATAAAACTCTTGGGCATTAGTGCAGTAATATCCGGAGCCCCAACGGCGTTGGATATGCGTTAACGCCGAATTAAAATCTCCTTCCAAAAAAATAAAAAAATAAAATAAAATAAAATCTCCTTCCATAACGTTCCGCATCTAGCGGGACGGACCGTGCGTCTGTGCCTTCGCACCCTGTGCGTTTAATTCCCCGACTAATAAGGTGTGTAGCTGCCGTACCACCCGGAGTGCGTCCGAGGGCACGTCCCACGACCCTCCTGCACCTGCTCCCACGACGCGGCACCTGCGTGCCACGTGCCGAAAGCCTCTGCTCCCCTCGGCCGCCTGGCCTGGCCCCCCCGGCGGTCCTCACGGGCAGGCATCGGAGGTGTGTGCTTTCCCCAAACTCCCAGGCGCCGACTCAGCCCGGTCTCTGCACAGGACACCCCGGCGGCGTCCCGGAGGCACACCTGTCAGCTCCACCTGTGCACGGTGTGTCGCCCGGAGCCCGTATCCTCGGCCTTACGGGAGACACCCCCTCCTGCAGCAGATGGGCTGCATCCTATAATCCCATGGGGTCAGTCCCTCCGTGTCCCCGGCTGGCCTGGCACTTGCAGGTCCAGGCTACGTAGAGATGCAAGAGGCCTTGGGGTCTGAAGGGCATGGAGAGAAGGGGCCTGAGACCCTAGTAGTGGGGATGCAGAGATCGCCATGCACCTTGCAGGGACCCAGCCTTTCACAGGGGGCTGGTGCACGGACACCGGGGGTACCCAGGACTCTCAAGGGCACAGACCAGGGCCCAGGGGCTCTTGCTACCTCCCCACGGGACTCTGACCTTGCTTATGTTGTGAGCATGAACATGCACCACCGTGCGGCCCCTCCACCCTGAGGGTCACGCCCTGCTCCACCTGACGCCCCGCCATCCCTGCTCCTGCTCTAGGATGCCCCAAAGGACCGGGCAACACCGGACGGTATCCCCCCGGCCGCCTCTGGCCTGGCTCCTGCGGCCAAAACTCGGCTGGCCGAGTGCCCGCGGAGCGATTTCAAGGTGACCGGAGATCTCGTGCTCACGGCCACGCGTCCGCCAGGTCGCTGGATTTCTTCGTTGCGTGTTTTTGTGCCCACAACGAGGACACGGAGCACAGACAGCGCGTCCTCCACCTGGGGCGTGGGGTGCGGGTGGCATGGCCGCATCCACACAAGGACGGCGCGTCCGGGTTCCAGGGAAGGTGTGAAATCTTCTCGCAGAGCCAAGTGGCCATGGGCTTGGCTGCTCCAGGACGCAAAGGGAACATGAGCCCGCAGTGTTCCGTCTCCAGACCTCCCAGGTCCGGCCTCGGGAAGCCTCCCAGGACAGCCCCAGGGGCCCCGGCCCGCTTGGCCTAGCTGCCCGAACCCCTCCCGTCCCTTGGCCCCCGCAGTAGATCTCACACCTCGCGGAGAAGGAGCGGCCCCTCCCGAGCCTCCCTGCCCCGACTCTGCCCTGAGCCGGCTGCGCCCTCGCATTCTCGCTTTCATTCCGCGTCCTTCACGGGATGCGCACCGGGAGGGGGCTGGTGGAAGCCGGGAAATGTGAGCCATGCCTCCCACGGGGGCAAGGACGGGACGCCCTTGGGGGTGCACGGGGTCGCATGCAGAGCCCTCCGAGGGTGCAGGAGGGAAGGAGCCCATCTGTGGGGTGAGAGCAGTGGTGGATGGAGGTCGTCGGCGCACAGGCTGCAAGGCCGCGCTGGCTGGGAGCGGGCGACCCCACGAGCCAGATGGGAGACGCCAGGACAGGACAGCGTCGTGCATCCCGAGACACGCACGCACGCAGCTCCAGTGGAGCTCGACGGAGCCAGCTCCTCCCCTCCTACGGCCGCAGTGACCTCCGGTGTACAAAGCACCCACGCCTGATTTACTCGTGGGACCCCGGAGGCTCCGTGCAAAGGCTGACAGCTCGCTCACACCGAGGGCCATCACGGGGTCCTCCCCACGCAGGGCGGGGGATGCTCCAGCTCGCTTTCCATGGAAGAGCTCAGACGCAACCCGGACCTACTTGCAGGACTTCTGGAATTCTGGGGACCCGTCTGAGATGGTCCGACCTGACGTCATCGGTGACGTCGTAATGCATGCACGTGATGCTCTGGGAGAATCCGACGTGAGAGGGCACAGGCCGCAGGTCCACCTGCAGAGCCGGAGCGGTGGACGGCGGCTCACGTCAGCACACAAGCGCCTGGCCCGTGTGCATCGCGGACGTTGTCCGCCATCTGCTCGTGGAGAACGAAGCCCGGGAGACGTGAACGCCACCCATGAGCCGTCCGTCCCTCATACCCCGCGCACGGGCTGCCGCCGCGACCTCTTAACACGTGTCCATTCTCCAAACCACATTGAGACCAACCCCATGTGCGATTCTGGTCATGTTGTCCTGCTGCTTAGACCGCACGATGGCTCCCCCAAGCCTTGCGAGCCATCAAGGCGAACAGAAGGGAGCCCCGCTTCCGTTCTGTCCCATCATCTCACGCTCTTGCATCCCAGTAATGACAGACACCGGTCACTGCCTCGTGGGGCCCACCTCTTCACGGCCAGAAACGTCCCCCGCCCTGTCCGTCAGCTTGGCTAGTTCTTTGTCACTGGGGCCATATGCAGCCCCACTTGGTTTTCCCCTGCCTGACGGCCTGCAAAATTATTCCAACAAGCCAACCACATCCTCCGGTGGGAGCCGGGGGGGCGTCCACCCTCTTGTTACAACAAAGCCCACCTCCCATGGCCCCGCTAGGTCCCTCTGCTAGGTGTGTGGTGTGTGGCACCCTCCTGCCCAGCTGGGAGCACGTGTGGCTAAGATGCTATCGTGTCCAGCTCATCCGTCCGGTACATTTGCCCACATCATACCATTTAGGACAAGGGAGCGCTCCCTCACCAATGGGAAGAATAGGAGGTGATCAGAACCGACGTGTGATGGTTTAATGCGTCGATGGGGTGCCCCGCAATGCGGTTCATATAATGCATCATCACTCGGCAAGGACGCTTGTCTGAACATGGCCTCCTGGACGTCACTGTTCAACCCTTTCCTGGGAGGTGTGTCTTTGCTGAGCTGGGGTTTAGGCATGAGACATAGTGATTGGTCGTGGGGTCGTTGGGCCATGTGGTATCCACTTGACCTCTGCAGGGGCTGGAGGCTGAGTTCACCCATACAGATGCTCAGTCACACTTATGGGATCAGCCCCCAACAAAAACCATGTTCACCAAGCCCAGGTGAACACCTCAATTCTGGGACAGTTGAGCGCTCCATGGTGGTGGTGGGGGCGGGGCGGACACCCAGAACGTCACACCTGGTGTGTCCCGGACCTCGTCTTATGCACATTTTGCCTCTGATGATTTTAATCTGTATTCGTTCAAAGTAATAAACCACAACCCTGAGTATGACAGCATTTCCGAGTTCTATCAGACCTCCTAGTGGATATTGGAACCTCAGGGTCATCTCGGGGACGCTTGGTCTGCAGAAACACGGCTGATATCACAGGGGAGATGAATTCTGTTCGTCCTGGACACGTGGGCGTCTAAGGAATCTGGAAAAGCTAAGGTTATCCTCCCACAGAGCACAAGGGTCTGCGGTTCCACCACTGCTGGTTGGACCAGACCAATGTTCTCCAAGACCTGTCCTCCTACTCTGACACTCATGGGGCCTGGGGAGCCGCAGGGGTGAGTGGGGTCAGAGGGAGACAGGAACTCGGTGGCAAGACCACAGAACATCACCTTGCATGATCCTTTGACAACCTGGTGTGGATGTGACTCACATTGATCTTTCCGGTGGCCACCCCCTTCTGCCCGTTCTGCATACCTTGGGCTCAGGAGCCAGTCACATCCACATTTGTGTGGTTGTCCGTGGAGTGTCTGGCACCTACCACAGACTGTAAGGTCCGCGAGGACAAGAAAAGTATCTCTCTGTGTTACTCAATACCAGCAGGCTGTGCAACGTTGGAACGCTTTGTGAATGCACGCATTCATGTGTTTCCAAATCATCAAACGCACCAACAATTTTCAGATATTTTTTTGACCAGCTGCAGCGCAAGAAGACAAGCAAAGTAAGAGACACGCAAAGATAGAATACATGACCTCAGCCTCCACGTAAGTCACAAACCAGCTGCAGAGTTAAGGCTGGTGGATCCCATCAACAGCAGAATACGTACAGAGCGAAGGGGGGAAAAAACCCTATGCGATACAGAAAACAGAGGATGTAGTAATCCGAAGGGATCATTACGTCAATTGTGGCAGAGCAATTTGGCACAAACGGCTAGAGAATGGAAGGCTGCAAAGAAAAGGTATTTTGTCAACGCCGTGAAGTCTGGTCCAACTTCAGAAGCCAAATGAGACACGTGTAAGGAGAGACCATCTATTTTGTGGGTGAAGGACAGAGTCCGTCCAGCATCGGCAAGCACGGATCAGAAGAGCCTACGGGTGTTGGGTCCTCAATTCCCCAGATTCTTCCCAACCTCAAATTGTGATTGGAAAACGACGCCGTGAACCGGCGAACACAGGGAGTCTGTCTCGTAAACCAAAGTCGAGTTTGGGATTTAAGGGACGATGGTTGGGTTTTTGCTGTGGGCACAGGGCTGCCTTTGCTGAACGTCATGAACCTGCGGAGGATCTGAGGATGGTGAGGAAGAGGAGGAGGAGGAGGCACAAGGCCAGAAGGAACTCATCATTTCTTGGAGTTGGTGCCCTGGCTCACCGTTTGTTCTCCGTGGCCCTCCAGTGGCCCCTACGCGTTGACCTGCCTACTTCTCCAAGCACAGTACGTACTCAATGAGGGAACATGTGTCTAGTGGGTACACTGTCGTCCTCACTTTCGCAGCTCTACTGTCGTGTGCGCTTCCTGCTCCTGCTTATGGATCATCCCACGGACACTCAAAGGCCTCTCCTATGGAGGCTTCTTGCACAATTAATTTCCCCACATTGAACCTCTTGTAAAATATTTTGCAGCTCACCAGGCAGGACGGAGCGCATCCTACCGCTTTGTCGGTGGGGAAATGCCTCTCTTGTGCGGTTGCAAGTTACTCAAGGTCATGCTGCCATGAGCACAGCCCTTGTGGCCCACAAGAAAGAAGACTGGCTCCTCCCTTTGCTCTGGTGGCATTTCTTTAATGAAGACATGGCTCCTCAAGTGGCCTCAGACAGGTTCCGGGCAACGGGGCAGAGAACACAGGAAACCACAGGACTTTGTTCTCTTGGGTAATTTGAGGTGCTGTGGACACAGGCTTACTTCCATCTACATATAGCCAAAAACTCTTTTGATTCCTCTTCAAGGAGTGCGCGCCAAGCCTGCTTCCTGCCCAAACCCTGGGTGACGGGTTTTCTTTGATGAAGACAAGCCTTAGTTTGGTGCCCGTAAGTATTCCCTCCTATGCCAGGGCCTGTGACTCACCGGGTCACAGATCCACATGCAGCTGGAGGGTAGATGTTGCAAAGCCTGGTTAAAAGTCACCAGGAGGACTCTTGGTCCTCTGGCCACCATAGTTCTGCTGCAGACAAGAACCTCGCCATCCCGATGAGATCACAGGCCAAGGTCTTGCATCAACTCACCCTCCGGGGTGAATGGGGGTAGGGTGCACTCATGCTGGCCGGCCTCCCGTTCTGGACACCAGAAGTCAGATCCAGGCAGGACAAGGCCACTGAGCTCCAGGTGGGGCAGAGCTGTGCTCCCCCCACCCCCGAGGCTGCAGGGGAGGGTCCTTCCTGCCTCTTCCAGCGTCTGGAGCTCCCGGCTTCCCGGGGCTGGTGGCTGCGTCCCTTCTGTCTCTGCCTCCATCCTCACATGGCTCCTCCTCTGCGTCTGTGTCTCCTCTTCTGTCTCTTACAAGGACATCTGTTATTGGATTTAGGGCCACCTTCATCCAGGACAAATTCATCTCAAGATGCTTCACATACTCATACCTGCAAACACCCTATTTCCAAATAAGTGTCCATTCCCAGGTGCTGGGGATGAGGACCTGGGTGTATCCTCACCCTCTACACTCTCTTTGTAGGTGCAGGGGGATCCTGCTCTCTCTTTCAAGTTCCCAAGGTGACTGTCGTCAGCTGTGCACCTGGTCAGGGGACCCGAGCTGCACCCCAGAGCAGCATCTGGAAGGTGCTGCTGGGGACCGTCCGGTGCTGGTCTCCTTCTGGGACCATTCCTCCTGAGGACATCAGGAATGCCTCACATCTCACTGGAAGTTCACCCGAGTTCCCGGGTTGCCAGTGTGTACACGTGTAGACAGCCAGATTGCTACCTACGTGTGCACCATCAGCTCTGGGCCCCAAAGGGGATTGATAGCATGTGGTGATTGATTGAGGAGACGGTGATAAACCAGCGGCAACCTCTGAGATCATAGATAGAACCCTGGGAACCAGGCTCCTGTTGGCCTTCACAAACACGCTTGTCTTCTAAGTATGGTGGTCAAATGTCTCCTGGCTGGTGTTCCTACTCAGGAGGTCAAGGCAACCAAGAACGATGGATGGGATGTGGGGACATTGGGGTCTCTCCATCCTGCCCTTCTTATCATTCGGGATTCTTTGTGTCCACATCCAGGGCTTTCACTGCTCTGAAGACCTAAGACTCCCCAGTATCCATGCCCATCTGTGTCTATATGGCCATGGACCCGTTCCTCTGCATGCCACTTCCTCACACACCAAAATGTCTCAGGCACAAGAGACTGATGTTTCCTTTAAAGAACTGTCCCCCCTCAAAAGGTGCTGTTCAGACTGCGTCTCTGACGATGCCTTTTTGTAGTAACAAGGTACCTCTTGTCCCATCAGAAGCAAACAAGTTTACTGGAGTAACGGGCCTCATGGACGGGTGGTCCCTGCACATTTTGGTGGAGTTCCTTTAGATCACAGTGGTCTTTGAGAACACCCACTCTGTCATGGGGTAAATGGCCATGGATTTAAGGATAATAAATCACAGCACGCCATTGTTTCTCTTTACTGAGTCATTCGTTAGAGTTGCTGCAGAAGGACGGGCTTATCTGCAGGACGCGGAGAGGATGGGTGATGAAGCTGGGCTCCCCCTTCACCCGGGGACCCTGAATCCTATAGATGAGCTAAAACAAGACATCAAACTTCTCTCTCGGCTGCCTGCACCTGGACAGGGGCCAGAGTTATCTCCCACGCTGCAGCTGGGATGGGCAAGATTTTTTTGGCCGCCTTAAAACCCGTTCCATCTTGTCACTTAAAATACGTTCCCTTCATGCCTATAGTCTAAAAGAAAGCATCTCAAAACGCACGGTGCCATCTTTGGTCAAAATACAGATTAAAAGCATTTGCGAAGCATTCCGTGCTTCTGATATAATGACCCTCGCTTTCTGCGGTTTCCAAGACGGAGGCTAATTATTTAGTCAATGTGGATGTACCATAAACGTATGCCCTTTTAGGGGAGTGTTAGCGAGGCTTTTTCTCAGATGTCTGTGAGGATGCCTTTATTCCAACCACATCACGACTTCTAACTGTTGCTATTAGGAAGATACGTCAGGGTTTTAATGGATGGCTGGGGTTTTGGTTTTGTTTTGTTTTTTACTTAAAGAACAATGGGCGTGCTGTCTAGATTTCGTCTCACTTTATAACCAGATGGACAAAGGAGGGAGATGCAGAATATTCAAGAAACTTGCCCTGATCCTGGGCTCTAGAGCCAGGGATCTTGAATACAGGGAGTCCTGGACTCAGTCGCACACGCTTGCTCCCACAAGTTGTGTTTGTGGGTTTAGCATGGAGTGTGCGTCCTGCAATAAATGGCCACCACCTTCTGACGGCACAGGTGTATCTCATCACTGTCCTAGAGGGCGAAAGTCCACAATGGGTCTCATGGGGCTAAAAACAAGGTTATCAGCCAAGCTGGGCACATTTGGTGTTAGGTGAGGACCTGCGTCCTAGGTGGTTCCTAGATGGCCATCTCACCACTCTATCCTCACAAGGAGGAAGGGGCAAGGGGGCTCCTTGGGGTCTCTTTTATAGAAACACTAATCCCATAATGAGGGCTTTGCACCCGTATTTTAATCACTTCCCGAAGGCCCCATGTCCTAATACCATTGTGTTAGGGTTAGGAGCTCAGCGTATTTGCCGGGACATAGATATTCAGACCACCATGCCTCCATGGGGGACAGGACTGGTCACTGCTCCAGGGCCAGGCACATAGTAGGTATTCAATAAGTGCTTTCTGATTGATCAAAGGAGAGGATTGCTTTCAGTTTCATCTCTGGTACTGACATCACTTGGAAACTCCCCATAATGACACTATCCAATATGGCAGCCAATGAGCACATGTGGCTGTTTAAATGTAAATTATTGCAGTTAATTAAGCATTCAGTTAGTCGGTTGGCTCACATTTCCAGTGCCCAGTAGCCATATGCAGTGTTTTAGATGTAAATTAATTACAATTAATTAAACAGAATATGCAATTCCTCAGTGTCTTTAGTCACACGTGGCTGGTGGCTTCCATACTGGACAGTGCAGAATAGAATGTTTTCATCCTCACAGAGACATCTGGGTTGAAGTGTGTCCACCAAAGAAGATATATGGAAGTCCTAGCCCCCAGGACTTGGGAATAGGACCTTATTTGGAAATAGGGCCTTTGCAGATGTAACCAGGCTGAAATGGGTCCTAAACGAATATAACTAGTGTCCTTATAAGAAGGAGAAATTCCAACAGAGACGCACACAAAGGGATGGTGATGATGTGAAGAGTCACAGTGAGAAGATGGTCCAGGGGAGATGGGGGCACAGACTGGAGTGATATGGGAACAGGCCAAAGGGTCTGTCCCAGATGGGATAAGGATGGGTGATACAGACCAGGACAACAGATTACACCAAATTCTGCAGCCACCACCTTCTTGGGGAGATAGCCCACACCAGAGACATTGGAAATTCAGCACCCTGTCCTCTCTGAAGGTTGATTTCCTAAAACATCTGCTTTTGAACCACATTAGTTAATGAAGGGTCTACTTCTCTTCAACCCCGTGGCTGTACCATGAATACCCATCGGGAAAGTACACCGAGGAGCCGCTCTAAGGTCTGGGTCTGACCTTACTGCAAACTGTGCTCACCTCTGAGAAGAACTTTTACCCAAGAGGGTTGCAAAGAACTGAGTCTGTGGAGTGGTCTTAGACTTGAAGTGTGCTCTGCAACGTGGCATCTCGCAAGTGTTCTAGAGGCTGGTGTCCCAGTTTGAGGTTCAGAGAAAGGGACTGTGATGGTGGGGTTGGGTTGAGTCAGGCACACGTGCTGTCCCTGTGAATTCTGGGGGAGTAGGTGTCATGGAGGCGAGGGAGCTCCCCAGTCTACATGGGATGAGGGTTTATCTGCATTGCATGTTCAGGAGCCACCACAGAATATGCTCCCCAAGGGTTGGGAGAACTCCCGTGGGCCTTATACAAGAGTCCAGAGTCCTTGGCAAACATCTAAACATCGTGACGTAACTGTGACTAGAACCCAACTCTGCACATTTCCATTTTCCCTCCCCATTTGAATCAGGTGTGAATGATTCATTCAACACACACTCTGAATTTTTACTTACGCTCATTGAGTGTAAAATGTTAGCACACATGGATCAAAACCTATTGGTGACCACTTTGGGCATGCTGTGGAAATAGGTTGAAGATGTGCTTCGGAGCCCCAGGTGCTGAGGAAGAAGAAAGAGATAAAACCTTACAACTTAATCGAGGTGAAATTGCTTTCTCCAAGGAAATACCCGGGGTGTTCTGGGATCCATTTAGGAAGTCATGAGACAGGGCAGCCCCGGTGGCTCAGTGGTTTAGCGCCGTCTTCAGCCCAGGGCCTGATCCTGGAGTCCCGGGATTAAGTCCCACGTCAGGCTTCCTGCATGGAGCCTGCTTCTCCCTCTGCCTGTGTCTCTGCCTCTCTCTCTCCCCCTCTCTGTGTCTCTCATGAATGAAAAAATAAAATCTTTAAAAAAAGGAAGTCATGAGACAGAATGGAAAGTCAACATTATTAAAGAATACACGTTAACAGATTTACCAGATATCGGGGCGGGGGTGGTGGTGGGGAGGAAATGGCAAAAACTAATTCATCTGGATTGGCAACCTCAGAATGTCTTTGGGCGATGAGACAAATGATCCTCTTCCAGTCCTGATGGAGGCTATTTTCACCTGTGTCACATGATTCTCTGTGGCTTAACCAAAAAAAAAAAAAAAAAGAGGAAGGGAGCCCAAGCGGAATTGTTAGACTTTATGTGTTTAATGGGCTTTGAGGTTGCCATGGGATTGAATGAATGTTTCCGAATAAAATGAATAATCAGCCAGTTATTGAGGGGAGATGCAAGGCATGGAAACCCACACAGCTGTCGTCCTGGTTTACAAAGTCAGTAGCAGGAACGCGTTAGGAGTGAGCATTTGAGGACAAAGGATGGGACAGGGAAGAAATTCATGCCAAGGAAGGACGTGCTTCAATGTCCAACAAGACAGGTTGCTTGTGATGTGACCCAGCTGTGAATCACATTGTAAAAGGGTGAGCCCATTTGGAGCAGGAAAAAATGGACAATTAGTGTCAATAATAATCCATTTTTCTTTAGAGCAAAAGGTTCTCCACTAGGGGTGATCCCCCCTCCAGAAGATGGTCCTGTCCTATGACAGCAAATTTATCAACAGAAAAAAAAAAATTAGAACATGGCCAAGTTTTTTTGACGTCTTCTTCATTCTTCAACACTTTTCAACATTCGGACACACTTCAAATCATCCCCCCTCGTCTTCCAAATTCCCTAGCTCGGAACACACACGTATTAAAAACATGTCATGGTATTTTATATATATTCTCATAGCAACAACAGCAAGCTCAGTTGAGGTCTACGTGTGGTCAGCACCCCGACCTCATAGAAAACCCATTTGTGGTACTGTCAATTCCAAGAACATCTTGTTTCCTGGTGAACGGATACTTAAAAATTAACAAAAACAGCAGCGAAATCCTGTCATTCCCAGACTCAATCATTTTTTTTTTTTCTGGAAGTTAGTGAATCTTGAGATGGCAACACAAGGGGGGCTGGTGAAAAACAAGTGGAGGTGAAAAGAGGTCAGTGACAAAATGGAAGATGACGAACCTCCTCTATAAGAGCTTCAGATGGAAAAAAGAAGGTATTTCAGGCAACCTTGATATTTTCCGTGGTCAGAAGTGGGTTGATCACTAAGAGCTAATGAAAGTCTCATGGTCTTTTTCCCCTGGTCCTACATGAGGTCACCAATGCTGACCTTGGTCACTGCAGGAGAGCAGATATGTCTCACCAGTTCTGTGGATTGGGGAGTGACAGGCAGAGTCATTTTGGGGGTGCTTCCTTTCTATTCCCATTTATTCGACTCCTAACACCTGGTGAATGGCATGAGCCATGCCGTAAGAGCTTGTTGATTACCGATCCAAATCTTTTCATGTCTGCGTGTGTCGTTTCTAGATACCAATGACCTTAAAAACCCAGGAATTCACTTTTCCAGAGTTCTGGAGACCAAAAGTTTGAGATCAAGGCATCAGTAGGGTTGAGTCCTTCTAGGGAAATATGGGTTCCAGGCTTTTCTCCAGCTCCTAGTGGCTGCTGCTAATCCTTGGTGTTCTTTGGCCATATAGACGCATCGTCCCCTGCTTCTCTGCCTCTGTGGTCATGTGGTCGTCCCCCTGTGCATGTCTGTGTCCTCATTTCCTCTTCTTGTAAGGACCCCAGTCCTGTTGCATGAGGACCCACCTTAGGGACTCATCTTAACTTGATGACACCTGCAGATGTCCCATCTGCACATAAGGTCACACGTGCCTTCGACCCATTGCACTCCGTGATACGTTGGTGACCCAAGCTCCCCTGGCAACCTCTTCGCACTTGTTTGTGGGGTTTTGCACACTGTCTCCACGTCTTCTGTCTCTACAAGAGTCCATGAGACGTGGGAGCAGATTTGGAGACATGCACATTTTTATCACACTAACTCAGGTAGACTGTCCTCCCGTGCTGCCTATATCCAAGAGATGAGATGAAAAATTAAAGAGGAAGACAAGATATTCCCTACTCCCCCAACAGATGTTACCTGGTGCTGTACAGACAGGTGGAGAATTCCCTATTCACCCCCTGATTCAGGCGTGGGCTCCAGGGGGAGGAGACAGCGGCAAAGGAAGCCACGGCCTTTGCAGCGAAGTCTCCAAACATCCCCAGAGAGGGCCGGCGACACGCATTGAGACGGGGCCAGTGGGTGTCTCCTTGGACCTATGTCTGTGAGTCGATTAAGCAAATGTGAGAACAAATCCTCAATGAGGATGGCTGTGTCCACGTTCCAGATCATACAAGAAACACGGCAGGCACGTGCAAGCTTTCCACAGGACGTGTGTGAAAACCCTAGGATCATTTCTTGGAAATGCAGTTGTAGCTTTTTATTTTTTATTTTTTATTTTTTTTGCAACTGTAGCTTTGAAAGGTTCAGGACTTGATCATTTTTATTGACCCCAAAGACTTAATGTGAAGTCATCTTTATTGTAGGTAACACACTAACAGACCTGTATTGACCTCCAGAAACCTGCGGCACGATGCATTCGTTAGCCAGATATATTCAAATTTAAACAAAAATTGTTTATAAAATCACATATACCAACACTCTGACTCTCCATTGACCAATGAGCGGATAAACAAAATGTGGTGTCCACATATTACATAATATATGGGTCATTCCTATATATTTCTCTCTATATAAAGTTTGTATCTGTAATATCCAAATATTCTATTACTATATGGTCTGCAGCATATACTCTATATTCTTTTTTTTTTAAAAGATTTTATTTATTGGGAACGCCTGGGTGGCTCAGTGGTTGAGTGTCTGCCTTTGGCTCAGGTCATGATCCTGGGGTCCTGGGATCGAGTCCCGCATCGGGCTCCCTGCAAGGAGTCTGCTTCTCCCTCTGCCTGTGTCTCTCATGAATAAATTAATTAAATCTTAAAAAAAAAAAAAGATCAAGACCTGAGTCAAATACAGATGCTCAATCACTGAGCCACCCAGGCACCCTTTATATTCTCTCTATATACATAAAAGTGAATATTACTCAGCCAAAAAAAAAAAAAAAAAGGAAATCCTACCATTTTCAACAACGTGAATGAGCTGGGTGTCGTGATCCTAATTGAATTAAGCCAGTCGCAGAAAGACACACACCACCTGCTATCACCCAGATACCAAATCTAAAAGAGTCAAACTCATAGAAACGGAGACTTAGAAGGTTCCCAGGGGCTAGGGTGGAGGAAATGGGCCATATTGGTTAAATAGTACAAAGTTTCCGTTTTGCCAGATTCTCAAGTTCCAGAAACATCATGTACGGGGATGGTAGTGGTAGTTAACACTGGGAAGTGTGTAAGAGGACCCTACAAAATGGTACCCACGTGAGCCTCATTCTCTTGACCGCAGTGATCACGACATAGATGGACATTGTGCACCTGAAATCTGCACGATTTTTAAAACACTCGTATTTAAATCCCACTTAGTGAACACACAGTGTTATTATGTTAATTCCAGGGATGCAATATAGGAATTTAACACTCCCGTCCATCGCTTGCACTCATCGGCACAACTAAATGCGCACAAATTTCCCCCGTCCATTAGATTTCAAGAAAGATGGGGTGGGAGAGGTGAAAAAAATGTTTAAAAAGGAAAAAATTTTTTTAAAAAAGGAAAAATATGCTAGGTGTGTGCACACAACATAAATTTGGATCGGTCGCACAATTTTTTGTCCGTTAGACGTCAAGAAAACTGGGGTAGGATCAAAAAAATGACCAAAAAAATATGCCAAGGGCATGGATGCAGCACAAATTTGGAGCAGCTGTGCCTAGTGCGTAGAGTTTAGCTTGGTTGGCACGTCGTGAGTTTGTCAGAGTCTTGGAGTCTTCATGTCACACAAATGTCACAGAGGGTCCGGGAACTCTCGTCAACCCGGGATGCAGGACGAACCATGAAGCAACCTCTGTGAAAATGCCAGCGTTGCCTTTGGGGAATCCATGTGACCAGGGTATGCGGCCCGGGCCAGGTGTGTTGGAAATCCCATTCTCGCCATCGTTTCCCCCCATTTGGAATCAGAGGGCCGCCGATTGGCCACCATGTTTCCTTTACGCATTTGCATCAAAGACAAGAGCGTTCAAGAACATTTATTTAGCGGGAGTGGGGGATCCCTGGGTGGCGCAGTGGTTTGGCGCCTGCCTTTGGCCCAGGGCGCGATCCTGGAGACCCAGGATCGAATCCCACGTCGGGCTCCCGGTGCATGGAGCCTGCTTCTCCCTCTGCCTGTGTCTCTGCCTCTCTCTCTCTCTCTCTCTGTGACTATCATAAATAAATAAAAATTAAAAAAAAATAAATATATATTATTTAACGGGAGTGGGAACCCACCGCACCCACCAAGGGTCTGCCCCGCGCATCAACGCTTCCTCTTTTGGAATTTCAGCCGACACGTTTTATGAAGAAGATCCACGGGGAAAGGTTAAGGATGAGTCTCAAAGGGGGCGGGAGTCCTTTTCCTGGAGCCTTTGGAACTTTCCGGTAACAAATCGTTCCCTGGCGTGCCAGTCAAACGCGGCGTTTGATCTGCGGCCTTTAGGGGCATTTTGTGACCCCCCAATGGGCCAACACGACTAACCTCCGAACACCCCTAGACCCAGCATGTCGGCGCCCCTCACTTTCAACAGACCCCAGTTTTATTTCCCATAAACTGCTTATTTTCCGGTGAGATTGATGCTGTTAATATTAGCTTTCAAAATGACAGATTAGCATCACCAGTTAATCAGAGCTATTAGCAGATAAATATCTGTAATTCGATCACGGAAGTAATTTCTTTTCCAATAATGCAATTTACAAATGCAAGTGATTAAGTAATTAGCTTACATCTCCATAGATTACCGGTGCTCCGGAGGGAGCGCTCTCTGGCACCTCCGCCTGGAGATGAACCCCGGGTAATTAGGGGATGCGCGCTTGTCGGCAGTGCCCTGGAAGCGCGGGGCCTGCTAGCCCACCAGGGCCGCCCACTGCACTCCTGCGCTCCGCGCAGAACCAAACCCCACGTGCGTAATGCACTCCCCTTGGAAAGAGAACAAGTGGCCCTAAATGTGCGACTGCCTGCTGGACATGGACACCCAGGGCTACGCATGCACGCCTTCCCGGCCAGCCTACATGGTGCAGTGCGCGACCTCTCTGTTCGTCTCAGGCCATCAAGTGTTCCCTGCGGAAGGACCAGGAATGTTGTAGGATGCGTTGGGATGGAGCGCAAGGAGGAAGAGAAAAATCTGGGGAGACGTCTTGTAAAAGGAAAAGCTACACGGCGCAAGGAGCCAGCACCGAGTTACAGGCTCTCGATTGCCATTGCATCCTGATCCCTCGTCCCGATGACTGCCTATTGCCTCCTGATCCCTCATCCCTATGGCTGTCCATGGCATCCTGATCCCTCATCCCAACAGCTGGCCATCGCATTGTCATCCCTCATCCCTTTGGTTGTCCATGGCATCCTGATCCCTCATCCCAACCAGCTGCCCATGGCATCCTGATCCCTCATCCCAACAGCTGGCCATTGCATTGTGATTTCTCATCCCTTTGGTTGTCCATGGCATCCTGGTCCCTCATCCCAATGGCTGCCCCTTGAGTCCTGATCCCTCATCCCAACCAGCTGCCCACCGCATCCTGATCCCTCATCCTAATGCCTTCCCATGGCATCCCATTTCCTCATCCCAATGACTGCCATCGCATCCCGATCCCTCATCCCAACAGCTACCCATGGCATCCTGATCCCTCATCTCAATGGCTGTCCTTTGCATCCTGATCCCTCATCGCAACAGCTGGCCATTGCATCCCAATCCCTCATCCCAATGGTTGCCCTTTGTGTCCTGATCCCTCATCCCAACAGCTGGCCATCACATTGTTATCCCTCATCCCTTTGGTTGTCCATGGTATCCTGATCCCTCAACCCAATGGCTTCCTATCGCATCTTGATCCCTCATCCCAATGGCTTCCCATGGAGTCCCAATCCCTCATCCCAATGGTGGCTGCCTTTTGCATCCTGATCCCTCATCCCAACAGCTGGCCATTGCATCCCAATGCCTCATCCTAATGGCTGCCTCTTGAGTCCTGATCCTTCATCCCAAGGGCGAGAACACCACCCATTCATCCTTGGTAATGTGGTTGATATACTTTGCTGCATGCTCGTCACGGGACACCCCACATCAGTGAAAAATGATCAACAGCCACATGCCACTGCGTGTGTGATAAAGTCAACCATCAATCATCATCATCGATCTTTGCACATGGACGGATATGGTGTCAGAAGCCAGGCACAAAACACATCACGCTGCCTGTTCCCTTTCCCAGGAAGGACCAAGATGTCACAGGAGGAACTTATAGGGACTCAAGGCCTATTTGGGGTTGGCAACACTGCCTGGATGGACAAGCATGTTTGTTATGAGAAGGGACGGAGCCCGTAGGATGTGGTCATAGACCAAGAGAAGGATGGAGAGACAGAGATTGTGAGATGAGCAGACAGATATGTAGGAACAGACTCCTCATCTCCGTGTCCTGATGGTCAGCTGGAGACCAGGAGGCCCCATGGTGTAGCGTTGGTCCTAACCTGATGACCTGAACACCAGGAGCATGGATGCCCAAGGACAGGGAGCAGCCATGACAGGGGCATGCAGATTATCAACTGATTAGAAGAGGCCCACCCAACGCAAGCAGACGCTGAACATTCCCTTCCTCTGCCCTTGGGTTCTATGCAGATCGTCAACTGATTAGATGGGGCCCACCCAGAAGAGGAAGACACTGAATACTCTGTTCCTCTGCCCTTGTGTTCTGTGCAGACCAACTGAGTAGACAGGGCCACTCAGGGCAGGGAGGCACTGGATACTTTCTTTTTCTGCCTTTGGGTTCTATGTAGATCGTCGACTGATCGGACGAGGCCCACCCACCCCATGGGAGGGGCAGGTTGCTTGCTGAGTTCACTAAGTCACCAGGTCATTTCGACATAAAATCCGCCATCACTCTATCCTCTGAGGCGACAGTTAATGCAACGAACAGGGGAATGGGGGGGTCGTCCAGGAAGTCATCCCGGGTGTGGGGTCACCAGGTGCTAGGACGTGACAGGTCCCTGGGACTGACGCCTCAACGCTTTGCTCTTTCCAAGCCTCACGCCGCGCGTCAGAAATAAAGTGTTTTCCCCACAGATCAGAGAGTGATTGACACGGACGCGCATCCAGCCAAACATCCATGCTGCTCCTCCTGGGTCGCCGAGGCCATCGGGGCCGTGTCCACGGTGAACGGTCGTCACCAGGCGTGTCCGGGGCGCCGAGTGCGTGGACGGCGCTCTCGACTAGTGTCCAGCGCCCCCCGTCCCTGATTAGTATGGGCGTCCACGTGCATCCGAGCGCCCGGTCCCGGAGCATCTCCAGGGCTCCTCCGGTTGCCCTGGTAACCGCCTCCGGAAGGCGCCCGAGCCGGCTCTGCTCCGCCCCTCCTGCTGCTGAGGTAAGGCTCCGAGGGGCAGCCGGGCCACTCACCTGTCAACGCCGGCAGCAGCGCCGTTTGATCATGCCTGACGCCCGTCCCGCCACGACCGCTCGTGCGGTGATCACAGGACCGCTGATGTAGTCAGCGCGGCAGATCCTGGGGGAGTCGCACCCCGAGATCCGCCGGGGATGCTGAGATGCTCACGGCACACGCGGACGGGCTGCAGGTGTGCGTGTGCGGAGGGAAGAGTGTCAGGTCGGTGCGGAGCTGTGGAGCGACCAGGGGGACAGGGAGCCGTCAGAGCATCAGGGGACGGGGGACCTCTGGAGTGCACCCCCAGAGTGGTTGGGGGACAGGGGACCCCTGGAGCAATAACTGGGACAGGGGACTCCCCAGAGTGGACAGTGGGACAGGGCATTCCCAAAGAGTTCAGGGGGACAGGGGATCCCCCTGGAGCAGTCAGTGGGACAGGGGACACCCAGAGAGGTCAGTGGACCGGGGACCTCCAGAGAGGTCAGGGGGACAGGGGATCCCCGGAGAGGTCAGGGGGACAGGGGACACCTGGAGCGGTCAGTGGGACCAGGGACCTCTGGAGAGGTCAGTGGACCAGGGACCCCCAGAGTGGTCAGGGGGACTGGGGACCCCCCGGAGTGGTCAGTGGGACCAGGAACCTCCAGAGAGGTCCGGGGGACAGGGGACCCCTGGAACGGTCTGTGGGAGCAGGGACCTCCAGAGTGGTCAGTGGGACCAGGGACCTCTGGAGAGGTCAGTGGACCGGGGACCCCCAGAGTGGTCAGGGGGACAGGGGACCTCCAGAGCAGTCAGTGGACCAGGGACCCCCAGAGTGGTCGGGGGACAGGGGGCCCTCTGGAGCAGTCAGTGGGACCAGGGACCTCGAGAGGTCAGGGGGACAGGGGACACCTGGAGAGGTCAGGGGGACAGGGGTCCTCTGGAGCGGTCAGTGGACCAGGGACCCCCAGAGTGGTCGGGGGACAGGCGACCCCTGGAGCAATAACTGGGACAGGGGACTCCCCAGAGCGGACAGTGGGACAGGGCATTCCCAAAGAGTTCAGGGGGATAGGGGACCCCCCAGAGCAGTCAGTGGGACCAGGGGCTTCTGGAGAGGTCAGGGGGACAGGGGACACCCAGAGGGGTCAGTGGACTGGGGACCTCTGGAGAGGTCAGAAGGACTGTGGATCCCCAGAGTGGTCAGGAGGACAGGGGACCCCTAGAGCGCTCAGTGGGACAGGGGACCCCTAGAGCGGTCAGAAGGACAGAGGACCAGTGTCCCTCACTCACTGCACGATGTGGAGCCATGGCGGTCAGTGCGGGGCTGCGCGGCTGAGCTCGGGAGGAAGGGCGTGTACGGAGACGCTGTGTGGAGGGCTCAAGGGTGTCCCCCCCAAAAGTCACCGGTTGCAGCCTGCACGCTTACAATGGGATTGCATGTGGACTTGGGCTGAGCTGAAATCAGGAGGCTGCGCTCTGATCCCATAGGACTGGGTTCCCGAAAGAAGAAGGGATGAGGTCACAGACATGCCCAGAGGGACGACCTCATGAGGACACGGTATCTACACCCGCAGAGCAGAGGCCTCAAGGGGAACCAGCCTGCAGGTGCCCACAGGCGGGACGAAGGGCACCCACCCCCCATGTCACACATAGGTCACAACCTTCCCCGCCAAACCGCGTTTCCCGGCACAAGTGCACCATGTGGAATAGGACACACGCAGGGCAGCGGGTATGACACCTGAATAGACGTAGCTTTGGGGTCCATGTTTCTTCTCTACATGCAGCATGCGTGACCCCAAATCTTCCCGGGACGCGATTCCCCAGGTCAGGATGGGCACGACCCAGTGTCCCCCAGATGCATTCTGGCCGGTAGTAGCCGGAGACCTCACAGGCCCCCCGGGCGAGGACTCGAGGCCATGCACCTGCTGCCCGCTGCACACGCCGGGGGCGCTTAAGACGTGCCGGCTATGAATGGACCCATTTCTGGGGTTTGGTGACGCGATGCACCAGCTATAAATGGACCCATTCGTTGGCTTCGGCTACGTGCAAGCGTGACGCAGACGGAGGGGGGCACGGCCGGTCGCATACGGGTTTATTACAGAGGCAGGTGGAGAGAAGCAGCACGTGGAGGGGAATGGGGCACGGGGTCCACACGCACCCCAGGCGCACCTGTCTCCCCAGGCACACTCAGTTCCCATGACCAAACACCGTCACCCGCCCTGAAGTTGGATGTACACCACGTGCCAAACAAGAGAGACCCGTGTGCATCGTCTGCCGCCGACCTCAGGCCCTGGGACCCCCCCATCCCCGGGGTCCCCCGTTTCGGGGTTCCTCCACTTGCACCCCAAGCACACTGACCTGGCAACGCCGCTGTGAGAATCGCGGAGCATTTTACGAGCTCATTCCTGTCGGTCCGGCCGGGCGCTGGCACCCCGCGTGTCCTCCGGCGCGCTCTGACTTTTAATATTAAACATTCCGGCTCATAAAACGCAGATCCGGCAGGCATCAAAGCCTCGAATTCCGTCCTCGCTTCGCTTTCTGTTCTTTTTGTAAAATGCAAACTGCACGCAGATCTGTCCGCCTCCAAACAGTGGACGGAGGACCGTGCAGGCTGCCCCGGGGATGCTCCATGCTGCGCGCACCTGCATGGACGGCGCGGACTGAGGTCGCCCGCTGTAAAGAACCCGCACCGATGTCCGGTAGCTGTTGCATGTGGACCATCGGACGTCTGCACGGAGAAATCCTATGCATTTGTGCTTCTGGAGTGGGGGGCACTACGTATAACCGGTGTGGGATCCCGCCTCACCACCTGCCCGGACTCTAGGGCCGCCCCGTTGGGGGACAGAAACATGCACAAAGATGCCCGGCCGCGGGTCAGCACAGTCCGCTCTCCCCGCGGTGGGCGCTCGTTCCCAACATCGAGCTCCGACTCTGCCCCGAATGACCCAGTGTGCACCGTGGGTTTCTGTGCACCGTGCGATGGGACCTCGTATAAATCGGCCTATTGTCTGCCGCCGTGCAGACGCGCAGGGCAAGCCCCACACACACGGTTACTGGACTGTGGAAACCGTGAGTCACGCAGTTAAATCATTAACTCGGAGACCCGGGCGCGTTCCCGTTTCAACACACTTCCCATGTGCTCCAACCGGGGGGGCTTAGTCATCTCCATAAAATCCCGTTGCCAAAGTATGGGATGGGGATTGGCGGATTCCTGAGTTTTATGGCCCTTCCAGCAGGCTCGCTGTGTGGCCTGACGGAGCCACTCTGCGTCTCCGTGGTCCAAAGGAAAACTGGCAGTGCCGCCGGACCGCCCACTGCTCTACCTACCTCACAGCCGGGCCGTGTGCAGGCATTAATTTGTGCCATCTGAGGCCCCACATCCTCCCCGCTCGCTGGTTCCGAGTGGCCGAGCCAGTGCAGCGCCATCCAGGACCTTCCCTGTGTTGGCCTGTGGTCAGCGGACATCCGACCCTTGGGGTGGTTGACCGCATCCCGGCGCGGCCTGCAAAAAATCCATTCGTGCCCGATTTCTGCAAAGCCTGGACCTCCCCTCGGGGTCTGATCACCTTGGCAACACGGCAGATCCTGACGTGACTCATGCACTTGGGACGCCCTGAAAGTCTACAAGAGCTCATGGCTGCCCTCGCATAGGTGACCCCACAAAGTCACATTCATGGCGCCACACGCGTATACCATGTACGACGAGAACGGATGCTGAATGCTGCTGCCTTTCCAAAGTGCTTTTTCCCTTTGGAATCAGGACTGATTTTTTTTTTTAATAAAATAATGAGTTTCCATGTTTGCCTTGGGAGAATGTTGTTGATCAGCACAGTCAAGTGTGGTCTGTGTGTCTACACTGGCTGCCGAGTATCGGGGCACGTTGACTGGTTCTTGGGCTTAGAAAGGCCCTCAGGATGGAGATGGGCTCGCAATGTCCACAGGTGGTGGTGGTTGTGTTGACTTGGAGGCAGGAGGGCCGTTCGTTCAAGGTGGGAAGGGGTGACCTGCTTCTCCTGCGGGCGACACCGCAGATCCCGACCGGGAAGCAGGGCCCGGGGATTTGGTGCACCTGCCCTCAGCGGGAGAGCATGAGCCTCAAAGAGATGGAGGCAAGGATGCTCTTCCTTCTGCAGGTGGACACAGGAAGACATCCCCACGTGGAAGAAACCAAGACGAGCTGATGCCACACACAGAGCTTACGGGCATGTTCCTCCCGAGCAACGATAACGTGCACGTTTAGAACATGTGCCCCGAATTCCCTTTTGAAGGCACAAGCTCCAGTGTCTGCCTCTCTGGCATGATTTATTAATTTTTTCGACTTTACGTAGAGTTTGGGTGATTTTAAAAACAAAATCTCTCTGGTACAAAAGATATAAGATGTGTCTCATAAGGGTCCTGCCCAGAAAGAGGCGGTTATGTCCTGGAGGGAAATAAGGGAAGTCCCTACTGTTTCAGATCTTGGTATAAACAGAATTATGTGTTATGGTGCACGTCAACTGCTGCTCTCAGAGTCAATTGTCAATAAGTCAACTGTCTTATTAAAAAATACTTCTTGCCTCATGATTGTGCTTATGAAAGAAACATCGGCCAACACAGGGATGTGGAAGGAGCAGATGACACCATCCCTATTCCCACCTGTCACCATAATCACTCATACCTGTTGTGTTTGTTCTGGGCTTTGCTCCAAGGATGCTGGTAATGACCACGTGCACGATTGCACCGTGTTGTCTCATAGGCTGCTTTCCGCCCTTTTAATACTGTGGAAACATGTTTTTTTTTTTAATCTCCTCAAATTATCCCATGAAAACAGACCATGCTTGAACACACATGTCCATATAGCATCACTACTCACAGCAACCAAGAGGTACAAATCCATGTATCCATCCACAGAGGGAAGGATGGAGAAGGTGGGCCATGCACACAGTGGAATAGGACACAGACTTGAAGAGGAAGGATGTTGTGCACCTGCTATGACGTGGATGGACCTCAAGGACATGCTGGGTGATATAAACCAGACACAGAAGGACAGATCCTGTGTGATTCCATGTATATGGAGTCCCCAGAGGAGTCCCGTCCATAGAGACCCAGAGTAGATGGTGGTCGGGGACAGAGAATGCGTGTTCTATGGGGACAGAACTTCAGTTTGGAGAGATGGAAATTTCTGGAGATGGATGGTGGGGATGGTTGCACAACGGTGTGAATGTGCTCAGTGACACACGGCTGCGCACTTAAAAACGGGCAAAATACTGAATTTTATGCTGCCTATATTTTTATCACAATAAAGAAATATAAAGGCATACAGTGAAACCCCCCCCCCCATGGAGGTTTTGTACAATCCATCGCCGTGTTAAAGGGTCTGTGGTAGATTGTCATAGGGCTGGTGGAGCCTGGAGCCTGTAACCTTCCAGACTGAAGGCACGATGCAAGGGATTCCTGGGGCCAGAATCCTAATTGAAGATCAGAGAAGAAGGAAGATCCTGGGAAGAGCAAGGCAGGGGCGGGGGGGGGGGATATTTTATATAAATGGATGGAGCGACTGCTAGTGGGTGTAGGATCTCTCTTCCTGGGACACCTCATGACAGGACAGACATAGGGTGGGGGATCTGTGTGTCCTTGTGCTCCGACATCACAGCATAAAGCCAAGTCTACTGGAAGAGTTGTGAAGACACAAGAGAGAGTATTAAATCATAAAATTGTCACAGGGATGGAGGAACATGGAGGTGACGGAAATGGCACATCTGGTGTCTCCTCCAAACTGATATAAAAGTTGTAAAGACACCAGAAAATATATTAAGTCATAAAATCATCACAAAGATGGATAGATATCAGGGTTGGGGAAATGGGACATCTGGTATACCTCACCAAACTCTTGTAGAGAAGCAGCCTCCCTTGCACGAGCCATCTACCATGTGCGATAAAATTCAAAAAATGAAATAGTGTTTGGCCTTAAAAACTAAGGAAATCTGGTCTGTGTGCCAGCATGCATGAACCTGGAAGTCACCGTGCTTCGTGAAATCAGCCAGCCACAGGACAAATCCTGCATGATTCCACTTAACAGGGAGATGCTCATCCACAAAGTGCAAAGTCTCGATTACGCAAGATGAATAATTTCTAGACACCTACCGCACATCATCGTGCTTCGTGGTAATCATACTATATTGGACACTTAAACATTTGTGAAGAGGCTGATCCCCGGTTAACTGTTTCTACCGCGTTAAAGAAAAATTACTTTTATGACCCGCATTTCCCCCCTTGGATATTTGTTCCAAAATAGTTTCACGGGTTTGAAACAAGAAAAGAAACCAGAGAACATGGTTTGAAAGTGGCAGTCATTTTACTGTGATCCTGGAGGACGTGAGTGACTTATTTATGGGTCCGTTGCCCTACCAGGGGTGAGATAAGGGTGGGCTGAGCGAGACGCTCACTCGTCTTGTCTTTAAAAAACAAGAGGAGGACGTTTCATCTCTCCTGAACCTCCGGTAGAACTTGTCAGGTCCCTGTCATCTGGCTTTACCTGTAAAGATCTTGTCATTACCTGTAAAGATCCTGTGTTTATCTGTAGAGAACCCGTCTTTACCTGTAGAGACCCTGTGTTTACCTGTACAAATCCCGTGTTTACCTGTAGAGATCCTATCTTTACCTGTACAGACCCTGTCTTTACCTGTACAGATCCTGTCTTTACCTGTAGAGACCCTGTGTTTACCTGTACAAATCCCATGTTTACCTGTAGAGATCCTGTCTTTACCTGTGGAGGTCCTGTCTTTACCTATAGAGACCCTGTCTTTACCTGTACAGATCCTGTGTTTACCTGTAGAGATCCTATCTTTACCTGTACAGACTCTGTCTTTACCTGTACAGATCCTGTCTTTACCTGTAGAGACCCTGTGTTTACCTGTACAGATCCTGTGTTTACCTGTACAGATCCCGTCTTTACCTGTACAGATCCTGTCTCTACCTAAAGAGAACCCATCTCTACCTGTAGAGATCCTGTCTTTACCTATAGAGACCCTGTCTTTACCTGTATAGATCTTGCCTTTACCTGTACAGATCCTGTCTTTACCTGTACAGATCCTGTCTCTACCTAAAGAGAACCCATCTCTACCTGTAGAGATCCTGTCTTTACCTATAGAGACCCTGTCTTTACCTGTATAGATCTTGCCTTTACCTGTACAGATCCTGTCTTTACCTGTACAGATCCTGTCTCTACCTATAAAGATCCTGTCTTTAGTTAGAGTGTTGCTATCTGCTTATTACGAATTTTTTTTATTTTTATTGCATTCATGTCGATTATTATTATTTAGAATCAATGCATTTAAATATTATTTATTCCCACAGCCTAGTTTTTGGGATTCCCCCTAAATTTTCTGCCCCACGTAAATGCCTCACCTTAGTCCCTGTCCCGGGAGGGATGACCCAACCTTGAAGTTTCCTGGCCAGAAACGCCAACCCAGAGTGTCCACCTGCGTGACAGAGTGGGCATCCCCGCGTGCTGCCGTAGCTGGTGTCCATGGGCCGGTTTCTCCACCTGCCGCGACGATCCATCGGAATTCATTTGACATTGAACGCTCGATCCTAATCAGATATCTGGATGGCTAAAGTAATGGACAGAGTCCAGCTTAAAAATCGATTCGTCAGATAACTTATGAACCTATTAATTGCTTGTTAGGCAATCTATCATGTTGTCCCGGGAACGGCGAGTGACGTAGGCTATTTTTCTAATGAACAAGCCGAGACTCTAAAGATTTCAATTTACACTTGATCAGTGAGTGAGTTACGAGACCCTCGCTCTCTATTAACGAGCTCAGTGGATCATTACGGCCGAGGAAATATTAGAAACATCCTCCGCTAATTTACTTCGCCGAGGAGAGAACAGAGGCCGACAAAGGCCGAGTCTTAAAACCCGGCGCGTTTCCTGAAACAGCATGCCCGCATGTGCAGACTGGCGGCAGACATCTCGCCAACCCTTCCCCCCACGCA
Source organism: Canis aureus (assembly GCF_053574225.1). Classification (NCBI taxonomy): domain Eukaryota; kingdom Metazoa; phylum Chordata; class Mammalia; order Carnivora; family Canidae; genus Canis; species Canis aureus. Next base: position 123,866,680 of record NC_135649.1, read on the forward strand.
CGGGGGGCGGGGGGTGGGCACGGCTCAGGTAGACGGCTCTTCGTAGCAAAAGTGGACGCACCAGGATTCAATTTTCAGAGTGAGAACTCGAAATAAATCCGGCATCTCTAGGAGTGGGACAAGGGTCTCATGACATGACGCCATAAACCCTTGAGCTGGGCAACGTCTTACAAAATTGGAGCTGTGTGCACACGGGTGAAGACACTCGCCTTCTACGCTTGTCTGTCGGATCGCTCAGTCAAAGCCGAAAGATTTGCGTTTTGGGGCTTTCTTCTAAAGACCGTCTGGTTTCATCGTTGAGATCTCAACGGGAGACCAGGAAGCTGGCCAATGAGCCTTGTCCTTCGCTGTCGGAAACCAAGGTGTGAGCAACAGGAGGCTGGTCCTGCAGGCTGCCCACTAAGGGCATTGGCAACCACAGGTCCTGGGAGGGGGTGATGCTCAGTGTTGCCCCAGCTGCTCCGATGCACCCCGTGGGGGTTTCGGGGAGACCTGGGCTCACTTTTGCTCCCACCCTCCAGGGTTGTGGGCTCTGCACGCCCCAGGCTACACCAGATGGCACCAACAACACAGCTACCCCAGAGCACAGCCCTCTCCAAAGGGCTTCCCTGCAAATCAAGACCAGATGTTGCACACTCTTTATCTTAACAAGCACGGATTCCGATTAACCCAGAATTTGTACTCCTCTAGAATTAGTTTGATTTAGCTCTGTCTCAACAACTAAGCCAAGAAAAGAAGAAGAAAAAAAAAAAAGAAGTTTAAAAATTATATGCAGAGGAAAAGAGGGGAGAAAAAAATGTGGAACACATGGCTCAGCCTTATTTGTCGAGCAGACAGAAACATCCATTAGAATTACGTTGATTTGCCAGACCGTCGGCGACCCTTTGAAAGACGTTAGCGACGGCTGGCTTGCGCGCGCGCGTGGAGACCTTTTCCCGCTGTTTCCTGGCTCTCGATGTGGGGAGACGACGATGTCCCTGTCCTGCCCTTTGGACGTGGAAATGGATCGCACGACCCAACATGTCTGGAGCCCGAGGAGGAACTTGAGAGCATGACCACATCCACCCGGAGAAAATGATAGAAGGTGGACACAACCAGCATCCTCAGTGACTAGCGAAGATGCAGACATTCTTGGACAGGACCTTGGGCCATTAAATCTTTTCTGGAAGAGTTTGCAAGACAAGGAAACAGAGTCTTGGGATCATCTATCCAACTCCCCCCCCCCCACACCCTCCGTGCGCCTCCCCTCCCGGAGAACTTGAACTTCTGGGGAGGAAGGGCAGGGTTGTCGAACGAACATGCTGATAATGACCAAGTATAAGTGGTCTCTCCACCTCGGGTCTGGAAATACCCAACGGGGCTTCCCTCAGGTCATACGAGGTCACCTTGAGAATTATGTGGGGCGTGTCCTTGTGTTGCTTCTTTGCCGTGCTTCCTGCACCATTGCGGGTGCCCCAACCTCAGCACCTGAGGAGAAAGGGGTTATTTGACCCCCCAAATTAATAAAACAACAACAACAAAGCCCAACCATCTTGCAACGCAATTAAAAGTGTACCCGGGCTCCATACGGTGTTGGTCTTGGCCATTGGATCACAGATCTCCATCCTGTGCATGTTTCTGGGCGAGGGGCAGCAAGCCAGGTCCTACCCATCATGCCATTTCTTGCTTCGTAAATTGTGAACCTTCTGATCGGTAATTACAGGCAGGAAGCCAAGCACACATGAATTTTATATTTATGGTCCACGCCGAGGTCACCCTTGAAAATTCCAAAAACCGCCTTCAGAAATATGTTCTTGTTTTAATTGCATTTCCCCTTGCCTCTGGTAGGGCATGGCCAGCTAAAAAAAATAAAAAATAAAAAAATAAAAATTAAAAATTGAAAAAAAATTAAAAAGAAGAAAAGATGTTTTCCAGGATGTGTGGAGACTCTGGAGGTATCCGACGCTTCCCCCACTGCCATGTCCACAGACACAACATGCTTCTCTGCAGACACGGTGGGGCGGGACAGCCGGCCTGGACGAGGGAGGTTATCAGGCTCCATTCAATCTTTTTTTTTTTTTTTTTTTTTTGGCTCCATTCAATCTTTTTAAAAATGATGTGTCCAAGTGTTTCGTGGAGGCACACTTGGCTGTAGTAACTATGAATCTCCATAGGAATAGGATGTGAATTTCCATGTCCATATTCCTAAGAACAGTGTCCACTGGATGCTGGATGGGGGCTTCTTCACCTCTCTCCTTCCGCAGGTCTGATGAGAATTCTCGCCTTCCATCTTCCCTTCCCCCTCGGTTTTCTTGTGCCTCCTTAGTTGCCCACCAGCTTCTCTCCCACCGCCATTTTGGTTCTTAGAAAGTGGGACAGTGATGTTCTCCTCCTTGGCCCCTCCATCCCAGCATGGTGAGTAGAACACACCTTTACTATCAATAGGCGCTCGTGGAACTCATCTTTCTTCTGCCCGTGAGTCCAGAAAAAAGGTCTGCTGATGACACTTCCGTCCATGGCAGATGCTCCAACGCCAACTATGACGCTTTTGACGTCAAGTCGGAGCAAGACTGGGAGACCCCTGCTCCCAGAGATCTCAGGTGCATTTGCTGTCCACCCTGGGACGTGCTCTCCTCCGTCTTCTGCTGGCATTTCCGTCCATCTTGGCTCATACCAATCAGTCATCAAACCCAGTCATGAGTGGGTCAATTGCGATCCCGTGTGCAAACTCACGACTCCTTGGAGCAGTAGACTTTGTCATTCCTTAAAATTCTACTTTTTTTTAACCCATTCTCCCGGTGAGACTCGTCAAAGATACGGGAGATCGTACGGAAACATCCATAGCTCCTCAGATTTTGGCCTTTACACGATGTTGCTGCATTCTTGTCGCTGTTTTTGTTTTGTCTTCACAGCGCTTAGTACGTAGACTTGCAATTCTTGGATCCGAGGGTTGGGTGATATTTTTAAGGCCTCTCGTTAGCCAACTTTTACGCTCTTGCCCAAAAGATGGTCCTAATTGTATACCGCCTTCCTCAGAGCATGTGCAGCGTGGTGTCATTTAGGGGAAAAGCGTGACTGCAATGGGGTTGGGTTGTCTTAAAGGCGGTATTTCTCTAGCGTTTCAACAAAGTCAGACATTTTCTTTTGATTTTCATTTTTTTTTGATTTTGTGTCACGTCCTTTGGCTCTTTCCTATTGAAAAACTTCATCTGTGATTTGCAATGATCCTTTTTGTATTAGTGACATTTTGGGCATATGATGTATTTTCTGCGCGTTTCCTCACGTCCTCCTTTAATTTTGCATAGACTTTGCAACACACAGAAGTCTTGAATTATTTAGAAAAAAAAAATGCTCAGCAAGGAGCCCAGTGCAGGGCTTGAACTCATGCCCCTGACAACCCGACCTGAGCCAAAATCAAGAGTCGGACGTTTAACCAACTGAGCCACCCAGGCGCCCCTTGAATTTTTTTAATATGAATTAGAATAACCACTTTTGTCACATCATAAACTCTTGGTATATTTCTTCATTGTCACTGATCTGTCTATTCACGTGCCAGCGCCTTACTGCTTTCATTTATTATGTCTTTATAAAGGGTTTTATTGTCTGCTAATGTATGCTCCCTCTGTTCACTCTTCTTCAGAAATGGCGACAGGTTTTCACCAACTTATCCTCGCGGAAACATGTTGAGATCACTCTCCTCCTTCTAAACTTAAAAAAAAAAAAAAAAACCCAACAAATTCCTGGAAGGATTAAGCCTATATTTAAATTCGAGAAATATTGATCTATTTATATAATATTAAACCTTTACAACCAGGATGGCAACATGCTTCTCCGTTTAAATATTCTTTTATGTGTGTCAGTAAAGCTTTTCAGAGTCTCTGTTTCAAAAGCTCCAGAACGTTTCTTATAAAATTCACTCCCAGGCATTTTATATTTTGCCACAATGATGGCATGACCCTTTAATATGTTTTGCATTTTTTTTTTTTTTTTGTATTTCCATCATATGGGCACTTTTCCTATTACCGTTACTTATTTTTTTCACAATCTTTTGCCCCATTTACTGGTTCCTGGTTTCTATATTCCTTTCATCTTTATGCAAGGAAATCTGTTCTCAGATCTCATAATGACTAGTTATTTATTTCCCTGCTGTCTAGATTCCAGTGATTTCAACAACAGTAATCCCAATTTTGTCTACGTTCTGAAAATCAGGCCTCATGTTGGTCTTTGGTCTCACGGCATTACCTGAAAACTACCCAATGGTCTTAACTCAACCATAGACTGGTTCCTCCTATCAATGTGAATTCTTATAAATCTCTACTTTCAGGATGTCCAGGGAGCTCATCCCATATCATCTTACCAGTCTCTTTTCTGGTGTTGCCACATTTCTAGTCTCTTAGAAATCACGTCTTGAATCTCTGTTAGCTGGCCCTGCTTTGCCCTCTAACTTTACTCAACGTGAACTGCTCCATGTCATGTCATTGCCACCCAAGATGGCACACCAATCTTACAAAGTATGCCCGCACACCTCCATGCTCTTTCTCCCCCAGCCCTCTCCCAGAGTGATGCTGTGCTGCTCTATACCCACATCTGCGTGGCCTGTTGGGAGCAAACTTCCTCACCATGGAAAGTCCTTCTGATCGCAACCAACCAATATGGCGGCTGTAACAAGAGCATGTGTTGAATGGCATATCCTATGTACCAAACTCTTCCACACATGGCTCCCCTTACAGAATCCACACTTGAAGATGGGAAAACTGAGGCAGAGAAAGACACCCCTCTGTGCCCGGCTCTGGGGACACTTCTACTCCGTGGGGTTGGAGGATCTCAACTGTGACACACAGTCTATAGTATCGCCAGGAGAGTTTGTGGAAATATGCAGTGCGGGCAGCACCCTAGAGCAATGCAGTCAAGAATCCCTGGGCAGGACCAGATATTGATGTATCTCGAAGCTCTCAGGTGACCACTGTATGGGATGAAAAAGTGTTCCTTGAGGTTCTCACACACGTCCCTGTGTGCATCTGAAAGTTAACCTCACAAGACACATGGGCAGGAGAGATGCACAGAGATGTACAGAGCGTGCATTTTATGAGACATGGGCACCTTCGTAAGGAGAGGAAGACACAGGTGTTTGGTGCTGGATTTGGGGAGAAGCAGGTGGACAGCTTAAGGGGTGTGAGGGACATGGGGCATATGGGGGAAACTAGCATGGCCTGCGTGTTGAGATTCTCTCTCCATGACCCCTTATCTCCAGGATAAGGATGGTCGTCTCTTCCACGCAATGAATGGCACCTCCCCCATGGGAGTCCTAGGACCCATTTCTGGAAAAAACAAACAAACCCACAAGGTCAGAGTGACCTTCTTGCTTGTGCTATTTTCTCACACTCTTTTGGATTAAAATACGTGACGTGCCAAGGTGCCATATTTTGGGGTGGCGCATCCCAAACGCCACCACCAATGCATTCCCACTCACCCCATCAGGTGCTTTGAAGCTCTACCTTCATGTGTTCCCCGCAAAGCCCGGTACACAGTACACACTCAATAAATACACATTGAGTTCAAGGACTCAGATAACAACCAGCGTCCTGCTCATCCCTGTCTTTAAACCCATGCATCTTCTGACACATGCCTGATAATATGTCAGTCTTCACGTAGGCGGTCCCCTCCGTCAGAGGGAGGGGCAGGTACCATAAACCCTGCCTTTTTAAAATCCACCTGGCCCAGGGCCCTAAATTCAACATCAGTGATGTGCATACGCCCCGAGTCACATGCTCTTTGCACAATTAAAATGTCTACTGGCGGAGCCCCCTCAAGGTACTCAGTTTGTGTGTTTTGACTCGCAGAGATGACAAACGCCGCCAAGCACCGCTGAGCACATAATGTTTTTCTCATTAACGGGCAGACTTTCCAAAGGCCAAATCTCAGAATCTCGGGCTCCGTGCGTTTTACTGCAGCAGCGGCGGCAAGGAAGCGGAGACATCCTTTCAGACAGCGTGGTCGGTCGGAGATGGCACATCAACACGCCCGAGTAATTGCATTCTTTGAAGGCCCGTTGAAATGGCAATCGGCAGTGGGTTTGGAGAGGGGGCAGGAGAAAAACACAGCATTTAAGAGCAAATGACCATCAAAGGCTTACGACGGAGCGTCATTTATTTTGGAGGCTGGGATTTGTCCAGAAGAATGAATAGCTTCTGCAAAGCAGACACGGTCCAGGCTGGTGGGCTGGAGGCTGCATCTGGGGCTGCCGATGATTTCCTCCAGCGGCAGGAATGGGGGTTGTGCATTCACCCAGCCTGGGGTCCCTGGGTGCATGGGCGGCCAGGACTCAGTGGAGAATGGACGTGCTCCGAGCCACCGCATCTGTAGGAGAAACCGTACAGCATAAAAGGCATGCTTGGGGCTTCTGCTGGGAAACCAGACTAGCCTGCAGGAAACTCTGAAAGGGTCCCCCGGGCCTGGGGGCTGTGTCCTCACAGGCTGGCAAGTGGCCCATCCAAGGGGCAGCCTGTGTGGAGAGGCTGGGCCCAGGGAAAAGGAGGCATATTTGAATACGAAAGGCCTCCGCACAAAGGCAGGACCCCCTGCCCAGCTGTTCTCTGCAGGGTTCCTGGGTCTTTTTGTCTTCCTCACAATGCCCATGGCCCCTGGGGGCAGCTGCAGTGACCTCCTAAAGCCCCAGAGTCCTGCAGGCTCCATTTGTGCTGAGCCCCTGACAAACAATCAATGCAGTTGTTTCTCGGTTAATGTTTCCCTAAAGACCTGCGCGAGGCTTCAGTTCTGAGTGCATGTTGGTGGCTGTGAATCAGAATCATATATTTAGGGAAAGGCGTGACAGTCAAAAACTAGAGAGGGTGGTAAGAAAGGAGCATTTTGGAGAGGTGCCAAATCTAGGAGCAGGACGCAAAATATTTGCCTATTTCAGGGTTTTTCAACGTCAGTGTCGTAAGCATCTGGTGCTGGATGACTCTCTGATGTGGGGCGTCCTGTGCATCGTAGGGCATTCAGCAGCATCTCTGGTCTCCACCCACCATATGCCAGGAGCAACCCCCCAATTGTGGTAAGAAAAAATACCCCCAGACATTGCCAAATGTCTCCTGGGGACACGATTACTCTGGTTGCCAATCACTGACATAGGTAGATGAACACATAGATAGATGTGGTGGATGGATGGATAGATAGATGATAGATAGATAGGATGAATAGATGGGTGGATGGGTGGATGGATGGATGGATGGATGGTTGGATGGATGGGTGGATGGATGGATGGATGGATGGTTGGATGGATGGATGGATGGATAGCTAGACATAGATATGGTGGATGGATGGATACATAGATAGGATGGATGGATAGATACATGATAGATAGATAGATAGATAGATAGATAGATAGATAGATAGATATGATGGATGGATAGATAGACATGGACGAATGGTTGGTTAGATAGATAGACACATACATATGGTGGATGGATGGATGGATGGATGGATGGATGGATGGATGAATGGAGGATGGATGAATGGATGGATATATAGATAGGCAGAAAGTCCCTCATGCTAGGCCAGCGTGTCTCAGCCTGGGCACTGCTAATATCTGGGGCTGGTTGACTCTCTGATGTGGAGTGTCCTATGCACTGTAGGGTGATAAGCAGAGTCTCTGGGCTCCAACCACTAGATGCCAGGAGTCCTGTCTGGGGTCCCCAGTCACATCACCTCAAAATGTCTCCACATATTGCCAAGTGTCCTTGGGGGACAGAATCACTCTTGCCCCCTTTGGGCAGGGACCACTAATCTATCCCAACTTGTCTTTGTTTTAAAGCTGGAACTGCCACGTCCCAGCCTAGGATGTAGAAACAGATCTCTGGGCAAAGAGAGACAATTGAATCTGTGACAACGCAGCCACTAATAAGCTTTGAAAAAGTAGGTCTAGTGTCTGGCAGAGCTCTTTCTGTCAACAGGCCCAAGAGGGAGCGCTCATGCTATGTGCTGTGTGGGCTCCTTGCCAGCGTCACATAGTAAAATGCTCTCTGCATGTGGTCACGACGAAGTGGCTCATTCCCTTTGGGGGGAGTGAGTGCATTTAGCACAGAATGGGCAGGGAAGGCAGGAAATGCACTGCACGTGTGCAGAGAAGCCCTTGGAGACCCACAGTGAATATAATAAAGTCCCTAATTTTAGTTATGGCCAATGGACAATGGAAAGAAGTCCCCACATTGCAACAGAATGTTGGATCATTGAAGTTGCTCAGATGGGTGCAGTAGGATATAGGGGAGTGAGGTCTCTGTGTTGAAGGGGTTTCACAATGGAGGCAGATTTCAAGATGGTGCCTGGCCAGTTAGAAAATGCCATCTGTCTGTGACCCTGTCCCGTTCAGGAGGCCCTGCCCTGCCCAGCCTTCCATCCCCAGCATTGAGTGGAGGCCACTCCCTTTTCTTTTTCTTTCATGCATTAAAGGCCAGGAAACCCTCTGTCAACAAAAAGCAACCAGAAAGATATTCCCCAGGCCGAGTCCTTGTAGGTTACTTCCATTCTTGGTCTCCTGCATTTTGCTGTCATGAACTGGAAACAGGAGCTGGTCCTTAGACGTTCACAATGAGATTCTCACCAGACTGTGTGGAAATCGTCTTACTGTGGGGGAGATTACTTCCATCCATGGATGGATGAATAGATGGATGGATGGATGGATGGATGGATGGATGGATGGATGGAACAACAGAAGGTGGTGCATTACTAAAATGGAATATTGCTCAGCCATGAAAAGGAAAGGAGCGCTGACACCTACAACCATGCGGATGGTTCTGGAAAACACAATGTTCAGTGAGAAAAGGAGACACAAAAGTCCACTTCGTGTGTGATCCTGTTTATATGAATAGTGAGCATCTGTCTGCCTGTGGGGTTGACACTTGTGTCCTTTGCTGTGACCGGAGTCCACCTTTCTGGGTGATGACACCCCACGAGGGCATTGGTGACAATCAGTTCCTTTTTGGGGGAACAGGAGGCAGGTAAGTTCAAAGGGAAAATCTCTCCTGCACCTGCTGGTTTCAAGTGGCTGCAGTTCCAAATACTCAATACCTCAAAGATGCACATTCTGGAGCCAGAGCTCATCCCAAACTCCTATGGCCACATTTCCACTACCCTTTGATGGATACAAGGTCTCTTTTCAGGGAGGGATGAGAATGTTCTAGAACCAGATGGGGTGGTGCTTGCACAACATGGCGAATGTGCTAACTGCCCCTGAGTTGTTCGCTTCAAAATGGTTATGTTTATGTGATGTGAATTTCATCCCAATTGAGAAGTGGCATTTAAAAAAATTAAAATAAGAATTTTAAAAATTCAAACTAAAAGTCCTTTAAAAATTTAAAAGGCAAAATCAAACGAACAAAAATGCATTTACTTAGAGCATAGGGTGTAATAGAGCAGTGCACAAAGTACAATATTAGGGGGCAAATCTGGCCCTCTGCTTGTGTTTGTAAATAAAGTTTTATTGGCACAGCTCTGCTGAGTGACAGAAAACAACCCCTGGTCTGGATCAGAAAAGCCTGGTGTCAAAGAGTGGCTGTCTGTTTACATACCATGACTGGATTTCATAGTTGCTTTATTATTATTAGAGTCCTTTAACTAAAAACTCTCAATCTAAGAAATCCTAATTATCTCCTAAGAATACAAGCTCATTTTTCTTAATTTTCAGAGAGTCAAGCCCACAGTAGGTAAAATGTAAAGTTCCATTGTCTTCAGAGTTGCTCATTAAGTAGCACAGGGATGCCCAACATTGGCCAATATTCTTAAATAGCTGAAGGATGAGAATCCACGGGGTCTGAGCCACAGCACTGGCCCCGTCGCGTGTACACATCCCTTGAAGCTTGATGAATTTTATAGTTTTCTCCCCCATCCATCGGATATGCTTAAATCATGATAAGGACCCTGTTTTCCATTGTTTGGACGTTTGGTTCCATTTGCTTCTAGATGGTTCTCCTGGGATTTTCCAGCTCTGCATTGGTGAGGTCTCCAGATAGATTTGGGGTCTCATTCCCCACCATGTTGGTTCTGGTTTTGGTGGATACCGAAGACGTATTTACGAAGTCAGCTTCCAGTCTGGTTATCCTTGCCCAAAGTGATAGAAAGAAATGAGTAATGAAACCAAATCATAGGGAAGGACAAAGAAGAGAGAAGGGAGGCAGGAAAGAAGGATGGAAGGAAGGAAGGAAGGAAGGAAGGAAGGAAGGAAGGAAGGAAGGAAGGAAGGAAGGGCCATCTTCCAAAAGTGTCAGCATCTCATGCAGGATCTGGCTCAGGGTAGATGCTCAACACATGCCCGTTGCTATGACTACATCTGAGCAGCAGAAATGTCCATGCAAGTCCGTTCTGTGCGCGTCTGTGGCCAGCTTGCCATCATCCGTTCCCCGTCCAGCGTGTCAGGACACAAGTGCCGTACTTCCAGGCTTATCCCTTGCCTCTCCTTTGAAATGTTCAAATAAGAACAAATGCTCGGCAGCTCCCATACCGTTATTTACTTTACCTTTATTTCATTATTTATGTGCTATTCCCAGTATAATAACATGAAGCATTGGTTGTATTATGCGACGGAAATTTTATTATTTATACACAATAAATGTATTCATTAATAATTGACTGAATTACATAGACAGCACACAAATAAATATAGCAAATTATTAATTTATAACACACTGGGGGGATTTATAAAATTCCAGTAAATATAGTCTTTAATCAACTATAGACTTCTAAAAAGCTCTTTATATTAAGGTTCAGATCTTGTTTATCTATACCCACTAATTGAATATTTATATATTTGCATATTAGCAGAAAAGAGCTACATTTTTTTTTTTAAATAGAGGCTAAGGTATCCTCTCAGAAAGGATTCATTGCCAAAGTGGAATGCAAAGACTCATTGGCTCAGTGAATGGATTTGCTGTGAGTGAATCCAAAAGTTGGGATTCTTTCTGTGTCTAGAGTAGCAATAATCATGGATGTGATCGAAGATAGTCACTTTCTTGAGAGCCTGTTCATAGAGGCTAATTTGGTGTTAAATGTGTGCAAATTTCAATGCATGCATTTATTTCCCCACGCTTAGTCCATTTTTTTTTCATATTGCAAGAAATGGCATCAAGATGTAGGGGGTGTCGGGCAGCCCAGGTGGCTCAGCAGTTTAGCGTCGCCTTCAGCCCAGGGCATGAGCCTGGAGAACTGGGATCCTGTCCCGTGTCCCACATTGGGCTCCCTGCATGGAGCCTGCTTCTCCCTCTGCCTGTGTCTCTGCCTCTCTCTCTGTCTCTCATGAATAAATAAATAAAAAAATCTTAAAAATAAAAAAGATGTAGGGGTGTCAAGGTACAGACAAAAAAGGTGTATGGTTTATGTGATAGCTAGCTTTTGCCATGTAACAAATGGCCCCAGAACTCAGTACTTTAAAACAAGGAACATTTATTTTGCCTCAAGTACCAGTGGGCTGGATTGGTGGTTCTTTTGAACTGGGCTGGGCTGGCAGTGACTGGGATGGCCTTGCGTCTGTGGGTAGGTCTTAGTGAACGTCGTTGGGACGGCTGGGACCCGTGGTGGCTTCCCATCCTTTAAGGTTGGTGGAAGGTCTCCCAGCAAGAACACAAAGATCTTGACATCCCTGTGCTTTTCTGCTCTGGAGCAACAGCAAGGCTGGGAACTATGGCCGCCATTTTCCACACAGGCTACCACCTTCATCCATCATGCACAGAATTCTAAATAAATCCCATTGATATGCCCATTTGATAAGCTCATTGATATGTTCACAAACCCCATGGATAAGCTTGTTTTCTACCAAAATCTTTTTTAGTCTTCAGCCATGACTCAAGAAAATCACAAAGACGGCAGGGATGGGCCTCGGAAGCCACACTTGAAGGTATTTCTAAAACGAAAGAAAATACTTGGAGAAATAGATCCCACGTGTTCAAGGCGTCACACGTGTCTTGTTCTTACCAATTTGTAAAGAGTTTCCCTGATCCTCCTTAAATGGGAGTCCCTGGCTTCACAGAAGCACTTGGCAAACGCCTTCAGGTCGAATTTGCTCTTTTTGCATGTGAACTTCATAAAGGAAGAAAAGCAGGAGCCGCATGGAGGAGTTTGGAAGTGAATCCACAAAGGTGGTGAAAGAAACAGAAAGCGGGTTCAAGAAGAATAACCAAGCGCAAGTGCAAGTAATTCAGAGCTGAGGATAGAAGGCTGGATGATAACAGCTCTTGATGAAACTCAACTCTTGTTGTCCAACTCAGTGAGGACACATGGCCTCAGATGCTGTTGCCTCGGGGATCTCATGGCCACTGAAAGACACAGAGGGGAGGTTCTAAAATACTTTCAGGGGCAGCCCGGGTGGCTCGGTGGTTTAGCACCTGCCTTCGACCCAGGGTCTGATCCTGAAGACCCGGAATCGAGTCCCACGTCGGGCTCCCTGCATGGAGCCTGCTGTTCCCTCTGCCTGTGTCTCTGCCTCTCTCTGTGTGTGTCCCTCATGAATAAATAAATACAATCTTAAAAAAAGAGACTTTCAGAAGGGAGGGAGAAGGATAAAGAAATATCACAGGTGGGGAGGGTCAAAGAATAGGACGATACAGGTACGAGATGGAGTGTGTATAGTTTCAGGAACCAGAAAACTCCCCAGATTTACGTCTCACCTACAAGAAGGCTCATCCGGAGAACCAACCGTGGTGAAGTGGTGATGGGCAGGAGGCTGCCTGCACAAAGGACTGTCATGTGCCTCCTCCAGTAGAGATGGGGTGTCCTCACCAAAGGACCCTGGGAGGGCAGCGAGGAGGTCATCTCCTTAAAAGCCGGAGCCATGTGTACCCTTCGTAAGCCCATGAACAACATCTTCCTGCGTTTGGATATTTCTGAGCAAAACTGAGAGCCAAGACTTAAACCCTAGGGAACCCCCTGACCGCTCACTGATTGAAGAAACTTCTCCCCGAATTACATCTCTCCATCTGCGTCGTGGCGCTGTTGCCAAAAGCCATCCGTGAGTCCTTCCTGCTCAGGTGTTTCATGAGAAGAAGATAATCTGATTTCACGTGAATAAAAAAAAAAAAATGTTTCCCCAGAAGGAACCCATCAGAATCTCTCTGTCATAAGCTATCGAGCGAAAAGAAACACGCATGGAATCAGCCACTTCAGAAACAGAAGGGAAATACAGAAAAACAGTATATCCACCCTTGGTTCAGCTCCTCTTTCTCTAAGGAACGCCCCCGAGGTGTTCTCAAATGTTTTGTTTTTTCATCGCTGTTGTATTTTTTTTTTCTTTTCCCTGACACTGGATAAGTCAGAACATATCTCCAGGCTCAGGAGTGGATTGCGCAAACGTGTTTACGGACGTGTTAGGTTGTCATCATATCCTTGTACAACCACGTCTCCTCTGCTCCCTCCAAACCCCGCTGGGGGACGGGGAAATGTACCTGACAAATCCTCTAACACTTGATGAGTCGGCCCACAAGCCCTCCAGCAACCGAGGATGCTTCCTCCAGGAAGAGGCGGTCATGCTGAGCAGTACAAGCATTCTTGCCTTTGATGGTCTTCCACCGTGAACTCTACGAGGATCCTCGGGCTGCGGGAGTAAATGACCAAATCCAGGAGACTTAAAACGATGGGAATTTATCTTCTTATGGTTATGGAGACCAGACGTCTGAGATCCAGGCAGGGCTGTGCTCCCTCCAGAAGCTCCAGGGAGGGTCCATCCTGCCTCTTCCAGCATCTGGAGCTCCAGGCGTCCCTGGGCTGGTGGTCACGTCCGTCCCGTCTGTGCGTCCATCTTCACGTGGCTTCTTTTCGGTGTCTGTGTCTCTTAAAAGGACACCTGTCATTGGATTTAGGGCAGTCTCATGATACTTTGTTGCGGCATCCCTAAGAAGCAAAGAAAGGGAATCTGTTAAGTTCAGAATACCGTTGATGCCCTGCCGCGTCTGACAAGGAAAGAAAAAAACGTCATCGTCCAGCCATTACAGCCTCCCTGGATCTCAGTTGGATCAGTGAACAAATTCCCCCCAATTTTCATACCAGGGGCTTTTTGTAACAATACAACCGCGCTTTGTTCTAAAACGCCAAAGTGGTTAAAGGTGGAATTCACCGGCAAGCGGGCTTGAAGACGGGGTGGGGGGGGGGATGAATGAGTTTCTTTTCTCTGGAAAGAAATAAGGATTGAAGCGGTGAAGACGTGCACAGAAGTCAGCATCTGCCAGGAATCCAGAGCTCAGATGGAATCAAAAGATCAGGCAATGCTCTGGGATTTTTATGACTAGCGACATTTGTGTGAAACCTGTTTCTGGGTTAACGGTTTCCTTCGTTTTACGTATAACCCCTGCTGTGAAAAGTGTTGTCAACAGAGCCCCTTGTCTGTCGTCAGACACAGCGCAAGCCCCTTACACGTCCCTCCCCGTAAATTGGGTTAACACTCCCCCACCCCCCCGCCAACCCTTGCAGGGAACTGAACCTCTCCTGCCTACCCTTCGACTGGTGCTCATTGCATATTCCATCATGGCGACCTGTTCCCTGTTGCCCCAACAAAGTACGAGGATGCCAGGAGGACATAGATTAGGGTTGTGTGTGTCAATCTCATGTTGAGTCTGGGATGCTCAGAAGACACTGTGAATTAACGAATAGCCCTCTTCTCTGTCCCAAAGTCTGCAGCTACGTCTTTCCTTTCAGCCCATCTCAATCCCAGGCAGCCTCCTCATCTGGTTGGTTCAATATGGCAGCCTCTTTGAGTCACCATCACCACCAGTCTCCAGAAAGAAAGCAAAGTCCCTCCTACCGTTTGATCTCCTTAGGAGTTGTCTCTCTCTATGGGAAGCCCCTCACCATGGTCTCTGGCTTTATGCCTCAAAGTGGCAGAGGTTTCGTTTTTCTCCTTAACACCCCGTGACTTTTGGATATGACCCTTTAGATCTGCCCATGCATCCACCGATGTGTATGTCTCCTGCTCACCATGGTCCACTGAGGGTCCTGGTCTACCTCTTTCCTGTTCTTTCCTCCTCCATTTTGCTTGAATCATTGATATACACCACACAGCACCCCTGGCTTCACCAGCTTCCATCAGCCCTGATTGGGTTTAATTCAGTTCTGTTTAGCTGAACAGAGTGTGAAACACACACTCTGTGTCAGGTATTGGGCTGGGTACTCAGGGCACAGGAAGTCCACCACGGCTGGACACTTGACGTTCAACAACACGTCCTGTGCACCAAGCCATGCCTTTCCTCACGTCCAACCACTTTTTACCCAATGTGTCATTAAACAGGAGCCCAACCTGACCATCCTCCACTGGATAAGTAGCCATGTCATGGCAGACCCAGAGAACCACACTGTCTTTCAAAGACCCAGAGCAAGACACAGAGCAAACATACCCTCCAACAGAGATGTGCAATTTGGTGGCCCCCGGAGAGGGGCATGAAGACAGTGCTGTTTACAATGCAATCTGAGAAAGCTACACGGCACACTACCTGCATGTGTGCACAATTTCCCATACGCCCCTGCGTGCCCCCACATGCACCCGTGAGCAGAGCATGCGGGACATCTGGTCTCAACATGTACCCGTCTTCTCGCCAAGTGATCTCATTTAATTTATGACCTCTGAGCTTCCTCCACTCATCCATCAGCAGAAGCACATGGATCTTAATAATTAATGCAATAAAGAAAAGCTTTTCAGGGGGCTCACGATCATCCCAAGTCGTCTCATAACTGATGTATTGATCTTTGGTATGATTTACAGATCTCTACAATCCCAGGCTGTCAGCTTTCTAGGCTTTGTAGCTATTCCTGCTTTGGATGTGTAATAGATGACAATGGATGGATGGATGGATGGATGGATGGATGGATGGATGGATAGATGGATGGATAGATGGATGGATAGATGGATGGATAGATGATAGATGAATACATAGGTGATGGATTCATGGATGGATAGATGATGGACAGGTGATGGATGGTGGATGGAGAGATAAAAGAATGGGTAGTTTGACGGTAGGACCTATAGACAGACACACACATTGATGTATATATGTGTTTTATACACAGTTATCTCACTCCAAAAACCCACCGCAGTTGGCTATAATGGCGATTATTCCTACTCTATGAAAGACCAACTTTCTAAAAAAAAATTATTCATGAGAGATAGATAGAGAGAGAGAGAGAGAGAGGCAGAGACACAGGCAGAGGGAGAAGCAGGCTCCATGCAGGGAGCCCGACATGGGACTTGGTCTTGGGTCTCCAGGATCACACCCTGGGCCAAAGGCAGGCACTAAACCGCTGAGCCACCCAGGGATCCCTATGAAAGACCAACTTTAAAAAAATTCAGATTGCCCACACTCTGACCTCTCTCACTGCCCCATAAAACAGACACAGAGAATCTTCATGGTAATCAGCGCAAGCTGTATATAGAAGTACAGATTTTGCCATTCTATATGAAAGCAGCTGATTCAATCATGTTTTTCGGACTCACGGTTCTTCTTCCCATCTCTTACCTGTGTGCCTTCAAACAAATACTGCTAAGAATGCTCCCAATTCATCAAAGTTTTGTCCGTCTCCCTCCCCGTAATAGTTACAAAGTAAAGTCCGCAAAATCGAGTCCACTTTGTGTCACCTTACTGAACATCATTTGCGACTAATGCTGACGATTCCTTGGGGTTTCCCGCTCTTGTCCCGAAATGCTCAGGTATTACACCTGTGGTGTAGACCATGGCTCCTACGTGTTTCGCTCTTTCAAGCAATGGATCCATGTTCCCTCTTAAGAAAAAACACGGGCAGTTTTCCCTATTCACTGATTTGATCTGCATGAGCGAGCCTTGGTGGCGTGTGATGTGCAGAGGTGGGAACGGCGCCTGCACCTTGGTGAGAAAATGCTTTGAGGGGAGCAGAGCGTTTTCTCACGTGTAACTGATGAGCTCTATATGACTTGAAGGTAGCCTAGCCGCCGTTTGCCCACGTGGATGTATCTCTCATGGGCATGCATCCTGTTCACACCTTCCTCCGCCATCACCGCTGTGACCTCCTGAGTGCTTGAAAAATATCCCCACCTGGTCTTCTTGGAAAATTCCTGTGATGTGGAGCCCGTTGTTCTCTGGAGCTCTGTCCCCTTGCTTGGGGGTAGACGCATCGTTCTGTGCAACCAAAGTGTCCAGACCGTCAGGATTGTCTGCAAACACCCGTCCCACCCCTGCTCCTTACGACAACCTTCTTGGCGCAGCAGATGCTCCTGTCGGCCGCCATGATGGAATCTTCTCCCTAGGTTCTCCTGCTACACTACCCCGCACATTTTTATCCTTCATCCCTACCCTCAGCAACAGAACCTTCCAGTATTTGTCAAAATGCAGAAGAAGCCAACACTGCCCCCCTGACCTGAGACAACTGGGGAGAGCTGGAATGAAGGAAGCATGCTATGGTCGACTACCATCAACCTGTCCTCATTCTCCGTCGCATGAGCTGCCTCCCATCATCCTCTCCACATTCCTGATTGCCGACCGTCTTCATCGGGGCTCTGTCCCATTCCTGTCCCATCATTCCATGGCGTTTACTCCATCCTCGGTGTTTGTGTCAAGAATGGACAAGGCAAGAACCGCAAAGCCGAAGTCAGTCTATTTTATAGGATCGATATCACGTAGACTCGGATTTCTGACCGCAGAGTAACAGAATAGAGTTTAAAGATCCTGGATGTTTGCTGATAGAACACAGGGCCAAGTAATCTTTGCGTTAAAAAGAAAATCAGCGATTTTTTTTTTTAGACCAGAAGCATAATGAGAAATGAAGTTTCCAACTCTGTTGGGACCGTGGGAAGGTAGTGTTTTGAGATGATGGCTGTGGACACCTTTGTCGCAAAACGCTACCACTCCCTACAAATACAGGGACGGCAGCAAATCAGCACAAGAAGTTCTAGAAATGCTGATCAGAGCAATGAAAATTAAGGGGTGCCTGGGTGGGTCAGTGGGTTGAACGTTGGAGTCTTGATCGCTGCTTGGGTCATGGTCTCGGGGTCGTGAGATCAAGCCCTGCATCCGGTTCGCTGCACGGCATTTAAAAAAAGAAAAAAAATTTAAATTTTATTTTATTTATTCATGATAGACACAGAGAGAGAGAGAGAGGCAGAGACCCAGGCAGAGGGAGAAGCAGGCTCCATGCAGGGAGCCCCATGCAGGACCCGATCCCGGGTCTCCAGGATCACGCCCTGGACCGAAGGCAGGTGCTAAACTGCTGAGCCACCCAGGGATCCCCTAAAAAAAAGAAATTAAAGAAAGGTGAGTGGTCGGCAAGGACACGTCCTCCCCCAAGAGCCTGGAACTCATTGGTTATTCACACAATAGAGTTCTACTAAACTTTCCTGGAAAATATCCATTGTTTTAACTATACAGCTTATGTCATGAAATAAATAGATCGGCAAAGCAGGCTCGCTGATTTGAGGTGGTTTGGACTCTTTACATGAGCCAAACTCTGGTTTCTATAATAATAATAATAATAAGAAGAAGAAGAAGAAGAAGAAGAAGAAGAAGAAGAAGAAGAAGAAACACACACAAAACTCTTGTAGAAACAGTAAATTCATTGCAAGTGCTATTTGAAGGTGAAACTAAGGCCCTGGGGCAACTTCTTGGTTAAAACTCCTATCTGAGCCCTAAGGAGGTTTGAGCTGCTCGGGTGCTGCATGTAAAAGGGTCTCACTCTACCTGTGACCCCCTGACTGCTCAGGTCCTGCAATTTGGGGGCTTTGGAGGGTGAATGTCCCCCCCCCCACCACCCCAGGCAGGGGGCAGGGACTCAGCAGACAGATGCTGCCTTACAGAAGGTCCCAAGAGAGAGCCCTCTGTGCTCCACACTGACTGGAAGACGGGGCGAGCTGCATTGTTAAAGCCTCAGACATCTGGATGCTTCAACTTTTAGCCCTGAAAACCCTCCCTGTGCTTGTCAGAGCTCAGCTAACCCCTCTCACCTCCTGAACGTCAGCTGCTAAAGGGGAAAAAGAAAAAAAAAAAACCCACACCAGCCCGCAGAGTTAACGCCAACTGGGTCGGAAACATATGGATTCATATTTCGGGAAAATATTCATGAGTTCGAGTGAGTGAGGAAGACGGCTTTAAGATGTTGTCTGGAGCCCAGCGCAGGCCGAGGTGGCCCCGTGTTCGAAACACACGCCGTCCTTGGAAGTTTGTGCGCATTGCACCTGCTGGCCCTGTGCCGAGCTCCCCAAATCAGCCCTGTGCCCGACTCAGCCTCCCCTGGGCGCCAGCTGGGATGCATATGGCGCCCGTGGAGCAACGTCCAGTGAACTGGGCACCGAGGTGGCCACTCGCCTCCACAGACCTTCTGTGGCATCCCCTCCATGTGGGAACCCCAGCCCACCTGCATCCATTTCCCCAGTGGTCACGCTCCGTGGTTCCTCCTGCCAGTAGTGACCGGTGCCCTGACCAGTCTCCACTCTTGTCCACCTTCAAGGGTGAGGGTCAAACGGGATCCCAAGGCAGGAAACTGGGGACACCGAGGGAACCCAGGAGCCTGCAGAGGGACAGGGAGGCGGGCAGATGTCAGCTGGGGGTGCTGGTGGTAGGCTGGCAGGTGTTCAGGAGGTGAGGGATGAGGCATAGGGCCCGTCCCCGTGTCCCACTGCAGCACATCCATGACGACATCCTTGTGTCCCCGTCCCCGTGTCTCCTCACAGCACATCCATGAGGACGTCCCCGTGTCCTCCCCGGCACATCCATGAGGACATCCCCGTGTCCCCGTCCCCGTGCCTCGTGTGTACAGAAGCTCCTCTTCCATCAGCCAGCTCCCCTGCTCCTGGCAGACCCCGAATCCCGCAGGCCTCCTCCTTGCGCATGGCGGCTGCGAACTGCCCTCCCCTCCCTCTGCCTGCAGGAGACTTTGCCAAACACCCTTCACTTTGTGGCAGCTCCTTGTTTTTTATTATTTTAATTGGTGCTAGGGCCCTGCCGGTTTACAACCCCCATGTTTACACTAACCCGACTTTAATAAGACGCCTAAGAGCGAACAGGAACCCGGAGCTCTATAAATGTTTTAATTCACACAAACCCACCCACGTCTTTCCATTTACACCCACTGTGGTCAGGACATAAATTCGACAACCGTCTGCGGTGGATTTTTCCAGCCCTGCCTCTGCAAGTACCTTGTCCTTCCTCCCTTCCTATGCTGACCAGAGCCTGGGGCGAGAGCTTTCCATTTTGCATGTGGGGTGATGGCCCCCCTGACCCCATCACGGGCTGAGTGCCTTGGAAAATCCCCTGCTCCTCTGCCGCTGTGCAACCCACCATATTTCCCCGCCAAAAACCCACATGAATAAAGTGGTTTTTGCAGCCGTGTCTCGCCATGAAGCACGCATGTTGGGATGCCTAGATACATCCTGATGCACGAGGAGATGTGCTGAGCATAGCCACACCGCAGGAGTTGGAGGGTGTGCTTGTCTCTGTGCGTGCAACACACGTGTGGCCGCGTAACACCACTCAAGGCATCGGATTGGCGCCATCTGACATTAATTCCAGAGCATTTGCATCATGATGGGTATTAGAGGCACGTGCATCACTCATAAGGCATAAAATCCACAAAGCCTGGCTTGCGAGGAAGCATTGTGTCCACACACATGGACGGGGGTGTTTGAAGCAGACGGGCCTCCTTGAATCTGGAATGCAAATTCAATGGGTGCATTAAAAGCATAAAAAGTGTGCTAGGGTCTCCCCGGGGTGCAGAAAAGAGGACTCCGTGGCATCGCTTGTGTTTTTGTCATTTCCAGAGTGGGATACGGCCATGCAAGGTGTGCTGTAGAAATGTCTGGACACACAGAAACAAGGGATGGGTATTGTCTCAACTTGGAGAAGAGGTCCACACCACACAGCGGAGGAGACCAGGTGCTTCCAGCAGACACCGTCACTACCAGGCAGGACCAGCTGACTGTCCTGAGAGCTTCCATGCCACCTCGCCATGTAATAGATATCTCGTCCTAATGAACCTCTTCCCACGTAACCTGAGGTATCTCCAACACGCTGATGGTCTACACAGCAGAACAAGTATGTCTACATGGTAGGCAGGGACATCCCGGTGCACAAGTGACAAACAGCCCATGGATGGACACAGGTGCAACCTCAACATTCCTGAGCATTGCCCGGCTTCCATGGTATGACTTGATGGTATGACTTGTTGCGCATTGTCATGGAAACCCATCACTATGTCAATGAGTGAAGCACTGTCACCATAGAAACCCATTGCTATGTCAAGGGCGAAGCACCCTCATCATGGAAACCCATCAATAAGTCAAATTTGAAGCACCCTCATCATGGAAACCCAATGCTTAAGTGAATGGGCGAAGCAGCTTCATCATGGAAACCCATCCCTAAGTCAAAGACGAAGCACTCTAACCATGGAAACCCATCACTAAGTCAAGAGTGAAGCACCCTCACCATGGAAACCCATTGATAAGTCAACTTTGAAGCACCCTCATCATGAAAACCCATCACTAAGTCAACAGGTGAAGCACCCTCATCATGGAAACCCAATCCTAAGTCAATGGGTGAAGCAGCTTCATCATGGAAACCCATCACTAAGTCAAAGGCTAAGCACTCTAACCATGGAAACCCATCACTAAGTCAAGAGCGAAGCACCCTCACCATGGAAACCCATCACTAAGTCAACAGTGAAGCACCCTCACCATGGAAACCCATTGCTAAGTCAACAGTGAAGCACCCTCATCATGAAAACCCATCACTAAATCAACAGTGAAGCACCCTCACCATGGAAACCTATCACTAAGTCAAGGGCGAAGCACCCTCACCATGGAAACCTATCACTAAGTCAAGGGCGAAGCACCCTCACCATGGAAACCCATTGCTAAGTCAACGGTGAAGCACCCACCAGGATGAGAGCCATTTCCCGGGTCAGTGTACTGCCTGAGAGAGCACCCTACACTGGGCAGGGAGGGCTTTCCATGAGGTTGGATGAAAGAAAGAAGGGGATGCTCCACGCTGACCCAGTCTGCTCCCCAGCAGGGAGGGCATGGGTAAACCTGGAGGGGACGGGGGGACATCCCAGGGCAGCACCCCATGACCACAGCCACTGACAATGTACACACAGCCTCTGTAGAGTGACTGCAGTCCCACTTTCATGGGGCTCGGGGGATCCCTGAGAGAGAGGATTTTCAGTCTTAAAATGTGGGAACATCCCACGCAGAAGCACGATGAATTGGTTACTTTGCATCTCCAACCCAAGGCGTCCCTCCACCCCATGACCTTCACACCACAGCGTCCCATTTGTGACCGTTTCTTGCCACAGCTGGTGCTTGTGTCTCATTTCCATGCATGTTCACAGGCACCAGAAGCACGAGGGGAGGTATGGGGTGGACACCTGGGACACAGTGTCACCCCCTATTTTTTCCTTGCAGCTGTTATTTCTTGGTTGGCAGGATGGCCACCATGTTGTCTGAGAGGAGGGGAGCAGACAAACAGACGCTGTTTTCAGGACCTGCATTTCTGCAATGTGTCTGCTGTAACAAAATCCCATAGATGGGGTGCCCTAGACAATGTTCCTCTGGGTTCTGGAGCCTGGGGGTCTGAGATCCAGGTGAGGCCGAATTTGCTTCTCCTGAGGCCTCTCTTCTGGGCGTGTAGATGTCGTGTTCTCCCTATGTCCTCACGGTCGCCCCTCTGTGCATATCTGCATCTTCATACCTTCTTCCTATAAAGACCCTGATCCGATGGGACCAGAGCCCACCCTACTGACCTCATTTTACCATAATTCCCTTGTTAGAGACCCCTCTCTAGATCCAGCCCCATCTGAGGTCCTACAGATGATACCTTCAACCCGTGCACTGGCTAGAACAGACCCATTTGAGCTCACGACACTCATCAGCACCTGAACTCCTGTGTATCTTCAGGAGGAGCTTTCAGAGGAACGCCACGACACGTGTCAGTGACGAGCAGTAGCACGATGGTGGGTAAACTGAGGAACGCTGAATGAATACATAGCCAGTGGCACCTAGCTGGCCCCTTGGAGCTTGGTTTCCAGGTGACCTGGCCCCTGGGAGCTCACCTGAGTCCCCGGAAAGCTCGGATGCATTTGGTTGAACGTCCCGGTGGACGACCCCATGGTGGTCCTTGGAAACTTTGAGACGTCAGACTCTTGCTTGAGCTGCTTATGCCCCGGGCTGCATGAGGCAGACAACTTGTAGGATGACCAGAAGCATCGTTTCCCACCCCATGCCCCCCAAATAACCTCTCACAAGGGTCCTGGAGCCCTTTTTGGCCATTTTCTGCCAGAGGATCTCTGCCGATCTGGGCAGGAAGCCCAGCAGCACAGGAGAAACACCTCAGCTTTTATGACGCAGCCACCCCGGGACCTGGTCACGTAGATTTCTGTTCTGCTCAGCATTTCTCTCTGCCCCCCAAACAGCCGTCCTGCACATTTCCCTGAGACTCTCAGGCTTCGTGCGCATGTCCTGCCAGAAGTGAGTAACGAAACATTGTGAGAGGGCTGACGTAAATTTTACAACCGGGGTCACTCGATGGCGCCTCGATGCTCTGATGACAACGGACAGATGTTAGGGGGGAAAAAAAACCCAAACATAAAATAATTAATACGAGTCTCAGAATATCAGGCCGCTCGCGTTCTGATTAGCGGGACCCGGCTAATGGACTTACCATGCCTCGTACACGAGCAGCCCCTCCCCTCCCCCTGCTGAGCCCGAACACATAGGAAATTAACAAAGTCTGTGACCCAACAACCAACAATTCATAAATTCATTAGATTAAAAAAAAAAGAAGAAGAAAAAGAAAGAAAGAAAGAAAAAGACCAGCAACATAGCCATCGCGTTAATAGGGTTCGTTGCAATGCCTAATTTACATTTCTGCCTGCCCTGGCAAAGATATTACTTCATTAAGATATTTTTTTTTTAAATTAGAGAAATTTTAATGACTTCTCTTATTTATCGCTTCCATATGTAAGTAGTTATGTTTCTTACAAATGGAAATGAGACCCCAAAATTACCACAAATGGGGCCAGGCCGCGGCGTGCATGTGTTCCCCGGCGGAGAGGGTACACCTGCCTCCTCGAATTACCGTTAACCCGCCTGTCCATTGAGCAGACTCCGATAGGCGGGCTTTGAAAATCACTCTCGTTAAATTTATTTGGAACCGAGGAGACCTCTCCACCAGAGTTGCGGCAAATGAGCTCTGATAATATTAAACACCTGGTAAGCCCCGGCCCCCGGGGGACCCCGCACGGCTGTGTTTGACCTCTGACCCCTCAGCCCTATGATTCCCAGGGCCGCGTTCAGACAAGGAGGGAATTCTGAGGGAAAACACCTGTTGGCCAACGTGACCCCACAGCCAGCGCGGGAGGGACGGAGGCAGCTGGGCAGAGCTCAGCCTGAGGCTCCGGCGACACAGGTGTTTCCTCCCAGGGTCTCGGGGAGCGCCAGGGATGTCACCAGGAGAGTGGGGGGCCCCCGGGGCAGCTGGCACACTGGGTGACAGCAGCTCCATCTTGAGGGGGAGATGTGGGACTGGCAGAGGTGAGTACGTCCATATGGGGCCACCTAGGAGGGATGGGAGGGCAGCCCTATGAGCCGAGGTAATCGGACGTCGGATTCCGGAGAATTCACCCCAAACATCAGAGCTAACATTGCACAGATGGGAGGTGAGGTGGAGGAGATCCAGCAGGATTAGTCAACGGTGAGTCATTGGGGTGACAATTCCTCTGTAGAGTAAGGGTATGTTGCCACTAGAGGGAGGACATGGGGCGTGTCTACTGTGGAGTGCAGGTCCCCCCACCCCGATGAAGGACATGAGGCATGTCTACTGTAGAGTGCAGTCCCCTCACCCCGATGGAGGACATGGGGTGTGTCTACTGTGGAGTGCAGGTCCCCCCACCCCGATGGAGGACATGGGGTGTGTCTACTGTAGAGTGCAGGTCCCCCCACCCCGATGGAGGACATGGGGCGTGTCTGCTGTAGAATGCAGTCCCCTCACCCCAATGGAGGACATGGGGCGTGTCTACTGTAGAATGCAGTCCCCTCACCCCAATGGAGGACATGGGGCATGTCTACTGTAGAGTGCAGTCCCCTCACCCCGATGGAGGACATGGGGCGTGTCTACTGTAGAGTGCAGGTACCCACATCCCCCAGAGGGAGGATATGGGGCGTGTCTACTGTAGAGTGCAGGTCCCCCCACCCCGAGGAGGACATGGTGTGTGTCTACTGTAGAGTGCAAGTCCCCCCACCCCAAGGAGGACATGGGGCGTGTCTACTGTAGAGTGCAGGTACCCCCCCCATGGAGGACATGGGCGTGTCTACTGTAGAGTCCAGGGACCCACACCCCCCAGAGGGAGGACATGGGGCTTGTCTACTGTAGAGTCCAGGTGCCCCTGCCCCCCAGAGGGAGGATATGGGGCGTGTCTACTGTAGAGTGCATGTACCCCCACCCCGATGGAGGACATGGTGTGTGTCTACTGTAGAGTCCAGGTACCCACATCCCCCAGAGGGAGGATATGGGGCGTGTCTACTGTAGAGTGCAGGTCCCCCCACCCCGAGGAGGACATGGGGCGTGTCTACTGTAGAGTGTAGAATGCAGGTCCCCCCACCCCGATGGAGGACATGGGGTGTGTCTACTGTAGAGTGCATGTACCCCCACCCTGATGGAGGACATGGAGCATGTCTACTGTAGAGTCCAGGTACCCACATCCCCCAGAGGGAGGACATGGGGCGTGTCTACTGTAGAGTGCAAGTCCCCCCACCCCGAGGAGGACATGGTGTCTACTGTAGAGTGTAGTCCCCCCACCCCGATGGAGGACATGGGGCGTGTCTACTGTAGAGTGCAGTCCCCCCACCCCGATGGAGGACATGGGCGTGTCTACTGTAGAGTACAGGTTCCCCCTTCTGCTCAGGTGGAGGACATGGTGCATCTCCCACAGGTGCAGGTTCTCCAAGTGCAGGTATTCTTGTGCACAGAGAATGGGCCCCCTTGGGAGGCTCTCTCATCATGGGGTTCCCCCTTGCTGTACACACGTGTCTCTGTGACGTTCCTGGAGACGCTCATCTTTCAGATGCGAGGCACCTCCTCTCTCCCAGCCTCCTCTATAGGGATCGGGTCTCAGGGTTAGGTGGCCACTCCTTGGGGTCCCCCACCACCAGGACACCCCACAGAGGGCTTCCCGGCAGTCATCCCGCCATCACGCCACGCCACAGTCCCATTAGTCACGTCTGTCAACAGTTCTGGTTACTGAGAGGCCCACGGTTAATGTATATTTTTATTTATTGAGTGCCGATCCTGAAGTAAGATGACAGGGCGGGAAGGTAAGCCCGTTAAATCCTTCCGGTAATTTCTCCCTATTGGGTTTCAAGGTCACTTTGGGATTGGGGGTGGCGGGAGGACGGGGCAGGCGCCCCCCTGCTCACCCAGGGGCTGTCACCACAGCCAGCTCACCTGGCGGGGACCCTCCGGTCGCCCCCCTGCACCAGTCTTCCGTTTCCGCCATCCTCGGGGACTCTGGGGTGCTCAGATATTAAACAGCCAATTTGGGGCCATTTAGATAGATATATATACACACATATATATAAAAAACCAAAACAGGCGAGAGGGCGGGGGCGGGTGGCCGTGTCTGTGCTGTGGGAATTCAGCCCCGACTTGTCAGAACTCATTTCTGCCGGGCTACAGGCAGCTTTCGGATCCAAGTGGCCTCCCATCACTCTGGCTGAAGCGGGGCTTCTCCGCGTGTCCCAGACGTGAAAGGTCAGCGCCGCGCACGCCGGGCAAAGACTCTCATTAATGCAAGCAGATTCTTGGGGAAAAAAAAAAATCGGAAGGTGGGGGTGCGGAGAAAGGCTAAGACGCACGGAGAGACAGAGACAGAGACACAGGATTGCTGGCAAGGTCGGTGACACGGGCAATTTGCCCGCCTGGTGCGCCTGGTGTTTCGGTGCGGTCGCCAGAGACCAACATCTGAAACCCATCACCGGAGCCCTATTAGGATTCTCTCTCTCTCTCTCTCTTTTTTATTTTTCCCCCAAGTCGTATGAAAACGGGGGATGATAATGAGGCATTCATCCCGCTGTATTTTGTAGGTTTAAACAATTTGCAGCCTCTTTCCAAGATGAGGGAACTGGGAATGAGCAGAACACGGGTTCTCGGAGTGAGCCCCTGACTTCCCCGTCCCACACCGGCCGCACAACTGAAACCCAATTGCCGTCCCCCGGCTGGAAGTAAATGCAAGTCATCAGTTCACATCAGGCTGCTGGTATGATTCCTGCCACGGCCCATCACGGTGTCCTGGAGTTGACGAGCCCGCGTCAGTTCCACTTAGCGGTGAGAATGTCAGCTTGTCACGGGTTTTTAAGGCTGGGACTTGGAGACAAGGCGCACCAATTTCTCTGCGAGCCAGAGGCTGGAAGGAACCCCCCCACCTCCACCCCCAAAATGTCCTCGCGCCACAGAGGAACTTAATGCAGTGGCACACTTTTTTTTTTTTTTTTTGCAACTGCAAAAATGTGTAGGTTTTTTTGTTTTGTTTTGTTTTGTATTTTTTTTTAAGATGATTCCCCTCCGGGGAGGAGGAGCGCAAAAGGACGATACCACCATGGCCTCTTAGAGAAACTCCAGGCTTGTCTCTCGGCAAAGTAACAATTAAATAGAGGCCCGGATAATGAGTCTTCGCGTTTCAATAAGCTTCCGAGTGGCACCTGCTTAGGGAAGTGTTCCCGGCCGGCCTCTCCACCCTGCAGCGCAGTGCGCACCCCTGCTTGGAGTCCGTTTGAGGCCCGCGGGCAAACCCAAAAGGTCTTTTAAAAATGCAGCATCAGATGGGGAGAGGGAGGTGGGGGGCACCGCGTACCCAGGATTGTTGAGGGGCGCGTTCAAAGCCCACACGTCCCTGTGCGCGTGGGTCCCACGGAGTGGCTCCGGGGTGCGCCCGAGCCCCTGTCGAATAATCCCAGAAATGGGCGTATTTTGGAGCAGGTGCGTATCTCACACGTAGCACCGCACTGTCCACGGATGGTGAGGCCACCCCGGTGCGGCCCTGCGGGGACACTGGGCGCCCTAGAGAGCTTCCCGACTCGTCGTGTGATGTGATATTTACCCCGGCGCGCGATTTGGATACCTGCCGCGTTACCTGTGCGGACGCGGAGCGGGGTCCGGACAAAGGTGTGTTCTAGTGACCGCGGTGGGCACCGTGGGTGGGGCGCTGCCTGGCCGCACCCCTATCTCCAGGCTTTGTGCGGTGGGCCTTGGCCTGGCTGCTGCATGCACGCGGTTCCCCCCCCCCCATAAGCCCCGCCTGTGTGAGTGCGGGGATCCCCCGGATCAGTCCTGCCCCTCTGTGTGCGGGCTTCTCCCAATCAGCCAGGTCAGCTCACGTACGCCCCCTCACCCCCATCAGCCCGGATCCCAGTGTGTGCGCGGCCCCTGTGCGCGTGGGGCTCCCTGTGGCTTAGTCCCGCCTCTCTGTGCTTGGGGCTCCCTGTGGCTCAGCCCCGCCCCTGTGCGCACGGGGCTCCCTGTGGGCCAAGCCCCTGTGCGCACAGGGCTTCCTGTGGCTCAGCCCGGCCCCTGTACGCTTGGGTCTCCCTGTGGCTCATCCTGGCCCCTGTGCGCGCGGGGTCGGGCCCCTGTGCGCGTGGGGCTCCCTGTGGCTCAGCCTGGCCCCTGAGCGCACGGGTCTTCCTGTGGGCCCGCTCCCTAAGCTGGCAGGCTCCCCGTGGCTCAGCCCAGCCCCTGTGCAAGTGGGTCTCCTTGTGGGCCCGGACCCTGTGCGTACGGGTCTTCCTGTGGCTTAGCCTGGCCTCTGTGCGTGGGTGTCCCTGTGGGCCCCGCCCCTGTGCGCGGGGATCTCCCTGTGGGCCCGGACCCTGTGCGCGGGGCTCCCTGTGGCTCAGCCTGGCCTCTGTGCGCGGGTGTCCCTGTGGGCCCAGCCCCTGTGCTCGCGGGGCTCCTGTGGCTCTGCCCGGCCCCATGCGCGCAGGGGTTCCCCGTTAGCTCGCTCCCTGCACCCTAAGCATCTGCCCTGGGTGGCGGCTTCTAACGCCTGCCGGCTGCCACTCATCCGCTGGAGCCCTTGCTGTAAACTTTTATTCGCCATTTAGCAAATTGAAAATCGACATGGCTGTAATTTCGGGGGGCGTTAATGAGGGCCCACGGCCGGCGGGGCGAGCCTGCGGCCCCTCCATGAATCGGTCCTTTCTTTGCAAGGCCGTGGCGCTGGGAGCTCCCCGCCGAAGGAGAAAATACAATGAAATAAAAAAAATAAAAAAATAAAAAAATAAAAAACCCCAACAACCCGAGAGGCTTGCAAGTCAGTCCCCAGCTGGCGCCTCTGGCCTCCTAACCAGAAACGGGAGAAAAAGCCCGCCTCCCCGCTCCAGCCGTGAGGAATCCGGGCCCCCACCCCCAGCCTCATTCAGATTGAAATATGTTCGGGGGCTTAAGTGATCGCATTTAAGACTCTTTCCGCCTAATTCTCCACCATCCATATTTCTTGTGTTCCGAACCGATCTGCACGGCGCGCGCGCACACACGATCTAATTCACAAAAGATGTAAAACTCAGCTTTATTCCATAAAAGTGTATGTTTGAGGAGACTGCCTCTCTGGTGTATTTTCCCTTCACCTTTTCAGATGTAATCAGTAGTGAAATGAGGGAAATTGAACAAAATTCCAGTTGTTTGGTATTTAAGGAGCGCCGTGAAATACGCGGGCCTCCCCCAAAATCGGGCCCCCCTGTGATAAACCTACATTTTGCATCGACTCCTCCCCTTGAAACGGATTTAATTGGAATGACATAAAAATGTTTAAAGCTTTTGTTTATACTTTTCCTTTTTCTTTCTTTCTTTCTTTCTTTCTTTCTTTCTTTCTTTCTTTCTTTCTTTCTTTTTTTCTTTCTTTCTTCTTTCTTTCTTCTTTCCTTTTTTTTTTTCAAATGCAGAGATGCAGCCGCGCAGCATGCTTGCGTGAAACAGAACACAATTCTTCAGGAAATGGGTTCGTACATCAACACGCCGGCTCTTGGAAATACTGCCCGAGCCTACGGCTGTGTGGGGTGCCCCCAAATATGGGTCCAATCCACTTCTGAGTGAAAACCTCACCCCAAAAGGAGAAAGCCAGCTTTGCAAGCCATTGTTCAAAAAATAAAAATAAAAAAAAATAAAATAAATAAAAAAAAAAAATAAACGAGCCATCCTGCTAAAACACACCGGAGGATTTCAGGCTGCGGTATCAGAAGCAAGAGCTCCATTCTTGAGACTATAGGAAAGGACAAGGAAGGTGATGGGGTGTGTATCACTTTGGGGCTTGGTATAGCACCAACCGTAAGGGGTTAACCCAAAGGTGAAAGCATCAGCTCATAAAGTAATGCAAACTTCCGTGGTGGGCTAGTTTCAGGAATGGCTTGATCAAGGAGCTTCACACGGTTGCCAACAGGGCCTGCTTTCTGCCCGGTGGTTATTTGCCTACTTTTTAAATTTTTTGGGTGGCAGATCTGAAGAGTCAAAGTCTGCAAACCCAACGAATCCTGAAAAATGAGACAGAGGAGCCCACTGACCTCTACGGTCCTATCTCGTATTTTTGTTCATGGATTCCGGCTTCAGAAAATAGCCAGGTGGGAGAAAGCTCCGAGGCCTGGTCTTGAGATCGCCCTCCCCAACCTCTCCGCTCCCCAACCTCTCCCCTCCCCAGAGCCCTCCAAGCATGAGAACCTCTATCATCTATGATAACACGCTCTTTCTCCAATTTCCACTTGCAGAGACGACGCGGCTTCTTCGAGTCCGTGGTTTTTCTCGTTCCCATTGACGCCGTCTGTCGTTTCACGTCCCTGATGTCCCCGCAGATCAGCAACTCTTCAGCACTTGTGTCTTTGTATTTCCCCCTAAAACACCCAAGGCCATCACCACCCACCTGCGGTTTAGCGGAGACTCCGAAATATCTCTTTCTTTCATTTTTTTAAAAGATTTTATTTATTTATTCATGAGAGACAGAGACACAGGCAGAGAGAAGCAGGATCCCTGCAAGGAGGCCGACAGGGGACTCGATCCTGGGCCCAGGATCACACCCTGAGCCAAAGGCAGATGCCCAACTGCTGAGGCATCCAGGCCCCCCCCTTTTTTTTAAATGCAGACAATTCACTATTTCTTTTTTTCTTTTCTTTTTTTTTTTTTAAAGATTTTATTTATTTATTCATGATAGTCACAGAGAGAGAGAGAGGCTCAGAGACACAGGAAGAGGGAGAAGCAGGCTCCATGCACCGGGAGCCCGACGTGGGATTCGATCCCGGGTCTCCAGGATCGCGCCCTGGGCCAAAGGCAGGCGCCAAACCGCTGCGCCACCCAGGGATCCCGACAATTC
This sequence comes from Canis aureus, assembly GCF_053574225.1. NCBI lineage: Eukaryota > Metazoa > Chordata > Mammalia > Carnivora > Canidae > Canis > Canis aureus. Next base: position 123,897,991 of record NC_135649.1, read on the forward strand.
ACTATTTCAACGTGAATAACTCAGGGCCATTGAGCACCTTCCCTGTGTGGTGCAACCACCACCTCTGTCCAGTTCCAGAACATTCTCAACGCCCCCCCCCACAAGAAGAGACCCCATTTCCCATCACGGTCACTGCACATCTCCATCCCCAGGCCCTGGCGTCTGCTAATCGGCCTCCTTTGCGTGGAGATTTACCGGTTCTGGACGTTTCGTATAAATGGGAGCACACTCCACGTGCCTGGCGGGTGTCCGGCCGCCCTCACTGAGCATCACGCTGCAGGCCCCCAGGAGTCCTACAGCATCCTGTGCACGTGCCACATCATCGTTACCCTGCTGAGCATCCGTGCACGCATGCACGTGGTCACCAGGCTTGCATCCCTCTTTGCACTGCAGGGCATCCTGCTTCCCGGGATGCGCGTGCACCGGTTTCCATGCAAACTCCTGTGGGGTATTTGAAAGAATCAGCAGCACAGTCTGCTTCTGCGTCCTGGGTCCCTCCTCCATCCTTCCCCCACTGCATACCCAGTAGCCCAGGTGGGCAGACAGTGACCCTGCACAGGTATAAAGGTGTGTCCCCTTTTCCAGAATCCAGTTGGGCTCCGGGTAGCTGGTTTTTATAGCATCACCATCAGTCCTGTCGGAGGAAAACCCGCAGCGCCATTCAGACTCACCCTCCCCACCTTACAGACGTGGCGTCCCCAAACCCATATATGCATCACGACGCGGTGCTGCCTTCCACCTGCCACCCTCCCTGCAAACCAGGGCTCACCTCTGCAGACACTTTGTGGGGAGGAGGTTGGGGACCGCCTGCTGGGGGACACCGGGGAGGACAGGGCAGGGAAGAGCTGGGGGCGGCATGCCACATTTACAGGCCACGGCCTTGGCAGACCCGTAAAACAAGGTCATAGGGCCTCTGGAGCCATTGCTTAGACCGAGGCGGAGGCGCCTGCTCCGAGTGGCAGCTGGGTCTCGTCCAGAGCAGCCTCACGCTCCACAGGCCTTCCGACCACCCAGCGCCGGGGACGTCCCAGGGCTCTCTGCACCGGGACGACCTGCATGCACAGCCGGGGCGAAGCCAGAGACCCGCGGGGACTCACAGGTGCACAGCCGGGGTGGGGGGGGGGGCAGGCGGCCTCCCTCCGCCCCAGCATGCGCCATGCTGTGCGTCCGCGAGCGCTCTCATTGGGAGCCAAAGCACTTGGCGAGTTTTGGCACACCTGCCTTCGCTTCCCGTGATGCAGGCGCGCGGTTAACCCAAACACTGTGTGCAAACACGTTTTATAGCATCGGGGGGTTGCAACCACGCGGTGGGAAGGTCGGGTGGCCAGTGTGCAGACCCCACCTCGTTGTCACACATCTGTTTGGAGACTCCGGGCACTTCTGCAACGGCTGTGTCCCGGCACCTAGCAGGTGCATCTCGTCCTGGGTGCAACAGGTGCATGCAAAAGTTTCCCAGACTCGGGCTGGGGGTGGGGGGGTGGGTACGGGGGACTTCACGATGTCTCGCGATTTATCAGAGCGCACCGTTCCTTCCATTTTCTAAAAAGATGCTGGCAAAAAAATAAATAAATAAAAATAAATAAAATAAAATAAAATAAAATAAAATAAAATAAAATAATGCTGGCAGGTGTTTTGTGGGTTTTTGGGAAACATTTAAAAATAAACGTTCCGTGGAATCTGTGACGTGTCACAAAGAAGAACATGCAAAGGATACAGCAGAGTGTTTCTTTCCTAAGACATCGGATGATGGAACGCTTGTCATTTCTATAAAATATTGCTTTGTTTCGTTTTTAGTTAAACGTGGAGAGCATGGAGAGGTTGTCATGATCCGTCCGGGTCCTTATTTCGATCAGCTGTAAAATGGGGCCCGAGCGTAATCGCGATGCTCCTTTTTTTTTTTTTTTCTTTGCTTTGCACGGCAGATAAGTAACGTGTCCGCACGGAGATGACGGGGTGATGCCGTGAGCTTCAGCTTCGTTTATTTGTTGAGGAAGCAATGTTCATTCGTGGCGATTGATGAATCCTTAGTCGTGCAAGGAACGTGCCCAGGAGTGAGTGACACCTAGGACCGAGTCGCCACAGTCCAACCTGTTCCCTTTCGATTCGGAGAGCTGCTGCCGGACATCTAGGCGCCTGGATGCCCGGTCGGGACACCGCCAGCCCCCGCCTCGTTTCAGAGGATGGTTTACACTAGCAGATTGGTTTCGTCCCACGTGGAATGCAATCACAGGAGCTGCGGGAAAGCGCGGGGACCGTCAATTCATGCTCGAGGCCTGACTCCCAGGACCTCTCGATGGGACCTTATTTGGAAATGGGGTCATTGCAGGTGTAACTAATTAACATGGGGTCGTCCTCGGAGAGTGTGGGCCCTAAAGCCAATGATCTTGGAAGAGTCAGAAGAGGAGACGCAGATGCAGAGGAGGAGCCCCGTGAGGATGGAGGTGGAGACGGGAGGGACGGGGCCACCAGCCCGGGGATACCTGGGGCCCCAGATGCTGGAAAAGGCGGGAGGGACCCTCCCCGGAGCCCCTGGATCTCAGTGGTCCTGCCCCGACTCCATCTCAGTAGCTCATCACCCTGTCCAGACACGTTGCTGCCAAAATAAGTGCAAAACCTCATTGCTCCTGACCGCAGCTCAGATGCCCCCAAATTGGCAGATGAGGTTGGAAGGCATCCAGAAGAGCCTCATGACCATTAAAAAAAAAAAAAAAAAAAAAGCCAACCAGGACAGATGCTTTAATATCTGTGAATATCAATTATATCTCGTTAGTGATATGTGCCCTGACACAATGGGGTGATACATATCACATTACAAAGTCTCTCTCTCTCTCAATCAAGGGAAGGGATTCAGGGAAAGCAGAGTAGGTCAGTCTTTGAAAAAAAAAAGAAAAAGAAAAAATCGGCGTATTAAAAAAAAAGAGCTAGGGCGGTAAATTTGGCAATTACCTGATTCCTAAAGATTGTTTTTTTTTTTCCTTCAGGAGCCATTAAAAGCGAACCTATTATGTAAAAAAGGTACACAAGGCAAGTCAGTGACCCACTTTCTTCATCAATCAAGGCACAAAGCAGGTGCCCTGCATGGAACAAGAATCATCCTTTGTCCCTCCTCCTATTCGCTTTTGTTTATCAAGCGGCAGAGACGTGGGGAATAAAAGTCGTATCACAAGCCGGGGAGGCCCACCCGGGACGCGGCGCCGACAGGGAAGGTCAGCCTTTTCTAATTTGAAAATCCTCTCGGTGCTGAAAATCCTAAGACAGCTGCAGAGCGAGGCCCGTGGCACGGACGGCGGGAATGCGCGGCACGGCCCCCGGGACCCCCTCATCCTCTGGCCCCAGAGACCCTGACCACACGGTGCATTCGGATGATGCACGAAGGAACCCAGGAATCATTAACCCAAGGCAGGGGTCGGGGGGCGCATGGCGGGCTGTCCTCATACTGACCTCAATTCGGGGCAGGTTCCTAAACATTCGGATTTACATTTGCAACTCTGAGGTCCTGGGTGATCTTGAAGCAGTAACGCAGAGTGTGTTTTTAGTAAAGTGACAGTGTAAGAATTCTGCAATGTGGTGAACGTGGATGAAAATAGCTGGGCTGCCCTGTGCAGGTGGGGTACCCTGTATAGGTGGGGTAGCCTCTGGACGTGAGATGTCCTATACAGATGGGATACCCTAAATAGGTAGGGTAGCCTCTGCAGGTGAGATGTCTTATACAGGTGGGATACCCTAAACAGGAGGGGTACCTTGTGCAGGTGAGGTACCCTATATAGGTGGGGTACCCTCTGCAGGGGAGAGATCCTATAGAGGGGATACCCTAAACAGGTGGAGTACCTTATGCACATGAGATACCATATATGGGGGTACCCTTTGCAGGTGGGGTACTCACTGTAGTTAGGGTACCCTATTCAGGAGGGGTACCCTATACAGGTACTCCTATACAGGAGGGGCACCCTATGTAGGTGGGGTACTCTGTGCAGGTGGGATACCCTATATAGGTGGGGTACCCTGTGCAGGTGAGATTCCCTATACAGGAGGGGTACCCTGTGCAGGTGGGATACCCTATATAGGTGGGGTACCCTCTGCAGGTGAGAGATCCTGTACAGGTGGGATACCCTAAATAGGTGGGATACCTTATGCACATGAGATACCCTATACAGGAGGCATACCCTGTGCAAGTGGGGTACTCAGTGTAGTTAGGGTAGCCTATTCAGGAAGGGTAGCCTATACAGGTATTCTTATACCGGAGGGGCACCCTATGCAGGTGGGGTACTCTGTGCAGGTGGGATACTCTTTACAGGTGGGGAACCCTATACAGGGAGGGGCACCCTATGTAGGTGGGGTATTCTGTACAGGTGGGATACCCTATATAGATGGGGTACCCTTTGCAGGTGAGTTTCCATATACAGGAGGGTTACCCTATGCAGGGGGGGTACTCTGTGCAGGTGAGATACCCTATAGAGGAGGGGTGCCCTGTGCAGGTGGGATACCCTATACAAGAGGGGTACCCTGTGCAGGTGGGGGACACTGTACAGGTGAGATTCCCTATATAGGAAGGGTACCCTGTGCAGGTGGGATACCCTATACAGGAGGAGTACCTGTGCAGGTATCTACCCTGTGCAGGCGGGCCACTCACGTCGTTGGGGTACCCCATGTAATAATCCGCATCCCAAGTACCGTAGCCATGCCGTCAGCTTAAGAGAACTCTAGGTGCAAATCGTATTTAAGTGAGAAATTTTTCAGTACGGGGCAGAGTCCGCGCCCTGTACCAGAGTCCGTCCGAGCGCCTCTGTGTTGTCTCGGGGGGTGTTGGGAGGGAACCACACCACCCCACAGCGTCCCCGCGAGACAGAGCACATAGGCTGAAACGGAGTGAAATGGAGTGAAAACACAAATGTCCAGGAACATGACACGTGCACATTTCTAAAATTCACCAAACTGTGCACAATCACCCCATGGCCATGGACATTAGGAGAGGAAATGGGATCACGACGGAGAAAACGACAGGATGAGAATCCGACAAAGGTGGCCGCGAACAAGCGCATGCAGCCACGGGCATGTGGCATGGAAACGCCTCCCCGCGAGCCTGGGGGCCTGGCTTCGCAGGGCTTGCACTTTGCGTTATTGTGAAAACGTAGAAATAGGATTTTTCTCATTTCAGAGGGAGAGCTGGAGCCCCGGGCCCGGCGGGGCAGGCTGCTCCCTAGCCCCAGGTCCTGGGTGCCACCCCTATTTCCATGCCTGTGCCCTCCCCCGTCTACGCGCGTGGTTTCCCCGCGCCCCGTTTTTAAATTTTTAAATTTAAATTTAAATTTAAAATTTCTCCTCTGCCCCGTATTTAAAATTTTCCGCAGCTGCCAGCTGCGCTCTGCTCTGACATGACACCTCGTGAACCAGCGCACGATTCGCACTGGGCTCAGCGCGCTCCCCAGGAAGCGGCAGCTGCTGTGCATCGACTTTGCATCCTTGACACCAGCGTGGCAGCGGCGCTGGCTGCCTGTTGCGTCACAGAGACGCCGCTTGAGAGAAGGGACCTGAACCCCACGAACGAGGTCCTCGGCCCGCTGAAGTCGGGGTCGTAAGGGAGCCAGAGGTGTGAGCACGACGTGTCCGGGAGGGGCCGTGCGCAGAGGGGCCTTCCAGCCCTGTGAGCATCCACCCTGAAGGAGGGCGCGCACCTCCCCGGGGCTGGGGGGTCCCGCCTGGGGCCTGGGACATGGGAGCGCACCTCCCCCGGGGCTGGGGGGTCCTGCCTGGGGCCTGGGACGTGGGCGCGCCCCTCCCCTGAGGGCTGGGGGTCCCGCCTGGGGCCTGGAACGTGGGCCCGCACCTCCCCTGGGGGCAGGGGTCCCGCCTGGGGCCTGGAACGTGGGTGCGCACCTCCCTCCTCCAGAGCTGCAGGGTCCCACCTGGGGCCTGGGACGTGGGCGCGCACCTCCCCTGAGGAATGGGGGGGGTCCTGCCTGGGGCCTGGGACGTGGGCGCGCACCTCCCCTGGGGGCTGGGGGTCCCGCTTGGGGCCTGGGACGTGGGCGCGCACCTCCCCTGAGGAATGGGGGGGGTCCTGCCTGGGGCCTGGGACGTGGGTGCGCACCTCCCCTGGGGGCTGGGGGTCCCGCTTGGGGCCTGGGACGTGGGCGCGCACCTCCCGTGAGGAATGGGGGGGGTCCTGCCTGGGGCCTGGGACGTGGGCGCGCACCTCCCCTGGGGGCTGGGGGACCCACCTGGGGCCTGGGACGTGGGCGCGCACCTCCCCTGGGGCTGGGGGGCCCACCTGGGGCCTGGCACTTGGGCGCGCACCTCCCCCGGGGCTGGGGGGTCCCGCCTGGAACACATAGACACATTGACACGCACGTATGCACATGCGTGTTCCCACACGGACACGCTCACACACTCATATACACACTTGCTCACACGCAGTTCCTACAACAAGACAAACAGCTGGAGCACCTGCCGGCTACCCCTGTCTCCCCTTCCGTTTCTAAAATTAGTCCGAAACCAGTAACGTGTTTTCTTTTTCTCTCTTTTTAAAGATTTCATTTATTTATTCATGAGAGACGCAGAGAGAGAGGCAGAGACACAGGCAGAGGGAGAAGCAGGCTCCCCCGCGGACCCGGGTGCGGGACTCGGTCCCAGGACCCCAGGGCCGTGTCCTGAGCCCCCCAGCCATCCCCAGTAACATATTTTCATCCTAAAATTCTTTTTTTTTTCCCCCCCGATTCACTTCTTACCGCCGGAGCCGGCGAGCCTTCCCGCGCCCTTGATGGGAGCGGAAATCTGCAGATATCAATGCTTGGCGGTGCAGGACGAGACAGGGAAAGGAAGTGACAGTTGCTATTTTAATTTAATTCAAAATGTTCCCAGGCTATTTTTAACTAATCAAGTCCAAATTGCAACAGAGCGCAGAGGAGGCCTTGTTTAAGGAACAAAAGTGAAAACAAAATCCCCGGCCCCCCCCCTAAGCTATCCTCCTCTTTACAGCGCCTGTTGGAGTTAATTAAGGTCACGCGGCGGTCGCTGCGGATTTGAATCCATACCGCTTCCATTCCGCGGAGACGGGGCGAGAGCAACATAACCCGAAAGAACTGGGGGAACAGGAAAGTTTGCACGTGCAAAATGCTCTTTTCTTCTTCTTCTTCTTCTTTTTTTTTTTTTCCTTTCTTTTGCAGACAATCTAGGAAAAATGTCGTTGCCGGGATCCTTTTTATTAGATGGCTTTCATTTCCCACATCTTCAAAGAATGATAAAAATGTTCTCCTCCGAACCCGTGCCTGCTTTTTATTTTGAACGGAAGCACTGGCATTTTGCAGAGGGGGGAGAAAATGGATGTTCGAAAGTCAGTTTATTGGCTCGTGATGGTGGGGGGGGGTGCGGGAGTGCGGGGAGAGGGGGGCGAGCAATCAGTAGGCCTATCAGGAAGGGACTAATTCCAATTGTTGATCTATCACGCACATGCACTGGGTGCACGGGGAAATACTGCGAGAATTGATGGGTCCCCACCGTGTCCTCATTATGCGGCCGGCAGACCAGGCCGCGCTCGCAGGAGCTCAGGACAGGATCCCAGCTCCGTGGCGAAAATATTTCACGCGCTTCATTTTCATATGGCTTCATTTTCCCCGTGCATATTTCTGGGACGGGCGCATGTCGGAACAGAATATATTTTCAGCTGAGTGCATGAGGGAAGAGGTAAGTAAGCTCAAGCATCTCCCCCGAAGCCTGATTGCGGCCGCTTTTCTCTCAATTAGAAAAACGGGAGGAAAAAAAGAAAAAAAAAAAGAAAAGAAACAGGCCTGTTGGAAAGCTGCACCGTATAGTCCGCCTCCTTATAAAAAAAAAAAAAAGTCAAACTGGAAGAAAAAAATAAAAAGAGAGAGAGGCACAGAGGCTGTCTGCAAAAATCGCTTCACCAAGTGTGAAGTGTCGGCTTCACCCACGCGAGGCGCAGAAGCAAAAAGGGACGTTGTGACCGTGTAGACGGGGCCGTTCCTGAAGCTTATAGGAATCCCACGCGGGCAAACCCAGCTCTGCCCCGGGACGTGCACGTACGGTGTGCAAACACTGCACAATCGCTCCCCTTATGGACGTCGGGGAGGTGGGGGGCTCTGGAAACAGCTCTGCCTCTACGGGGCAGGTGGGGAGCGGGCCCAACGGGCCCCTGGCCTCGTATAAAATTCCCCAGAGGAAACAAAAAGCCATAGGACCCACACGGATGCCGAAGCAGAGACATGTTATAGGACCTGGGTCGCATCCTTGATGCTGAGAAGCCCTCTCGGTCTGCTGTGTGCAAGCTGCAGGCCCCCAGAAAGCTGGTGGGATAATCCAGCCTGAGTCCCAAGGCCCAAGGACAGGAGAAGACAGATGCTCCAGCTTGAGCAGAGACAGAATCCTCCATTGTTCTCCCTTCCACTGATTAGATGAGGCCCACCCACATTGGTGCACATGCACCTAGCGACCTTATTCATCATTCTTCAAGGGAGAGGAGGGGGCTGTTTTCCCACTATGACCTTTTCCCTGTTTTTTGTTTTGTTTTCTTTTGTTTTTTTCACGATAAAATTTTTCCTCTGCACGGCCTGCCTTGAATCCCTCCAAGAAGGACGAGTGATGGCAGCGCAGCGTGCCGCCTTTGCGCACCGAGCTCTGAATGCACGGCCCGTGTGTGATCCCGGGTGCGTGCTTTCCTTTGCTTCCATGCAAGCAAGAACGGGAATTAAAAAAAAGAAAAAAAAAAAAAAAGGCAGCCGGTACTACCGAGGCGCTTATTTCTGGCACCTGGAGCCACAGAGAATCCAACGTTGTGTTGCGCTCTGTTTTTTATTTTATTTTTCCCTTTTAAAACCAAGCACCGTGTTCCTTATAATGAAGGCAGAGGCCCAGAATGTTCCTGGTTGGAACCGACGGTAGCATCTGGGAGCCACATGACCCTGTCCCAGGCACAGCGGGACGGGCGCGCCTCGAATAAACTCCTCGCAAAGGAAGTTCTGCAAACGCCAGCGCACGGGCCGCATGCTCCGAGGCTTGCAGACCCTGCGCGAAATGGGACCGTGTCTTAAAGGGAACAAACGGGGTAGTTGAGGCGGTGACAGGCGCAAAAACGCATGTGCAGGGGGTGCTGCTCAACAGGAAATTCGGCCCTGCCTCCATCCTGTTGGATTCAAGGGGCCGGAATACTTCTGCACTAGGGCACCTGATGTTTCCAGAACATTCCCAAGGCCGTAAATAATGGTTCCACACAGTTCACCTCGGATCCCTGTTTTTTTAAACTATGCTGTCTCCACCGCCATGGGTGTTGGGTGGATATACCGCGCCTCCCATCCTCTGCCCGTGTGCAAACGGCTTCCCCAGGTGGGGCCGGAGAGCCTCAAAGACGACACAGAAGGTGGCGGTGGCGACAATGGAGCAGAAGGCAATAAATATCCATTAGACGCACCCACAGATCGGATCTGCCCGACTGTTATTTTTATACCTTGTGGCTGACTGCTCCCGCTTATGTTCTCAGCCCACTGATTAAGGAATTAAGCACGGGTTTACATCCACCGACATTTATGGTATCGAACAGGGCCGTTGGTTAAATGAGTAATTAAATAATAAGCCATATATGTGAGATTCTCTCCCGAAACCCTGTCAAATAAATTAATTTTTTCCCACGAGGAGAACATCCCGCTACACAGGGGAAGGGAGCTGCGGATGCAGTGAGGGGGAATTTTCCATCAGGGCCTGACACAGCGCCGTGTAACCATCTCATCAAGATACCAGAAAAGCGTCGGAAAGCAAGAATCATTATACAGCAAGTGTCTGAGAACTCAAGCACGGAGGAATAATCGCTAATGATTTAGTGTCAGGTTGGGGAGGACTGGCAGGAAGGTCTGCGGACCTCTGATACGAAGCCACCGCTGCGCTATCGCTTCATTAACGATTCAAAGAGGCACCGGGGTTTGATTCCTCACACGCATGGGAGCAAACCTGCCGAGATCGTGAACCCCTTCAAACGTGGCATTAAAACAGGGGCGGCTTGGGGAGAAACACGACTGCAAGGCAGGAGACACAGGTGCGGGCGCTGGTCAGGGCACGATGACCGTCCCCTTGGACACAGTGGGGTGACTGTGTGAACCAGCAGCAAACCATGCCGGCGACAATGGCTTTGACCACGTGAAGACCCCAGCCAAGCCCAGCATCATATTTGCAAATCAAGATCTCCGTATCTAACGGTTCCCCAGAGAAAGGAGAAAGACCATCAAAGAGCAAGTGCTGGCTCAGAGAGGTCAAGACGCCATCTTGCCCTGGAGGGCTCCCTTCCTTCCCACCCCTGCCCCCGTTCATGCAAGGCCGACTTGCAGATTTGTCTGCACCCACTCCAGACACGCCTCTTGGGAAAAGCCAAGCACAGAATGTGGGTTCTGCTGGCCCAGCCTCGGGAGGAATCAGATGTCTTAGCTGGAAAAGCCAACGGATGCCGCCATCTTCCTGCAGAACCTGCAGCTCCATCTCAAGCAACCAGATCCTCACTGTTGGTCGAGGAAAGCAAGCGGGCAATGGTTTTTTCAGACGCCTGAGAGGTTTCCCTGGGTTCATTGAAAATGGATCTCAAGAACTTCCAAACACGGCCTTCCTGATAGGATTTCATAATGGATACAATGCAGGAAGTTCCCTGCTTATGACTCATTATGATGCGTAATTAATTTCTATGCAAGCTGGTATCTGTTGGATTAAAACAAAATAAAGACACCAAGTTCCAGATTTCATCCCGATCGCAGATACAACATCATCATGACTCATTTATTTTTATTTTTTATTTTTTATTATTTTTTTTATCATGAATCGTTTTAATGTTTCTCTTGAAGGCACCCAAGTTGGGTGTGCCCCATGGGGCCTCTGTGCATATCCTGCTGGACACCAATTCTGTCTTCTTGCCGTTGGTTTTGCCTGCATACCTTCATATCATGATGCCTGTCTCCACTAGAAGATAATGAGCAATCTGTGAGGAAGAGGAAGACATTTTCTTCATCTCCCAGTGAAAAAAGGATGGATGGATGAATGGGTGGGTGGATGGATTGATATATGGATGGATGGATATATGGATGGGTGGATGGATGGATGATGGATGGATAGATGGATGGGTGGATGGATGGATAGGTGGATGAACAGGTGGATGGATGGATATATGGATGGATGGATGGATGGATGGATGGATGGATGGATGGATGGATGGGTATATGGATGGGTGGATGGATGGATATATGGAAGGGTGATTGGGTTTATGGAAGGATGGATGGATGGATATATGGATGGGTGGATGGATGGATAGGTGGATGACACGATGATAGATGGATGATGGATGATGGATGGATGGTGGATGGATGATGGATAAATGGATGGATAGATGGATAGATGAACAGGTGGATGGATGGATGGGTGGATGGATGGATGATGGATGGATAGATGGATGGGTGGATGGATGGATATATGGATGGGTGGATGGATGGATGATAGATGGATGGGTGGATGGATGGATGGATAGGTGGATGAACAGGTGGATGGATGAATGATGGATAGATTTGTGGGTAGATGATGGATGGATGGGTGGATGACAGGATGATAGATGGATGATGGATGATGGATGGATGGGTGAATGGGTGAATGGATGATGGATAAATGGATGGATAGATGGATAGATGAACAGGTGGATGGATGAATGATGGGTAGATATATAATGGATGGATGAATGGATGTGTGGATAGATGAATGGATGGATGGATGGATGGATGAACAGGTAGGTGGATTATAGATGGACAGATGGATGGAGAGGAAAACAATATGCGTTTGCTGAACTGAACAGAACTCTCCAGCATGGTTCCGGAACACCAAGTATTGTCAGTAGGTCCTTGAGCAGCTTGGGAAGTGCAGGAGGGGAGATGGACCCAGGATAGGAGAGTTTGAAGAACAGAGGAGGAATGTGAGGAAAAAATCTCTCCATACCCCCAACTCGGAGGCCCCCAGAGTGGGCCAGCCCCCTTTGGAAACCAGTTACCTCTCCTGGAAATGCTGCAAACTTTGCGCCCAGAGCAGCCTTGCATGAAGGTGTCAAGGAATTCCCCGTCTCTGGACACAGCCCATCACCTGCCACACGGAACCCACCTCTAACCGCCTACATTTTGGTAAACATTTCACTCATTCAAACAGTTGCTGTTTAACGGGCTCCACCAGGCGCAACGTAATTTAGGTGAATTTGTGCGCCCTCAGGAGCACCGTATTTGACAACGACAAGGAGATAAAATTAAGTCCAATTAGACTGTATTCAATTTGACTTTGCAAAGCCCTAAAGCTTTCTGTGTTGAAGTTCAAACATGAGGGGAGAAACAGATACAAACGAGAATTGATTTCATTTTCTCCTCCATTTTTGAGGGGTTTATAATCCCCTCTTCATTCGTGATGGGCAGATACAATTGCAATAATTTAAAATGTCCTCCTGGTCGCATTTCCTTTATTTTTTGGTTATGCGAGTACCGCTCCCTGACACAGAGGATAACTCTAAGCATGTAGGTCTACCTTCAGGGAGATTTAAAAAAATTGCCGGAACTCTCATTTTGCAAAAGAAATTTCAACCGCGAGGACAAGACTATCCCTTTAATTCCTACTCCTACAAATGAACCCCGCGGCGGTATTTATCGCCGGTCGCTAGAAACCGGCAGACGTTTCTGTGAGGTTTTCCGTGGGAAGTAAAGACGATTTTATTCATAACATAGAATTAAATTTCGCCAAATGTTCAGTTATCGGTTATTCTTTTTTTTTTTAATGTTCTTAAGTTTCTGGAAACTTGCAGAATTATTATATTTTCAAAAGTAGTTTGGGAGTTTTAATATATCTAATAACATCAGATCAATAGTGTCAATGCCACACGGTGTATTACAGAAAGGAGAAATGCCCGCTTCGTGAAAGAATAAGTGGATTTGCTTGCGTGCCGGCCCCAGCAGCTTGTTTATAATCGGCCAGAAGGCTTTCAGGGAGAGAAAAATTAACGCGCTGGATTCTCACGCTGACAACTTTCTTCGAAATGGTTATATTTCTTCGAAATATATATTAACTATTTTAGAGAAACTATTTTGGGAAGTGTATAAAAATGCCCCTAGATGCAGACTTTCCGTGCAAACGTTTTTTTAATAAGGGCATACTCTGTTTTATGGGAACCGCGCCTCGTGTTTGCTTTATTACGAGCAGATGGTTCTGATTCAGAATATTTTATGCAAATATGCGGAGTGCTTTCTCCATCGTAACCATGGCTCATATATAAGTGAGGGTCTCGTTCCCTCTTTCTGAGGATGAACTCAAATTCTAGCTTAACGACGATTCTAGTAACCTGGAATTATCACGTGTAACTTGTGGGGCAACTAAAATTCTCGGCAGCTGCACACAGGTCTAAGGAGGAAGTTCACAGTTGACCCAGTACCACCGGGTAGGTTCTCAGGGTCCAGCTCTGCTTCCGTTTTGGGTACCGATTTAGGTGGTCGGAAACGGAATTCTTCACGTGCACCTGCCTCGCTTCCCAGGCGTCTCTGCACCCGGTGCCAACGTTAAGTTCCTAAATCAGAAGTGCAACATGCAGACCCTGCCGAGCTCAGACCTTTAACTGATTTCCCATGAGACTGGGTCAAAAAGGCGTCTTTGTCACTGTCTCGAACTCCTGGCTTCCAGGGCTAAAGACATTTGCATGATGGCGCCATGCAGATACTCACTCCTCCTTCTATTATGAGGTTGACGGAGGAAAAGACCCAAAGCAGAACAATAGAAAAAAAAAAAAAAGAAAAAGAAAGAAAAAGAAAAAAAAAGAAAAAAGAAAAGAAAAGGAAAAGGAAAAGAAAAAAGAAAAGAAAAGAAAAAAGAAAAGGAAAGGAAAAGAAAAAGAAAAAAAGAAAAGAAAAGAAAAAAAGAAAAAGAAAAAAGAAAAGGAAAAAAAAGGAAAAGAAAAGAAAAAGAAAAAAGAAAAGAAAAAGAAAAAAGGAAAAGAAAAAGAAAAAAGAAAAGAAAAAGAAAAGAAAAAGAAAAAAGAAAAGAAAAATAAAAAAGAAAAGAAACAGAAAAAAAACAAGGCATGTAGGCAGGTGAGAACATTCGCACATCATTTTGGGCTGGGTCTAGCTCATCATCACGTCCTTCATCGCAACTCAAGCAACCCGTATGCACCTGTTTATAAGCACATAATGCGGGTCACTTAATTCTCACGTAGGTTACGTGGAGCCTAAATTCTCTGCGTATTTTCCAGCCACGAGCATCCTGACTCACATCACTGAGTCACGGTGGGCGTCCCAGCCTTCGGGACGGGACCATATCCTCCTCTGATTCCCTGGACGCCCCACGCTGTTGAGCTGCGTGAGCATTGTGCGCCTTGCTGCTCACCCGCCGGCTCCTTCCAGCCGTCCCTGGCTCATCTCCTCCACAGACTCAACCGCTGCTCATCCTACCTTACTTTGTTCATGCATTTTTTTGGGGGGGAAGGGCTCCATTTCCCCCAGGATGAAAATGCAAAGTGCACGAGTTAACCGGTTAACCCGTCCATCCACCCGTTGCCACCCTGCAGGAGGCGCCCTAGCACTCTGTGCAGATTCGGTGTATTTTCAATGCGTAGGCATCGAAAGGACACACATTGGGCCGTGCGCTGGCGTCTTCCAGTTTCTAAATAGGCAACGTGCCCCAAACGATAGTTTTTTCTACTATTTTGAAACGGCCTTCACCATGGCGTGGTCCTAGAGAGCTTGGGTCCCGTACTAAGTCAAGAGTGTGTGAGTCACACGTCAATGCCCTGCCTCTACTGCAAATACACAGAAATGCTTGACGAAATATAATAGTTGAATTTAAAAAGGTGCAGCTTAAAAAAAAAAACAACAACAGGGCATTCTGCACTTGTTACAACACGGATGGACCTTGAGGACATGGCGCCCTGTGACGTCAGACAGACACAGGAGGACAAATCCCATGTGATTCTGCATATATGGGGTCCCTAGATGAGTCCCATCCATAGAGACGGGGGTAAATGGTGGAAACAGGGGTTGCAGTATGGGGGTACAGGGAGTTAGCGCTTCATGGGGATGGAGCTTCAGTTCGGGTAGACGGAAGGTTCTGGAAACAATGGTGGAGATGGTTGTACAATGGTGTGAATATGCTCGGGGCCACTGAGCTCTGCACTTACAATAGTTAAGGCGGTAAAGTTCATGACCTCTACATTTTAGCCCGATTAAAAAATTTTTAAATAATTAAAAATGCATAGCCAAAAGTCCCGAAGAGATTCCCAGGTGCTGGACACCAAGTAGGGATCTGGAGAGCTCGAACTTTGCAGGCATCCTAGTATCACACAGAGTATTCTCACTGCCCTAAAAATCCTCCTGAGGCACGTGCTCTTCCCTCCCCATCCCCAGCCTCTGACGACCACTGATCTGTCTACTGCCTTCATGGTTTTGCCTTTTCCAGAATATCTTGGAGGTGCAATCTTCCAGGATGGACACTTTCCAGACCTGGTTCGTTTTTATCCATTTTGAATTTTTTTTTTTCGACACACACGAAGCAACGCTGCATATTGCTAGTTGACCCACAGATATGCATGAACACATACAAATGAAGGTATATGAAGAACCTACCGACTTGGGAGCAAGGTCATGTCTGGATGGGAGGGGTCTGAGGGGACCCCTGAGGGACGTTGACCCCTGAGGGGAGGCGTTGGCTGCGTTCCTGTTCCTTAAAAGAGATGTGGATCTGACTCCTTCCAACAACACAATCGCAGGATGTTTGAAACGGTCATTAGTGACACCTCTTCGTGTGGAAGGGAAAATGGCAGACGCGTCGGGAGTATTTGCTCCTAGAACCTCACGGCCTCAGGGAGATGGAAGGTGCATGATTCCTCTGCGTCATTCGTCATTTGTTCAGTGAGCAGCCTTCCCCTCCTCCTTGGGGGGCCATCGTGGTTGGGCCGTGGGTGAGTCCACGAGCTAGCATTGGCCCAAAGCCGCCGATGGCTCTCCTTCGGAGGAGGACTGGCATCTTCGGAGCCCACTGCTTGGTCGCCTCTTGTTTTCCGGTTGGGACGTGGAAAACCCCCAATGGTGCTCATGCTTTGAGTCCCTGAAGGACCCAAGGATGACCTGAGCTCTACGGGGAGAGGGAACATCTAGTTGATCTGGTCAGAGCGGCCGCCTGCTTCCCGTCAGACAAGTGGAGACCAGAGAGGAACACAACCGATCCCTGAATGACCCAGAGGTCACAGGCGCTGACCCCAGGAGCCATTAAAAACCCACCCGTAACTCTTCGCTCCCCCAGAACCTAACGTGAACAGTCTACGGTTGGCGGGATACTTCCCAAGAACATGCACCGTCGACTCCTGCCTATTGTACATGCTGTGTGCGGTGTACTCCATATTCCCACAGTGACGTGCGCTGGACAACACAATATGCGATTAAGAAAAATCGTAAGGAACAGGAAACACATTTACAGGACCATCCTGTATTTTAAAAAATCAAAAAAAAAAAAAATCCACATATGAGTGTTGCCGCGAGGTTGTGACTTGTGCTGTGCCAGGGTCTCCGTAATTCAGAATGAAAGCGGGTAGACAGCCGGCAGCTCCCTTGCAAACCCCAGGTGGGATCCTCCTGTGGGGACATGGGGACGCTCATGTCCCTGTCACCGTCTTTCCAGAATGAGTTTACCGACTGCATTTCATAAACTCCTTATTTGCAATTACATCCATCTTTTTGCGAAACCTTGTTGAGGGGAATATCCCAACCTGCTCATTTCAATTCTCCCCCTAATCTCTTATGTTGGGGAGACTGTCTCATAAATGTCTCTCCGCGGGTCTCATAGCCACGTCGCGGGCATCATTCACGCGCCGTCTCAGGGGGTCCCAGCCTCCGCATCTCCACCTGAAATGCATATTCAGCAGCACGTGAAGTCGCAGCGATTTCAAAGCCCGGATCTGCAGGTGTAGCTTTCTAGACCGTGCACTATATTCGCGTCCAAAATAGGTCCTGGATGCGGATGCCTTTGCCCCTCTAACTTACTAAAAATTCTCCTTCCGACTCGTCTCCTGTACATATTTGTGTCTCTTCGTCTTAAAATCCTTAAGTCCCTGGTCCAATCCTTTGCACCTCTAAATGATTAAAAATTATTAAAATTAAAATTAAAATTTAATAATTAAATGATTAAAAATTATTAGAAATTCTCCTTCTGACTCATCTCCTGTACATATTTGTGTCTCTTTGTCTTAAAATCCTTAAATCCAAAAAAAAAAAAAAAAAATCCTTAAATCCCTGGTCCAATCCTTTGCACCTCTAAATTATTAAAAATCATTAAATTTAATTTTAAATTAAATATTTTAATTTTAAATTAATTTTTAGATTAAATGATCAAATATTAAAAATTATTAAAAATTCTCCTTCCGACTCGTCTCCTGTACATATTTGTGTCTCTTTGTCTTAAAATCCTTAAGTCCCTGGTCCAACCCTTTGCACCTCTAAATTATTAAAAATCATTAAATTTAATTTTAAATTAAATATTTTAATTTTAAATTAATTTTTAGATGAAATGATCAAACATTAAAAATTATTAAAAATTCTCCTTCCGACTCGTCTCCTGTACATATTTGTGTCTCTTTGTCTTAAAATCCTTAAATCCCTGGTCCAATCCTTTGCACCTCTAAATTATTAAAAATCATTAAATTTAATTTTAAATTAAATATTTTAATTTTAAATTAATTTTTAGATTAATGATCAAATATTAAAAATTATTAAATATTCTCCTTCTGACTCGTCTCCTGTACATATTTGTGTCTCTTTGTCTTAAAATCCTTAAGTCCTTAAAATCCAACCTCCCACTCTCCACGACGTACATAGACCCGACTTTGAAATCGTAGGACCGTGTTGTTTCTGCACCAGCATGAGCTTTTCCCTCGGGGACCCAGGTCGCGCGTATGCCCCTCCCGTTCAAGGCCTCCTGGTGAATGTGCAGGTGACCGCGGGCTGCCTGCAATCATGGCCGTCGGGACGCTGCTCCCAGGGCAGCCCCCCGTCCGTGTCCGTGGCTCGGATGCCTTCCCTTGTGCCAAGGGTCCAATGGAGTCATCACTTTGTATCAAAATGTAGATGTTTCCACTCTTCCAACGCAGCTATCGGCACATGCAACACCTGTTCTGTGTGAAAAGACACGAATTTCTGGAAATTATGTAGTAGATCCCTACCCTTTGTAAAAAAAAAAGCAACTCTAGCTTCTTTGTACAAAGTTGGAGTTGATACAAAGATTTCTTTTTTACCTTGTATTTCTAACAAATTTAATGGGTACATGTTTCCAGTTTCCTACACCCTTAGCCCAAGCAACCCATACATCAATATTGACCTTGTATTTTGTAGATGTAGTAAAAAAAAGTTTTGTAAGAATGAAACACATTACACATTTTTAGAAATTTTTAAGATACTTATTGGGTACACATTGTTTTTCCTATGCCCAAGCAATTTATGTATCAATCCTGACCTGTTGGGATCCCTGGGTGGCGCAGCGGTTTGGCGCCTGCCTTTGGCCCAGGGCGCGATCCTGGAGACCCGGGATCGGATCCCACGTCGGGCTCCCGGTGCATGGAGCCTGCTTCTCCCTCTGCCTGTGTCTCTGCCTCTCTCTCTCTCTCTCTGTGACTATCATGAATAAATAAATAAAATCTTTAAAAAAAAAAAAAAATTTAAAAAAAAAAAAAAAAAAAAAAAAAATCCTGACCTGTTATTTCTTAGGTGTAGTCCAAAGAATTTTTTCTCTTTTTTTTTTGTATTTAAATTCAATTTACTTAAAAGAATTTTTTCTTTGTTTTTTATTTAAATTCAATTTAGTTCAAAAAGATTTCTTTTTTGGTTTTAATTTTTTTGTAATTTAAATTAGGTAAAAAGAATTTTTTTTAATAAAGAAAGGGATTAAGTATTTTTAGGAATTTCTTAGAAATTGAACAGGCATGACTTGTGTGTTTTCCTATACCTTCAGCTCAAGCAACCTATATATCCATCATAACTTGTAGTAAAACAAAACAAAACAAATCACAAAAACAAAACCCACAACAACCTTTTTTTTAAATAAAGAAATAAATTGGCTGTTTTTTGCCTCTAAACCTTTCTTGAATGTCAGCAGCTTTGTCTATGAGAAAGTAGTAGGTAATTGTTAGTAACCAGTGTGAGCACCTACCCTTAATATACCCATTTTCTGGCCAAAGGTTCAGCACAGCAGATGCCAATGGAATCATTTGGGCTGCTCGTGGATTCTCTAATCCACATCAGTAGATGACACACAACTGAAGAAACCCTGACACGAGGTCACTAATTGATGAATGATACTCATTTATCAATTATTATTAGAATTAGAATTAATTCTAATAAATGGTAAACATGTTTCAGAGTCTACACTGCTGACCAGCTGGCCCCTCCCTCTGTGTAATGCAACAATAAGCACATGTTGAGTCTCTATGTCTCCTTGCATGGGAGTCCACTTCACCCCTATGACATATCCCTGCTGTCCCTCCAGGCTGGACTCTCCTTGGTGGGTCCAGGTGGTCAGCAGTATAGACTCTGCAGAAGGCATGCTCCGGTCTACACTGGTCAGCAGTATCAACTCTGCAGAAGGCATGCTCCGGTCTACACTGGTCAGCAGTATCAACTCTGCAGAAGGCATGCTCCGGTCTACACTGGTCAGCAGTATCAACTCTGCAGAAGGCATGCTCCGGTCTACACTGGTCAGCAGTATCAACTCTGCAGAAGGCATGCTCCGGTCTACACTGGTCAGCAGTATCAACTCTGCAGAAGGCATGCTCCGGTCTACACTGGTCAGCAGTATCAACTCTGCAGAAGGCATGCTCCGGTCTACACTGGTCAGCAGTATCTACTCTGCAGAAGGCATGCTCCGGTCTACACTGGTCAGCAGTATCTACTCTGCAGAAGGCATGCTCCGGTCTACACTGGTCAGCAGTGTAGACTCTGCAGATCATATGCAACCCATCAGACAGGGGAACCTGCCAGGGTGCAGCGAGCACTTGTCACAGAGCCCTGGGACTACAGGACCCCCCCCCCATCCCTCCCACCCCCACGCTCTGGAAACCCTGAGGAACTCTGGACCTCGGCTCCTCCCGCACACCCTGCTGGCTCGAAAGGAAGGGCTCCATTTTGTTCCCAAATTGCCCCACGGCTTAAAGAATGTTTCCTCAATCCCGAGTCTGAAACAAAACACGTTAGGCCCACGGTAATTGAGGAGTTACAGAGGAGGCTCTAATTGTCCTCACATGTTTCCCATTTATGGCGAACTCGCCGCGGCGCGCACATGTAATCATTTTATGATGTCGAGGCACGGCGACGTGGCCGTCGCGAAACAGAGCCGTGTTCGTAGGGAAGAGGCCGTCGGGAAGGGAACGTGTGCTCGCATGTGTTCTCGGGTTAGCCGTCCTTCTGAAAGTCCTGCTGTCCGTCCGGGTGTTCTAACACCGTCACCATCCCAACGACGTCCATTCACGGCTTCCTCTAGCTCACATGCAAATGCATTTGGAGACAGGGACCATCCAGCCTTGGAGATCTGCAGCCGCACGCATGACAGCCAGCAACACGTGACCACGTCTCAATGAATGCCGTCCTCGGATGGCCAGAAATGCCGCACCCCCATCTCTGCCTCCCTGAGTTGGAAACCAAACGCAGCCTCCTCGGGCTGCTTTCACAAAATACTCGCAGGCGGAGCATCTTCGCCAGCATGAGTTCTTGTCCCAGCTCTGCAGGCTGCAAATCCAGATCCAGGCGTGACAGACCTGGTTCTGCTGAGCCCCCTGCTCATGCCCTGTAGTCTCTGTCTTCTCCCTGTGTCCCCATATGGCCAGCAGGCCTGTTGCATGAGGACGCCACCGTGATGACCTTCCTGAACCTCACTACTTCCTACAAGCCCGATCTTCAAGTGGACTCAGTGGCCAAACACCGCGTATTTCTCTCGTGCACTGCAGTTGAGCTAGGTTGGGCTGCAGACCCTGAGCTCCGAGCTCCAGGGAGCAGGCTGGTTCAGATCTCCTCATGCTCCTTGGACCTGCATGCCCCTGGGATGTGCACTCCACTCGTACGTCTGGGGTGCAGACTGATTGAGCAGCAGATCCCTGGGGCAGGTCCTTCTCCAGGTGGTGATACAAGAGGGGCAAGCCCAACCACACAAACATGTTCAGGCTACTGTTTGCATCACATCCACTCAAGGGCATCCATGGACCCAAGGAAATCCCATTGCCAAGCGTGTGACCTCAGGGTGAGAGTGTACGTGCATATCACTATAATGGGTGCATCGGGGGCCTCCTAAACACATGTCCATATCTGAACCTTTGTAACATATGAATAGGAACTTTTTCTTGAGGGGGGGACATCTTTACAGATGTAACTAAAGATCTCAAGATGAACTTATCCTGGGAAATCCAGGTGGCCCTAAATCCAATGAGAAAGGTCCTTGTAAGAGAAGAGGAGACACAGACACAGAGGAGGAGCCACGTGAGGATAGAAGCAGAGACAGAAGGGATGCGGCCACCAGTCCAGGGACGCCTGGGGCCCCAGACCCTGGAAGAGGCAAGGAGGACCCTCCCTGGAGCCTCTGAATCTCAGTGGTCCAGCCCCTCTGGAGCTCACACGTCTGATCTCCAGAGCCGACGGAGGGTGGTTTTTAACCTCCCAGCTTGTGGAAATCTGTCAGCAGCTCAGGACGCTCCTATAATCACTAATACAGGAGATTAAAGAATTTGCACCAATAGGGCAAGTTGTGCCAGGTGAGCCCTATTATCCATTATTTTTTCAACACGTATCTCTTTATACTGCTATTCGAACACGGGTGGTAGTGTTGGGCATGAAGCTGGAGTTGGGCTTTGTGTCCACAATGTGACCCTCGTCTCTACTCGCCGTTGGGAAGGTCTCCACGCATTAGTTTATTTGAGCCCGTTTTTAGCTAAATAAAAGTTGTCCTTGTGTCAAATCCCCCAGAGCACCTTCCCATGTTAACAATGACCCCAACACGCGCTGAACCGAGGCACAATGTGGCCGTCTGGAATTATTTTCTGTGAATTTGTCTTGTGTATAAAATAGATACATTTTGATTACAATATTATTACTTTCCATGCAGTATATTTTCTATTTTTCGTTTTATGGCTTGTCACATAACTGCAATAACCACTCTCGCTCCGTGGCATGCTCCCGGTAAACGGCCCCGGAGATTGATTAAATGCCTCGCCTGAGTCGCACTATTTAATCAAGCCCAGCAGCCATTTATTACATTCTATCTTTCAGCCTATAAGAGCTGATCTTAAATACATTGATTAACTGCTAAGCAATACATGGTCATCAATGTTTCAAATGCATGCTTTACATATTTCAGGAAATATATCTGCTTGGGTCACGGTGAAAAATCCTTTCTGCAGAGAGAGCACTGTGCTGCATGCGACACGGAATTAAGCCGGCACCCTCCTTAGCGGCAAAGCGCATATTGCTTTATACGGAGCAATAAATATTAAGAATCTGGAGGTGAATTAGAAAAATAACAACCGAGCTGAGTAAAAGATTGATGACAACAGGAGACAGAGAGTGGGGGAGCCTTTTAGCCAACGCCAGCTCCACATCTGATAGGCTTTTAGACGCCGCTCCAGATGGGAAATCTTTCAGGCCAGGTGGGGGAGGAGGTCCGGGCTGAGTCGCGCCACTGAGGCTGCGGGTTGGTGATCAGATACACTTAACTGAGTGGTTCTCAGTCTACGACCAAGCAAGTCCACCCTCCCCATTCAGTGGCGCTCTTGTATCTCACGGAAAGTCAACACGAGGGATTTGTAGTTACTTTCTGGGTGTCCAACCAACTCAGCCCAACTCAACACCATGATGTTCCACCCTAAACATACATGTATCATCTCAGCCTTTTGAGTCATCCCCTCTTTCATTGGCCGCTCATCACAACGGCATCCCTCACCCCCCATGATGTCTCCGTAGGTGCTGAACTACATGCAAACACTAGTGCATTGGAGTTTATGATTTGCCAATGATAGAGTCTGGA
This sequence comes from Canis aureus, assembly GCF_053574225.1. NCBI lineage: Eukaryota > Metazoa > Chordata > Mammalia > Carnivora > Canidae > Canis > Canis aureus. The sequence continues at coordinate 123,921,034 of NC_135649.1, forward strand.
TATTTCACAGAAGACCCGAGTGGATGGAACAGTTTTTTCAAAGGAAACTGAGGTAGAACATGAACAGGGATCTTGTTCACCAACTCCCAGTGATGCCCAGAACAACGTTAAAATTCACATCCAAGCAGAGCCATGGGGAACTATGAATGGTGACGGCAGGTCACGATGTTGATACTGTCTGCCCTTGAACCCAAGGCGCCTATGGGTCTGCTTTAGAGCATCTTCTCTCCATGAGGATGCTCTAAAGCAGAACCAGGTCTCTGAGTGCTACACCATGAAGTATGCTGGCAAGCACTAGTCTAAACACCATAGATTGAAATGTTCTATGAGTTTCCAGAAAAGATGAATGGTGCATGGCTACTAGCACATGGGAAATAATTAAAATCAAGAGAGATAGGTGAATATAGAGGTGGGGACATCTAAAAGTAGGTAGATATATAGATGGATATATTTATGTATGCATGGATGGATGGATGGATGGATGGATGGATGGATGGACACATGGATAGATGGATGGATGGATAGACAATAGAGGAATGGATGCATGGAGAGATAGATGATAGATGCATAGATAGACAGTCAGACAGACAAGTCCCACCAGGGGACAGACAGGTGGTGGCCAGGGGGAAATTCTGGAATGGTCCATACAAGAGAGAGACAATGACCATCTGTCATGACTTCTAGACCAACTGAATCTCCTCTTCTGGTTCCCAATTTTCCCCCTAAAAGACCACAGCTGGAATCCTAGAGAACTTTGGGATGGCATTAACTTTCTCCACAAATCCACTGGGTCCTTGCAAAGTGTTCTAAGGAGCTGTTCCAGCTACAAAGCCCCTGGTGGCACTGAGCGGGGTCTCCATTGTGATTGAGTCATGGGCTGGCTCCTTCTCTACTCAACCCTGCTTCCCTAACTTTCCCAGTCCCTCCCGCCAAAACCCTCCTGCAGGCGAACCCCCATCTCAGAGTCTGCGTTCTGGAAACAAAACCTAATCTTTTTGCAGATGTTTCAGGTGGATGCCTGGCCCTCAGCATTAGGGGTCCGCTCTCTCTTCTTGAGAGGTAAACCAAGTCGGAGAGTCTCATTAACTCCCCAAGAGCACCCAGGCTTTCCCCCCTTGGCAGTGAGAGGCATAAATGCTTTATTTGAAGAGCTCACCCCCACCCTAATTTCCACAACCAATCACATTCTTAGGGTCAGTTTGAGCAGAGCTGGGTATAGGTCTGAGTCAATTGCAGCCAGATGAAGGTTTCTCATGCAAAATTTAATTACCGCAAACCTCACCCTGCAAACGTTCACCTTGACACCAGAACATAGCTCGAAAATAAAATTGAAATGCTAACTCGCAAAATGCTAATCGGTCCTGCACCCTCCCCTCTCTACCCCCTCAAAAAATGTTCACACAAGTCCTTGGAGACGCTGAAATGACCACATTTCTTCATTCTAAATTCATTTCACTGTCATCTTTTATTCAAACCATGTTGCAATACTTTTTTTTTTGTTTGCATCCCCCTGACCCCATCTTTACACCACATGAACCGTTCATCCATCCACTTGGGGTCAAATGCTTATGCACAGCTTTATGAACACATGCTTGCAAAGTCAAAAGGCCCATGAACAATATCAAGAAAGGAACCAAAATGCAGTGGAGTGTATTTAAAGAGTTTGCTTTCCTCCCTGGATAAACCATGGACACCTCAGCTTAAGACAGTTCAGGTGACAGAGGTCATTAAAGTGTGTTTGAGGATTGGAGGACTTGATGACAGAAATAAAATAGGTGGACATCTTCAGAGTCCTTAGCAGTAGGTCCATAACAGATAAATGGGATAAAGGATAGAAAACCCTCATGGAAACACGATGTAAAGCCAAGGACAGCCTCAACTAGGTCAAGTTAACAATGTAGACCTAGTGTGAGTGGGTTGCATTTACCTTCCCCAAATTCACATCTAAGATGTGAATCTTCATGGCTTAAATTGGTACTGAAGTCCCCCCGCCCCCCGGAATCCAGGTAAAGCAACGTCTCTTTAAAATATACCCAGATTTTTCGTGAATCGTGAGGTCCTGCTGAATTTTTTTTTTAGATTTATTTATTCATGTATTTATGATAGACATAGAGAGAGGCAGAGACACAGGCAGAGGGAGAAGCAGGCTCCGTGCCGGGAGCCCAACGTGGGACTCGATCCCGAGGCTCCAGGATCACACCCTGGGCCAAAGGCAGGCGCTAAACCGCTGAGCCACCCAGGGATCCTCCTGCTGAATTTTGAACTGAAATCCGAAGTTAGAAGGGAAAGCCTTCTGTCTTTATTGCTACTTTTTGACACTAATAATTTGAAACAGTGTATCAAATTCACTTCCTGGGGCGCAAGTTAGTTGCAAAGTTTGAAATCTCAAGTTGATATCAAATATCTATAGCAATACTATTTCCTAAATTAATTGGAACTTAATCTGTAGTTTCACTTCGTTTTAAAGATTTTAAATCCAATTGATATGAAACATAGAAATGCATTAAGCCTAGAAGGTTTTGGCTTAAAACTATTGAGTCTTTTGGAAAATGCAATGTCCGCCCTGATCCGGTGATGCTCGATTGCCAGTAATTTGCAAACTGAAAGAGTCATGCTCTAGACTCTTCCATAGTGGCCTCCCTGAGTCTTACAAATATCCAAGGAATAAAGTGAAAGGACGTAACACTTACCTTATAAGACTGAAGAGTCAATACACCCATTTAAAAGAGACGCACAAGTGTGGTCATTGACGCCATAAACACCCGTCTTAGAGAATGACAATAGTAACTGGGGAAAAAAGGGGTGAGCGGGGAACGTGAGGTAGATAAAGAAGTGTTTAGTTTCCCATCATTCACAGCCAAGGATCAAGAGTCCCATTTAAAATTGATAAATCAGATAGAGATCAATACTGTGCAGCCCCCAGAATCACCAGAATTAATTAAGACGAGGGTGCAGAAGTCGTGAGTTCCTGCCCCGTGGCTCAGCTCCCAGTGTCTGCGGAGATTCATTGGCAAAAGAGCAGATCCGATTTCTTTACCCGACTTCCTCCTTGTGATGCCATAATGTGCATCCTATTAGGTAGAGCACCTCCAGGTATCAAATGCCTCTAGGCCTTCAACCCTCATGGGTTCATGAGGCCCATGGCTGGAAAGTTGAGGTATTGGGTGACCCTCAAAATGTAAGCTTTTTTTTTTTTTTTTTTTTTGGTATTATATGTAAGAATCAGAGTATTATTGCCTATGACTCTTAAACCGGCAACCCTTGGGCATACAATAGGCACTTTGAGTGACCGAGTGACAGTCTCTGCCTTGGGGTTCCACCTCCAAGAGGTAGTTCTTCAAACCTGTAGAAACTCCTTTTATCTCTGAGCGCATCTGTAGGATGCTAATGCTAATGCTAAGTACTAAGCCAAGTAAGGCCTCACGAATACGAACCTAAATGCTGAGAGTAAATACTGAGCTGATAGTCATACTAAGCTAAGGCCAAAGTCATACGCAAGTAATTACCAACATTAAATTCTACCCAGACATTGAACTCAGTACTAATGCTACGGTAATATCAGATCAATATTTTTTTTAAAAAGATTTTATTTATTTATTCATGAGAGATGCAGAGAGAGAGAGAGACAGACACACAGGCAGAGGGAGAAGCAGGCTCCATGCAGGGAGCCCGACGTGGGACTCGGTCCCGGGACCCCGGGGTCACGCTCTGAGCTGAAATAGACGCTGAACCGATGAGCCACCCGGGGATTCAATATCAGATTAATCTAATGCTAAACACTATACTAATACTAAACGAAATGTAATGCTAAGTACAAAGGAAATATTTGAACTAAGCTAATACCAAAGTAATACTCAACTAGTGATACTAAACACTACACTAACACTAAACAAAATGCAAATACTAGATGAATATTAAACTAATAACAAATAGCAAATACTAATGCTAAGGCTAATATTAAACTATTAATACTGGATACTAAGCTAATGGTAATCATGAATATTGAATGACCACTAAACTACTAAACTAAGTATTAATACGAGACTAATGCTAAGCACTAATACTACACCAATACTAAGTACTAATGCTAAGCCAATACTAAATAAGAATACCAGACTAATACTAAATACTTAAATACTAGACTAATACTATATGATAATACTAGGCTAATACTAAAATAACTACTAATGTGAGACTAATACTATAATACTAGACTAATACCAAATACTAGTACTAAATACTGTGCTAACACCAGACGAATATCGAACTAATACTAACCTAAACGTTAATACCCAATACTAAACTTTTACACCAAAGTAATACCAATGACTACTACTAAATAGTGAACTAATCAAACTAATAGTTACCGAAATGCAAATACTCAACTAATTCCTAATAAAAAAGACGAAACTAGCAGTAATACTAAAGTAATACCACCTGAATGTCCTCCTATGTAGCCACACCAGAGTAAACTAACTAATCGCTACTCTAAATTGGGTGAGCAACACTAACGTAAATGAAAGCAATGCCGGAAAAAAAAAAAAAAAAAAAAAGAATGAAAGCAATGCCGGAGGAAATAGGAACACTCCTCTTGTTGCTCACCTCCCACCGTGCTGGATGCACAAAGGCTCGTTTGCTCTCAGCTCCCTCCCAGAGGTCTTGTCTAAAGTCAGCCGAGGGCATGAGTCCGGAGCCGCCTTCCATGAGGTGTGCATAGCAGGATTGAAGGACACCTTCCTCATTGCCGTTGAACGTCAGCTCCTCCTCAAATTCGAGAACAATACTACAAAAAAGCTCCCATTCTGCAGGGTTGACCATGACTTGGCCACACCTGTCCTCATGCATCACCTCCACATCCCAATGGTTCATGAGGCCCATGGCTGGAAAGTTGAGGTATTGGGTGACCCTCAAAATGTAAGCTTTTTTTTTTTTTTTTTTTTTTTGGTATTATATGTAGGAATCAGAGTATTAGTGCCTATGACTCTTAAACTGGCAACCCTTGGGCATACAATAGGCACTTTGAAACTTTTAACTAAAATTCACGTAATGAAAAATAAAATAAAATAAAATAAAATAAAATAAAATAAAATAAAATAAAATAAAAATAAAAAATAAAATAAAATAAATAAAATAAAATTCACGTAATGTTAGATCCATCATTTCGGAATGCACAATTCAATGGCGTTTGGCACCTCACAGTGTTGTGTAAGTAGCCATGACTACCACCTAGTTGCAAAATTTTTTCACCTCCCGAAAAGGAGCCCTTGCACGCATCGAGCAGTGTCTTCCCATCCGCGTCACCAGCCCTTGGTACCCACCGTCTACTTTCTGTCTCTGTGAATTTGAGGACTTGAGGTGCCTCAAATAAGCGGAATCGAATATATTTGTCTGTTTGCTGCTGGCTTCTCTCAGTGAGCATCATGTCCTCCGGCTCCATCCACATGGTAGCAGGTGTCAGAGCTCCATTCCTCTTCAGGGCTGAGTCATATTCCCCCATGTGGATGGACCACCTGGGGTTTATCCATCCATCCATGCATGGATGCTCCAGCGGATCCCACTATTTGGCTCTTCTGCATCATACAGCAATAAACGGGTATCTGTCTGAATCCCCACTTCCAATGCTCTCGGGTGAATACCTAGGAGTGGAACCGCTGGATTGTATGCTAATTCCGTGTTTAATTTTTGAAAGAACCATCACAGCATTTTCCACGGTGGCTGAACCACTGTACATTCTCACCAGGAACATGGCAGGGTTCCCATTTCTCTACCGACTCGCCCACCCTGGTTATCCCCACCCCTTTTTAAAAATATATAGCCGATCATTATGGCTGTGAAGTGGTTTTGACTTGTATTTCCCTAAATGTGAGGAATATAGAGTATCTTTTCAGGCACTTATTGGCCATTTCTATTTCTCCGTTGGAGAAATATCTATTCAAGTCTGCTGTTACTTAATTGGATTATGTCTCTTTTTATGGTCAACACGTACAAAATCTTTAAGATACTCTAGATACAAGATCCTCATCAGATGAATTATTTGCATAGATTTCCTTTCCATCTGTAGGCTGCATTTTTGGTTTCTTGATAGTGTTATTGGATGCACCAAAATTTTAATTATTTTTTAAATTTTTTTAATTTTTTAAAAGATTTTATTTATTTATTTATTCATGATAGACAGAGAGAGAGAGAGAGAGAGAGAGAGGCAGAGGGAGAAGCAGGCTCCATGCCGGGAGCGCGACGCGGGACTCAATCCCGGGACTCCAGGATCACGCCCTGGGCCAAAGTGCTAAACTGCTGAGCCACCCAGGGATCCCCAATTATTATTTTTTTTAAATGGAGAACTCCATTTGATTGGCCTAGGGACACAGATTTCTTTTCTTTTTTATGTTTTTATTTAAAATTCCAGTTTCGTTAGCCTGCAGTGTAATATTTCCCTTCCTTTCTTTTTTTTTTTTTAACGTTTTTATTTTAAATTCCAGTAGAGTTAACACACAGCATAATATTAGTATCAGGTGTACAATTTAGCGATTTAACACTTCCATGTAATGCCCTGTGCTCATAACAACGGGTATGCTCGTTCATCTGTCTTACCTACCTTATGCATCCTCCCACCCAAAAGTTTTCAATTTTAATAAAGTACAATTTACATATTATTTTTCTTGTGCTGCTTGTGGTGTTGTTGCTGTCCCAGCCAACACAGCGTGCAACAAGCTTTCAGTAAACTGTTGGTTTCTAGCCCCATCAATGATTATGGGATAACCAGCTGCTTCTTATCCTTCTGGGCCATGGGTAGAAGCAAGCATGATGGGTTCTAACCAGCTCAGACACACGCAGACAGGCACGGGCTACGGTGCTGGGAACAGACCCTCTGTGCTGCTCTGCTCCAGCGTGGCTCTCCCAGCTAGTTATCTGAGCTGGGTTCTCCACACTCGGCCCCCTTCCAGCTGCTTCCAGACTGTTTTTGAGTGGGATTCCTCTGCCCTGAAGCCTGATGCACTCAGCTGTTCAATCAATTCTCCTCCAACAGGGCATGTCCTGAGACATGCATTTCAACACTCTGCTCTTAGGGACCCCACAAGGCTCATGGGGAGCGGCCAGCTCATGAGTGAACAGAATTCCTTGTCAACCCATGACAGACTCCACCTGAACCCTTAGGACGCTCTTAATCCAATCAATTAATGAGAAGCTCTCAAGGTCTGAGATGAGAAACAGCAGTAGTTGTTGCCCAAGTGGAAGAGCTCACCACCATGTTGTGGTAGATCCACCCACATGGAGCCCAGCCACCAACCCTCGTGGATTGGACCATGTGCCACAACCCCACCGCGCACATCTGTGATGCTCATCTCCACAGCCGCCTACGGAGATTGGACCTTGGGAGATTATTACATAATTAAGCTCGGATCAATTGACTTTTCCCCAGGAGGGATGTCTTTCCGGGAGGAACACATCAAGCGCAAGGAAACACACAGCACGGACGATCCATCAATACTTGACCCCGTGTCCCTCTACCTCGGCGGGCAGACAGCAAACAGAACGCAAAACCAGTTCCCCCCTCCTTAAAAAAAAAAAAAAAATCAGATTGTGAATTGGCAGCTCCCGTCGGCACATCTCTTGAGAAGGGCGAACTCCTGTCCCCTACCCGATGCACACCCACAAACACCAACGGATGGTTGTGGGCAGCGGGAGAGGATTTCAATAATTCAGTACAAACACAAATTAAGTATGGCGAGAGTTTCTTAAATCTAGCAAATGCCTCATTACCTTAATTTTTATTTTTAATCCCCGGCGCGCACGGCGGGCGCACAGTAATTGCTGCCTATAAGCATGAGAATCATTCGGGTCTGAAAGCTCTCTTCATGGGGGGGGGGGGATTTGATGGGATTTTTCAATTTTATGATAATGGGTTTTTCAAAAAGCATTGGTAATAAAATGGTAATCTCGAACATAAAAGAGCATTAACTCCTTCAGACCTGGAGGCATGGGGACCGCATTGACTTCTTAAATGTGGCTTGATGTAAGCAAATTATATTACTGAATTTTATTATAGTGAACACCCCCGGACTGCATTACAACAGAGCAATGAGGTTACAATTACCTTCAGAGTAAACCTTCCTTGGAACTGTTACTTTTTTTAATTGAAAGAGTGCCCTGATTTAAAGAAACAATTTTTTAACGTTGTAACACATTTTACACATTGTTGCCTATGCTGTATATTTTTTTAAATTCTTCATGTTTAATATACTATTATGTATTATAAATTGCATGTCACAGATCCTATTTTCTTTTCTTTTAATCTTTTTTTTTTTAAAGATTTTATTTATTTATTCACGAGAGACACAGAGAGAGAGAGAGGCAGAGACACAGGCAGAGGGAGAAGCAGGCTCCATGCACCGGGAGCCCGATGTTGGACTCGATCCCGGGTCTCCGGGATCAGGCCCTGGGCTGAAGGCGGCACTAAACCGCTGAGCCCCCCGGGCTGCCCTCCTATTTTCGATATAAATGGGCAATGCAAAGAGTACTTGTTAGTGGCATCAACATTTTCGCTGTAAGAAAATCTGAGTTTGGTTTGAGGATGCCCTTCAGCACTATAGGGTGCCAGGAATCCTTAGAACAATCCTTCGGATCTGATCGCAAAATGTACAAGACAGTCAGGAGCTTTACATTTTTTAAAAATTTAACGTGATTTTTTTTAAAAGATCAAACAAATCAATTAATTTTTCCAGTCTTGCCATGCAACGCGAATTTCCGAGGACCAGGTACCCATTGAGGGGATATTCTTTTTCAACAGGAGAATTCTAGCTCATAAGTGCAGGCGAAATTATGGAAATGTGAGATCCCCATGTCGGATTTGGAAATGCATGGAAAGACAGATCTGTGCGGGGATCATCCACTGATGCTTAAATTACTTTTTATAAAGGAACGGTGGTGGTGGAAGGGTCCGGGGACAGGAAACGGATCGGCTGGTGACACCAACTGCCGATGGTAATGTTCTCATTAACAACAGGTGCAGCCCCAGACGTCATGCATCGTCCGGGGGGCGGGATGCCCCAGAAAAAAAGTATGAAACCCGAAAGCTTTGAGGCTTCCCCATGCCACTCAGCTTGCAAGTGGCGGAGGGAGGGACAGAGAAACGGACTCTGTGAGCTCAACTCACCACATCCACCTATGGGAGACATCACAGCACAGAGACGAGATTTTCTCCAAAAATAATCAGCAAAACAGTACAGAAGGAGGCTGAAAAGCTATGTAATCCATGAACACATGATCGGACAAACACAATGGGGTGCCATCCATTTGGGGGAATATTAATGAGCCAAGAAAAAGAAGTTTCGGTGGGGTCCATCACCGATGGACCTCAAAACGCGACGCTCAGGGAGAGAAGCCAGGCACCCAAGGACACGACCCATGTGATCCCATTTCTATGAAATGTCCAGAAGAAAACCAGAGACCGGAATGGGATTGGTGGTTATCAGGGGTTGGATCAGGATGGCCTAATGGGTTTAGGGTGTTACTTTGTGACGATAAAAATATTTTGAAACTAGTTAGAGGTGGTAGCTTGCAACATTGCCTTGCAACATCGTGAATGTGCCTATGTGCTGAGCTGGGCACTTGCAAAAGGACACAGTAGCGAGTTTTATGTTACTTCAATGTTAACAAGGTAAAAAGGTCTCCTTCACAAAGGTGTTTTAAAAATGCTCACGGAAAAATAAATAAATAAATAAATAAATAAATAAATAAATAAATAAATAAATACTCACGGGATGGTGTGTCCTAAATCATACCTACCACCCCCGTTAGCTCCGGAAATGGGTTTTCCAGCAATTTCTCTTCCTTCGTCGGTGAGTTCTTATGAATTTGGAGACAGAACTGCAGAATCTGATCCGCCAGTGCCGGATGCTGATTCGGGCCTTTCCGTACCACGTAGACTGCACGCCCCATGTCGCTGCCGCTCTGTGTCCTGCTGTGCAGTGTGGGAAGACTCAACGCCAGTCTTGGGATCCAGAGTTTTTCTCTCTGGAAGCCCGTTCTCCGGGGAAGGAAGGATGGAGGGGAGCCTGGCTCCGACCGGGAGTCCCGTCTGCAGGTGAGCCGGTGAGGAAGGGGGAAGGTCCCGTTTAACGGTCGAGCGAGGATTCTGAGCAAGACAGAGGCCAATGGCATAGAGCACAGTCGGCCCGGGAAACGTGGCCTGGATGCCCACCGTGCACGGGACCCGAGACGAGCTGGGGCGAGCGGGGACCACAGCATCCAGGCAGGCAGCAGGGAGGCGGCGTCCGCACACGGGTTCTATGCCCTGGGAGGGCGTCCAGCAAAGGAACGGGCCACGGCTCTGCTGTCCTCGCCGTCTGACGGCCCAGTCGGCGCGCGTGGCTGCACCGTGTCTGTCGGCACACGGGGCCGTGAGCTACACAGATCCGCTCCAGCTGCTGTGTGCCTACAAGCGATCTGTTAAAGAGCAGTCAACAGCTCACTTCCCATCTGCAGGGACCTTCTCCAGGCACCAACATTGACGGCCGATGCGTGAGAGCAAATGTGCAAATCCCCCGGGGGTGCGTAGAGTGGGGGTCCTGGCTGCTGGGAGGGTGCACGGGCCATGGCTCGCCCCACCAGGTCTGGGATCAACACGTATCCAGAGGCTCAGCCCCACGTCTCCCCCTGCAAGTTTAGAGGTGCCGGCCTCACACGTGCCGCACAGGACTGCAAGCGGCACCTGCTTGCTCCTGCTCCCAGCTTCCCAGCAAGAGTATTTCCCTCGTGGGCACTGGGCCTTGGCCTCAGCCTTGCTCCTCCGACACAGTGAAGTGAATTTTCCTAGCCTCCACCTTGAGGAGGAGGGACTCACGGAAAGAACATGTGCCCCTGGAGAGTGGAGTCCTGCGGCTGTAGGTGGTGGCGTGACATAGACTCACCTGCAAGGAGACTCAGCCTGTGACCACCTTGCTGAGACTCAGACGTGCTTTCTGGTACCGGACTAGGACAGGAGTCCACGAGGGCAATGACACCTGACCACACCTGGGGACAGCTTGGGCTGTCACTACGGGGGTCAGGGGGTGCTCCTGGCACCTGGTGGGTCGAGAAAAGACATCCTGGCCATCACCTCGCAGTGCACAGGATGCCCCACATCGTAGAGTCGTCCCCGTACATGTCAACAGTGCCGAGGTTAAGAAGCACCGACCATGACATGAGAGAGTCTGTCCTGTCCATCTGCCTAACCCTCTAGCTATTATCCATCCATCTATGCATCCATCATCCTTCTTATCTATCCATCCATCATATCCATCCTCCATCGATGCATCTGTCATACGTATGTGTCTATCTCCCTTCATATCTTTGTTGCCATCCATCCATCCATCCATCCATCCATCGTATTTATGTATCTAAGTATCTATCCATTATCTATCTATCTATCTATCTATCTATCTATCTATCTATCTATCTATCTCTCCATCCATCCATCCATTGTATTTATGTATCTAACCATCCATTCATTATCTATCATCTATCATCCTCATATCTTTCTATCCATCCATCCATCCATCCATCCATCCATCCATCGTATTTATGTATCTAAGTATCTATCCATTATCTATCTATCTATCTATCTATCTATCTATCTATCTATCTATCTCTCCATCCATCCATCCATCCATCCATCCATCCATCCATCCATTGTATTTATGTATCTAACTATCCATCCATTCATTATCTATCATCTATCATCCTCATATCTTTCTATCCATCCATCCATCCATCCATCCATCCATCGTATTTATGTATCTAAGTATCTATCCATTATCTATCTATCTATCTCTCCATCCATCCATCCATCCATCCATCCATCCATCCATCCATTGTATTTATGTATCTAACTATCCATCCATTCATTATCTATCATCTATCACCCTCATCTTTCTATCCATCCATCCATCCATCCATCCATCCATCCATCCATCATATTTATGTATCTAACTATCCATCCATTATCTATCTATCTATCTATCTATCTATCTATCTATCTATCTATCTATCTCTCCATCCATCCATCCATCCATCCATTGTATTTATGTATCTAACTATCCATCCATTCATTATCTATCATCTATCACCCTCATCTTTCTATTCATCCATCCATCCATCCATCCATCCATCCATCCATCCATCATATTTATGTATCTAACTATCCATCCATTATCTATCTATCTATCTATCTATCTATCTATCTATCTATCTATCTCCCTCATATCTTTCTATCCATCCATCATCTATCATCTATCACTTATCTATCCATTAATCATCTGTCATCAATCCATTTTATCTACCTATCTATCAATCCTCTATCATCTGTAAATCTGTCATTGATCTACCTATCACGTCTATCATCTATTTATCCATCCATAAACTCATCCACTTGCCATAATCTCACCCTCCAGATATGAGGACTTATGTGGACTGCACCCCAGTCCCAAATACAAGCCCCCACCACAGGCCCCCTGTCTTTTCCCACCTCTCCTGCACCCCATGAGGGCATGAGGCCCTTATGTGCACACATTTCTGAGAAACACTTCAGATCCGAAGCTGCAAGAACCCATTGGAATCTGTCCTCTCCTGTGACCTTCCGTCCCTGTGTCCCTTTTGACTTCCAACCCTCTGCAAAGGTGGGTACTTCTAACCTGCATCCCAAATGTAGGAGGGTCATACAGCTTGATTCTTGCAGAATATGTGTGCTGTGACTTTATTTTCCTTTTTTCTCTTTCCTTTCTTTCTTTCTTTCTTTCTTTCTTTCTTTCTTTCTTCTTTCTTTCTTTCTTCCTTTCTTCCTTCCTTCCTTCCTTCCTTCCTTCCTTCCTTCCTTCCTTCCTTCCATTTTCAAAAGCAGGTGCAATTCAGTACAATTTGTTGAAAGTATTCATTAAAACTCAATAGCACACCTAAACATGGTTAGAATAGCACATTTTATGTTATATATATATATGCATGCATAGTACCATAAAACATCTTTTTTTTTTAAGTTCTCTATCAAAATACATAAACTCAGTCCGTATTTGTCACCTCTGCCTGGATAGCTTTCACAACATGAAAATCTCCCAGTGACTCCGCATGAATCCAGTATTTATTCTTGATCTTGCTGCCGAGAGGGGCCAAACAGAGTCCCCAAATCCAAACTTCTGCAGGGTGGGGTGGCCATGAGATATTTCTGGAAACAGCCATTCGGATGCACCTTTGATTGCATCCATGTCCACACACCGACCATAATGGTGTCTGTCCCTTGTTCTGCATCACTTTTTGCACATTCTACGTAAAATGTATGAGAACACCTCCAGAAATAAATGCAACATCCCACTTTCTAGGTCCCACCAAGAGGTGCTTCCCACCCATATGAGATAGGGACACTGGCCAGTCAGAGTGTCTGCTCTCCAAATGACCTCCTGGATCCCATGGATTCATTGCCCCCCCCCCCCCCAAGGACCCTGAGTCTCCATGTATCCCCACCTGGGACCCTTGGCTACCAGACACCTGTGATAAATGGCCACAGTTTGGGAGTTGGCCTCTTGGGGTGTACTTCTGCACCAGCCAGAGGTCCAGAGTGAGCCCTTTGGCTTTGTCAACAGCAGCGGAGCCCCACACCCTGTCTTGTCAAGGGCACTAGCATCTCTGCCTTGCTTGTGCAGCTCAACAAGGACCTTGCTTCCTGCACTTTTACAAAATTGAGACAAAATTCATATCACATAAAATTGAACAGTTCACGTGCACTGAACACATCCCCAGGATTGTGCAACCACCACCTGCATCTGGTTCCAGAACATTCTCAGCTTCCCCCAAAGGAAACCTCAGGCCCAGACCCTGGTGACCACCAACCCACTTTCTGCCTGTGGACCTGCTTGTTCTAGGATGTATCATATAAACAGGATCACGCACGATGTAGCCTCAAGGGTCTGCATCTTTTATGACCATCAGGTCCCCAAGGTCCGTGCACAGGGCATCAGGTGTCAGAGCTCCATTCCTGCTCACGGCTGAGTCACATTCCCCTTTGCATTTGTCCTGAAATGCAACCCCTGGTGCTAGCTGTGGATTCCAGGCACCACTGGCTTCATGCAGACACATGCACAGAGCTTATTATCCCAGTCGCCGATGGTGCTGCCCCATGTGGTGCCTCCATCCGTGCCCACCTCCACGTCCAGCAGAAAATTTACCCTTATTCATTGGACAGCTCACAGGTACCTGGGTGTCCCAGCGACATTTCCTCCCCGGAGCCTTGGGCCCAGTCAGCACAGGGTGCATCCCGTAAAAACCTGAGCAGAGCTCGGGGGGCCATGGGGATGGGCGGGATCTGCGGGCCATCTGTTGCTGAGGGCAGCTCACGGCGACCCAGGGGTTTCTGACATGTTAGACTCTGGACACCGGCCCATAGCTCATTCCTGCCCTGTGCTTTCCCCGTCTCATTACGGGGATTTATTTCCCCGCTTTGTAGTTGGCGGAGTCCCTGTCCTAATTGTTTCTTCCATGTGTTGTAAATCTGTCTGCCATTCAGTAAAACATGAAGCCGGGACCCGGCAATTTCCTCTCCTACCATCGTGCGGGCCGGCGGACCGAGTGTTGAAATAAAATGAAACATGTTTGCACCCCTTCCCTACACTAATGCCAGCCTCTTTTGCTCCAGGAATTTTTAATATTTGGGCCATACCCTCCGCATGAGGTCATCCCGGGATCTAATTGGAACCGTGGTCTGCGGGGCCTGACCGGCTGCCTCGCGGCTGGCTCCGTGCCACCGCCCGCCTCCAACTCAAAGACTTTAATTCCGTCATGCCTCATCTGGTTTTATGCACTCTTGCCGTCAGCTCACAAATTCGTCCTGAGGTTCGCGATGCGATGCGCCAGCCGCGAGTGGCCCCTACAGAAACCGCAGCAAACCAGCCCAAAGTGAGCCAATTTGTGCCGTCTCTGCGGGGGTCTCGGGGTTCAAACGGCCTGGGTCCACCCCGTCATTTCTGTCTGCACCGCCATCTGCACTGTAGCCTGACTCCCAGCCCAACTCCGAGCCCGTGAGGCCCTGTCCTGCTCCATACGTGTTCCTGGGAATATACACTTGGTACATGATTGCGAAGTGTGGCTTTGAACAAAGTTGCAACTAGCGATTTGCAAATTTGCAAAACTGTTTCCTGCACCAGGCTACGCCTCGAGGGGTGAGCGTGCAAGGAATGCGCACTCCAAGTCGGATTCGAGGTGCATGGCTCCTGTCGTGCGCACGCCGTGGATCGTGGAACGTTCTTATATCAAAATAATCCTCCACCGTTGTCCTAAGATTCATGAGTAACCGGAGACCCGGTGACTCGTTGGGCTCCGGTCGTGAGCTTCTCAACACAAAGCAGAGACCCCCTGCCCTCCGTCCTAACCCTAATTCTAACCCTGCCCAGGGTGGCATCCTGTGGAGGTTGGAAAGATCAGAAGTCTGATATCCTGAGGGCGCACCTGCGGGCACACCTGCGGACGCACCTGCGGACACAGCCACTGTGTAACCGGCTAAAGTCGCACCTGCCGACAGCCATCTCTACTGGCTTCGGGACATCACCTGCTTCTGTGCATTTGTACTCAGGCCCGCTGGCTTTGCAGGATCCTTGAAGCCTAACACGGCTTCTCTGTTGCCTGCAGGAGACTTGCACCTTCTGCCCAGAGTGTCCCCAGCACCCACGCACGTGCACGTGCATGCACACACTCGCCCCGAAGGTATGTCCAGCACCTGAATCTCATATCCGTGCCTTCACAGGGAGACCAGAGGCAAATGCTGCAGCCTCCAGACGGTACAGACAGAATTATGACAAATTGTATAAATATGTGCAAATTGCTCGGATGATGTCATGTGCCCAGGCTCCCCCTGAGCCGGCGAAATGCTCCAGCGGAAGGTCGGGCCAGGACTTGCTCTGAATTCAATTGAAGGCAATTACATCCAATTTGCTTAAATTTATCATGGAGAGGAGCCCTATCGGTTGATTTCAATCGCATTAACAGGTTTATTTCCCGCCAGGACCGGATTCCGCGGCATCGCGCACAGGCAGCGTCCAGGGAGAGACGCGGCGTTGCCCTGAGCCCCTGAGGGGCGTCAGAGACTCGGTTTGGTGTTTTGGGGCCCTGGAGGGTGCAGGGTCTCCCGGTCCCCCGGTGCCTGTTGGCTGTTACCAGGCATCTACGTACGCCACATGAGGTTTGCCAAACAAGCAAGAGGTCCTGAGTGCTTTGGGAGTGACGTCTAGCAGTAAATGCAGTTTGCGGGCGTCAGCAGTGAAGGTAAAGCCAACGGTTCACCCCCAACCATTGATTACTCTTGTTTCTTTCCCATTTGTTCATCAGCCTCCGGACGTGCTGGGGGCACACGTGTCCTGAGCTACAAACGTGCAGACGCCCCTGGCATGTGGATCCCACACATGACCCGTTTGTAGGGCACGACGCTGGTGTCCTGGTGTCTCAGGAGTGTGCATCGGGACATGTTCGAGCATGTCCAAGCTCAAACACAGGGTTACTGTGGCGGTGAGTGTCCCTTGAATGACCGCACGACACAGTGACCAGCTGTACGGGTAGGAACACCTGGCCTTGGTGCACACTTGGCCCGGCTCAGCTCTGCAAGGTGGGAACCCCAGCGTGGCCTCCACATTGGAGGCCCCAGGTCATGATGCTCAACTGAGGCCATATGGGGCAGACCACCTCAGCCTGACCTCGGAGCTGTATTCTAAATTCATTGCCAGGACCTCGCAGAGATAAGGTCTCTCTGTGGTTGGAAGCAACGTAATGTCCTTGAAGTCAGCAGAGCATCCTTTGTGCAGCAGAATGGGCCTGGCCTGCGGGGTCCCCTATTTCCAGCTTTGCACCTGCTGAAAAGCAGGTTCCCTGAGGTCTGGGACATTCCTTTCCTGACCTGTAAGGGGCACAGCCATGGGGACCCTTGTGGGGGCCTGAGGTCCAGTCCGTAAGTCCCCACAAGGCTGCTCAATTCCTGAAAGGGTGTTTGTGTGAAGAAACCACATGAGAATCTTGTTACCGATAAAGCACATGATACTCTGGTCCTCCAGGTAAGGAGCAGCCAACAGGATCCCAAGATGAGGCACCTCAAGCCTTTGAGGTCTGGTTCCCTGGGGATTTCCCTGCACCTCGGGCTGTGGCACAAGTCACCAGTGTGGGCTCTGATCTGCAGGCCCCTGGCCTCACATCCCCTTCCTGCTGCCCTGTGTGCCCCATTCCCTGCAGCCAAGATGCTGGCCCTCCCTTGCACAGTTTCTCCAGGGTCCCCTACAGATATAGGGGACACCAGGGTGCTCCCACACCCCAGACTGTGTGCCCTGAGTCAGGATGATCAGAGATAGGTGCAGGAATGTGGGATTTTAAAAGCTTCCTCCCCATGCTTTTTTATTTTTTATTTTTTTGGCTGTTTTAAAGTACCTCCATATATGAGTGCCCTGCGGAGGCTGTAACAAAGGCCACCATTCATGATCTCAGAAGCACAGGAATCCATCCTCCCCCAGTATGGAGACCAGACATCTGAGCTCCGGGCGGCAGGACCAGTGAGGTCCAGAGGCCTCCTGGGATGGTCGTTCCTGCCTCTTCCAGTGTCTGGGACCCCAGGCATCCCCGGGCTGGTGGTCGCGTCCCTCTTGTCTCCGCCTCCATCCTCATGGGGCTCCTCCTCTGTGTCTGCATCTCCTCTTTGGTCTCTTCTTAGACAGGGTTGTCTAAGGACCCCTGTCATTGGATGTAGGGCCATCTCATGCAGGATGATCTCATCTCAGATCCCTCACTTATTCACATCTGCAAACACCCCGTTTCCAAAATAAGGTCTTTTTCACAGGTGCCAAGGATTTGGATGCAGACCTATCCTCTGGAGCCCAACCAGGGCAGTGGGAAGTTTATTGGAAAGCCCCCAGAGCCAGCTCTTTGCCATCAGCTACTGGAAAAACCAGAAACTAGGTGGCCAACATCTTTTGTGCCCTATTGATTCAGAAATGTCAAAACTTATGACCATTTTCAGATTAAACAGCAGCAGAAGAGAGAAAAGACATTAGAATAATTTCTCTTAAAATAACAAAACATTGTGGGCAGAGGAGAAAAGATCTATCTATCATCTATGTATCCATCCATGATGTTTCCATCCATCCGTAGATCATATTTATCTATTCATCCATCCATCCATCCAACCATCCATCCATCCAACCATCCATCATCTATTATCTATCTATCTATCTATGTTTCTCTATGTGCATGGATGCCTTATCTCTGTCTCTGTCTGTCTCTGTCTGTCTCTCTGTCTCTGTCTCTCTCTCTCTCACACACACACAGTTGTTTTTACAAGGGCCTGGGGAATACAGCTAATCATCTAATCTCCCATTTCAATTTGGTACCGATTATCTGCATACTCAACACCATGAAATTAGCAGAAGCCATTTAAACACTTCAAAAATCTTTGAACGTCTGTGTTCCTAAGCTTAGATGGACAACCTGCTTGGATGTCAGCCTCCTGAGCCGTGCTCGGGGGAGTGTGGTCCAACGCTACCCCAACCACTTGTAGAAACAGGTGGCCCCAGCTTCACATCAAACGCCCCCGAAAGCATCAACCTCTGAGCTCGGTGCCGCTTTCCTTTGAAAAGGTCACATGGAGTCACGCCGAAAATGCACTTGTATATTTTTCATTGTTTGGACAAGAAATTGGGAACAGATTCCGTCTGTGACAGAAGAATTTCTCGGTTTATTTTGAAACACAGTTTTCTTTAAAAAAGAAAGAAAAAGCCATGACAAGTAGCAGAGTGGTCGGCTTCCCCGATGCGATGCCGGGTAGCTGGTGTGTGGGCAATGTGGACATTTTGCAACGGGAGCCCAAGCCAGGTGGGCGAGAGAGAGCCCTTCTCGACATATCCCCCAGCTACTGGTGTTCACGTGGCCGTAAGTCTTATTTTTAGGAGCATCCCTAGAATGGCTTGAAAGCACTCATCCTGACGATGCGTGCAGCAGGGTTCTCGGACTTCCCACCCAGGGGCCGTCACTCCCACTAGCACACAGTCCCATGCACATAGCACAGAATATATGACAATGTGCGCCATAAAATATAGAATATTAAAAAATATATAGAATATATACGAGAATATATATATATAGAGAGAGAGAGACTATGTATAGAAAATATGATACACTAGATGTAGCCCTACAAGGGAAGGATGTCGTGCACCTGTTACAACATGGTTGTACCAGAAATTCCTATGATGGAGCCCAAACCCCCAGGGCCTCAGCATGGGACTCTATTTGGAGGTGGGGTCTTCACAGAGCTAGTTAACATAAAACGAGGTCACGAAGGTGAGCCCTGATGCAAGGACCAGGGGTTCCTATAAAGCAGGGAAATGTGCATGCAGACTCACTATGCAGATGACCGTGTGAAGACAGAGGCGGAGATTGGGGCGACGCGTCTACAAGCCAGGGGACGCCAAGGATGTGGAGACAACCCGGAACAGATTCTCCAGGTGGGGGAACCCGTCCTGCCTGCACCTTGATTATGGACTTGGGAACCCCTGAACCACGAGAGGGTAAATCTGAGCTGTTAGGCCTGCCCCAGGGCACCCACATAAGACCCTTCTGCACACAGGCCCCCGGCACATTATCCTTGTCCGCCATGGCCTATGACTGCTGACATCAGCCCTTTACCGAGTACATGATGAATAAGCCAGGGACGTGAAGTCCAAGGTGTCCCTGAAGGACCCGCAGGCTGCCTGCACACCTTTTGCATTTTGCACACCATTCCTGCCGGGTGCTGCAGGTGAGTTTGGGTTGCAGGTGGGGCTCCTCGCGGAGCAGGGCGGCGTGCTTTCATGGTAGCAGACACCTTCCCCTGGGCGGGCTGCACGCCCTGTGCTGCAGAAACCACACGTGAAGCCCGCGTCTGCAGTCCAGCGCCCCATCCCCCATTCCTCCTTCCCCCTCCTCCTCCCCCTCCCCACGCCCCCGTGCATTTGCAGAACCTGAGGATTATTTGCCAAAATGCCATTTACGTTTTCCCCAGGCCCCCCTCACCGCCCCCGCATCCCCCGAAAACCATGGGCGTGACCACTTGCATTGGGGACGCAGGCGCCACAATTGGAAAAGTCAGAAAACACTTTGCTGGGGGAACCTCTTTCCGAGCAGCTGTTGGAGCGCCTTAACAAGACCCTACATAACTTCCCTTAATCAGATCGCAGCAATCAGCTCCGAAAGTCGTCCCATATGTGGGAGCGCCGCGCGGGGGCCCCGGGTTACGGCCGGGACACAGGCCACACTGAGGTTACGGTCTGGATGCAATTAAAGGCACGCTGCGGGCATCTCGATGGTGCTTCGGGGAGCTGTTGCACTTTGCCCACGGATAATTGCACGCGCGGAAATTACTCACTCTGAAATTGCCTGGGGGGCTTGAGGGGCTTCGCCCACATGTGTTCCCCAGGGAGGAGAACAAGAAGGCGGACGAGGAGGAGGAGGAGGACGAGGGCGTTGGCTGGGGACGCTTCAGGAGAATCCTATGGCCACACTGCGGGCTGCTTACGGGGCACACGGGTGGATGCTTCTGGTGCTCGTCTGCTCTCGCAGACCATGTCCGCCTGCAGCACGCCGGCTGTCCTTCCTGCATGTCGTGTGCCCTCAAAGCAAAGACAGGGGCTTACTCAGTTCTCTCGGTGGTCAGGGATGGGTATTGCCACGGGACAAGCACTTCGCCATGTCCCCACGCTGATCAGCTACAGAGATTTGCAGCCCGGCCCTTTGCACAAGGAGGTGCTTGTCCGCCAAGCCAAGACGCAGACACAACGACGAGCCAGCCTCGGGGGGACCCATCCCTGCAACGCGTACGCGCTTTCACTGAAGGATAAACTTTTAGAGTTCCCAGAGCCAAAAAGATGGAATTTATATTAAAAAAAAAAAAAAGATATGGTCCCTACAATCCACGTACTTGATGAAGAGTCAAGCTGACCCACCTACATGAGGAGCCCAATCAGCCACAACTCTTCCTAAAACACGACAAGCAGCTATTTTCGTGGAATCTGCTCACGAACCACTGGCAATGGTTTCCGTAGCGTATTACAGGGTCAAGATGTCTTTGCAGGAAAAGCATCCTGAGGGGAGGAGCCCAAGCTGTCTTGGCTTTGGTGTGTGTGTGGCATGTCTTGCTCCTTGGATCAATGGGATCTAGGCCGTGAGGCTGGGGACATCCTGCCTACATGGCAAGCCTGGAACTTTCTGGAAGCTTCCCAGCAGGCAGCACTGCATTGGCCACTTGTGACTGAATGCCCTGATTGCCCCTTGAATTGTCCTCTTGGGTGAAAATGCTGAATGTTATGTTTTCTGTGTTTTGCCACAATTGTGGACATTTTGTTTCCACCATGTTTCTGGTCTGAGGTAGGATGTACCAATATGACCTGATGGGATTATTCCAGAAAGACTTTTTTTGGGGGGGAGGGGGAGGTATGTGGAAATGTGGAAAAAAGAATGAAATCCCACAATGGGCTCTAAACAGAATCAAAATCCCCAGGAGCCCAGCAATGAGCTTCTTCTAGAAACTTTTCCAAGAATCACACAGCCGCCAGAGATGATCCATTTGGACGAAATGTGCTGCTATGATAGTGTTTGATAAACGACTCTCAACGTCTTCAATCTGAGCCAGGTCGCTGTAACTCTCAGTGCACGGCAACCACATTCTCAACGAAAAGTCTCTCCTGCTGCCCTGGGCCTCGAGGTCACGTTCCTGCTGTCTACCACGCAACCTTGGTGCGAGGAACATGTGAGCGAGCACATGTGGAATGGCTCTGAGCTCCAAGCAGGCTCCCACATTGGTAAATTTGTGCAAATCGGCAGCAAAACGTGCGTAATTGCATGAGGAGCAGCTTAGACGCATCCAAGGAACAGGAACGTGGTGGCACACCCGTGCTCCCTGGGCTCACACCGCATGGCTTTCTCTCTTCCCCGTAATGGCTTAGGAGACATGGGCCTGTGGCATTGACAGTGACATGAAAAATCAGTTGAATTAGGAGTTCAAATCCGAGACCCGTCGAGGGGTCGAGGGTTCTTCATGAGATCCACGTGCCTCGCAAATGGCAGCATTTCCTTCTTGGAGGGTTGAATAGCAAGTCATCATGTGCATCAGATACATTATTTCTTTATCCACTCGCCAGATGGATGCTTGGACACTTGGATGGTCTGTCTACCCCTGGCTACGTCTGCTCTACAACATGATACCTGTGGTCAAACCATCTGGTGCATTGCAAAATTTAACACAGTGGATCTTGTGGTGGGTGTTCTTTGTACAGGAGAAAAAAAAAGGCAAACCAAAACCAAAAAGAAAAAAAAACAAAAAGCAAAAAACGAAAAACGAAAAAATGGAAACAAGTAAACAAGGAAAAACAAGGAAATTTTGGTGGTGGTGGTGGGGGGTCTTGGATGTGTCCATTCCCTCGATTATGTTGAAAGTATCATGGGAGTTTGCATACATTCAAACTCCCACGATGCCTTCAAAGGCATCATGCTGTACACATTAACTCCGTGTAATTCTTTGTGTATCAATGATACCTCAATACAGCTGTTTTCATTTTATTTTATTTTTATTTTTTATAAAATATTTCATTTATTTATTCATGAGAGACGCTGAGAGAGAGGCAGAGACACAGGGAGAAGGAGAAGCAGGCCGCATGCAGGGAGCGCGACGTGAGGCTGGATCCCAGGACTCCGGGATCATGTCCTGAGCCAAAGGCAGACGCTCAACTACTGAGCCACCCAGGTGCCCCAATAGAGCTAATTTTTTAAAAAACTAAACTATGCGCACAATTTCTGGTGTGACGGTAGGTGATGACAAGGGTTTACCTGGCAGCCTCCAGGGAAACCTGCCCCCACAGTACAGAGCAGGCCTGGTGCTTGGCAGTGGGCAGTGCACAGCGTGCGGGGAGGGGGGGGGGGTGCGCAGGGAGCTCAGACAAGGACTCAGGCCCCCCATCCAGGCAACCATGCCCCCTGGAAGATTTGCATTCTTACCCTCACCCCATTTTCATCCCTCAGTCTCTTTATCTGAGGCCTTGGGTGCAGGTCTTCCTGCAGTGCCTCAGCTGACACCTCCTTTTTTGGGGAAGGGGGGGACACTTTGAAGACACTTTCCCCAATGCTCAGTAAGTACTTTTGCACACTGAGGCCTCGCCCTCTCGAGCATCCCTGGATCCCTAAATCCGCCCTTCACTTTTGCTCAGGGGGCCTCTCTGCAGCGACATGACCTCCACATCTGCACCGACTCACCTGACCGTGGACGGGGAGGGTGGTGCACGGAGGGATGTGGAACAGGGGTGTAGCAGGGGGTCGGTGATTCGTCTAGTTTTCACCTCTTCTTGTACCATCACCGTGAGACCTTAGTTCTTTCATTCTTTGGCCCTTGGTAAATTCCGCGCCTGCACCCGTGGCCTCTACAAGATGCCAGGGTCCCAGGTCCACATGGGGAAACCGTTTTTTCTGGCGTCAGTGCGTTTTGGGAGAGACCCAAATGCTAGAATCCTTCAAAAATACGTGGCGTTGCCAGGGAAGAACTGAAATGTTCTTTTTTTTTTTTTTTTCTCAAAATTCGCCCGCGTTGAACGGAGAGGCAAACCACTTGAGGGTTCAGAGATGTTCTCATTTGTCAGTTAGGCGCGGAGAGAGGCGAGTGGGACTGACGGTCGGTGCAGCGGCCCCAGACGCCGGCTGACGAGCATATGGACCCCCGAAAGGAAAACATTTATTTTCAGCGCTTAAATCGTTATTAAACAAGACACAGCCCTGCAAACATTTCTGGGAAGAGAAACGCGATCCAGCCATTGGCCGCGCGAAGAGCCCCAGATGCAAACCATTAAATTATCTAAGAATTAAAGCGTTTCGCATTTCCAGTCCCACCCATCAGGAAAGCGTTTGATTCGAAATTGTAATTGGCCGGTGTCCTTCCGGGGAAATGGACAAGTGGCTGGTGATGGACGGGAGGCACCGAGGCGAGCGCGGCGGCCGGGGTTTGCAGAGGCCGCGGTGGGCTGAAGCCCGTGCCCACAGGTAGGGGGCGACCTCCCCGCTGGGGTTGCTCCTGCGGGGGAGGCCGAGGGCTCTGCTGTGTCCTGCGCGATTTCATTTCTTACGGGGCGACGGGAATGCCGTCCCCTCACCTCACAGATGCTTGCAACCGCAAGGGCAGTGTTCCTCATATTGTTTTATTTAAAGGGGGGGGAGAGAAGAAGATCCTGACCGCCCACCCCCCCAACACCGAGTCCCTGGAGGGGAGGTGAGAAGTAATGCATTTAACAGGAATGCAGAGCCGGCAAGATGAGTGGTTCTGGTCCTTGGAAGCCAGCGGGGAATCCTGTGGGTGCAAGTGAAGCCCCGGGCCCCACGGCCTCCCATACGTGTGCAGAAGAACGCTTTTCCAGGCAAGCCTCCCCTCGCCTCCCCGTGACATGGGGCGCACCCCATGCACGAAAAACAAACCACCAGCCCGCGTCCGGGACCCACAGGGTACAGGGCGACAAGGAAAAATCTCCCCGTATGCCCCACACACGAAGTTTGCAAAAGGATTTCACGGCCGGCCGCGTCGGGGAAACCAGCCCCCGTGGGGATGTTTGCTTCTAGGACCTGCTTGTTGAAATGCACTCAAAACCTATAATCCTGGGAAGAAAGAGTGGGGGTTATTATAGTTATTTTTTCTTATTATTGGAAAAAAAAACCCAACATTTCATTCATGCGGAAACACTCAGATCCTCCATTTAGCAGATGCAAAGCCAAGGCACCTCCCATCATCCCGGGCAGACTCTGCATTGACTCTACTTCAACAAGGTGAAATGCATCCCTTTAGCGCTTTTTTTTTTTTTTTTTTTTCAGGAGGTGATTCTGTTGGGTTTCGTTGAGAGGATTCTCAGTGACTTCTTTCCCCTTCGTCTGCGAGGATGTGAACAGCTCCAGGGGGATTTAAAGAAAATGAAAGTCACTTTATTTTGCCATTCTTTTTCTTTTTTTTTTTTTCCCCTAACATCAGAAATTTATTTTCTCCCAGTTCTGGAAATTAGAAGCAAAGTATTTTAGAGAGGAGCCCCCAAAATCGTGGTTGCGGGGGCAGTTTTAATTTCGACATTACGGGGCGCCTGCATGGCTCAGTCTGTGAAGCGTCTGCTTTCGGCTCAGGTCATGATCCCAGGGTCCTGGGATCGAGTCCTGCATCGGGATCCCTGCTTCTCCCTCTCCCTTTGCCGCTCCTCCTGCTTCCCCTCTGTCTCTCAATAATAATTGATAAAATAATAATAAATATAATAAAATAATAATAATAAATTACTTAAAAAAATTTCCACACCACATTGGCGCCATTCGATTATTTCATAGCTTTATTGCTCAAACCTGACACGAGTGAACCGTGTGCATTTATGATGTAATACATCATTTTTGGAATTTATAAAAAGAAGGTTTACATAAGGAAAAAATGATTCTTATGTAAAAAAATTTTTTTTAATTATAATTCTAATCATCCGGTGCTCATCATGACAGGTGCACTCCTTCAACCCCCCCACCTGTTTAGCTCATCCACCCACCTGCCTCCTGTCCCGTGACCATCATTGTCTTCTCTGTAATGAAGAGTCCCTTTCTTGGTTTGTCTTCTCTCTTTTTCCTGTTTGCTTACGTGTTTTATGTCTTAAATTGCACATATGAGATCATATGATAATTGCCTTTCTCTGACTTATTTCATTTAGCGTAACACCCTCCGGTTCCCCCCATGCGGTTGCAAATGTCAAAAAGATTTCAACCTTTTTCATGGCTGAGTAATATTCCACCACACAGAGACCGCATCTTCTCTATCCATTCATCTGTCCGTGGACATCTGGGCTCTTTCCATATCTTGGCTATTGTAGACGATGCTGCAGTGAACATGGCGGTGCCGATATTTTTTTTTTTCAGAATGTCCTTGTGTTTCCTTCAGATAAATACCCTAAACTGGGGTTCCTGGATCATATGATTGCTCTGGGTTTTTTGGGTTTTTTTTTTTTTTTTTTTTTTTTTTAGTTTTTCCAGGACCCTCCATACCATTTTCCAGACTGGCTGCACCAGCTTGTGTTCCCACTACCCGTGCATGACGGCTCCCCTTTCTCTGCATCCTCACCAATACCTGTCATTTCCTGAGAGGTTGATTTTAGCCATTCGGACAGGTGACAGCTGGTATCTCATCGAGGTTTTGATTTGCATTTCCCTGATGATGAGTGATGTGGAGCCTCTTTCCATGTACCTGTTGGCCATTTCTATGTCTTCTTTGTGGAAATGTCTGTTCATGCCTTCCACCC
The DNA here is from genome assembly GCF_053574225.1 of Canis aureus. Classification (NCBI taxonomy): domain Eukaryota; kingdom Metazoa; phylum Chordata; class Mammalia; order Carnivora; family Canidae; genus Canis; species Canis aureus. The sequence continues at coordinate 123,947,343 of NC_135649.1, forward strand.
ATGATTAATGGGATTAATGGGATTTTAATGGGATTATTAGCTTTTGTTGTTGTTGTTTTTTTTTTTTTTTTTGCTATTGACCCATACGAGTGCCATATATATTTGGGACATGAGTCCCTTATCAGACGTGTGGCTTGCAAATATCTTCTCCCGCTCTGCAGGCCACCGTTTCATTAAAGTTCAACAGAAAATGTCAGTTCTTCCAGGAAACCTGCATCGAGCACCTTTCTTAACCACAGGGATCACTCTGGGGACAGACATATGGTACAAGTGGGATGACTCAGTCCTCCCCTGGGATTCAATCAGCAAACCCGTGACGGAGAGAGACCTGGCTCCTTGGATCAACAGCAGGCCTGGACTCCTGGCTCTGGCCTCCTTTCATGACATGGATGTAATCCCCAGCTCATTTAGATTCTTACTTGTTTATTTCCTTTTTTTTTTAAGGTTTTATTTATTTATTCATGAGAGACACAGAGAGAGGGAGAGGGAGAAGCAGGCTCCCTGCAGGGAACCTGATACGGGACTCGATCCCAGGACTCCGGGATCACGACCTGAGCCAAAGGCAGATGCTCAACCACTGAGCCACCCAGGTGTCCGTCACTTGTTTATTTCCGTCATATTTCGTTAAGACCCAAATTCTAGCATGTATGTGTGTGCCCTTGTGTATGTGTGTGCATGCTTGTATGTGTGCCACAGGCACAAGTGTGCACACATGTATGTGTGCATGTGAGTATGTATGTGCATATGCAAGTGTGCATCTATATGTCTGTGCATGCATGTGTGCATGTGCATATGTGTTCATGGCCATTGCATGCACACAGGTATATCTGTGTACATGTGAACACATATGCATTTGTATGCACGTGGGCACATATGCATGTCTGTGTGCACACATGTTTGTGGACAAGTACGTGCATGCATGTGTACATATGTGCACCTGTGTGCATGCATGAGCGGGTGCACGTGTGCATATGCACTCATGTGTGCCCATGTCTGTGTGCATATGTGTGCATGCGTGTGTATGCTAGAGTCTCCAGTCTGATTAGTTTCAAGCCCCAGCACTTACGCATCGCATCAGAACATAGGAACTTTTAAACTGGATTGCCGTTTCCCTGGCAAGGCTGCTATAATGCTTTGCAAAATGCCCTCAGAATTAATGTCCTTACCCTTTGCGTTTGTAAAATAAACACTCTTACTTCTTGGAAGGGAGTGAGGGAGGCTTTCACAAGACCCTCGAGCTGTGTTTTTCTTACATCAGTAGCAGAGGCTCAGGCCAAGCACCGTTTCCTGGCCCTGAGCACTTCCTGGCTGGACTAATGGTTTCGTCTCCCCGAGGGTTTGCTCTGCCTCGAGCCTCTCGTCCCCGGAAAAATCTCCCTATGACATCAGCCTCGTCTCCCCACACCTTACCCCGCAATCTCGAGGTCTCTCCTCTAATCACAGCGAATGTGGCAAAATGTGGGGAGCACAGGAAACAACTTCAAGCCTCTTTAGCTTTAAAAGGCCCTTAGGCCCCTGAGACCAGATGCGACCTCACATCGCTTTTGCCAATTACTCTCCTGCTATAGTTGGCACCTGCCCAGAGCTTACCCACAATGCAAAACATACTTTCGATCCCTGGTCTCACATATAAACTCTAAATTTTTAAGTGTGGCATTCCAGACCTGGCCTTGACTTCAAACCATATGCCTTCCAAGAGCCACGCAGAACCTTCTGTCAGCCCACCCTGCTCTTAATGCCTCAGCGAGCTTTGTGCATTGCTTTGGCCCATTCACTGAATCACTGCAAACATTCTTTGAGCACCTACTGAGTACCACCTGCTGATCTCAGCACCAGACGGAGATATCTCGGACAAAAGTCCCTTCCATCATTGATCTTGCACTTTGGTGATGAGCATTATGTGCAAGTGTTTGCTCCATGGTGATGGACGGCATGAAGGAAGATAAAGCAGGAAGAGTTTCAGGGACCTCAGGAATGAGAAGCCACTTCAGTCTACACCAGGTGACATGGGTCCTTCCCCTCTTCACAGCTCTGAACACACATGATCTGCATCTCCATCTCGTCCCTTTTATCCACAGATGTCTTGAACATGACTGCCGCCATGAAGCCATCCTGGCTCATGCTTCACCTACATGATATGAAGACACTCAGAACGCCAACGGTCCGCTCACATGAGCGAAACTGGTGTGTCTTTCATGGCCTACTTAAACCAGAGGCCCGTGCGGATCCATGGCTCTAAGGCCTTGCATCCTTGCCCATGCAATGCTTGCAAGATGGGTCCTTCCGGCAGGTTCTACACGAAGGCACTCCTCATTCCAGGGGCTTCCCTCCTGGGACAGTGATGGATGGCTCATGCTCCCGCGTCAGCTCTGTGATGAGAAGAGGGAGTGCCTCGGGCCCCTTGCCGCGGCCAGATGCAAATTCATTAATGAGGGTTTAATATTTGTGGCATAAGGAGCGGGTGTTTACAAAAACAAATGTGCAATGATACGTCTCGTGGAGAATATTGATAGAAAATCAAAGCGTTCTAAAGCTGGCGAACGTTGTCTCCCATCCTTAAGCCTCTTTAATTAATTTAAAGATTTCCTCATTGAAAAGCACAAATGAAAATGCTTATTAATCAGTGAAGCTTTCAGGCCATTATCCATCATTTCTTATGTAAACCACTGTCTTGTGCCCCAAACTGGGCGTGTGACTATGCGGATGTGATTTATTTCCCTACGTGCATCTATTTGCCCTTGAAACCTGTTCCAAGTGACTCGAAGTCTCATGGTAAACAGCTCTCTGGTGACTGGAGGCAGAAGGCAAGGCAATGCAGGTTTTCCTGCCTTCCCTTGTTATTGGCTCTCAGGAGTAGATGCTGGGGGGATTGGGGGTGGACATCCGGATGAGGCCTATGACACCTGCAGGGACCAGCTGTGCCATCACGTGGTGTCTGCAAACCCCAGAGCGAAATGCCTGCTGGGGTGCACACAGGGAGCTATCTTGGCCATTTCCAGGAGTGACTTTGAATGTCAAGAGATGAACTAGGGATGCTTGGATGGCTCAGTCAGTTGAGCGTCCAACTGTTGGTTTCCACTCAAGTCACTATCTCAGGGTCATGCGATCCAGCTCCACATCAGGCTCCAAGCTCAGGATCGAGTCAGCCTAAAGCTTCCCTCTCCCTGTCCTTATGCTCCTCTCACCCTCAAAAATAGACAAATAGGGGGCACCTGGGTGACTCAGTGGTTGAGCATCTGCCTTTGGCTCAGGTCATCATCCCAAGATCCTGCATTGGGCCCCCTGCTCCGTGGAGAGTCTGCTTTTCCCTCTCCCTCTGTCACTCTCTCTGCTTATGCTCAATCTCTCTACCAAATAAATAAATAAAATCTTTAAAATATATATAATAAATAAATAATTTTTAAATCCCCCGCAAAGTCACGTGATGGCACAAGCATGATGCACAATAAGTCTAGACAACTGCACACAAAAGTACATAGAGTGAAGCACAGCATGCCCTCGAGCCCCAGCCCTCTGACTCTATCTATTCCTTGACCCTCATTTTAATTCTGCTTTGTGAGCCCTAGATGTATAGTTGCATTGAGCCTGCCCCTGTCATCTCCAACAGTGAAGCGTGCTATTGTTATGAATTATTACTCTTACTTATAGGTTAAAACAAAAGAGACGGAGGTTGGTCATCACACTGCAGCCATGAGAAAGGCATCCATGCTGGCTGACCCCTTTGTTCTGTCTCGTGGCCACTAGGCTGTTGCTGGGCCTTGTGCCATGACCCACACTTTACTTTTATACCCAGTCCACGTATCATCCAGCTTCAGACTCAGGAGGTGGTTGAGATCATTTGCCTGTTGCGTGGAGTCAACTCCCTCCCTTTGAACCTGAGTCCTTCAGTTCTTTTGACCATGGTTATCAGAGCATAATGAGGTACCTCAGACGCTCTCTAGTTTCCACTCATAACCCCTGGCCCTATGCTATTGTGTCTGTTTGAGTTTTCTTTAAGATTTTATTTATTTATTCATGAGAGACAGAGACAGAGAGAGAGGCAGAAACACAGGGAGAGGGAGAAGCAGGCTCCATGCAGGGAGCCCATTGTGGGACTCAATCCCGAGACTCCAGGATCACACCCTGGGTTGAAGCTGTGCTAAACCACTGAGCAAAAGTAGACTGCCTGCTGAGCAGGGAGCCCAACATGGAGCTAAATCCCAGGACCCTGAGGTCATGACCTCAGCTGAAGGCAGATGCTCAACCAACTGAGCCACCCAGGCATCCTCTCTGAGTTTCTTGAAGGAGAGTATTTCTAAACCTGCATCATTGCCTTCTACTTGCCCTCTCTTACCACCAAAAAAGACCCCATGAGATAGTCAAAGTCAGGATTTTCTACTATCAGCACTACTAATATGTGGAGCATGTGTTAGTCATCCCAGGCTGTCTAACAAAATATCATAGGTGGGGACACTTAGACAGCAGACACTGATTTCTCATAATCCTAGAGGCTGGCAATCCAAGATCGAGGTGCTGTCATGGTTGGGCTCTGAGGAGCTCTTCTTCCTGGCGAGTAGATGGTTGCACTCTTGCTGTGTCCTCACATGGTGGAGAGAGAGAGAGAGACAGAGAGAGAGAGAGAGAGAGAGACAGCCACCTCTCTGGTCTCTTCTTCCACTAATCTCATCATGGGGGTCCCACCCTCATGATAACCCTGATCATCTTCCAAAGACCCTACCTCCTAATGTCATCCCGTTGGGAGTTAGCATCTCCTTGTGTGAATGGGAATGGAGGGGCCCAGATACATTCAGCCTGAAACAGGGGAATATTTTTGCATTTTGGGTACTGTCTTATGTGTTGTAAGGTGTTGAACATCATCTCTGGTCTCCACTCCCCAGATGTCATGGGCTCCCTGTCTTTGCTCTCACAACCACAAATGTCCCAGACCTGGTCACGTGTCCTCCCTGGTCTACCTTAAAGGTGACCAAATTCTACGTCTTTGCTCCTTCCAGTTGACAGAAAAGGCTCAGGACAGTGCTGTGGTGGAGTGGCACTGACCATAACTCTGTTTCTCTTCTAGGGCTACGTCCTGGGTTTGGAATCTGGGGAAGGTCTAACAGACGAAGGAAGATCCAGGCCAGGCTCAGGGACAAGATGTTGGGGCAGCCTGAGGATGCAAGACTCTCCATAAATGTCACAACACAGGTAGTATAGCAGTCAGTTCTGAGAGTTCCTGCAGCTGCCGAAACAACCACGTCCCTGAGAGGGCCTCACATGGAAAGGAGAACAGATCTGGAGAACCCACTGCGTGAGTCACAGCGTTCCACGCTCAGAGACCTCATGGCGCACATGCCGAGGAGAACATGGACTACGGCTGGCAAGATTCCCTAATGGAAAAATTGCAAGTAACCAAATAATCTCCTGTGTCAGAGGAACAAGAAATCATCACAGAGACGAGATGGTCTTTGACTCAGAGAACCTACAGGATCTGAAGGGGAAAGAGTCTATGCTTATGTTGCGGATGGATAAGCAAGACCAGTAGTGATTCAAATAAGAAGCTATCCGCCTTCTGTCCCGTTTATCCAACAGATTGCGATAATTTGTACATCGTATTCTAAGACAGTTAATTCCCATATTTTAACAGGCACTAGGGCTTGCAAATCAACGGAAAAAACCCCAATATGTACATGACAATTTGATTCCTTTCCACAGATGGGGCCTTGGACATCCTCAAACATTACCTCTAGGAGGACTTTTTTTTTTTTTTTTAATAATACATATAAATGCCACCAAAATTCAGACCTCTGAAATTTTGTGATCATTCCAAAAGGGCTACATTGAATTTTCCTTTTGCTGTGTGGAAAAACATGAGACGTTTTCTCAGTAAATCAATACGCAGGTCGATTTCCGGAAGAAGAAAACCATTTGCAGTGAGAAGAAATTAAAAGCGCTTACAGTGGATGTGCTCATTATACATGCTCACTGTCATATATTTTACTTGCTAAGTGTTTACTAATTATTAGTTCAAATGGTTGTATCTGCTCAAAACGAATTTGTCGTCTTTACAAATGTCCTTGCCAGGTGCTTCAATGAAGTCAAAACCGTTCCCTTTAGTTAGTCTGAGCGGCGAATTGGCTTTGTACCTGTCAGAATTTCATTGCCCCAAGAACCAAACACCCTACTTGGATCTCACCCCATGTGCTCCATTTATACATTAAGGTGATCTCCTTAAAATGTGCTTTAATTTCAGGGAACCTTCTTTTACCTTCAAAAAGGGACTCTCTCTGTTGAATGCCAAACATGGTTTCCAAGGGAATGGTCTCAAGCTAGCTTTGGTCTCAAGTGTTGACCTCGGCCTGTGAAGTGATTCGTGTGTGCGGTTGTGTGTCTCTGTGTGTGTTTTCCACACCTCTCTGGGGAGCTCTGTGATCACTTTATTATTTATAGATTAAAGCGCATTGTTGCTAATTAACACTGTTCTAGTTGTCGGTGGGTAGAGTTGCTTGCTTTGAAGTTTTTCTGATGTTGTATTTTGGGAATTCTGTACGCTGCTGTAGTTGGCATAGTTTTGGATTTGGGAACCTGAGCTTCTAAGCAATTATTTAATGTACCGTAATATTGATATCTGTCCATTATCTGAAGACGTAACTCACAGAATCACTTCCTCAGAATTCCTTCTTGCAGGTCAGTGGAAATGGTTTCTTGGCACTAAGTCTTTGCACCCTGTGTGGTGGATTGTCCACACCACTTCCCATTCTCCTTAGCAAGCTCTTTCATGGGAAAAAGGGTGAATAGCCTGACACAGGACCGTCTCACGAGGACTTTTCTCAAGCTCACAGAGAGTCCCCAAAAAGTCCACCAAAGAGCCAGCAGCTTCTTACTGTGCTAACTCAGGTGTGCCTCAAGACTTAGGCATGTGCATATGCACACCTTCTTTCCATCCTGCAGGTGTGATACCCTAGTGCTGTAGAGTCTAGATGACACGTACAGGTTAAATAGGGTCCCTTCCCTTAAAATTTGTGTCTGTCCAGAGCCTGTGAATGGGGCCTTATTTGGAAACACAATCTTTGCAGATGTGATTAAGTGAAGGATCTCAAGTTGAGATCATAGTAGATCAATGTGGCCCCAAATCTAATGAATTCTTACAAGAGACAGAAGAGGAGACGCAACACAGAGGAGAAGTCACATCAGCATAGAGGCAGAGATGGGAGGGACACAGCCACAGGCCCAAGGATGCCTGGAGCCCCAGAAGCTGGAAGAGGCAGGAAGGACGCTCCCTGGGGCCTCAAGAAGGAGCACAGCCCTGCCCTGCCTGGATCTTAGACATCTGGCCTCCAGAACTAGGACACGATGAATTCCTGTGGTATTAAGCCACCTGGTCTGTGGTATTTGTATGACAGTCAGAGAAACAAATACCACATTGTGTCATTTCTACCACATGCGGACACCTGGGCTGGCCCTGGCTGGTTTCTTCATGAAGAGATCAGACCATTCAGCCTGCTTTGCCCCGTGGTGATGTAACTGGCCGATTCATGCACCTACAGGGCCATATTCATGCACCTACAAGGCCATCTGTACGTCTACCTGGACCACTACACACACGTTCAGAAATCTGGTCAAATGGCCACAGGCCTCTCTAACATTTTACAGTTAAGTGTTAAAAGTGGTGGTGGGGGGTGGGAGGGCTAAGAGAATTGGGATAATTATTTGTTTCTTCACAAAAAGAAATCCCATGGATTTGTGTCTTTGTGTGTAGACTCCGGAAAAGAAGGTTGAGTGTAAAGTGCAATTCAGGGAGAAGAAGGGAGGAGATTGCATTTATTTTTATTTTTATTTTTGCCCACAATGGACAAAGTTGACTTGGGATGATGGTGGGTTGTCCCTGGACATGGATGGATGAATGGTGTCCACTGAACATGGTTGGATCGTGTCATCGTTTCTCCCAGGTCCAAGTCTTACAGATGTTGGAGTATCTCTTTAACCTAGAACCTGAATCCTCCAGACCCTACAAAAATTTCTCCAGCTGGTGGGAAGCCAGTGATCTTGAATGGGCAATGCTTCCGCCCTCTGCCCTTAGAATATCATCCACAACTCCCACAAATCCCAAGTTAACAATCAGCTCCATAGACTGGGAGGATCTCCCTAGGAAAGCAGAGGCAAAGCCTGGAAGGAAAGTGGGTTCCAGTCCGGAGACCAAGCATATCTCTGTTAAAAATGGACATAATCTGTTCTAAATAGATAAGACTGATGGGCTTATCAGCCCAACTTGTGAGTTGGCTTTGCATGAAGTCCTCATGAACTCAGAGACTGATGAAACCAGTATGAGTTTCCTTTGGCTGCTGTAACAAAAAGCCACAAACCATGAAGTACTAACAATTACACAAATGTGTTCTTTCCTAGTTCTGGAGACCAGGAGTCTGAAATCAAGGTGTAGAAGGATTGGTTCCTTCTGAGCTCCATGAGGAAGGAATCCATCTCATGCTTCCTTCCTTGACTTGTAGGCTGCCGTCTTCCCCATTGTCTTCCTTCTGTGAACGTGTCTATAACCAAATTTCCTTTTTTTCGGGATACCTGTTGTAGAATTAGGGCCCACCTTAACGACCACATCATAACTCCCCTAAACTTCTTCTACAATGATCTGATTGCTGAATAAGGCGCCATTCTGATGGGGCTTAGTACTCCGAACGTGAATTTTGTTGGGACACAATCCAACCCACATCAAACATGTTTCAAGGATAAAATACATGATTGAATCCACAAGAAAGAAAATAAATTGAAACCCAAATGAGTACCTTGTACCGCCAGTCATATGACATTCTTTCTTAATATTTCCTCCTTCTCGAGAGGGTCTCAAAACCGTCTTAGATCTTGTAGAAATTACAGAGAGTTGCCTGAAGCATGAAAGCCTCTGGGTTTCCTTGGGTCCCTGGAAATACCTTTGGTTGGGGGCAGGGAGTTCATAAACCTACGACTTTGCGGGGGGGGGGGGAGCGTAAATTTTAATTGCCCATTGCTGAAATGCTGACCTTCATCTGATCTTTATCTGTCCCAGTTGGAGGACTCTGTAGGAGTCTGATCACGGCGAGAAAACTAACCTGGTTGTGGCTCCAATGTGTGTTCAATTTTCAATCTCATGAAACTGCTTTTAATTTGGAGGCAGTGTAGCATTTCCCCTCTCTAACTTTTCAGCCAGAACACCCAGATTTCATGGACAGCAGAAATTACAGACACTTTTCTTGTCGATCTCATTTTGGTTCCTCTCCCTGGCATTCCTGATGAAATGCTCCCTCCCCTCATCTGAAAGGAAATTCGAGATTCCCTTACATGGTAACACGTTTCACACTTTGATTTTTCTGAAGGAGAAACATGAGGATTTCCGAGAGTAAACCTTCTACGGAATAATACATCAAAGAGAGATGAAACAGAAATCACCGGGAAAAGTGTACGTGGGTTGACGATGTCTCGATGGCATGGCGAGTTTATAGGAAATATTTTAACAGGGTCACCATTTGGAAGGGACGGGAAGAGTTTACACACCACAAAATGATCTGCCAAAATCACCTTCATCAGTTACGAAGGGGGCCACAGCGTTGCCCCTTCTAATCTCGTTAGTGTTACCAGGCTGGGAGGCGGTTCAGGCAGAGTCGCAGAAGGGTTGCTGAGCTTTGGACATCGGGGTTCCCATACACCCTGTAGGGGCCCTATGAGCTGACACACTACAGAGATGTGGACCCAGCCCCCAAAGGGCTGCACTGCTGAAGAAAGTCCCCAGACACACACAAACACACACACACACACACACACACACATCCCTGTTGGGAACTTAGATCCATTCAGTCTGCTGACATCGATGGAGGTCGTGTCCTTCTATCTACAGACGACTGTAATCACTGAGGGAGGACGTGTGTTTGGGGTAGCCGTAGCTCAGTGTAGATACCACCACACCTTGTGACGTCTTCGCTTGCACCTTGGAGTTCTGACAACATCATACATGCAAACTCTTCCTCCTCTTTCTCCCCGTCCTCCTCCTCCTGCTTCCTCCTCGTCCTCGTTTCCCCCTTATTCTTCTTATTTTCACCTTTATCCTCATTTTCATCTTCTGTATCTTCTTTTTTTTTTCAAAGGTTTTATTTATTTATTCATAGAGATGCAGAGAGAGAGAGGCAGAGACACAGGCAGAGGGAGAAGCAGGATCCATGCAGGGAGCCTGATGTGGGACTCGATCCAGGGTCTCCAGATCACGCCCTGGGCTGCAGGCGGTGCTAAACCGCTGCGCCACCGGGGCTGCCCTCTTCTGTATCTTCTTGTTCTTTCTCTTCTCCTCCTCTTCCTCTTCCTGCTTCTCCTCTCTCTCTCTTTCTCTCTCTCTCTATTTATTCATTAAAGATTTTATTTTCTTTATTTGAGAGAGAAAAGGAGAGCATGAGCAGGGGAAGGGGCAGAGGGAGAAACAGATTCCTCAGTGAGTGCAGAGCCTGGGGCTTGATCTCAGGACCCTGGGATCCTGACTTGAACTGAAGGCATATGCTTAACTCACTGAGCCACGCAGTTGCCTCTCTGCTTCTATGTCACTCTGACCTTCTATCTCTCCACTCTGTCTCTGTGTCCCTCTCCATGCTTCCTTCCCCATCCCTCTCTCTGTGTTTCCCTATTTCTTTCTCCTTCCCCCCATTGCAGGGTTAACCTAGAAGATTAACATAATCCACCTTCCCCGCTGCTCACCTCAGCAGGGAAGTGGAATATGCCTTGACCAGCACCTACAGAATGTAGAAAACACAGCAACTCCCAGGGCAGCTTCTCAACATCGCTCAATTTCTCTTCACAATGTCTGTCCCTTCGGTACTAAGAAGACTATCTTTTGCTCAGGGTATTTCTTTTGAGAAAAATGGGACAATGTTTGATTAGCAAACAAAATCTTGACATAGGCTTTCCAGTGGGTTGAAGCAGGACATTTTCAGGAAACAAAGATTGAAGAAATAGGCTACCAACAGACCCCTACCAGAGGGAATATGATAAAGAGAACTCAACGCAGAAGAGAAATGACCCAAATAGGACATTAAAATTCATGAAGGAATGAAGTGAATTTTAATCACAAAGTGATAAAAATGCCAAATTGTGTGGGTAATTGTAAATAAATATTGCTGTTATAAAATAGTCATGTCTTAAGGGGGTCCAAATGTATGGACAATTAAAATGCACAACAATGATGTATAAATCAGGAGGACATAAATGGAATTAAATGTTCTAAGGTATTTCCATTGTCTAGAAAGAAAGTAAAAGTAATGAGTGTTAGATTTTGAAAATTTAAGGGCATAACCTTCCCATGGGCAAAATTCAAGGATAGCTAACCTACCCAAGAATAGTAAAAGACATACAAATTCCTAGTTAATAGGGGCGGTGATGGGAGTGATTATAATAAAAAATTGAAACTTCAGTGTTCCAAAAGAAGAAAAGAAACAAAAACATAAAAGTTTGGGGGACAAGTAGAAAGCACACATTGAGGTTGGTGTGTGTGCACGTGCTCGTGTGTGCACACAGAGACAGGGATTTATATCTGTGTATGTATGAATGTGTATGTGTTTCCAAGCATACAAGTGTTCATATACTTGCAAATTAAATTTTCATGTGTCCAAATTAAATTCCAAATTTAATGATCCATGTGTCGTAGTAAACATTGGAAAATATTGTCAACTGAAACATAATGAAAATGAAGCAGATCAAAATGTCAGGAATGCAACTGAAAACCACACTGAGTACAAAATGTAAAATTTAAAGGCACCTACATTCGTGAAATATCAGGGTACAAAGCAAGCTTCTTAGAAATCAGAAAAAGAAAGTAAAAACTCACATGAATTAGTAGGAATAAGATAACAGAAGTGAAATCAGAACCAAATGAAGGTGAAATAAATGCATAAAATAGAACCCAGCAGAGTCAAAAGTCAATAATTTGAAAAAAAATGTGATATCAATCAGGAAAATTAGAGACAACATAAGGAAGTAACATCCCAGATAAATGATGGGAAATTACTACAGATCCTATAAGCACTTAAAATTTCATGAGAGAATTATGAACACTTTTATGCCTATAAATAGAATGAACACATTTCTACAAATATACAGTATGTTAAAATTGACACTCAAAGAAATGGAAAATATACAGTCTTATTACCACAAAAGAGATCAGACTGGGAACTGAATCACTGATACAAACAAATCTAGAGCCAAAAGGTTTATGTGTATGGCCTACCAAATATTTAAAGAAAAAACAATGCCAGCATTACTCAAAATATTCCAAATATTAGAAAAAGAGGAAGCAGTCATACGTATTTAATGTATTTAACTAGCATAGCCTTTACACTGAAATTCAGGAAGAGAGATGGCAGGCCAATCTCTTTTGTGAACATGGGATCAAAAATATTAAATACAATATTGGCAACATTGAAAAAAAGATAACCGGGTACCTGGGTGGCTCAGTCGGTTAAGCCTCTGCCTTTGGCTCAGGTCATGATCCCGGAATCCCGAGATTGAGTCCTGTTAGGCTCCCTGCTCAGGAGAAGCCTACTTCTTCCTCTCCCATGGCTCCTCTTCCCACTCGTGCTCTCTCCCTCTCTCAAATAAATTTTTACAAAACTGTTACAAAACAATAAGTTAATAGATCATAGCCAAGTTAGTTGGGTTTAACCCAGGAATGAAGACTGGTTTAATAATGCAAATCATTACTTTAACAGAATAAGTGAAAAGCCCTATAATCACTTCAATTAATGCAAAAAAAATTGATTCATGTCAGCATGTATTCATGACATAAACAAGTAAATCAATATTTTGGAAAACTAGAAAAGTAAGGGACTTCCCCTAATCGGATAAGACATATGTGGAAAAGATTTCCAATAATCATTGCATTTAATACTGAAATGCTGAAATCTTTCAAGGTTGATATCTGGATGACGGTCTCTCTCTCCCCCGTTCTATTAATGTGGTACTGGAGGTCCTAGTCAAAATATTTTTTAAAATTATGGAAATAAGTAAAGTTAGGACAAAGAAGCACACCAGAAAAGATGGAATAAAGTTGTCCTTGCTTATTGCACAAAATGAATGTATATATAAAGATGTCACTATTACAGATAAATTAGAAAGAATAAAGAATATAGGAAGGTCTCTGGATATGGGCATGGATATAAAAGAAGCCCACTGCAGTTGTCTTTCCTGGCAACAAAGAATTAATTTCATAAACCTATACAATGTATATAATAGCATAAAAATTAATAATTTTTGTTAATATTGAAGAGAAACATCTAACAAAAGGATGAAGATGTCTAGTCAGACCTCTACCAAATATCAGTGAGGGAAATAAAAGATGTGTACCAAGGTCAGGTAATCTTCCTAGCGCTTCATATCCTTCCTCGCGTTTACCTCTACCCAAAACGTTGTATTTGCTTATTTACACGTTGATTCGCTTATTTACAGTTTCCCGTCAGATGCGCAGCTTTGCCCCGCCCAGTGCCTCAAACACTCCCAGTGCTCAGGAACGGTGGGCTGCTGACCTGCACGGAAGGAGTCCTCACTGCCCAAATGGGGGGACTGAGCCTCCGCCATCTTGGTGGCGTTTCCCACCAGCTGCCATGCAAGACCAAAGTCAGGGAGATAGAGGAGCACAGGGATGCTCCGCTGGCACATCCTAGACATGTGCACTCCTAGGAACACAGCGCCCACCCACGCAGAAGCCCCGCATGAACCCATCTTGAAGCGTCACTGGGCAGGCTCAGCCATCCACGGTGGTGTGGGTTCCTCTCCAAGCCGCACCTGTATGGACTCAGGTATCCTCGTAGCCTGGTGACTTGGGCACTGCTTATCCAGCCCATGCAAATCCTGTGAACCTGTGGCCATGGGGTCTGTTCTCACTGACCCGAGAGCTATTTGCAGGAACCATGGTCTCAGGTCCTTTCTTGGTCAAACTGTGTGGTCCTTGTTAGGTTGTCCTGCACTGGGCTCCTAAGAAAATCCCTCAGAGCAGCTTAGGGAAAATACATGGCCCACTGGAGGGTCCCATTATGTCACAAGACGCTGCCTTTCTTCACCTGCCAGGAAGCCAAGCTCAACGATGCCACATGACACAACCATGTCTCAGGCCACCATATTTCCACCACCCTTGGCTCCAGAATCCAGACGGGAGCAACTTCACCTTCCAGAACGTGATTCCATGGCTTTGCATTGATCCTGCTTGTTCCTGGCAAGTATGCGGTGGAGACAGAGGCAGTTCCTGCCTTTCCCTCTGCTTCGACGGGCCACGACTTCAACGCACGTTCCTTGAAGCCCCTCTGATGTTCCTCGTGCTCACCAAAGGTCCTTTCTTCTCCAGGAGATTCTGGCCACGTGCTTGATTTTCGAGTTGCATTCAAGTTACGTCTTCACCGGTGGGACGTTGAAACACGATCCAGACCATCGTAACTCTGCGCCAGAGTTCGGACATTGCCATAGAAACCACCGCTCTGTGCCCGTGCGTGCTCTCGGAAAACGAACGTGTAGACACGTCTTCATCGTTATGGAGCAAAATTGCAGGGGTGGGACTAGTTGGACAATGGAGACCCAGATGGATTCCTCATGGCCTGTGAGGGAGGGTACCCTGCTTTGTTCGGTGGAGCCCTCTCTTAGCATTGCCCAAAATGGGGCACCCTCAGACAACCACAGTGGGACCCTCCCACTCGGCCAGCCAGCCTCTGGAATTTGGAACTTCCCCTCAAAATAAAGCCTTGTCGTCTAAGCATTCAATTTAAGGACCCCTTGGTGTTATTTTTGAACACTGGAAGTTAATAATAAACATCACCTTTGTTTTGTGATTTTTTTACCGAGTTGATTTAAATACCCCTGACAGCCCCAATCCAATCTTCCCATCCAAACTGACAAGCGTGACATGCATCTCTGCGTACAAGCTCTCAATTATGCATAATCCAATGTTTTCTAGGGTTTTAATTGAATCACTAGTCTCAAACTTGTTATTTTTAATTTACAACATTTGATTTCTGACACTGGCCCCTCTATGTCATAAATTATGCAGGCGAGAGCCTTAGTTGTGTGGGTGATTAAAAAAAACTAATTAGGCATGATTAAAAAAAACTAAAACAGAGACCTCTTAAATATGTGCATGTTACCATGCAGAGGAGGCTTATTTCGCTGGAAATGCCTCATTTTCTTTCTAAGAGATTATGTTCAGTTTCGTACAATTTGATTGATTTTGACAGAAATGAAAGAAAATGTAGGATTTTTTCCCCCTTCCTGAATATATACCAGAAATTGCATTACATGGCCCGTTGATGTGGATTTCTCCCACAGCTCATTGAATATAATTTTGTTAAGTGGGCAGGAAAACGAACATGAAGAAAACGCAATGTAATCCAGCATTTTCTTTGGCACGGGGAGCGAGGTCAGGACAGGGCTGTGCGTACCCCACAGGATCGACAATTAGAGTTATTGCCCTTTCAAGCTCCAGCTAATGACAGGGCGGAGGAAAAAGTACAGGGAAAGTGTAACTTTTCTGAAACGAGGACTCCAGCTAGCGCCGCGGGAGGCTGGTGACGTGGGGTATTCTCTTGGAGGCCGAGGGTTTACGAGACTGGGGCCGAGGCTGGCATAAGTCCACGGACATCCCACAGCTGTTGCTTTTGTCCAAACTACACCCAGCTTCCCTCTTTTCCCATGGAAGCCCGCTTCCTTCTTGCCTTTGTCTCTCTCCACCCCCCGAAGGCACTGGCAACAAGCAAAACGGAGCCCTTCCTCATCCTCCTGGGACGTTGCCATCTGCCAAGCGGGTGACAGCCCCAAAGCATGTTGGGGGAAACCTCCCCTTCCTGTTCATTCTGAATTGCATTTAGAAGACAGAATCACATCGAAAGTTTGGGAAGCAGGTACCGAAGACCGGGGGCACCTGAGAGAACTCAACCAAAGACTGCGCACAGCGCTCCACGTGAGGAACTCCACGGACCAACAGCGCACTTCCCTTCTCAGAGCAAATGAAGTCTTCCTGCGAGCCCTGCACACGGGGAATTGTCATCATTCTCTTTTCCCTCCTATTCTCCTTGGTCTGCCCAACGGAGGGTCTTCCTAAAGAAGCAGAATCCGCAGGCCTGCGTTTGGTGATGAATTGTGTGGATCAGACGCTGAGATTTCCAGCCTCACAGAGCTTACGACTCAATGAGAAAGAGTTGGGCCAAATGCAGTCATCCAACATGAGGGTCAGGTCAAAATAAAAATAGTGCAGTCCTATGAGCCACCCTTGGAATGAAACCCAGGTGTGTCCATTGCTTCTGCCTCACCCTACGACCATTCCCTTTCAGGCCAGAGAGAGAAAAACAAAAGTAGACGAGACGCAGAATTCATGTCCTCCACAGAGATTCCCAATATTTAGAACCTGGTTCTCTGAGTCATTTCTCGTTTTTGGCATGAACCCGGGTGTCCCTTCCTTCTGGGCGTGTTGACTTCACCTTCACCCTCACACTGGAAAGGTGTACCTCACGCGTAAAATGATGGCAACACGTGAGTTGTGATCAACGGAAACACAACGATGAATTCCCACCTTCGTCCTCTGTCACTTTACCGTGAATGCTGGCCAATCACACATGGGCTTGTCATCCCCGGACGTGTGGTGCACATATTCACACAACTGGATTTCTATTTTTTTTTTCAGCCAGAAAACATGGCGGCTATAGCTTGAACAATCACCAATGGTCTTTACCAGGGACGAGACTGCATTTGTTTGGCTGGTTGGTTTCAACCACGGGAAATGTCTGAAAGCAGTGATCAAAGGGGGTGAGAAACGAAGTAAACTAAAGAAACTGGGACGTGCAAGAAACAAATGGTGAAGCATGCTGGCTGGTCATCCTGGTCTCCTCCATGTGGGCTCCCACTGACAAAACACAATCGAAATAATGAGCATAAGCATTATTGACTCCAGCGTTCATGTTTTAATGGAGTCCAACGAGTTGGCTGTGCCACCATGAGTCATTTTGAAGTGATGGGAGCAAGTGACGCATAGGGCACTTGAGGTCGCCAATAAAACCAAAGTCGCCAGGATACCGATGGCCATTGGGTGCGTAAATCCAAAGCCAAGATCCCTCCTTGGCTTTGCATGTGTGCAACAGCCCATTGTCTTTTATCTCACATACGTGTTGGGATAGTTCCCAGGTGATTCCATCCTCCACCTGCACACTTACCTACATAGTGCAAGTGGAAGCTGGATTTCCTGTTGCCTTCATTTCTTTGCTCCTCCTTTTCTTTCCTTCTCCCCTTCTTTCTTTCCTTCCTTCCTTCTTCAGTCAGATTGCTCAGAAAATAATAAAAATGCCTCAGCCTTGGGAGCTGGCCTTTCCAGACTCACTACTTAGCTTCATTACCAAAATAATTGACCATTCCCGGCCTCTCGCAATTTAGCATCAGGAGCAGAATGCCAAGTATTCACACACACCCGCACGCTCATGCACACACACATATGCACACACGTACACACACTGTTCTTTACGCTGAATGAGAATCCTTCGTCATGCAATTACGGGTTCATATTTACAGCTCCAAGCTCAAGGGGAAATGTGGTGCACACAGCATGTATCAAACCTTTGCCAAGACCTCATTTCTTAGGCTAATACGTGGTCACATGTGAGAGGATGACGTGGCTGAAGGGGAATTGAGAAGCTAATTCCTCTGTGTGCTTACCCAGGACCCTCTTCCACATGAAAGGGACACCTTTGTGTGTCCCACAAGAAGTCAACTCTATGCTGTGGGATGTCCTGACCTCCCTAAAGTCCTCTCCAGGCCCAGTGTCCTTCACTCCATCCTCGGGTCTGTCCAGGTGGTGTCCATCCACAAGACAAACTCTCCCCGACCACCCTGCCCCACAAGACCCCCAGACCAGCAGCAAAGAACATGGACTCCCACACCACACATTGGAGGATCACACCAAGCCATCCCAAACTTTCACCTACAATTCCTTACCTGTAAGATGGGAATGAGATGCATGGTGTCCCAGCTGCCTCATGTAGCACAGCAGTTCTTGGGCAGAAACAGCACAGTGACCCTAGATAGGACCTTCTGAGGCCAAACACAAAACATTTTTGTGAATTCATTGCTCCCTTGAAGCTGTTCCTAGACAAGGGGTGGGGAGGTGGGTTAACAAATCCTTCATCAAGCCTGTGAAATGCGGTCACCTGCTCGGCTCTATGCTGTCTGAGGTCAGCCCCATCCATGACTCCAGTTGGAAACTGACATCATTTTCCTCGATGCCTAGTGTCCCACCAACCATCTACACGTTCATGTCCTCTTGTCTCAGTCATCAATCCACATCCCATGTGAGAAAACCCGGGGCCCGTGTTCAACACATCTCCTCCAAATTCCACTCCTTTTCATCTACATTTATAATCGAAAGTGTCCTAGACCCAAGAGCTGACCCTTCTTGTCCATTCATTCGTAGAGTGAATCATTTATTTGCATCCCGATGGATCATAGATTTTAATCTAATTCTACGGGTCAAATCCAATAAGTCACTACTCATTTTGCTACTCAAATTGCTGCAGCTTTGGCCATTGGGATATTCTTCAGGTTGACTGCTTTCATCTTTGGGATGAGCGCCATCTTGGGTTTTTTTGAGCACATTGTCCCCACCGCCATTCCACCCAGGTGCTGGTCCAAACACCTGCCTTGATACCACCACCCAACCTGGGCGCCATTGTTTTCAATCATCACCTATCACCCCACTCAGAGAGGGGTCGGGCACCTCCACCCTTCTAGGCAGAAAGAGCACATCCAGCATCACAGAGTCACTGTCCACTGCATGAGGCCATGTACCCCAGGAGGACAAACCCTCCTGTCCCCCCATAGGCTTGGTTTTCCAACCGATTGGGTTGAGAAAGCAAATTCTCCGGGAACCCGGCAGACAGTTCAAGCTGGCGTGACGTCCACCCGCATAGCCTGGGGTCCTTATGTGCAGCTGGAGGGACATTGGCGGTTCATCCCTCTTGTTCTAGAACACATCCTCCTCCTGTCTACGAAGCCTGACTCCTGTAAACCCATCACCAGCGACCCCAGCCAGATGTGACCACACACAAGCATGGAGCTCTGATACACATGCTTGCATCCAGGAGGCCCGAGTCCTACGGTTTCTGAGGCCAGGGGACTCAAGACTTCTCAAGCATCGCGGCTTGGCATATACATATTTCATATTAAAAAAATGAGACATGAAAAACCAACCCAAACGGCTCTTATTTATGAGCGGAGAAATCCAAAAGCTGACCCGCGCCTTCCAGTCTGTGCCAGGGCCATGAAAAAGCAATGATCCACTGAAGTTAGCAGGCTCATCTCCAGGGACGTTGTTACGGGCTCATAAAAAGTCAAATTGCCCTTCCTCGAGCTCACAAATAATTTATATGTATCGCTTGTGTCAACGTCCTTGCTTCCGCCTGCTGGGCTGACCACCTACCCACACGCCAACGGATTAAGACAGGACAAGACCCGACTGCGTATCAGGAGGCAGCCCCGATGCCGGGCCTCCAGCTGCCGCGCATCAATTGCGCGCCCTGCGTGAGAAAGCAAATGCCTTCCCGCGATGCCACCTTGCACGTTTACAACCCAATAAACTTCTCGCGGGTGCACGCGGCGTCTGATGACAAACACATCTTTACCAATTTGGTGCATGTTCCGGTGCTCGCCATCCGCGTTGAATCATAAAATGCGGGGAGGCCTGCGGAAAGGCAGTTTTTGTGGAGGGCCTCCGCGGCGTGTGCAAACGGCGGCCCACGGAGACGGGAAGGCCTGCACGGTCGTCCGCGTGCACCGCTCGGGCCGCTCCCCCTGCAAGGCGGGCAGGGCAGGGCAGGGCAGGGCAGGGCAGGGCAGGGGGGCAGGTCTGCAACACTGCGGGGCATTCATGCTTCCACAAAGCGCAGGGCAGCCCTGTGGGCGTGAGTGTTTTTATGACATTTGCGAGTGTTGACCTGGCTTTTTAACGGCGGGCAATAAAATGCATGCTAATTAGGCGCCGCGGTGCAGAGCGGCTTCATTCTGGGGTGAGCGGATGACCGCAGGGCAGGGGGCGTGTAGAGACGGCCCCGTGCGCAGCCTCACGTGCACACCTCGCCTGGTCCTGCGTGCTGCTAAAAACCTATTTCAGCCCAAAGTGAGCGTGCTGTGCATCGTGCACGCAGGAGCGGGAAGCGGAGACTGAGCCCATCTCAGCCCGTTGTGCCCGCAGCTCATGCTTGCACACCCGGGCCGCAGGCCCTGCGCTCAGGGCTTCCCTCCCAAGCTCCAAGCGTAAGATTGCGGGCTCCATCTTTAATATTCAAATGGTGCCCAGGACCGCTGAAAACAATTTTCTCTCCCAGACGCATCCTTCCTGCAATATTGCGGGGGACAAGCCGCCCCGCGTCCGCATTAAGGGAGAAGCGACAAGTCTCGTTTCCAGCGCAGCGCATCCATCTGTGTGATTGCCCGGGGCCCCCGCCGGGGAGGGTCAGACACGGATCCTGAACCGCCCCGTTAGCCGCCGGGTGACGGAGCTGCCCGCGGCCCGGCGAGCATCACTCACGCCCAAGAACGCCTCGCAAAGGGTTGGTTCTGGGTATTTTTCACGACACGGGCTATTAAGGAGCCTGGCGAGGAGCCAGTTTAATCTGGGCCTTGCAGACGTGGCTGAGTGCGGGTCCCCGTCTTCCGGCGCCTTTCTGGGGAGGGGTCCCCACCCTGGGTCTGAGTCTGTGCTGGAGCTTTCGAGCCGGATTGGGGTCTGGGTCCTGCAAATGCATCTTCACGGGAGCCTTGAAAGTCACCTCTGGTGGCTACTTGCCACAGGGCAGCAGGTGCGACCCGGGGCTCAGGGCTCAGGGCCCTGGGACACCCCCCCCCCAGATACACCGTCCTTGACCCAGTTGCCATCCACCTGTAGAAGCATCAGACCCCACAGAGGATGCCATAGGCAGGAAAGTCCTGGCCATGCCCGCCTTTTCCGGAACCATGCAGAACACGCCACTCGTCTCTGCGTCTCCACCTCCATAAAACCCTCCAACCCGCTTTCACAATTATTCCTTTCCCCCTTCCTTCTCGAAGCTTCTCTTTGTTGCCGGATTCCCACCTCACCAAGTTACGTCGCCTGCCGTGCTGCTTGGGAGACGCTGTTCACGTCTGGTTGAGGTGAATCGAAATGCAAAAGTACCCAAAATAGCACGCATGCCGGACTTTAATGCCCTTTGCGCACTCTGGTTTTCGGGCCACACGTGCGACCGAGCAGCAAACTCACACACACAAAAGAAACAAAAAAATCAGAGTTTTCCGTCACTGGCCGTGCTGTATTCATTGTATGTGATGCTTTGAAAAAAAAAAAAAAAGTCATCAAGGAAACCACCGTTAGCTGAGAAATCAATCATCTCCTGACCCTCGCACATTGGGCGCCTACAGTTTGCACACAGGCTGCACCGCTGCCCTCGATGACAACAGTGATTTTTTTTTTTTTAACATGGAGCCCAAAGGAGGAGATTCCTCGCTGTAAACACTTCTGGAAACTTGCCTCTGTGGGAGAGGGGAGGTAGCAGGCAGGATGGGCTCGCTGGCTCAGGGTTTGCACATCCCACGTGCAATCGCGCGGCTTCTCGTGCATTAAAATACTGGGTGGGGACGTGTACCTCCCTCACTCCCGCCCGTCCACGCCGCTGGCACCTGCTCTGGGATGCAGGCTTTCTGGGGAGGGAGCTCAGATGCTCCCAGAGCGAGAGGCAGGATGTTCTTCCCTCCTCACCTGCGGAGAGAGAGGCTGCGGGACCTTCTGCAGAAACGGTGAAATGTCTCCAGGAAATGCACAAAGGCCAGGAAAGGTGGGTTCTCAGTGTGCACACCTGTTTCCAGAAACTGTCCTACACACATGTGCACACACGCGCTCAGACACAAATGCACGCACGGCAATGCCCCCCTGGGGTCCGTTGTGGCCTGTCATCTATGCACGGTGACACCAACCATGTCACCAGCATCCCTCGGGCATCTACTCTTCGCTGGCATCCACCCTCCCCTTCCCTGTACTGTGTCCTGCCCGAGCTGGCCATGTGCTTCTCTGACGAATGCACCATCGGGGCTCGTGTGCCGCTCACACCGGGAAGCCTGGCTCGTCGCCATGTTGGTGGGACGCAGCCCATCTTCCGTGGTGTGGGCTCTCCAAAGTGTCCGGCACACTTTGTGGCTACACCTGGGGCACCTTGCAGAGCAGGGGTCTGTGCACCTACTATTTGCAGGGAAGGGGTCTGTGCACCTACTGTTTGCAGGGCAGGGGTCCAGGTACCTGCTGGTTTGCAGAGCAGGGGTCTGTGCACCTACTGTTTGCAGAGCAGGGGTCCATGCACCTGCTGGTTTGCAGGGCAAGGGTCTGTGCACCTACTGTTTGCAGGGCAGGGGTCCAGGTACCTGCTGGTTGGCAGGGCAGGGAGCTGTGCACCTACTCTTTGCAGGGCAGGGAGCTGTGCACCTGTTGGTTTGCAAGGCAGGGGTCTGTGCACCTACTGTTTGCAGGGCAGGGGTCTGTGCATCAGTGGAAACATCACCCCCTCACCCACCCTTGCGTCCTTCTGTGGCTCCACGCTCCATCCTGATCCATGGGCTGCCACATTCACCTGTCTCGAACGTGAAGCTCTGGCTTCCCCCGACTTTGTTTCCAGGCGGATTCAAGAGCACAGTTCTGGAATATTCCGCGGTGCCTCAGAAAGTGAGCACACGGGGCAGCCTTCTGGGATAAGTAGCCTCCGTCCGTGTGCGAAGCCACAGGTGCTTATGCGTGTTTGCAGTGGGGGCCTAGGAGTATCTCGGAGGAAGACGCAGGTGACCTGGGGGTCGACGCTTTTGCACTGAGGGCGGGGCTGGGGTCGTGGAATTGGCGGAGCTCAGAGAAGGCAAGATGACAAAACTAAAATCAGCGACAGAACGCATTCTGTGGTCATCACAGCGGGGACTCGGTCACAGCAAGTGTCCGCAGCCGTCACGTCGCCACCGACGTCTGGTAACACGTATTTTGCAGATTTCACAAAAACAGGTGACCCTTCCCCACCCTGAAAACACCGCGTGGGCCCCTCGAGGGGGCGGAACAGCCCTTGAGTGTGCAAGAGAAGAGGCTCGTCCATCTAGGGGGTGGGGTGGGGGGGTGAGAATGCACCTCTGAAAGTTCGCGTTAGCGGTGGAAACTACGGCATGCTCAGCTAATTTTAAATTTCATGCGAACAGAGCGTTTCCTGGGATATACTTATACTTAATTTTTTTTTATTTTAAATTTGCATTTAAAGGCCTCGTGGGGACGCAATTTACTCCGTGTGTTCCCGGTTTGTGTCAACTGCAGACCTCCCTGGCGTCCTCTATTTTGTCCGCAGATTCTGGAGCCTCAGGCGGGGAACGGGTCCACATGGGGAGTGACCTCGCTTTGTCTGTCGCGCAGGTGTATCCGTGAGCGGACGCTCCCCTGGTCGAAGGATGAGGCTGCTCCTTGTTCATTGATTTTAGAGGAAAGGAGATATGATTTCATTCGCTTCCTTTTTGGAGTTTTTCCCCTTAATCAATGCAAAATGTATATTATTATTATTATTATTAATTATTATTATTATTATTGCACCGAGAACAGACATTTCATGTGCACTTCACACATACAGACAACTGAACCTCGGGGTGCTCCCTCCATCCCGAAGACGTAAAACACCCAAGCATAGTGAGGACAGGCCTCTTGCGGGGTCCCCTGCTGGGCGGCGTTTATGGGATTTCAGGCAAATCGCGAGACGCAGATGTTTTCGGACGTTTGGCTCACGGGGACCAGTGTTAGCTGGGTTCGCTCTGTGCTGCGTGCACCTCCCGGGAAGAGGACACTCATGCGTACGATCACTGTCCGGTCGGCTGGGTCGCCCCCCGGGGGTCTCCAAATGGTGCAATCTGCCCCGAATTTCACAGCAGTGGGAAGCATCACCTCTGCCCGTGCGGCTGGCAGCCTCCCAGGTACGAGGAGGAGAATTAACGTCTTTACCTCATTATTTTGCTCCACATTTCTGAAAAAAAAAATCCTTAACGTCATTTTTATTTTCAAGATGACGGACGGTAACGGCCTGGCAACCACGGAGAGCGCCAACGGCGGTCTGCAATACTCGGGGACCCCTTTCTCCGACACCCACTCCCCCGCCCCCGCTCTTGGGGGCTGGACCCTCCCCAGAGCCCGTGTTCCAACCCACCAGACCCAGCCCCAAGCCGACAATTAAAGACTCATTCAATTTCTTCCCGTGATTGGTGCAGAAATGGGCCGTTTCATCGTTAAAAGTTACCGTTTAACATTCTCGAAGCGTCGAGTCATTACCATGCGCTCAGCGCCTCGCATCGAAATTATATTTCAAATAGAGATGCAGCCCCAGACTTACACGGAATAATTATTATTATGAATAATCAGCGATCGTGGCTTCGGGTTTCATCCAAGAAACTCGTGCCATTAGGACCCTGGGAGTAAAAGTGGAATAGAAATCAGTCGTGTGAGTAAATAAGCCAGTGTTTTCTCATCCATCTGTACTCAAAGAGACCGCTCCGTCCCGACCTCTACATTAATTGATTTCATCTTCCATTTTGGTTTTTTTTTTTTTTTTTTTTTTTTTGTGGTTCTTGTCATGATCACAAAACTGATTAACATGCAAAATACCTAGATTTTGTGATGCAATGGTTCATTCAAAGGCATGGCCGTTCTTGCCGAGTGGACAGTCCAGGCGTGGGCAGAGCTTTCCCACCGTTCACACAAGCCTCGGTATTCCCAACCCACACATTCATGTGCGCGCCACCTCCTAAAGGAACGAGCACCATCCGAGGGCTCCCATCCGATATCAAGCACATCTTAAAGTTATTCTCAAATAAGCCAAGGAAAGAAATCCAGCTGTGCTTATTTGCATCCATAAAATTATTATTTTTTTACATCAATAAAATTCTTAATGCCTTTTTCTTCTAATTCCAAATTAAAAAAAAATTCAGAGTATTATGCTTACAAAGAGGAAGTGGCTTTCCACAAGCCGAGGCCAACCCCCTATCTTGAGAATCAGCAGAAAGAATTTGGCCACTCTTTTAAAGTTTTTCTTTTTTTAAGATTTTATTTATTTATTCATGGGAGACACACAGAGAGAGGCAGAGACACAGGCAGAGGGAGAAGCAGGCTCCATGCAGGGAGCCTGACGTGGGACTCGATCCCGGGACCCCAGGATCACGCCCTGAGCCCAAGGCAGATGGTCCGCCACGGAGCCACCGAGGTGTCCCAAATTTAATCATTCTTGTACAAGACCCTTTTCCAAATGCCACAGACTGGGGATTCCAGAAAAAATTTTAAAAATTAATATCTCACAGGAGTGCCCGACAAGATTTATCTCAAACGCTTGCATTCTACATTTTTATTTCTTAAAAACAGAATTTAAGATTTTCTTATTCTTGATTATTTTTATTTTTTTATTTTATTTTTTTATTTTTTTGCTGAAACAGACCATCACCTTGTTATTCCTACCCCAGACAATGTGGCGAATCTGCAAAAGTTGGAAAGTCGGTTGACAATGGCTCACCGCTGGCCCTGGAAACGTGTGTGGGAGAAAATCCTGCCTGTCTTTACCCAACGGCGATGTTTCTTCTTCCTCAGTGCACTTCGGATTCGGTGCCAGTTCCCACAGCACACGTACAATTAATACTTCAGGACTCGGTTACAGTTAGGACCTCCTGCGTGCAGTAAAGCCGCAGGGATTTTTTCAGATGCGTTGTAAATGCCCCCGCACGTGCCACCCGCAACCACGTCAATCCCACTCCGCGTCGATGCTTCCTTCGCACGTCATTCTTGCTCATTTGCACCGTGGGGTCTGGCCTTTCCTCAATCTTGGCGTGATAACTCGGCTTTCGGAACTCACGAGACGCAGGTGCCCCGCGTATGTGTGCAAACGCACATTACAGCCCCAGAAATGATTGCTCCAGAAAGACTAATCACCAAATGCAAAAACACCCGTGCGTTATATTGAAAAAAAAAAAATCCGAAGCACACATCAATAATACATAAAAATAATAAAACAATATGAAATCCAGAGTGGATCAAATTGAAACGAGCATTCCTTTAACCGAGCTAGTTGTCCTGCCCTCCACCCCTATCCGGTCCCCACCTACTTTTGTTCAGCATCTGCTGGCTGCAAGTCCTGACACACGGGTCTGTGGATGTTTGCACGTGATAACCGAGTCTGTTTTGAGCTCCAGCGGGCTCTGATCACTATACCCACTTTTATTTCTGAGCAGTTAAATAAACGCAGAGACTGGTGTCTACGTTCACAACTACCAGATGGAGGAAACCACCCCCCACTCCCCACCTCTGGCCCGAAAACTCTTTAGCTCATGTCTCATCCCGTGCTTGGCATTTCATGCCAATAACTGTGTTTTGCTTTTATTTGCAAAAGTGTGAAGATCACACTGATACCAAATCAGGGGTAAGATGGAGGAAGAGTGAGCACAAGCCCCTTTGGGAGGCACTCGACTGGTTGAGGAGGAGGCATGGCAATGCACTAGTCTATATAAAAATACCAATATATATATGTATAATTTAAGAACTGTAGGGATCCCTGGGTTGCTCAGCGATTTGGCGCCTGCCTTTGGCCCAGGGTGTGATCCTGGAGTCCCGGGATCAAGTCCCGCATCAGACTCCTGGCTTGGAGCCTGCTTCTCATTCCTCCTGTGTCTCTGCCTCTCTCTCTCTCTGTCTATCATAAATAAATCAATCAATAAATCTTAAAAAAAATAAAATAAAAATAAAAACTGTATACATAAAAATACATAATTCACCCCTCACCCCCGACCCCAGTGGCTCACAGTTTTTATGGTTTCACACATGCCTTCCGGAACTGAGAACTAAAGAATCATACATGGGAACCTTGTGTTCCTTTGGGGTGTGCAAGTACCTGTGGCCACATTCCGTCTCCTGCAGGGATGCTCCTCTCTGGGAGAAATCCTGGTCCATGGGCAAGGCCGCGGGAAACACGTCTGCTCTGCCCACGCCCACCCAGTTTGCACCAGTGCAGTCCCGGCTCCCAGCCTGGCTTTACCACGTCTTGGGACCTGGTGCCTCGAGGCTGTAACTTGGTTCCTGGTAATCGCTGGTTATGTCAGCTGCACGTTCCCAGACTCAGCCAAGGCTGTGGGGGGTCTGTCTGCATCTTGTGAGCCATCACACTGTGTGTGTATGTGTGTCTAAGTGTGTGCATATGTGCCAGTGTGTGCACATGTTCTGGTGGGCATGCATGGCATACGCTGGTGCACATGTGGGTTCACACACATGAGCTGCTATGTGTGCGTGCATGTGTTAGAGTATATATGTTGTCTGTGCAAATGCTGGTGCACATCTGCGTTCACACACACGAGCTGCTCTGTGTGCATGTATGAGCTAGTGTATTTATGTTGTGTGTGTATATGCTAGTGTACATGTGTGTTCACCTACATATTCTGGTGTGTGTGCATGTGTGGGACTGAGTGCATCTGCTGGTGTGTGTGCAGATGCAAGCACATGCATGTGTTCACACATACATGCTGGGGTGTGGCCATGTGCTGGTGTGTATCTGTTTTGGCAAGTGTGTATATGTACACATGTGGGGGTGTGTGCATGCATGCCTGATGTGTGTGCATGTTCTGGTATGTGTATATGTACCTAAGCTGTGGCATGTGCGTGTTCACACACATGTGCTGGCGCATGTGCATGCCTTGCTGGTGTGCATGCCTGTTCTGGTGTGTGTATATGTTCTGATTTGTGTGCATGTGCTGCTGCATGTACATGTTCACACACGTGCTGGTGTGTGTTAGTGCGTGTACATGCACTGGTGTGCATGCGTATGCTGGTGTGTGTATATATTCTGCTATGTGTGCATATGCTGGTGCATGTGTTTACACCAATGTACTGGTGTGTGTGTGTGCATGTGACATTGTGTGCATACGTTGTGGTGTGTGTGCACATGCGGGTGCATGTCTGTGTTTGCACACGTGTGCTGTGCATGCATGTGCTGCGGTGCGTGCACATGCGCCTCCCCAGGACTCCTCTGAACCCCAGGAACCACCCCGCCCGGGGTTCCTGGCCCCTGCGCGTGGCTCCTGGCCCCTCCGTGCCTTGAGCATCCCGTCCGCAGGCCCCTTCAGCCACCTCCCTTGGCCTCCTGCTCGACTCCACTTCTCATTATTCCCCTCACCTCTCTTTGGATTGGAGAGGAAAAAAGTAAACCTTTTGGAAATGAACGAATCATTTCAAACTCCGCGAGGGGCCGGGTGGAAACACGTGCGCCCCGCTTCCAAGCCAGGCTCACCGGGGAAGGCCGGGACGCGTCCTAATTAGGTTTGCTCGCACACGGCGCGTATATTAATAATGTTTTTCTATGTAAAGGAGAACATTTTTTTCTGACCTCTTGGCGCGCGGGAATCAATGAGGAGTTGATAAAGCAAAGTTCACGGCTGCCTGCAGTGAAGCCGGCGTGATCTGTTTACCCACGGAAGCCTTGACGTGTCAGGGCGATTCTGAAATGATTTATAGACCACCACCCCACGAAATCATTTAAAGTAGATTAGATTCGCAGGACAATCCCTTCTAATATGACAAGCTGATGGAGCCTGACAGGTAACTAGGTTAGTCAGGATGGCAAGCAAGTTCAAGAAATTCGGATTAAATTAAAATATTAATGGTACCGTCGGGAGAATAAGATTGAATCGCATTCCTCGAATTCAGGATGAGGCCCGAGATGCAAATGCGGGGCGGGCGGGGCGCCAGGGGAAGGTGTCTCCGGCTGAGCAGCAAAGCGGGAAGTGCATTCCAATGAAACGGGAGGTGCAGGGGGGCACCTCCGGCTGCTGCTGCTGCTGCTCCCGAGGTCTGGGGGACACCCCTGCTGCCGGGCTCCGGGGACGCACGTGCATGCAGCCTGGCCTCCCGCCTCCTGCCATGATGCAGGTGACCCCCTCCCCGCGGCCTGCGTCCTCCGCTCCTGGCTCTCCCCCACTGTCACACGCCTCTCCCGGTGCCCCTTGGCATGAAGGAACATCTAACCCGATATGGAAATCGGCACTCGCTGCATCGCAATTTCCACACACCCCTTCCGGGGAAACCACTGCCTCCGACCTTGGCTGCCTCCACTTGGCTTTTTTTTTTTTTCTTTCCTTTTTTTTTTTTGTCTTCCCCTCTTCCTATAGAGAGAGAGAGAGAGAGAGAGAGAGAGAAAAGGGGGAAGCAAGCATCCTACCTGGGCCACAGGGAAATGAGATCGGGTCGGCCGCCTGCATGGACTCATTCATGTCTAAACCCCGTAAGGACACCCAGCTCAGTCGTATCTGCTCCCCCTACAATCGCCTTCTGAGTCCCCTGGACAAAGTTTGCCCGGGACCCTGTGCCTGTTGCTAAACCCAAACCTCCAGGGGACAACCCACGGGGCATCTATGTATTTATTGACTAATTAGTTTATTGATTTATTTGGGGTATTTTTTTTGGACATGCAGGTTCTCCATGGCTTCAGCGAACATTTGGCTGCCTGTCCCGGCAGGGAAGCGAGTCTGTGTGTGCGTTCGGGGTTGTTGGGGAAGTCGTGCAAAAACATGGTCCTTAAAACCCGGAAACGCTCCTGCAAAAAAAAAAAAAAAAAGAAAAAGAAAAGAAAAGACAACAACAACAACAACAAAAAACAAACAGACCTTTTTTTCCTTTCTCTCTCTCTCTTTTTTTTTTTTTTTTGGAAGGCCAGGCTTGGAGCAAGCGGGGAGCTCTCTGGTTTTACATGGAGCCTCCCCGCGTGTTCTTATGAAATGTGGGCGTTGATAGAGCCGAGACCACAAATCCTTTGTCCCATGCCGGGGACAGGGCTCCAGATCAGCTTCGGAAAGGTTATGGACAGAGATCAATAGTTTTTAACACAGGGTCCTATCTTATTTTATTTTATTTTATTTTATTTTATTTTTATTTTTTATTTTTATTTATTTTTATTTTTATTTATTTTTATTATTTATTTTTATTTTTATTATTTATTTTTATTTTTTATTTTTATTTTTATTTTTATTCATTTTTATTTTATTTTTATTCATTATTTTTATTTTTTATTTTTATTTATTTATTTTATTGAAATTCAATTTGCCAACATATCGTATTGTATTTTATTTTTTACATCTTGAGCATGTGAGCAAAGTCACACAGGGGTGCAGAATTGGGCAGGGGAGCTGCAAGTGCCCGGTGTGGATGACGGGGAGGCCACAACACAAACGTGGCCCATGCTGGCTCGTCCTCGGTTGGGGCTCAGTGTCCACCACGCAGGCCCCCGCGGGACAACATCCCTAATCACAGGGTGGCCACACCCCACAGGTGACTTCTCCCTTGGGAGCTGCCCCCGATGGCCCGACAGAGCTCACCTCCGGTGCTGGTGCCGGGTTCACGCTGCGGCTGCTGCACATGGATAACCCCTTGTGCTTCGTCATTGAGAAAAAATTTCATTTAGAAAAAAAGTTTTTTTAGGAAAAACAAAATAATGTTCATTCAGGCTACCGGAGGCCCAGAATTCTTTGCTGCCTTGAGACCCGGACATATGAAAACATTTTTTTTTAAGATTTTATTTATTTTTTCATGAGAGACCCACACAGAGAGAGAGAGAGGCAGAGACACAGGAGGAGGGAGAAGCAGGCTCCACGCAGGGAGCTCGATGTGGGACTCGATCCCGGGACTCCAGGATCGGGCCAAAGGGAGGTGCTAAACCGCTGAGCCACCTGGGCTGCCCTATGAAAACATTTTTAATGACTCAGTGATTCCTGGTAAGAAAGGAAAGCATCGGCGACTGTGGAGAAAGGGAAGCATAGCTTCAAAACACAAGACGGGAGACGGAACCGGGAAAGAAGGCAACGGGAGTGGAGTGAATTTGCAAGTTCGGCAGCTGCCGTGTTTGCTCCAGGTGGCAGGGACGGGGATACAGACCTGGTGTGCAGGGCTTGTCCGGTTCCAGCCGCGTCTGGCCTGTAAACGCCACCGAGCACAGGCCGCAGGGGGCGGCCTGCAGAAGGAGGTCCCCACGCCCAGCGCAGAAGGCACGCCGGCGTTTGCAGTCACGTAGACACGTGTGCACATGGAACGTGAGCCCGGTGTGCATATTCGTGTCTGTTTGCAACCGATGCCTCCTGGCCACCTGGGCATCAGGACAGGACACGAGGCCGGGAGTGGGCCCAGGCTCCGCTGGGTGGCCCTCCGGGAGGCCCCGTAGTCCCCAGCTCGGCAGCCGTGAAGGCACTGCAGGTGGGGACTCGAGGCCGGCAGGTGGGGACAGGGCCCAGCACAGCCAGCGCAGGTGGGCACGGAGTCCCTGGGCGGGGTCGGCAGCGGGAAGCCTGCCACACACTAGGAACGCACTCGGGCCCAGACGCTGAAGCCTCCTGGACCACCTCCGCTTTGGGGCCGTGGTCACGTTGGCTTATGAGGCATAATCCTCTCATCGCAGTTTTCCTTAGAAACCATGTGTTACTGCGCATTTTTAAAAAGACTTTTAGCAATAGGTGATGCGTACTGATAAATTTTACCAATATAAACATAATATATTTTGTATAGAGATATAGGTACAGGTGGACATGATGATCCATATAGATACAGATACAGGTGTAGATCCAGATAGATACAGATATAGATCAATACAGAATCAGGTATAGATACACATGTGGACGCAGATATAGTTACAGATTCATATACAGTTATAGAAACAGATACAGATATAGATAGAAAAATAGATACAGATGCAGTTAAACACATACATGTAGATACAGATACACATACAGTTACAGATATAGATACAGATACAAATGTAGATCCATATATAGATACGCATACAGGTACAGGTATAGATACAGATATTCAGATAGAGACACAGACATAGATACAGACACACATACACCTACAGTTGCAAATATAGATACAAATACAGAAATAGATACAGATAAATGTATAGATACAGACACAGATATAGATACAGATACAGGTATAGATATTGATACGGTAAAAAAAATAAATAAATAAGATATTGATACAGTTACAGATAAGGATACAGATATAGATACACATACACATAGAGCTATATAGTGATACAGGTATAGATACAGATATTCAGATACAGATACACATATACAAATGGATACAGATATAAATACAGTTATAGGTGCAAATACGCAGACATATATAGACACAGACACAGGTGTTCATACACACACAGATAGAGATGTGCACACAGAGATACAGATATAGATATAAATATAGATATGTAGAGATACAGATACATATAGATACAGACACAGACCAAGATACGGGTACACACATAGGCATAGGTATAGATACACATACGGATACGGGTCTAGATACAGATATTCAGATAGAGACACACATAGATACAGTTACAGATATAGATACAGACACAAATACAGACTTAGATATAGATACAGATACAATATACATATAGATACAGGAAGGGATACAGACACGGGTACAGACGCAGCTATAGATACAAATATAGATACGATATAGACACATATAGATACAGATACAATATACGTATAGATACGTGTATAGATACAGATGCAGCTACAGATACAAATATACACACAGATATAGGTACAAATATAGATACGATATAGACACAGACACAGCTATAGATACACACCGACATATATACAGACATGGGTACAAGGACAGACACAGTTGACACAGACACAGATTTACGTCCTAGAGAAACAGAACTACCTACATAGACTCACAGATGATACGAATATACGAGGTGCAGACTTACACATATAGATAAGTTTTAATGCCCAATATATGAAGACTCTGCAGAAATCCTACGAAAACTTAAGATCAGAGACCTAGACAAAGAGAATCAAGGCTGGCCTCCGGCGGGACACCCGCGAAGGGATACTAAGCCAACCGCACGCGCGGCCGACCCGCAGGCAGGGGAGCCGGGCCCGGGCTGACCCTTCCCACACTCTGCGGCTGGTACACGCGGAGCTCACAGAAGGGACGTGGTTCGCGAGCATCTGCGTCAGGCGAAACCGTGAGCCACGTGTCTTCACAGCCAAGGTCCCAGACGGGAGCAGGGACCCGGGGAGACGCGTCAGGGGCGTCCCCACCTTCCTGGGCAGCGGGCCTGCCGAGGGGCATCACTTTCCTAGAGTTTTGAATTAGGGAATCTCCGCAGCGCACAGGCGCATTCACCCTTCACCCGGGTCCAGGCGGCTCTTCCTGCTGTCACACAGAGGGAGCAATTTTAACTATTTCACAGCTCATTGTGTTCAAGAACGGCGAACTTTTGGGGGACTCACTTCTGCCCGGGAAACTAACAGACGCAACCCAACAAACAAACAAAAATGGGTATTTTCTTTTTGAATCAACCTTAAATTAAAAAGCCAACCTTTACGCATTTCATTGAAACCAGTATTTAGTTCTTGAGTATTTATCCTGCGCCCTACAAGTCACTAGCTGACTCTTCCGCTTTCTGCTGCGGAGTCTGGGGATTTCAAACGAAGGATGTAGAAAGGAAGCTCTGCTGGTGCAACATATTCCGATTTGCAAACTATCTTCAAAGAAACACTGTTTTTTTTCCCCCATGGGTTCTCAACAATAGTTCATCCCATACCTCAAAATAGAATTTGTCGTCACAGGCAGCCTGGGTGGCTCAGTGGTTGGGCGCCTGCCTTTAGCCCAGAGCCTGATCCTGGAGCCCCGGGATCTAGTCCCATGTCGGGATCCCTGCGTGGAGCCTGCTTCTCCCTCTGCCTGTCTCTGCCTCTCTCTGTGTGTGTGTGTGTCTCTCATGAATAAATAAAAATCTTTTTTTTAAAAAAGAATTTGTCGTCACGTGGCTCAGGAAGTGGATGTGTCTGTGTGTGCGTGCTTACATATTAACACACACATGTTCACATATTCACAGATTTGCACACACAGGAACCCTTGCAGTGCACCCACGTGACCTAAGAACATGCTTTCAAGAAGTCTGGGGGCGCCTGGGTGGCTCAGTGGTTGAGCCTCCACCTTCGGCCCAAGCCATGACGTCTGGGTACTGGGATAGAGTCCTGCCATCAGGCTCTCTGCTCAGCGAGGACTCTGCTTTTCCGTCTACCCCTCCCTCCACTCATTCTCTCTCTCTCCTTATTTCTCAAATAAATAAATAGAATATTTAAAAACAAACAGGAGGTCTGGAGGGGGAGTACACGGCTGGGAGTTGGTACATGGCTGCATGACAATGACACTTGGGGAATGCACATGTCTGGACGTCACAGCCGAGGACTCCTACCATGGATGCTGACAGCTCTGCCAGATGCTGAGGGCCTGCCCCACCTGCCTGCTGTGGGGGCCATAGCCTCCGAACTGGCCTTCTGACCTGCTCACACCGTGACCACCACCACCACCGGCTGCTCTTGGCCAGCACTTTCTGGAAACCCTCATCCCTCATTCACCAGGACGCCCCGTCACAAAGGAGCACGGCTCTCAGGCTGGTCCATTCCTCGTACTTGTGCAGAAACAACAAATGTCCACATCCAGCCAGACCCAGGGTCCCCAGGGGTTCCATGTTCTGCACTGTCCCATTGAGGCTGCCCTGGGCCTGGCCCCTCACTCTGAGCACACGAGAGCTGGGCTCGAATCTGCTGTCTGCAAAAAACTTACAGATACGGAACTCACGGCTGCACCAGGACGTCCCTGTAGGTGGTTCCTCCAACAGCAGCAGAGCGTCTGCCTCTCCATAAAGCCCCACACAAGCAGGCAGCGGCGCCCACCCTGGGGGGCCCTTAAAGGACTGTCCAGCTGTCCGGGGCCCTAGTCCTGGCAAACCCTGGTGCATGATCCCAATCAGCAGGCTTCCCACTGACAGCTGGCCCTATGCTCCTCAGCACCCCAACTAGCATCCAGACCTCACCCCAGATCTGTTGCATCTTAACCCCTGGGCATCTATTTGCATTCATTTTCCAAACCTTCCTCCCCAGCCAGCACCGAGAACCCCGTGCCCTCTTCTACTTGGCATCTCCCAAACCCCAATCCACATAAGCACCTGAGGCATGGGGCCCCAAGCTCAGAAAGGAGCCTTTGTTCAAAGGTCTGCTGTCCACATCTCAACAGGATTCATACTGCAACCTTCTCACGTGGCAATGGGCTCCCTCCAATAGTTTTCGTTCTGTTGTGGTGGATGGTGCTTTCTCCGGGAAGCCCGCAGGGAAGGCCGCCCTCCTTCCTCTGTGAACTTCCAGGAAAATGGGCGATCCCCCAGATGAGCCTGAGCCATCAGGGTCCCCCACCTGGAGGACCCACCCAATGCAAGCTTCTTCATCAGCTGAGCATGTCATTGTCCCCGAAGGCTTTGCATATAGGGTGGGTCACACTGGATGCCACTGGGGTGTTTAATTCACTCTCATCCTGAGCTAGCTTGCTGCTACACCTGGTTCCCAGCAGAAGGGGGTGACAAGCATCCCCAGGACCTGGGTCAGCAGCAGAGCAGGAGGGCCGGGAAGCAAGTGCACCTGTGTTCCTCTGAAACAGCGTCTCGCACTCGTTCATCTCGGACAGAGGCCAGAAGGCAACAGTCCCTTCCCCGCGCAAAGAAATTCCAACCCTTCTGTAGAATCTGCTAGTTCTAATGGAAATAATTATCGAGCGAACATTGCTTCCAGCTCCCCGTGGTATATTAAAGCAACAGTATGGAAATAAAGATATTACCATGTTATTAATGCTTATTGTTGAAATATGAATACACAAAATATATGACGGAGTGTAGTATTTAAATTGCAAAAACGCAGAGATGTTTAATAAGGTGGCAGCGGTCCTGGGTGCTTTTTTTTTTTCTTTTTCTTTTTTTCCCCCTTCTCATAATTTTCAATATAATCTAAATTAAGCTATAAAAAATCATTACCTTTAGCAATTTTTAAAATCATCTTTCATCTCGGGAAACCTAACTCACAGCCCGCTGAAAATATTACAAGTAAATACTGTATTACGAACATTGATTATTTTCCTTAATCCAATTGAAGCATATTGAGACTTAAAGGAAAATTATGGAAAATTATAGACATGCCCGGCGGGCCGTCCCTGGAAACATCCACCGGGGAAACGCGTCTGTGGTTTTAAGGAGCACCTTCCTGTGGCTGATTAGTTTTGCCAAGTCCTTTCCTGGAAGGACATATCTGTGAGCTATGGTGCCCAGGGCGGGATTGATGGCTGGAGTTTTAATCCAGCTCTCTGCAACAGTTTGGGGAAATTTGGAATCTTTCAGCAAGATAGATGGTACCATTTCAGATGCAAACGCTATATTTAAGTCATCCTGTGTGTATGACAAGTAGAATAAAAAAGACCTCAGTGGTTTTCCCCCCTCCCTCCGCCGGTTGCGTGCTCAGCTCCACACGAGTCTGAAGGGTGGTCCAGCTTTTCCAGAGACGCTACGGAGGATGCAGATGGACCTTCAAATCCAACGCTTGGGTGTCTCACGTTCTTGAGCTGACGTCTTCATGGAAAAATAATTGCAAAGCAGGTGCATAAAGCACAGTCTTTGGCCCTGAACATGAGCTTTAAAAAGAGGACCAAACAAACTCAATCTATTGTTTCAAGATGCACACTTCCTTTGCCCTGGAAGAAGCTGTGGAACATCTACAGCCCCTTCTGAGGCCCCAGGGTGAGACATCGGACCACAAGGATATCGCCCGTCCCCAATACCTCCGTTGACTTGAAACGCTCAGACCTCCCCATGGAAGATATGCTTCATTCCAGGCTTTCAGCTGAGTGACATCAGCTTGACATCGCCACGCCCTGCGTGACCTCCCCTTGCACCCAAGTTGTCTTGAGATCAGCCATAGACAACGAAATAGGGTTTCACCATCAGCAGGAAGCGTGGCTTGCCCAGGACCCACCAGGGAATGCGAGCTGGAAGGAAGCTAACTACAGTGTTGGCTCAAGTTCCCTGAATCAGTTTGGGGATAATATGAGTCCAGTCCAAAGTCATCCTAAAAACCATGCGCTGAATATTCATGTCATGCCCCAAATTTACATGCTGAAGATTTAACCCCCAACAGGATGATATTAGCAGGTAGGCTTTTGGGAGATGACTAGGTCATAATAATGGGATTACTGCCCCTATACAGGAATGTTAAGTGTTCCCGTCTCTCCACCTTGTGAGGAGACACTGAGAAAGCAGAAGCCTATAAACTAGGAGCAGAATTTCTCCAGGAACAGACCATATGGCTTCCTAATCTTGGATGTCACATCCCACGGGAGAGTTAAGTTGAAGGTCTGAAATCTTTGATCCCATGGGCACCCATGGGGCTGTGCTGTCCCTAGGAGATGTGATGGGGGTCCGTGCATGATGAATAAGTCATGAGAACTCTCCATCCTGCACGGGCACCCAGAGGGCGGGGCTGTCCTTAGGTGACATGATGGGGCAGTCCATGCATGATGAATGAGAAGGCATGTGAGCTCTCCATCCTGCATGGATACCCAGGGGGCTGTGCTGTCCCTAGGGGACATGATGGGGGCCTATGCATGATGAATAAGTCATGAGACTCTCCATCCTACATGGACACCCATGGGGCTGTGTTGTCTCCAGGGAATGTGATCACTGTCCATGCATGATGAATGAGGAGTGATGGGAGCTCTCCATCCTATATGGACACCCACGGGACTGTGCTGTCACTAGGGGATGCAATGAAGGGTCCATGGACAATTCACTAAGAGTTGAATTAGAAGTAAAGGGAGAAGAATCAGTCTGCAATTTTAAAGCATTATACAGAGACAGTAATCAAGACCGCATGGTATTGGTGTAGAGAGAGACACATAGATCCATCGAATGGAAAAAAAAAAAAAACAGAAATAGACCCACATGAATATTTCCAAGTGGTCTTTAAGAGAGGTTAAAAAAATCCAACAATTCAGGGTAGAAACAAAACAAAAGGTGGTGACCCCCTGGTATCCACAAGCAGAACAAAAATAAAGAAAAATTTCCAACTAGGTCTCACACTTGCTACAAAATTTCACTCAAAATGCATTATGAACTTCAAAAAAATGCACTATGAACTTCAAAGTAAAACTTTAAACTTCTAAAAAAAATAAATAAACACTGAATCAAGTCTTTGGCATGAGAGCTAGCCGAGGTTCATAGACTTGGCACCAAAACCACAATCTGTAAAGAGAAAAGCTGATATTGGACTCCATCAAAAAGCCCTGGTTTAAAAAAATGACTAGAAAACTATGAAAGGGAGAAAATATTTGGTAGCCACAAATCAACGAAGGAGTAGTATCTAGAGTATATAAAGAGTTCTCAAAACTCAACAATCAACAAGCAAATGTTTGACATGATTAGTCACTAGGGAAATTCAAATGAAAACCAGAATGAGATATTTCTACCTTCCTATCAGAATGCCCGAAACACAAAATTGTGACAAACATTCAGCATTAAATGTTGGAGAGGATGCAGAGAAATTAGATCATCCATAGGCTGTCGGTGGTAATGTAAAATGTTAAAGCCACTCCAGAAAACAGTTGGGCAGTTTCTTTTGGGGGAAAAAAAAAAAAAAAGCTGTGCAACCATCAGATGACCCAGAAATTGCACTCCTGGGCATTTTTCCCAGAAAAAAATAAAGACTTATGTGTTCATACAAACACCTGTACAAAAATGGTTATAGCAGCCTTATTCAAAAAAGCCCCAAGCTGGAAACAACCCAGACG
The DNA here is from genome assembly GCF_053574225.1 of Canis aureus. Lineage (NCBI taxonomy): Eukaryota > Metazoa > Chordata > Mammalia > Carnivora > Canidae > Canis > Canis aureus. Next base: position 123,986,047 of record NC_135649.1, read on the forward strand.
TCTTTCAGTGGGCGAATGGATAAACCAAATGGGATCCATCCATACCATCGATGTACTTAACAATAAAACAGAACAGGCTATTGATCCACACATCAACCTGGATGAAGCTCCAGAGGTTTGCGCTGAGCGAGACAGCCAATTCTGAAGGTTGCGTGCACATGATTCCATTTATATAACATTCTCGAAATGACAAAATTACAGCAAACGCCGGCTAAGTGGATCTGTGGAGGTAAAAAACCGGAGAGTCTATGATTCAACCATTTTAATGATTTCTAGGAACACAAGAAACGCTCTTTGAGGGGCCGAGGGGAAACCCTGATTCTTACACATTTTATTTGCTCAAGAAGAAAGTCATTGAAGGGAACGTGAAGCCCTACAGGTGTTTCCGCTCTCTTAGGATGGACGGCGATGGTGCAAATCGACGTTGGCGTGTCCCAGGGCCAACGTGCCTTTGGGGCATCATCGTTGGTTACTCCTGTTCCTCACAGTGCTGAGACGTTTCCCATCACATTTTTTTTTTTTTTTTGTTTTTTGTTTTTCCCATCACATTTGTTAACAGCGTGACCCGCACTGATAGGAATCTGAAACGGGACTGCCTTCAGCGTGGATTTTCTCCGTTATTTGCTACGGGGCGGGCTTTTCTCCCACGGCGCAGAAGGTAAGAGCCGTGAATGTGTCACCGCAATCTCTGCCGTTGGACAATGTTGAGAAGACGGGGGTTCTGTGAACTTTGCCATCGCTCTAAATCCCGTCCGAATGGCGAACTGCTTCATTTCTGCCGAGGCCACCGCCAGTCTGAGCGTTGAGAGGGATGTGCGTGGGACCTTTCACGCCTGCAGATGACAGAACTGAATTCCCTGCAAATTATTGAACCTGTTGATCCCTTAATTAACTGTTTACTGAGCAGCGATATTCCCGAAAAGAACAATCTCGTTTTTTTATTATTTTTTTTAAAAGTGCTCTTTTAAAGATCCTTTGTGACATTTGCTGGGTATGTCATTATAAGAATTAGCTCCTCTGGGGATCCCTGGGTGGCACAGCGGTTTAGCGCCTGCCTTTGACCCAGGGCGCGATCCTGGAGACCCGGGATCGAATCCCACGTCGGGCTCCCGGTGCATGGAGCCTGCTTCTCTCTCTGCCTGTGTCTCTGCCTCTCTCTCTCTGTGTCTATCATGAATAAATAAATAAAATCTTTAAAAAAAAAAAAAAAAAAGAATTAGCTCCTCTGAAAAAAGAAAAAAAAAAGAACTACCTCCAAGTGTGTCTGTTTTTTTTTTCTTTTATCTAACCATTATTCCCCAACATAATGCATTGATTTTTTTTTCAGCCAGCTGATACGCCCACAAAATTATGTATAAGTGCCTGAATGAATCCAAATGAACCCGAGTGGTTGGTCATATTTTCGTCATGGGCTTATTGCTCCTTTCGTGAAAAGAAAGAGAGACGTATTATTTTGATAATTATGCTTAACACATTGTGTTGTGGATTATTCCTGTTCTGTGGAACTACTTCAAGATATTTAAGTTAAGTGCCTCTTAAATGCCTTTATTTTATTGTAGCCGACGTAGCTGGTTGAAAAGAGCCAAGTATTTCTGGGAAAAGGAGAAGGAGCCGGAGAAAGAGGGAAATAAGATGATTATAACGTTATGTTTCCATTCAGAAAAATTTTGGACGGGTCCCATCAACTTGAGCTGTTGCGTTATGGATGGTTCTCATGTGAATCATCAAGCGCGGGTCAAGCCAACAAGTTTCTAGAAAATCATAAAAGCCAAATAAGAGCAGACCTAACCCCGAACGTGCTGTGGCGTTGTCCAAACCACCCCCCACCCACCACGCACCGACTCGATAATGTCGAAGCCGCACCAGGAATGAGGACTGAACGCAACCAAGGGGGAGCGGCTGCCATTGGAAATCATGGCGGTGTTGAGAGCACCTTGACCCCCACGCATCTGCCCCCATATGGAGGAAGGTCACACACGCCTGGTAGAGGTCAAATCCAATGGGCGCTGGGGAGAGTGGCCAGCCGTGGGCACACAGGGGTAGGGAGCTCAGAGGCCAATTTGCAACGGGTACAGGAGCTGTGTTCATGGTATGCCAGACAGTCGTCCGGATTTGGGGATGATCTCAGCCCATTGGGCAGTGTAGATACCACCTCCAATGTTGTTACTCTATTGTCCCCAAAGTTGGCATCATGGCAAGTGGGATCGGTGACATCTACCCTGTGCATCTCATATGCACATCCCAAGAGAGCCAACCCCACCCCAACACCTGCTCTCCAAACCCCAACCCAGAAACACGTCTGCCCATCCCATGGTCGATGACGCAGTCCAAACACAAAAGTCACTCTTGACCGTCCTGTCCCCGCACGGCCACCAGGAAGGTCCTCGAAAGGTCAACACCATCCTGCTTCTCCAGAGGGCACATCTTTGAATCTCACGGTGGAGAATAGTCCAGCGGTCTTGTTCTTTGTCTTCCCACCTGGAGTGTAGACGTGATGGCAGGAGCTGGAGTCGCCATCTTGTGACGAACCGTGAGGGAAAAGCAGAAGGAATCCCGGAGACAGATGAATAGCCGACACCTCCGAGCCTGTGAGTGGCAGCCCTGTGCGCCCACCTGCAGGCTTTTGGTTCCCTAGGAGAGAGAAAAGTCCGAGGGAGCTCGGCTTGCCGTCACAGGGAGCTGGTGCACGTGGTGCTGGAGACACCAGCTCCAGCTGCAGAGGGCACAAGATTTGGAATCCTATGTATCCCAGTGCGGGATGACTTTGAGCAAAAGCAAGGCATGAAAAGAGAGACAATAAGAAACCACCTGCCCCCACTCATGGAAAACACAGCCACGGTCTTGCAAAATGAATATGCACACACTCTTGGGGGAGAGGGTGGTTGACGTAGTTAAAGAGTCGTGATGAGTCATCACAAAAATATTTCAGGGACACAAAGACGTGGCCAGAAGGCATCAGGAAAATGCCGGTGGAGGCGGCAGGTTCTGTCCGTGGAGGGTGAACTCCGCGTCCCTCCCGTCACCTGTCGACAGTGCACGGCGTTACTTGGAACCGGATAAGACACGGAGGAGCCAGGGAGGAAGACGGAGTCCACCGTGGTGGGAGATGGAAAACAGATGAGCGGGGAAGGCAGAGGCCCACGGACGGATGGACACACACCGCGTGCCGCTGGGGGACAGCGGCCTAAGTGTTCCCGCATGCTCGGCATCCTGAAGACAAATACCTGAAGACAAATACCAGCGCGCCTGGGATTTTCATTCCACATGATCTAATCGAAATGGAAGACCGGCAACCTCGCATAATTTTCTAAGCACGGAGAGGATGCTGGTGATATCATCCACCAAATTGAAACCAAATAGAAAGACTCCCGACGACCCAATTCCTTTCTCAGTGCAGCTGCGTTTCGGGAGCCGCACAGACTCTAAGCCACTTTGTGATTGTGTGTGTGTGTGTGTGTGTGTGTGTGTGTGTGAAAAATCCTCCTAGTCTCCCCACCACCTCCGCTATTTCTCTTTAATTCTACATAAGAAGAAATCGCCAGTAGGAAGATGAAAAAAAAAAAAAGAAAGAAAAAGAAAAAACACAAATGTGCCATTTTGCCTCTCGGATACTCCTTTTTGTCCAGAGCACTTCATTTTTCAACGTCTAAAATATATGTAACAGATGAATGTATTTCCTGTGTCACGTTTTCGGCTGCATTCAAATTTTTATTCTTGGTTTCTGATTACCAAGAGCTGCCAGGTCCTAGTCTTTTGGAGCTAAAATAACCCGTCACCGGGTGCCAGACCGTTGGAAGTACGAGGGAGGCAGCAATATTAATTTTTCCCGATAAAACAAGGCAAAGAAGGCGTCCTTGTATAAAACTCTGACTCTTTGGATAATTTAGAGGATGATGTACCTTTCTCTAATACACATTTATTCTTAGAAAGAAAGAAAGAAAGAAAGAAAGAAAGAAAGACCCTAATGATACCATTTTGTTGCCAAAAATAGGCAAAGCTACGACCGTGCCTTTCAGATGCGAGATGGTAATCGCTAGCAGGATTTTGAGGTTCAACGTCACCAGATTATATTTCTCCAAGCTACCTGAATTATGACTTTCATGTTATTATAACAAGGCTATTCTTCAGGCTGAAATTATAATTTTTACTGTAAACCCCTTCTTTCAGTATTTTATGCTTATCCATTATTTTCTGCACTGAATGTTAGTTTTGGCGCAAAAGGGATTTTCTGGGAAAAGTTTCAGAAATCCATTCATCTATTTTTGAGCTGTCCAACCATGGGGAAATTAAGGGTTTATACACATTAAGACATTTTTCAGATGCCTTTTGGAGATCTTGGTTAGACTTGTATTTTAAAAATGCAGACATGCCATGGAAAGCGTGTGGGATGACAAATCCCCGCTTCTTCCTACCGGGGCAGGTCATTATAAATGAACTCTCCAGTTGCTTAAAATTAGCAAGCTGCATAAACACACTACTGATCGCACCACCGAGCAGCTCGCGCTCTCTCTCTTTCTCTCTCCCTCTCCCTCTCTCTCTCCCGAGATATTTCTTAAACCTCTACCCAGTGGAAGGCACCGAGGGAGAAGGCATTCTAGGGAAAATATGTCACCTACCCTCAAAACTCAGCATGTATTACAAGTTACATGAACCGCAACGTTGCGAAAATAACCATTTAAAGACACACTGTTATTTGAACACATGTAGTCCAAGTAGGAGGAAAGGAAAAAAAAAAACAAAAAAAACAAAACCTCAAGTTTCTTCTAAAACAGCTTCCATGCATCATCTTTAAAGCCTATTTCCAGACACATGTGTGTGTAAAATGGCATCTATGTGTGTATATATATATATATATAAAGATATGTGCACATATACATGGTGTATGCATACAAAATATATCTGTATATATGCAAAAATGTATCTGTGTGTATATTTTTGTGCATATAAAAAGTATCTATGTGTATATATGTGTAAATATGTGTCCATATATATATGCTTTCTGCATACAAAAGATACCTATGTGTGTATAGATAAAGACGGGTGTGTATACATGCCACGTGCAAACAAAAAGATATATATGTATATATGTGTGAAGATGTGTCTGGGTATATATGCTTTATGCATACAAAAGGTATCTATATGTATATATGTAAAGATGTGTGCAGGTGTACATACCTTGTGCATGGAAAAGACCGATGTGTGTATATTCTTTATGCGTACAAAAGATACACATGTGCATCTTTTCCATATACATTGTATGTGAAATCTATATAATCTATGTAAATACAATATTAATATACTAAAACATGAATAAAGTAGGTATCAATAGATACACACATAGACAGATATAAAGTATGACTGGTCTGGCGGTCTCAGTCAGTGGAACACATGACTCTCGGTCTTGGGGTTGTGAGTTCAAGCCCCACGTTGGGTGTAGAGATTACTTAATGTGTGAATGTGAAATTGACAAATGGATACGTAAATGGATATGAATCTGTATAAAGATGTATGTGTACATATACAGATGTAATATATGTACGCAGAAGGTAGAGATACTTTCATGTATATACATTTATATAAATAGATCATCTGTATAAGTGAATCTATATAATAGACTTAAAATGTAGATAAAGTAGTCATTTATATATATGTAAATTCATATAAATAATCTATATAAGTAAATCTATATAAATAGAGCTAAAATCTAGATAAAATAGATATTCATATATATGTGAATTCACATAAATAGATAATCTGTATAAATGAATCTATATAAATAGAGCTAAAATCCAGATAAAATAGACATTCAAATATATGTGAATTCACATAAATAATCTGTATAAGTGAATCTATATATATAGAGCTAAAATCCAGATAAAATAGACAGATATTCATATTTATGTGAATTCACATAATAGATAATCTGTAGAAGTGAATCTATATAGAGCTAACATCTAGATAAAATAAGAAAGATATATACACATGCAATAAAAAATGCATATATACATAAGCTTATATGTGTATCTATATAAGGATATATATGATAAACACGAATAAATTTAAACAAGAGGTGGGACCCCTGGGTGGCGCAGCGGTTTGGCACCTGCCTTTGGCCCAGGGCGCGGTCCTGGAGACCCGGGATCGAATCCCACGTCGGGCTCCCGGCATGGAGCCTGCTTCTCCCTCTGCCTGTGTCTCTGCCCCTGTCTCTCTCTCTCTGTGTGACTATCATAAATAAATAAAAATTTATAAAAGAAAAATTTAAACAAGAGATAGTATTACCTATATTATCTTTTCATAATCATATGGGCATGTATAATCTCTACAAATACATGTAGATTAATAGATTTAAAATGTCAATAAAATGGTTATAAATAGGTACAAACATCTACATTTATAAAATACACGAACATGTACTAGATGCACACAGATTCGTGAACATATGCGTGTACACATCGCACAGTAGCAAAGATACACCGTCCCGTGATACCTGTGTGTGCGAGCACCGCCACACGTTACCTCAATACCCGTGATGAATTACTACAAAATATGACGTTACTACATTGAGGTTAGTACAAAATACGATGAAATTGAATAAGGAGAAGGAGCTGTGGGCTGGGGGGGGTGCGCACGCGGAGAGGTTGGTAAAGAGGCACAAGATTTTCAGCTACAAGACGAATATGGTCTGAGGATCTGCTGTACAACATGGTGACTCCAGGCGGTAACATGGTATTGCATCATTGAAACTCAATAAGAGGGCAGATCTTAAAAGTTCTCACCCAAAAAGGGGCGAGGGGGAGAGAGAGAGAGGGAGAGAGAATATGCAAGCTGATGAGTGTGTGCATTGACTAGGTGGCCGGGGGGTAGGGGACATTTTCACAACGTGTGCATGCATCAACTCACCACGATGCACCTTTCTCTTTTTTTTTTCTTAAAGATTTTATTTATTTGTTCTTGAGAGACACAGAGAGAGAGGCACAGGCAGAGACACAGGCAGAAGGAGAAGCAGGCTCCATGCAGGGAGGCCGACGCGGGACTTGATCCCGGGACTCCAGGATCAGGCCCTGGGCTGAAGGCAGGCGCTAAACTGCTGAGCCACCCGGGCTGCCCTGCAGTGCACCTTTCAAGTGTCCTACAGTTTCTAGGTCGATTGTATCTTAATAAAGCTGCGATGAAGAAGAGGAGGAGGACAAGGTGCTCAGAACTGACCCTTCCCTATAAGCACCTGAGACCCCGGATGCTGCCTAGGGAGGGAAGAGAACGGAGAAGCCAGCCCTCACCCCAATCCACCCTCCTGACGTGCCAGCCACAACCCATGCACCACAGATCCCACCTGCGCCCTCATTTCCAGGTTCCCACCTATAGCCACTGATGTGCAGCCCCCAGACCCTGCATGATCCCCTTCCCCCAGGACGGCAGCCCTAAGTCCTTCACCAACTCTCAGCGCTTCTCCAACAGGTTGAGTTGCTGGCAACCAGAACCCCAATATTTGCCCACCACGCACGGAAGGCCAATGCCCTCAGGCCCTGGACACGTATCATGTCCTTACCTGCAACAATATGCATATTTCCACCACCATCTAAGTTTCTAGGGAAGTCTTCCTATCTCTGGGGAATAGGCGCTGGCTGTTGGGCCATCTTGCAGACCCTCCATGATATCAAGACCAGCTTCCATTACGAGCTGGCATCCTCTCAAAATGTGTACATGGAAGCTTGAACCCCCAAGACCTCAGAATGTGAGGGTGTTTGGAAACAAGGCCGCTGCAGACGACGTTACGACAGACCCTACGCCAGCGTGACCCGTGTCCTTGCAAAAGCGGAAAATTTGGACGGGGGCACAGAATGTCTCGGGAAGCTTACGGCGTCAAATGGAACAGCCAAGGCCACGGCTTGGAACACCAGAGCCCGAGCGTGGCGTCTGCACTTCTCCTGGAAGCGGGAACGTGCCCAAACCAAACTGGAGGGTAAGAATGCAGTGTGTTTGCCTTGTATGCCTCAAAGCAACACATCAACGGGGCGACCCACATGGCTGTGCACCAGGTTTGTTGGCTGAATCATTCCATGGGGTCAGCGAGGCCCCAGATGGCAAAGCGTCCAAACGCAGGACCCTAAAAGACGTGGCCAGTCGACGTCCCCATTGCTTCCCTTGTAAAATCTTCTTAGGAAGCTACGGGCCATGGGCTCAGACAGTCCTGGTGTGATAACTGGGCACCAAGGAACAGCCGCTGGAAATCGCACTCGCTTCCTTTATCATGATGAGCACGGAGTAGAGCGCACAATTGTTGCATCATTACATTGCACACCTGAAAGTCATATACCATGGTATGTTAGCTACACTGGGATGAAAATGAAAAACTTAATAAAAATACAACGAAACAAAAATAAAACAAAATAAAATCTGCTTCCTAAACCCCTCTTGATGGACCCTTGGGGAAAACAAACAAACAAAAAGACACATACACACACACAAAAAAAACCCCAGAACAACACAGGATATCTCCCCCACCTGGCAATCGCTATAACCTTTCCTCAATCCTCCGCCAAATTATGAAGACTCACCCTCCGTTCCCTCAAACCACACTGTGAGCCCCCCGATTGTGGGAAATCATCTGAGAAACTTGTCCGCTTGGCCGCCCCCCATGACAGAGCATCTTGCCAAGTTCCAAACCGACCCCGGCCCCGCATTCAGAATTTAGGGCCCTCGGGACTTTCCCTGAACAAATACAGACTTTTTCAAACAACATGTCTTGATTATTCCAGACGAAACTTCTGAATTTATTGTAAGAAAAGAAAATCCAATTTTTCAGGGTGTGTGTTTTTTATTTTATTTTATTTTTTTGACTGTGAGGATTAGTGTTTCTTGCGTTGTTAGAAACTCTTCTATTTCCTTTGGGGACACATTATGTATAATGTGAGCCTTGAGACTAAAACAATATTACACCATCCTTCATTTCTCGAGGTATTTGCCAAGTCTCTGCCCAGATGATGAGGCTATTCTTCTCGCTGGAGACATTCCGTGGCCCAAAAAGAGGCGAAGAAGCATTTTCGACTGCCAAGTGCTTCGTTTGGCAACCCTGGAGGTGCACAGAGGAAGCTGTCACAGACATCGACAAACCGGCTTCTCATGGGCTCCGGGGTTCCCAAGGGACTCGTGGGGTCTTGAGTTCAGCCACTGACCCGAGACTGGAATGGTATTCAGTTTCCTCTGAGTAGAAATCCAGGCTCTGCTTGCATACGTGCAGTGACAAGAAACTCACTCCCTCCCTAGGAAGCCATCCTGATGGGTCTCCCCGGGTGCCTGATTCCTCATCTTGTGCATTGGACCACAAAGGGTCAATTGAATGGCTCTTGTGCGTGGCCGACTTTCAAATACTTGAAGGCAAACATCACATCCTTTCCTAACTGCTCCTTGCCTGGGAGGTTTTTACTTTGGAGGCTGAATATTTCCAGATATTCTCCAAGCGCAGAGAATTCCAGGAGTGTGACGATCGCCGTCACGGTCTCATCCTCGGATTGGCTGCCACCATGAGCCCCTTCTCCCAAATGGCACCTGAGCAGCTCAGGATGAAAGGGGGCCATGTATTGTGGTCAGAGATCACATCAGTGTTCCGCGGGCCACATCATGCATGCACACACGTCTCACGTGTGCACACATATGCCACACATATGTATACACACCTCTCACGCATGCACACATGTCATACATACATACACACACATCCACACACACTCATGCACACGTGCATGTGCACACCCTCACGTCTCTCACATGTGCACCCACACGCACATGGTCACATCTTATGCATTCATGTGTACACACATGTAGGTACATTTGTGATACACACGTTAAATATCCCCTCAACAAGAATCTTCGGTGACCTTTATATGCCCGGTGGCTAAACCACGTCTCTTCCTCTCCATCCTCCAGCACCAATGTTTTTGCTAATGAGTAAGATGATGGATTTTAACTCCAAAATATCATAATTATATTAAATGTAAACCGGCTAAATGCTCCTATTAAAAAAACAGAGATCATGGGGTGCCTGGGTGGCTCAGTTGGTTAAGCATCTGCCTTCAGCTCAGGTGGTGATCCCAGAGATCAAGCCCTGAGTTGGGGCGAAGTGGGGTCTGTCTCTCACTTTCACTCTGCCTCTCTTTCTCATGAATAAATACATAAAATTAAAAAAAAAAGCAGAGAGCATCAAACTAGATTTATTTATTTATTATTTATTTATTTATTTATTTATTTATTTATTTAATTTTATCTATTTATTTATGAGAGAGAGAGAGGCAGAGACACAGGCAAAGGGAGAAGCAGGCTCCCTGCTGGATGTGAGACTTGATCCCAACACCCCAGGATCACGCCCTGGGCCGAAGGCAGACGCTCAACCACTGAGCCATCTAGGCATCCCCATCAAACTAGATTTAAACTTTAAAAAAAAAATAGATTTAAACTAATACTAGATTTAAATAACACCATGATACACTGCCTAAAACAGACACATCTAAAATATAAGGAAACGAAATGGAGGCATAAGAAGTTTAAGAAAACATATAGTGCATCCTTATTGTCTACAGATTCTGTTTCTGCAAATTCACCTGCTTGATAAAATTTATTTGTTACTCCAAAACCGATACGCACAATGGGCTGCCATTTACTTGTGAATGTGTACCGTGCAGTGGAAAATTTGAGTCTTGCAACATATCCACTCCCCCACTGAGGACGAACGAGCTTACCCTCTGCCTTCTTTTTCAGTTCTCACACTATAAACAGCTGTCCTTTTCTTGGTGCCATAGTTCTCGCATTTTGGGTGCGTTTTCTTGGCGATTTAAAATGGTCCCTAGGCATCTACGGATCCTAAGTGCTACAAGTCTGGTGTGTGCCTTACAGGGAAAATGTGTGTGTTGGATGATCTTCATTCAGGCATGGCTTCTAGTACTGTTGCCTGAGTTAGCACCAGTGAATCGACAATGTAGACGGGATAAGGCGTCTTGAGAGAAACATAAAGTTATATTTTGATCAGTTAATGAAAATGTTGTGAAAAGATGCTCAGAGGAGACTAACCCTGGATTTCCCATTACTGCCAAGGTCTCCAGGCTTACTCATTCATTGTGTCTGGGGACTTTATACAACACTTCTACCGTAAATAATGGCAATTTACTTTGCGATGCAAATATTTACTAAAAAAGCAAAAACAAAAACAAAACTAATGAGGTTGTATTAGTATCAAAGTAAATGGGACAGCCCAGGTGGCTCAGCGGTTTAGCGCCTCCTTCCGCCCAGGGCGTGATCCTGGAGACCCAGCATCGAGTCCCACGTCGGGCTCTGTGCATGGAGCCTGCTTCTCCCTCTGCCTGTGTCCCTGTCTCTGTCTCTCTCTCTGTGTCTCTCATGAATAAATAAATAAAATCTCTATTTAAAAAAAGTAGCACTTAACAAAAATAAATAATATTAAAGAGAAGGAGAAAACCTTTTTAATGAAAAAAGACTCCATTCACCAAGGAAATGAAACAATTATAAACTTTTATGCACTGAATAACAAAGATTCAAAATAGAAAAGGCAAAAAGTGGTAAAATAAAAGTAAACAAGTCCACAATTTTGGGGGCACATTTTAACATACTTTCTAGGTAGTAGGTAGAACACACATGTCAAAAACGCAGGGTAGTTTTAAGATTTTAGTTTTGTTCAAATCTCACAACCTGTGTTTGCCTAGTGGGTAGATTTATAAGTCCATACGTAATAGCTGCAAAATATTTGCCACTTTTAAGCACCCATGAAACATTTATAGATTTAACCATATGCTGTACCATTAAGCAAATTACTATAAACATCAGAGATTGAAAACACGCAAAGTACATTTTCTAGTTCCTGTGCAGTTGAGCTGGAAATAAATAACAAAAAAGGTAACTGGAAAATCCCATAAGTTTGAAAATTAAGCACTGCATTTGCAAATAACTGGTGAGGCAAAGAGGAAGTCAAAAATCAATATTAAAAAATATTCTGATCTGAATGGTAATAAAACTATTACATACTAAAACTTAAGAGCAGCTTAAGCAGGGTGTGTGGGAGAATTTACAGCCCCAATTTTTTTTTATAAAAAGAAAAACGATTGAAAATCATTAAGAACCTATCTCAAGAAGTTAGAAAAATAATTAAACCTAAAGAAATAACAAGAATTAATGAATTACATCATGAGCATAATAACACAGAGAAAATCAACAGGACCAAAATTGATTGCGTGAAAGAATGATAAAAATTACATATGCTTGAAAGATTTAAGAAAAAAACAAAAGAATAGACATTACAAGATCAGAAGAAGAATATGTCTGTAGATCCTCTACATATTTTTAAAAATAAGATGATGAAAAGCCTTATGCCAAAAATAAAAGCTTAGATAAAATGGACGTGCTTTTGGAAATAAAAACATAAATTAAAGGCATGTACTTATAATTTAAAATTTTCCCTCAAGAAGATTGTCAGGTTCAGAAATCTTTATTAGTGTATTTAACAAATGTTTAAGGAAGAAAAAAATGCCAACTTTATACAAACTCTTCCAGAATCTACAGCACAGAATGCTTCCTGAACCCGTGTTTATGAAGCCAAACCAGGGATTTATTTAAAAAAAAAAAAAAAAAAAAGTAACTTGCAGGTCAGTCTCTTTTAAGAACAAAAATGAAAGCTTTAGGAAATTAAATCTAGGAATGTCTGAAACTTTTTGAAAAGGAAAAATAAAGGAATAGCAATTTGGGTTTATTCCCACAATGCAAATTTTATTAAGCCTTTGGGGGAAAATATCAGTGCAATTCATCATGTTAATAGAATAAAGGAGAGGGGGAAAGCCATAGGTCATTTCAATATTTTTTTTTCAATTTTTATTTATTTATGATAGTCATAGAGAGAGAGAGAGGCAGAGACATAGGCCGAGGGAGAAGCAGGCTCCATGCACCGGGAGCCCGACGTGGGATTCGATCCCGGGTCTCCAGGATCGCGCCCTGGGCCAAAGGCAGGCGCCAAACCGCTACGCCACCCAGGGATCCCCATAGGTCATTTCAATAAATGACAAAAAGCAAGTGACTATTTTTCTAAAGATTTTATTTATTTATTCATGAAAGACACACAGAGACAGAGGCAGAAACACAGGCAGAGGGAGAAGCAGTCTCCATGCAGGGAGCCCAACGTGGGACTCAATCTCGGGACCCCGGGGTCATGCCCTGAACCAGAGGCAGACACTTAACCATTGAGCCACCCAGGCATCCCGCAAGTGACAAATTTTGACAATTTTTATGATTTTAAAAGCCACTTGCGGCATATGAAATATGTTTAAATTGACATTGAGAAGTCAGACAGAGATTCCCACTATTACTACTTCCATCAGTCTTGCACTGGGGTTTCTAGCCAGTGCAATAAGACAAGAAAAGACCGCGGGGAAGGAGAGGAGGAAGGAAAGGAGGTAATTTTCATTTACACGCAGTATGATTGTAAACATAAAAATGTCCACATTTTACAAATCAACTATTAGAACTAATTATTTGTTTAACAGGTTTTCTGGATAGTAAATCAATGTAAAAAATAAGCGGTATGTCTACTATCAGCAAAAATCTATTGGCAAAGAGCAGTTGTAGAAGATACGATTTTGTAATTGACTTTAATATACAAAGATCAAATAAATACAGTGTATTTTTGTGAGACTTTTACCCAGAACACTGTGAAACGCTTAAGGAATAAGTCATGACCTACACGTATATAAAAACTGACTATATTCATAGATGGGAATGTGAGGTATTATAAAGATGTCAGTTGTCGCCAAATATTGCATAGATTTAATGCATGACAATTCAAAATTCTAACAAAAAAAAACCAAAAAAAAAAACAAAATTCTAACCTACTTTTTTTCGAGAATTAATAGGCTGATTCTAAAATTTATCTGAAAGGCTATGACTTGCTTAGATAGTTTCAAAGAACAAGGGAGAAAAAAATGTATTCTTTTAGATATTAGAAATTAATGTAAGAGGCTAGTAATTAAAATGGCATTGGCACAAGGGTGGATATGTGGGCAGAACCAAATATGGACAGTTTTGCAAAAGTGACATTTCAGAATGGTGGGGAGATGGAAATGTATTTTAATTCATGATTTTGGAAAGATTTCCATCGACTCAGGAAAAAAACAACAACAAACTCTAACTTGACTTCAATCTCAGAGGTCACCATACAAAAATAAATTTTAGGAGCATTATCAATTTAAAGGTCAATGTCAAGCGAGACGTCTTGGTGTGGATTGGAGATTTGTGCCCACTCAGCCCCATCAAACTCATATGTGGAAGCCCTACCTTCTCCCACTCAATGGGGTGGTATTTGGGAGGTGGAGCCTTCAGTAGGTAATTATGGCCCGATGAGGTCCTAAGAGTAGGTCGCCACGAAGGGATTAGGGTCCTTCCAAGGAAAGACACCCGAAAATATGGTCTCTCTCTCTCTCTCTCTGCCATGTGAGGACACATCAAGAAGGCAGCCACCACATTTTTTTTTAATGAGTGGGAAATATCAGAAAGGGAGACAGAACATGAGAGACTCCTAACTCTGGGAAATGAACTAGGGGTGGTGGAAGGGGAGGTGGGCGGGGTGTTGGGGTGACTGGGTGACGGGCACTGAGGCGGGCACTTGATGGAATGAGCACTGGGTGTTATTCTCTATGTTGGCAAATTGAACACCAATAAAAAATAAATTTTAAAAAAAGGGGGAAAAAAGATGTGATACATTAAAGAAGAAGAAGAAGAAGAAGAAGAAGAAGAAGAAGAAGAAGAAGAAGAAGAAGAAGAAAGCAGCCACCTGCAAGCCAAGAAGAGTCCTCACCAGGAACCAAGCTGATGAGCATCTCGATTTTGGACTTCCAGCCTCCAGAACTGTGAGAAAATAATTTCTATCATCGTGATGCTCACTCTATGGCATTTTGTTATCACAGCTGGGGAAGCCTAATGTATTGCTTGCTTTTTTTTTTTTTTTTTTTTTTTTAAATAATGACCCAGAAGGACATCTTCCCGGTTTGGGAGCGAGAAGATCATGCAGAGATGAACATATTTAAAACTGGCCTGAACACGGCGTAACCAAAAATGGAAATAAATAAATAAATAAATATAATGCATTGAATGACAGTAAAACGAGGAATATCTGTTTGTTAAGGATGCTTTTCAAAAGAGTGAACGGGGATCCCTGGGTGGCTCAGCTGTTTGGCGCCAGCCTTTGGCCCAGGGCGCGATCCTGGGGACCCGGGATCGAATCCCACGTCGGGCTCCCAGTGCATGGAGCCTGCTTCTCCCTCTGCCTGTGTCTCTGCCTCTCTCTCTGTCTATGTCTATCATGAATAAATAAATAAAATCTTAAAAAAAAACACAAAAGAGTGAATGGAGAGACAGAGAAGACATCTGTGAAATCTGTGGATGGCACAGCGCTTGCATTCAGATGAAGGAATTCGGAAAAGCCATTAAGAAGGAATCCCATCCGACGGGAGAATGGGCGTAAATCTTGACAGGTGTCATGCGCTCCGTGCGAGGCATCCCGTCCTTTGCAGTGAATGTTTTTAAATAGCCCAGGTGACCCATATCATCAAATAACTCAACGGAACAATGGATGAAAGAACCAAACTGGAACGGTTCAAACGCCATCACATTTGATTTGCAAGTTGTTGTTGCCTCGATTCATCAGACTCTTTGGTTGTCTGCAAGCAACACGGAAGAGGTGGTCCAGGTATCTTGAGATCACACCCCTGGGCTTTGCACACGACCAGAAACCGACGGTTTATCCTCAGAAGCAAAGAGGATGGCGCGGTTGTTTTTCTCTCCTTTGCCTCTGAAGAGCTGGCTCTAGAGTTTAATGGGGGGACACGTTGAGATGCTCCCCCAGGGAGCAATCGTGAGCACTTACCAGGAGGGCAGTCCTTGAGAGATCTGCGCCTCAGAGCAGCACGTGCATTTGCTATTGGTGCCGCACAACCTGGACGTGCAATGTGCATCACGTGTGTCCGCTAAGTGGCAATTAACCATCTCCACAGATCACTGGGGAGGTGAACCTGCTGCCTTAGAAAAGCATCCCCTTTAAATAAGAGTCATTAAATGCGTCTACATGCACAGCCTTACGTGAGAGGCCGGATCGAACCCCAAAGTTTGAAAACCTATCTTTGTGCCAAAGTGCTCTTCACGCCCGACACCTGCCGGGCTTCCTCTGTGGACGTTGCAGCAGGTGTGAACGAGGTTGCCCGGGATTTGGCAGCACTTTTGCCGCTGTCGGTTCAACCCCACACTGACGTCGGAGCCACCGTCCAGCATCCGACATCATCTCTCTGCCCGTTTAAAACCCGCATTTTATGAGAGATTCATAAAATGATTTTTTGTGGTCCAGACGCACGAAGCCTCAGGGCTCGGACAAAGCCGGCGGATAAACAGGAGACATCAAGGCGTGAGGATGTTTTACGTGACCGCAGCAAACCCAAGTTTTAAGGACATTTCTGTAATCAGAGCGTTGGATCCCCATCCTGGCCCAAGCACCGTCCGGGCTGTTTAAATACACCTGCTCATTCATACGGCGTCTACGAGCAGAGCTCCGGGCTGACTCAGGGGCTTCCCTGCTGGGGGCAGGGAAGTGGATTCAGACACGGTTAAGCCACATGCCCCAGTCAAACCACCTTGTACATACAGATGCAAAGTCCCATCTGTCCCTGCGTTTCTCCCGTGACATGTACCTTTTGTGATCACAATCACCGCTGGTTGAGCTTTTACTGGGTGCTCCCAAGTGGCCTGGGAATCACTCAGCTTCTGAAATGAATGAATGAATGAATGAATGAATGAATGAATGGAAATGTAGGGAAATAGGATCGCAGCCTCTGCAAGTCGTTTTCAAACCGCAAACCGGGGACAGTGTCCTGCAGAGGAAACGAGGATGGTGGTGCAGCCCTGCACACTCTCGTGGGGAAACATGCATTCCCATGGGGAGGATGAGCCGCTTCTCACAATTTCCTTCCGGGAAGAGGAACCCAGAAGCACCATCCACGCAGGTGCAGGGTCATGTCATGCAGGCTTCTATGGGATGGGGGAGAAGACAGGGAACATAAAGGTCGTTGCCCATCGTCTACAGCAGGATCCATGCCCTGGGCTGTAACTCGGCAGCAGGGAGCCGTTGACAAAGAAATCCCAGTGTTTGCAGAAACCTCCTGCCAAGTCTCCTTTTTCTACCCCGAGAGGGGATAGATGTGCAGGTCAAGTCCTAATGGGAAAACCAGGCCCCCGTAAGAGGCGTCAACAGGAAATCACCAGGCCTTGGGTGGAAAAACTGATGGAATCTGGGTCTACATTGAAATAAAATGGTCAGTCCCCAAAGAGCGTCAAGATGGCACCAGCATGGAGCTGTGAAGGAGGACTGTCCCCACATATCCCCCAAAGATGCCCTAGTAATGGTCCAGAAAAGTCCAGCACGTGCCCTGGACCGTCTAACGTGCTCACCCACCATGTAGGGAGCCCCACTTGCCTGCCTCGCCTTGTGTGCAAACCCCGGGAGCCATCACCCAGCACCACCCCGTCCGGTAGGTGCCGGCCACCATGGTGTTTGCTCAGAAAATGGTTCACACAAGACTCGGCGCCGCAGACTTCCCGTTTCACGCTGGCGATGACTGTCTCCCACGGGGGTGGGTTGGGTGGGGGGGCCCAAGCCCGAGCTTAATCACTGCTAATGCAATCACTCCGTACTTTAAAATATTATTAACCTCATCTGTCTCGATTTGGGGCTAATAGACCATCGTGGGCACATTGTCTCGCACCTGGCAGTTATGCACATATTTATTAATCCACTCTTCCGCGGGGGTGGAAAAAAATTTTTTTTCTTTTCTTTCTTTCTTTTTTTTTTTTTTTTTCTTTCTCCTCCGCAGGGAAACCTACGGCAGCCCTGCGCGCGCGTGGCTACAGGTTAGAAAGGGCACTAATTAAATGTCAGGCTTGACAGATTAAAATTATGAAATTTAAAATCGCCGAGAAGCTCTTTGTCATTGTCAAATTAGAAGTCAGGGTGATGAGGAGCGCACAAGTGAGTGTTATAATGGATTGAATGGCAATGGGGTGTAGCAGCAGCTTTTCCTGCATCCAGATCAGCCGAGAGTTCGCATGAAAGGCGGTGCGAGCGTGGGGTGGGGGGGCGGGGGTGCCTGCATTCCACATTCCGGTGGCCCGCGGCATCCGTAATGCGCGCATATGTGCACCTGGAGACGCGGCGGCCTATGAAATACGTTGGGGACACGCTTTCTGCAACGGGGTGATTTATGGATTCGCATGAGGAAGGGACCGAGCCCCCCACCCCACCCCACACGCGCGCACACACACCCCCCTCTGTCCTGACAACCCCCGTTGGGTTCGATTTTGGAAATAAAAATGGCACGCCCTCCCTCCCTTCCGCGGCCTACAGCCCGGACTGACCATCGACTTGATTTTGCACAATTAAAAGACCTGAACGGCGGTTGGAAAAGACGACCCCCAACGCTCAGCGGATGTTGTGTGTTCTGGAAGGTTCCGCACACGCCAGGGTGTCAGAGGCTTGTTCTGTCGTGGAAATCCGAAGAACCCATATAGGGGCTGCATTTTGCAAAGTCCAGTGAACCCCAGCAGGGCACAGGCGGGGGGCACATGTGTCCGGTACACCTGCTGCTCGCAGTCCCCATGCCCAGCCCTTGCGGTGGGGAGCCGCGACCCTCCGATCTCCTCCCATCTACACCGGGACCCAGACGGCAGCCTGCAAAACATGCAGAATTCCTTGTGAATAATTCAGGACCTTTAACTGATGAAATATGACACCTTTCAAAGACATTCTGTAGCGTTATATGTCTTAAGATAAGAATATCTCTCTCCTTCAAGAAGAGCTTTCGGTTCCAGAAATGACAAACCGGGGAGCTCAAAAGCTTCTCTGAGCCGTGTGCAGAAATCACCCCAAGCCCGCAACGGGGAGTGCCCATTGCTGAATGCCGTGGGTCTGGCCCTGTGGGCTGTGTGGATGGGGACGTGCAGGACACAGACAGCCGCCTCAGGTGGGGACACATGTGCCAGAAGCAGAGCCAAGGGCAGGGATGTCCCAGCAAACCGATCTCAGGGATGTAGAATACGGGGTGGCACTGGCTACAGGCTCCAATGCCTCTTTCCCTCCGCGCAATCTTCAATATTCCCATTATAATCAATTTTTAAAAATCTCCTTGTCTTTATTGTAAAATGCATACAACGTCAGATTTACCATCAGCGACACGGAGTGCATTCGCCGTACGACACAACCATCACCGCCACCTGCATCCCAAATATTCTCATCCCCGCCGAGGGCGACCGTGTCCCCATTAGCTGTCACCTCCCTATTCCCCTTCCCCAGCCCGTGGCGACCACTGAGGAAATGTTGAAGAGGCGATGCCATAGTACCCTAGGCCTGGAACTCCCTTCAAGGTTTGTCATCAAACTCCCTCATTTAGGGCAACTGCGACCAATGAGGGCTGTCCAGGGGGATGCAGTCCACCGGGGCAGGAGACACTGCTTGCTTAACCTCTGTGCCTCCTCCTTCAGCAAATGTCTACCAAGAACTGGCATGTGCTGCCTTTCCAGGCTGAAGAGAGTCCCCCAAATTCACAACCATGCAAAATCTTGGGATGTGCCCTTATTAGGAAATAGGATCTTGGCAGATGCAATCAAATTAAAATGAGGTCATCTCAGATGAGGATGGCCTTAAACCCAACGACAGGGGTCCTTCGAAGAGACAGGAGAGGAGACGCAGACGCAGAGGAGGAGCCACGTAAGGACGGAGGCAGAGACGAGAGGGACGCAGCCACCAGCCCGGGGACACTTGGGGCCCCAGACGCTGGAAGAGACAGAAAGGACCCTCCCTGGAGTCCCTGGACCTCAGTGGTCTGCCCCACATGGACCTTAGACGTCTCGCCTCCAGCACCGGCAGAGGATGGAATTAATTCCTTTTGTTCTAAGCTTCCCAATGCGTGGACACTTGTTACAGCTGCTCTAGCAAATTCAGACACTGCCCAGCAATGAATAGAATTAATAATCACACCTCTTGAACCTTCTCCCTGAACCAGGTCCTGATCTCAGTCTTCCACATGCCTGGTTTTGTTCCCACCTCACAACAGCCCCATATATATTGTCCCCCTTTTGCAGAGAAGGGAGTTGAGACCCATGACGGTGACCGACTAGCCCAGAGGCAGGATCTGGTTAGTAGGCTCAGACCCGAGTCTACAGTCCTCCTGCTAAAGCACAATCTCCACCGCCCTCTACTCCAGAGGGAAATTCATTCCGTTTACAAACGTGTTTATTATTGTCCCTAAAATGCAGAACACCTCTCCCGCTAGGATGCACGGGCACCAGCTCGCACTTGACCCACTCTTTCCACATTGAATCCCCCAGAGTCCCTCCAGGGCCAACCGAGTGGTAGACAATCAAGTGCATGTGTGTCCGGAAATGGACCAACATGGAGCTTAAACAGGGGCTCTTCGTTTTGATGCATTTTCCTGCCACCGTTTTTCCTCTGTGTCCCCAGAAGACGGTATTTGAATTTTTCCAAGTCTAGAACTTGTCTTTATGATCTGTTTTATATAAAATACCTAATTACTGGGATCCCTGGGTGGCGCAGCGGTTTGGCGCCTGCCTTTGGCCCAGGGCGTGATCCTGGAGACCCGGGATCGAATCCCATGTCGGGCTCCCGGTGCATGGAGCCTGCTTCTCCCTCTGCCTGTGTCTCTGCCTCTCTCTCTCTCTCTGTGACTATCATAAAAAAAAAAAAAAAAAAAGATTAAAAATACCTAATTACAAAAAATAAAATAAAATAAAATAAAATAAAATAAAATAAAATAAAATACCTAATTACAAGCCGAAATGAGGGACTCTCTTAAAGGAGAACAGTATTGAGGAGGTACTGGTGAAGAGAGGAAATCTTTTATTTGGCCAGCCGGCAAAAGATATTTTTTAGATGTAACAAAACAATAGGGTTCGATCCGGTCACAAAAAGCAAAAGAACGAAAAAATGTGTGCAGTGCACATCAAAAAACAAGATGTTCGCTGGCACTTTGATATATTTCTAAACCAACAGTTCTAAAATCACCCGGTTATTGAGATCTGTACAAAAAAACGAAGGTACGTTAATAGCGATTAATATCCTCAGGATCCTTGCAGTTTTTTGGGTTGGACTCACATTGACTTTCCTGGGTAGACACCACTTTGTTCCAAGATGGTGTGATGCACAGAAATGGGTCTTCCTATGGTGAAGGCTGAAGTCTGGGTGCCTGTGAGTGGGACCTCATTTGGAAATTAGGTCTCTGTGCAGGTCATCCCTGAGCTGAACGGGAAGCTCACTGGCATGGCCTTCGGTGTCCCCACCCCCAATGTGTCAGTTGTGGATCTGACCTGCTGCCTGGAGAAAGCGTCAAATATGACGACATCAAGAAGGTAGTGAAATAGGCATCGGAGGGCCCCCTCAAGGGCCTCCTGGGCTACACTGAGGACCAAGTTGTCTCCTGTGACTTCAACAGTGACACCCACTCTTCCACCTTCAACGCTGGGGCTGGCATTGCCCTCAATGACCACTTTGTCAAGCTCATTTCCTGGTATGACAATGAATTCGGCTACAGCAACCGGGTGGTGGACCTCATGGTCCACATGACCTCCAAGGAGTAAGAGCTTCCTGGACCACCATCCCCAGCAACAAGAGGAAGAGAGAGGCCCTCAGCTGCTGGGGAGTCCCTGCCCCCAACTTAATCCCCCAACACACTGAGAATCTCCTGACCTCCAATTTACATCCTAGACCCTGAGGAAGGGGAGGGGCTTGGGGAGCCCTACCTTGTCATGTACCATCAATAAAGTATACTGTACCCAGCCAAAAAAAAAAAAAAAAAAAAAAGAAATTGGGTCTCTGTGGATGTGATCGAGATATGATAACGTTCTTAGGGTAGGTTCTCGATGCAACGGGATTGCTGTCCAGAGAAGGGGATGAGGAGAGACGGAGGGAAGGTGGCCACATGAAGATAGATGAATGGATGTGGCCACAAGCCAAGACCACCGCGGGTTGTCGGCAGCCCCCAGATCCTGGAAGGAGGCACAGAATGGACCCTCCTTCCATTGGAGCCTCCATAGGATCTGCTTAACCTTTAATCTCAGATGTGCGGCCTCCAGAACAGGGAGCAGTCCCATGGATGTTGTTATTTGACCGCCATTGTGTGGCTTTTCTCTAAGGCAGCTCGGGGGAGCTCCCACAGACGGTCTTTTCTGCTTGCTTCGTTGTAGGATGCCACGCGTATGTAAGGCCATTTAAACACGAACAAGGTGAACTCGGTGTCCGGGAAGCATGCCTGCGGAACGCGCCGTGGGGTAGCCACAGACTTTGATGACCGTGGTCCCGCGATCTGTGACCAACCCAGCCCACACCCAGAAACCAGACTCACACCTTGAGGACCCAAATTTAAAACTTTGTGGCAGTGTGAAATATTTTGGAGGACCGGATTCACCTGAACTCTCGGGGAACAGAGGCGCCCTTGTTTTGAATGTTTAGACTAGCAAGACGGCATATTTTTTGAGAGAGAGGACATGGCAATGGGCAAAGAAGACGTTTGGATGCGGACACACACATTAAAAATTCTCCCCCTGGAAGAAAAACTCTTTGGCGATTGGAGATGCCATAAATGCCAACCAGTTACTATTGGTTTGGACCAGGTTCACTCTTATTTGTCAAAGGCTCAGGGGAGCAGGGATGGGGGGACATCACCCCATTTTTCCCCCAAGAAATGACACCATTGGGATTTCTTGTTGGCTTAGCTATGTTCCTTAGCTCTGTGATCTCTGAGTAGAGAAGGTGCCTCCCAGGCATCTGCGGTCATGCACACAGACACATCTCACCTCCCCCTCCCCCTGGGTCTTGACCTCTCCCCACAAGGTCCTGCCCTTGTAGGATTCCCAGGAAGCTCACAGGTGCTCACATGCAGATGTTCAGCCTTATGGTCAACCCCACTATGTGCTTCTCCAGGCTTTCCTCTGGCACGGCCTCATTTGCACTTGTGGCTCCCAGGGACTCTACCGTCCTGGCCACAGGGATGCCCTGGGGCTCTTGAGGGCAGGTCGTTCTGTTGGGGGCACGCTGAAAAATCAGAACAGGTGGGCAGTCAGTAGGGTCCAGAGAAACACCTCACTGGCCTTATCTGCACCCTATGCTGTCTCCCACAGATGATCTCACTTGGGCATCCACCGGAGGCTGAGCCAGGGGCTCATTGCCAAGGACGCCTTGTCCCTCAGTATCTGTTCCAGAACATTCCATGGTCATGAGATGCTGCTGAACACCCGTCCTGGGCTGCAAAATATCCCATGTTATCGTAGTTGCTGCTGAACCCAGGTTTTGAACATGGTTTTAACCCACCAGCCCTGGTATCTTTGGAGATTTGGTTGATACTTCCTTCAACTTGCCTGCGACAACGTTCAAGGAATTAAAATGAAGTTTTGGAAAGAACCGAGGAAGACGGCAAGTAAACTTGAGGCCATTGCAATGGTATCTTATTTTCCCACTGTAGGGTTACAGGAAGCTTCAGGGATGTAGGGTGGTGGGATCAAGCATGTCCTCCAAGACAAAAGGAACCAAGGGTGACCTGGCCAATTCTCCGAACATGCTGGGGAGCACGTTTTGTAGGTTTTAATCCCCTGGTTAATCCGTGCAGTGTAATTGTCGATGTGGGAGGAGCTTCCAGGGCAGAAGGAGTGGATCATCCAGGATGGGTGGGAGGCACCTGCAGGGATCTTGGCTGAGGTCATTGGGATGGAGGGCCCTGATCATAGCAGTTTACCCAGATAACACCAGGATGCAGGGTCTCCCAGGAGCTGAGTTAATGAGATGGAGAGAGAGAGAGAGAGAGAGAGAGGAATCTTGAGCAGAGAGGGCAGCGGTGATGAGGACAGATGGAAGGAGTGGGAGGTCCAGCAGAGAGACAGATGGACACACAAAAGGAGAGACAGACAGGGAGAGAGTGCGGGAGACAGAGACCCTTGTACTAATTTCCCAGGTCATTTCACATCCCCTGCCCATGACATTCTTCTTTCCTGGGGACAAATCTTAACCATGTCCACTAGGATTTCCATTGCTGCAGACTCTGGGGCCCCAGCACAGAGCCGGGTGGTGACGCAAGCGGTGATTACTCCCTCAAGAGTGGGGCGTCTATGTGGGAGGAAAATGTGAATTTCATCCCTCCTCACCCCTAAAGAAGTCTCTTTGCAAACTGTGCTCAGGGAAGACGTTCACTTCTGCGTCCTTGAGGTATTTCTGCGTCCTGAGGGAAATATGTATCTTGACTTAAAAGTGAGTCCATCTGGGATGCTTTTCACACCAGGCATTTCTATCCTGTTTCATCGCTGGGGGTGGGGGTCCGGGTGGCCAGAGAGGCAGTCGGAGGGTAAGACACATCTGTGCTCAGGACAGACCCTTGATGAAGTACGGCCCTGATTCCATGACACACGGTTTAGCCCTTCTACGTGATGGGCTGGAGAATACCTACTGTATTTTATTATTTTATTTTATTTTATTTTATTTTATTTTATTTTATTTTATTTTATTATTTTATTTTATTTTATTTTATTTTATTTTATTTTATTTTATTTTATTTTATTTTATTTTATTTTATTTTCCTACTGTATTTTAATGAACCATCTCAGCTTTAGGGCCTTTCTAGAGAAACTTGCAAAATGCAAACCCTCCGTGTGGTAAACGTAAGTGGTAGGAAATGACCAAGTGCCGAAATCAGTTTGGGATTAACCTACGTGTAAACAAAGTGGACTCCACTCTCACTGCCTCTTCGCAGTCTTTATGAGATAAGAACACAGATTCTGAGAAACGGGGACGGAGTGAGGACAGAAATCCATGCCAATTTGTGAGGCCTGGGGGTTCAAACTCCAGCATCCACCCTTCTCCGCTGAGCTGTTCAATAAACGAGATTGATGGGAAGATAAGAGGACGTGGAAATTGTTGTATTTGGTACATAAATACTTGAGCTCAGGGTAGCTGAAATATTCTCTTGTGTCCTGTTAATTATTGATTAGTTTAGAAGATGCTCCCACCCCCTTCCTCTGCTTGTTTGCAAAGAGCAGAAGGTCAGGGTGACTCACTGTCTGGTTTTTGTGGGTGCCACGGATGCATCTCAGGTGATAAGGCTGTGACTGGGCTCTCAGGGGTGACATGGAGTCTCAGACGTCACAGCGGCCAACAGGAGGAGCCACGTACGTGGCCGGGTTGGGGCATTCCAGGTGAGGCTCTGCTCAGACGGAGAACATGCATGCATGTCACGTACTGGAGATCACCCAAAGCCAGGATGGATGCACAAGGAGGCTCCCAAGGAACCTCTCGGGATCTTTGTCAGACTCTGTTGTGAATTCTCCAACCATGGTTTTCTAGCTCCTTCTTTGTTTTCCGTTTCCGAACGCTTCTCCATCAGAACTATACCCAACATCTCCCCATCCCTCATGAACATGCCATCCAAGTAGGCAAGCGTGGGACGCAGAATCATCACCCCTGGAAAGGTATCCCTGACTCACCCCCTAGACCCACTGAGTGCTGACTTTTATGGCAAAAAAAAAAAAATGACCTTTGCGATCAATGAAGAATCCTGAGATGACTTAAATGCACCTGTGCTTTGAGGGCATCATGGATGATTCCACAGATGCCTCCCTCCTGACGCAGATGCAGATTCCAAAGCCAGCCGCATATTTTCATGGCAACAGAAAGTCGTTGGTGTAAAACCAAGGATTCGACAAGTCTATCTGTACAGTATTTGCTGTCCTGAGTGTATTTCTTTAATTCCTTACTTTTTTTTTTTTTTACAAGCTTTAGTCAGGCGTTTGATTTAGGAAATTGTATTAAAAGAGCTGATAAGACTGTCATCTAAGATTTGCTTGTTATTTTTTTTTCTACATGTCATGAAAGTGATTGATAATTTAGGGTACAGGAGGAGAACACGCAAGATTAAACCTGAAACCCTCTATAAATTAGAGGGGTTGGGCAGCCCCTGTGGCGCAGCGGTTTAGCGCCGCCTGCCGCCCGGGGTGTGATCCCGACCCGGGATCGAGTCCCACGTCGGGCTCCCTGCATGGAGCCTGCTTCTCTCTCTGCCTGTGTCTTTCGCTCTCTCTGAATAAATAAATCTTTAAAAAAAATTATTAAAAAAAAATTAGAGGGGTTTACGTGAGCCACGCTACATCACGCTGTCAGAAACACCTCCACCACATGGCTGGGAGTCTAGGTAGGAAGACGGGGATGGGCAGGCAGGGCCCGAGCAGTGGACCCGAGGCCACGCTAAGTGGTTATGATGTGTCCTGCAACAGCAGCCCGGGGGCATCCTCCGTTCTCCTGGATGATTTGACCAGATATGAATTTAAAAAGAACGGGCAGCTGCCTGTCATCTCAAAGGCTGACATTAGGAGTGGACACCACAGTCTGAGTGGCAGGAGGAAAGGGGCCTCGGGATGAGCTCCCTGAGTGATGTGCATGGCAGGTCCCAGAAGTCAAGGCCACCACCCTCAGCATGTACAGGGGCCTCACAGACGCACATCTTTTTTTGCCCACGTGCATCCGGAAAAGGACCCCCTCCACCTTGCCCTACAATCACCAATTCTCGCATCCCAAAGGCCCCACAACTTGGACCTGATTCCATGGTTGAGAAGACAGGAAGTAGAATAGTCGGGTCGGGTCTACCCACCACCATCCCAGCATCCTTCTGCTACAACCCAGCTTCTTGACCACGCTCAGTCACGTGCACACTGTACCGCCCTTGTGTCCACTGAAGATGATGGTGGACGTGGGAATGTGAGACATGGAGAATCAGTGCAAGGCCCGTACACCTGTCACAGGACATTCCTCACCTGTGCAGAAGGCAGGTGTGGCTCGCTGAGGCTCCGGTCCTTCCCGAGGAGGAGAATCAGCTCGGCTGACTCTGCTGTCTGGGGAATGGAGACATCAGCATGCAGCATCGGTAGAGGAGGTGACCAGGAATGAAGGAGGAGGACATCCCAGTCCCTCACCCACCATTCCAGGTTCCTGTGGGACATAGAGGGCCCACCTGAGACGGACAGCCACCCACGGCCACACTCTGTTCCCTTCCCTGTCTCCATCTCAGTATGCATATGGCAATCCCCCAAAATATTTCCCTGACACCCCCAATGGGAACCCCATGGTGCATCGTTTGACATGATAAAAAGGTAACCATAAGCCTCGCCTGTATGCAGGCATTTCCAAAACAAACCAATGCAGAAATCCATTTGAATGAACCCAGGCCAATCTATTCAAATCTATTTGAAAATCTGGAAAAATCCAGATTCCCCTCCCCCCCACCCCATTATCCTCAGGGAAAAGTTTGGAAACACGAATGACGCATGTGTCGCAGATGTGGAAGCTGAGGTCGAAGCGTGTAGGCTGCAAAGCATCAAAAGAAGTTCAGCAGGTCACCAAGACTCCGGCTCCTGCCTCCACTGGTTCCTCAGGTGGAGTCGTTTGTAAAACAAGTGGCAACGTCCAGTGGAGAAAAAAGTGCTCCCCCACCACCTCTGTTCAGAAAGAGCACCCAAGACTCGAATACACTGGCTGCCTTTAAAGGGAATCGGCCGGAAGGGGTCTGGCAGACTTAATTTTTACAGTTCCAGGCCATAGTCCCTGCCTCCATCTTTCCTCCACAGGTAGAGCCTTCTTGATTTTGGACACTGGCCCTGGGGAGTTGCAGCAAGGACATGGAAGCCCGCTGCGTCAGAAAGGACAGGCCGTGCAAGCCGGCGTGCAGGCAGCAACCAAGGCTCATCTGGCTACGGGATGAAGACTTTCCTTAGCAGCCCTTCGCTGGCCGCACCCACCAGTTTACCCCTATGCCCTGCGGTCTCCATACGATCGATGGTCAGCTGAGTAACAACCTTCAGGGCATCCAGACCCTAATTCCCAGAACCCGTGAATATGCACTGGAAGGACTCATCGGCGGACGTGATTGAGCAAAGGATCTTGAGGTGGGAAATCATCCTGGATTATCCAGGTGGCCCAACATCATCACACACGCCCGCCTCAGAGCGGGGAAACGGTAAGGGCGATGATGACAGAAGCAGAGAGGGGAGGGACGTGGGTCATGAGCCCACAGGTGCAGATCCCGGAAGCGCCAAGGGCTGGACTGTGCCCTGGAGACTCCAGAAGGAACCGAGTGACACCAGTTTGGGAGTTCCGGCCTCCAGCCCTGAGACGTAGTCAATCTGTGTTGTTTCCAGCCACCGAGTTCCTGGCCATGTGTTGTAGCAGCCAGCGGAAGCTCATACGCGGCCACGCACCTGCAGGGGGCCTGCAGCTGTCCCAGGGGTGGCTACATTGTATCCGGCGAACGTCGGTGGATGTTACGGCACCTGCTGCACGGCGTGGGCTCGCCTTCCACAGGCACAGCGGCACCTTGCAGACCCAGCATTTCCCCTGCAACAGTCACCGCTGCTGTGCTCATGCCCCTGAGGCCCAGACCCGACGGCCTACCCCAGGTATCTGCAAAGCACCAGGCAGGTGGCACCCCTGCCTCTTGGCTCCAAGCCCACCCCTTCCCGTTCTTTGTGCGCCACCACCTTCACCGTCCGCAGTCCCCCCTCGAAAACAGGGTCTCAGTTCATTAGAGGAGGGTCAGGTTCGGCAGCAGCTTGCAATAAAGAAATTAGCAAAACCAGAAGCTGCAATTCCGTACGAACCCTCGAAAACGAAGAGGATCTAAAGTGACAAGATCCAATTAAATTTAATTACCCAAGCTGTATTTTCATTTTAACTGACACTTTTTATTAAGGAGCCGCATGCACTAAACCCAGCAACCCAGACCAAATTGCATCCTGGTAATACAGTTATCTTATGCAAAACTCCAAGTATCTAATTTTCTAAAACGAAATTAGGCACAGGGGGTTTGTAAGAGGTTTTCTTTGTTTGGGGCTCCGGAACGCGGCGCTCGGCGCCCCCTCGGCACCGTATTGTCTTCATCACGAGGAGCCGTGACGCCGCCCCAGGAACCTCGGAGAGGGCGTGGCACGTCCTGTGTTGGCGCTTGCTGACGATTCCGGCACGCGGCCGATGACAGAAACAGCCACGACCGCCCTCCCGGTTTTGAAAGTCATTTTCGCCCCCCAGTGATAAGGCTGGAGGACTTGATGGATGATTCGTTACACGTGAAAACAATGCTCCCCCTTGAACTCCCCCCACCCCCAGCCTTCGAGCTCCCTCGGTCGCGTTGAGCGAAGAGAAGACCAAGTGGTCAATTAAAATGGCCCTTTGAGTGTGAGTCGACGGTAAGGCTCACTGACACGCTTCTGACACGAGGCTGAAGCGGAAACGGTTATCGGACTAGGGCCCCGTGTGGGGAACGTCCTCAGCTGGGGCAAACGCTGCTACCTGGCATCTCCACGTGGCTCCTCCTCTGCGTCTGCATCTCCTCTTCTTATCTGCCTCTTGTAGGGACCCCTGTCCCTGGGTTTAGGGCCACCTGATCCATGGTGACCTCCTCTCAGACCCTTCACGTCATCCCATCTGCAAAGACCCAGTTTCCAAATCAGGCCCCAGTCCCAGGCTCCAGGACTTAAGGCACCTGCCCACCGTTTTGGGGTTGGAGCAGGTGGCGACCACTCCACCACGGTGCCTGCCCAATGCATTCCCCGCAGGGACATCCCCTCTTGCAGCCTCTCTGGGCAAAATGCCGAGTCCACGTGCATAGGGGGAGACAAGGCCCCCTTCGTTTCTGAAAGCGTGGCTCAAACCCAAAGACAAAACCCAAAGTGTTGCAGAGACAGGACCGCACTGGCATTGGAAATGCATGCTGCGCTGCAGGAGGGCTGTCTGAATCCAGGGTCCCATGCATCCTCTGCTCACGGCTGTGCTCACCGGGCATCGAGGCATGTGTTTCAACATGTCCCACAAAATGTCCTCAAAAGGCATCCATCTACTCATGTTTCCAGCACCCAGAGTAGCAGCGTTCTGGGAACAAAGAGGCCAGCGCCGCCTCACGGCCGTCATGTTCCTGCGCATCTACAGAACCCATCCTCTTGGAGAGCCTCCCAGTGGGGTTCGCTGGCCCATCTTCTAACACATCTGGACATTTGAAATGATTTCAAAAGCAAACATCATCCCGTATCTTAAGCAGCACGTTCGGGTTTTTGTAGTGGCCTCCACTTCCCTCAACAGAGCCATCCTGGCAGAGCGCCCCAAAGACCGGGTCCCTGCCCTGCCGAACCCTCTGCCTTCCTGACAGAGGTCAAGCTCCTAGGCTGGCTTCCAAAGCCACCCCACTGGGGCAGCGCCCTGTCACCTCCAGAAACACGCCACCCCTGGCTTAGAAAAGCAACCACAATACACATCGGTCATGGGTTGGTCCTGGAGCAACATTTCCAAGTAATGGAGGAAGCAGAGTCCATTTCAATAAAGAGAGGACGTGCACGAGGCCGGAAGGAACAGAACGTGAGAAGCTCACGAGCACCAACCAGAAGGAACCATGTTGCTGAGACGTGTGCGGGTGGCCCACCCCTGGTGGTTTAGGAGCTCATTCAGGCAGTGAGACAAGATTCCCAACTCCTTACCTTCCTACTTTCTTCTCATCTGGGTGGACTTCCCATGCGGTCATGTTGTCAGACCTCGGACAGGGCTGCAGAGACACCCCTGACCCCGTTCCCGATCTCCAGGGTGCCCCATTACCAAACCCTGAGCTCCTCTGGGGTGCATTGCAAAGGACGCTGCCCCAAACCCTGTTCCATGGAAGCACCGGGTGGGACCAGCATGAACACCCGACCCAGGGCATCTGCATATCGTGTGTTCACGGTTTCTCGGGATGATCCAGGGAAGAACGGCTATGGAAAGGTCACTGTGGTTTGGACCTGCTCAGGGCATCTCTCCGGACCCAGGTTGTCAACATACCCCATCCTGGAGGAAGGAGCTATGGACTCATTCCACGGATCTGGAAACTGAGGCCATCCAAGCACGTAGACATCATGCTCTGGGTGACGTGGCTTGAAACCCGGGTTCTCGGCCTCCACGGCAGGTGCATGGCAGGCTCGTAGGTGCTGGGAGCTCATTTCCAGTCGGATCTTGGTGACTCTGCTCTTTTTTTTTTTTAATTTTTTATTTATTTATGATAGTCACAGAGAGAGAGAGAGAGAGGCGCAGAGACACAGGCAGAGGGAGAAGCAGGCTCCATGCACCGGGAGCCCGATGTGGGATTCGATCCCGGGTCTCCAGGATCACGCCCTGGGCCAAAGGCAGGCGCCAAAACGCTGCGCCACCCAGGGATCCCGGTGACTCTGCTCTTATATTTAATATCATCACATATCAGAAGGCACATCCAGCCTCCCAGTGGCATCAGACAGATGAAACCCTACCTGTTGGGAGGAAGAACGTGGTCAGCCATACTGATCACTTGAGCTCCTGTCCTGTGACTTCTTGAAGGAAAATCATTTTCTGTCCCTTTTCCGCTGGTGCCTCCTCATTCTCCCTCTGGGACCTAAATGTTTCTGGCTTCCTTATCTTACATTCCAAGCAAAGCTTGGCATCGGCGTTGTTATTGATAAGTTCCTCTGCACAGATACAAGGATGCCACCGGCCATTTATGGGCTTGGGAAGAAAGCGCGGCCGTTGTGCACGTGGAGGACATGGCTTGGTCGGCAACGCAAAACCCTACAGACAGACACATGGAAACACGTCAACATGCACTGATCCCAGAACACGACTGAGGTCCTCATCCTGACCTTGGTGATCAATGCTTCCTCAAACGTCTCTCAGGCCCTGATAGGTACTCACGCTGAAGCCAAGACACCCAGGGCTCCCTTGCAGTTCCTCCAGAGGTGGAGGCTTCCAGGACCCTCTATCTCACTCCAGAAAAACCAACATCTCCTCCTGAGGCTCACACACAAAGGGCCCTTCCTTGTCTGACCGTGGAGATTGAGATATTGGAACCTCACAGTGAGATGCTCTGCACCCAGGTGAGCAGCACCATGCAGGTGAGGGGTTCAGGCTGCGGGTCTGGCGGCCGTGGGCATTACCGACTCAGAGCAAAGTCTCTGCTCCCAGGGTGTCCACGGCAACCTGCAAACGCAAACTGTCTGCACAGGAAACATTCTTATGTGGGCAATTAAGCAAAACGCCAGGAGCCTGGGAGGCCGCTCACCCTGGGATCGAAGTTGAAGAAATAACAAGGCACAAAAAGAAAACACACTTTCGAGTTTTATGGCGTGGTAAGAATTCTGACTTTCATTCCATCCCACCAACTGCCTCTGAATATTTTCCCTCTGTGTTGGCAAAACGGGGCGGGGGGCTGTGGGAGGATGTCGGGGGACACGGCCCGCACTCCACTACTTTCCCCACTTTCCCCGAGGGTGACCAGCAGCCTCCCCCAGATGCAACAGATCTTCCTCATTCCCTCCTTCCTGGTCCTCAGACTCCGACCCGTGGTCACCTCTCCATGTCCCCAGTCAGGGGCACAACCGTCTGGTGTGCAGACACCTCGGGGAAAATCATGGATTCAATGCAGATGTGGAGGCACGTTGTCTTCTACTCACCGTGTCCGTGGAACAAAGATAGAGCTTTTGCGTCCTCCGGAAGGTCCATATGACCCAGAAATTCCTCGCCTGTATAGACATCCCGAAAGAATAGAAATCAGAGACCCACCCGGGTGCACGGCTGCACGATTCACAAGAGCTCAAAGGTCACAGCAGCCCAAATGCCCACCAGTGGCTGAGCAGATAAGCAAACTGTGGTCCATGCACACAAGGGAAGAGGACCCAGCCATGAAAAGAAACCAAGCTCCGACACCTTGAGGCCATCATGCTCCCATGACAAGCAGATACACAACATCACGCAGTGCATGATCCCGCTTACGAAAAATGTCCAGAACACGCAAATCCATAGAGACCGAAATTAGATCTGTTCTTGGCAGATCTGGAGAGGGGACATGGAATTAGTGCTCCTAAGGACGGGCTCAACTTTTGGGGGGATGAACATGACCTGGAACGGGATGGACGTGGTGGCCACACAACATGGCACACGTGGATTCTACACATTGAAATAGCTCATTTTATGTGAATTTCATATCAGCAATAGGGTATGTTGGAAGAAAATATGCATGCGAATAAATGTTTTTGCCCTTCAATTAAAAAAATTTAAAAAAAAACTCTCTAAGAGGGTGGAAGTTGAGGTCCTTGAACAAATGTAGAGTCCCCAAGGAAGATATTGAGACCCAGGATTGTGCAGGAAGCAGAGCCATGTGCCTCCTTAATTAACGTGCACACACAGAGCTCATGAGACCCTCCTATCCAGGGGCTGCCCTCCCCTATAATCTCATTTCCCGCATCCAGGAGAATCTTTACGGATAATCTCAACAGTATTCTAATAACTATCCCGTCTGCAGCCCATACCCCGTGCTTATTGATTTTCTGACTCAATAAAACCCTCCAGTCTGCGACCATGCCTCGTTGTCCTCACTTCCCCCAGGATATTCTCAAAAGAGAAAGTCACGTTGGCCCTTAAACATTAAAAGTGCTATTACCTATTTTAACTCCTGTCACACCTGGCGGGGGGAGGGGCGGGGGGAAGAAAACAACTTCTCTGCGAGGGTGCGTTCCGCCCAGTTTCCCGTCAATGCCCCGCCACCTCATTGTAAATGGAGCATTGGTTTCTTTCTGAAATCCTCCTGCTACCTCCCACACATCCTCCCCCATGCCCCCCTCCACTAGACTTTGCAGACTTCACCCTGAAAGGCAATTTGCGCTCTTCACACCGAAACTTCCCTTCTGTGAATTTCTTCATAAAATAGAAACAAAAAGCCTTTAGATGTATTAGATTTTCCCAATCAATGCCCGTTGTACCGCCCGCCATTTGCAATCTTTCCTGTGTTTGTATGACGTCTCTGTGCTTGGGCCCATGGGATTGTGACTTTGACCCCAATGGTCTGTAGATGACGGTCCAACTTCACCTGGAACTATTACCTTTACATCCACACAGGGCACTCCACGTGCATTGACCTTGTACCCATCCCTTGCCTGCAAATAACAATCCCCACACTATTCTGTCTCAGAATCATGGATTCCCCATGAGTCCCATCCCTGGTCATTGACATGGAACTCAGGGTAGTCAAAAGTGATATAATGGGGGAAATTCTAGCACATAGCTCAGTGGCATTAAGGACATTCACGTTGTTATGCAACCAACCCTAGTGGAACTTTCCATCTTCCCAAGTTCAAGGTCTGTCCCCATAAAACACTAAATCCCTGCCCCCATCCCCAGACCTTGGCACCACCATCTACTCCCTGTCTCTATGGATGGGACTCCTCTAGGGACCTTATATATGTGGAATCACACAGGATTTGTGCTTCTGTGTCCATTTATATCACTGAGCGCCCTGTCCTCAAGGTCCATCCACTTTACAGCAGGTGCACAATATCTTTTTTTTTTCAAGATTGAGTCATATTCCATTGTATGGACCACATGTTCTTTACCTATCCACCCACCCACCCATCCATCCATCCATCTATCCATCCATCCACCCATCCACCCACCCATCCACCCATCCACCCATCCACCCATCCACCCATCCACCCATCCACCCATCCACCCACCCATCCATCCATCCATCCACCCACCCACCCACCCATCCATCCATCCATCCATCCATCCACCCATCCATCCATCCATCCATCCATCCACCCATCCATCCATCCATCCATCCATCCATCCATCCATCCATCTGTGCACCCATGCATCCGTCCATCCATCCATCCATCCATCCATCCACAGACACTTCGTTTGCTTCCCCCTCTTGGCTATCGTGAATAATGCTGGTAGGAACGGGTGTGCAAATATCCCTCCAAAAACCTGCTTTCAATTATTTTAGGTATTTACTCAGAAGTGGGTAATATCTGGATCATATTCCAATTGCTCAAGGAACTGCCATATTGTTTTTACAGCTTGTGCACCATTTTATATTCCTGCCAACAGTACGCGTAGGTGCCAACTTCTGTGCATCTTCACAGCATATTTTTAAGAGGAAGTTATGTGAGAGAAAAAGAGAAAGAGAGAGAGAGAGAGAAGTACAAGTTGAATATGAAGACATATTATGTTCTGAAGTGCTTCTTTGGGTCTTCGGAAGGCCGACTCATGACTAGCACTTGCTGATTCCTCACGTTGCCCCTGGACCATCGCCCCTCAAGGACTGAATCCACAGTGGCTATGAATGCAAGAGGCCACCAGGGGTCCTAATGATGGTCACAGCCAGCACCTAAGGGTGTCGATCTATGTAAAACCCTCTACAATTGTCTCCACTTGAGTTATGCCCTTGGCCCCCACACCAGCCCTGGAAGGGACGTATCACAAGGAGCCTGGCCTCAAAGGTCAGTGACCTGGCCCCAGGTCCATCTGGGCACCTGGGCAGAGCTCCACCCAGGGCAGTAGCTTCTTTCCAATCTTGACCTCCTTTGATGGACACAGCCTTCTCCACCTCATTCTGCACCAAGTTCTGCCCATGTGGCAAAACTCTTGCTTTCTTTACTTTTGTGCTATTTCTACACCACATTTGTTGACTTTACATATGGTATGCTGAATATTGCCACCTGCCCCCTGGGTCCACCTGAACTCTTTACCTCCCAGCCATGTGCTCAGAGAGCTTCTCTGGGTCTCCACACAAGTTAATTCACTTGTCTACCAATTTCTGGGACAGGTGGATCAGGATTGGCCAATGGGGATTGGTAGGAAGTTGGAACAGGGAGGACAGAGGTGTTGGGTGCTTATTCATCCATGTTCCTTCCTGGGTCGCCCCAGCTTGGCTCCTGCCAAGCACTCTGCACTCTGGTAACTTCTCTATCTCCTGGAGTAGTTAACTGCTCCCCACCCAAACCAGCCCCAAAGGCACCGCACCAGCCCTGGGTTCTTTCCAGAAATTTCCATAACAGGTCTTTTGTCTGGCAGGCACTATGGAGAGCAGTGTGGCTGCAGCAGAGTGATTGGAGAGGGTTTAAGGCTCCATATCATGTCCTGGAGCCATCCTGGACGAGCCTTGAGCTAAGGGAGAAGTGGAGCCCATCACTCTTCTTCTTCCTTATCTTGGGCTGAAATTTCAAGAAAGAATCTAAAGGCTCCTAAAGGTTCTTGACAAGACTGGAGGTTGATCTGAACTCCCAGGTTTAACACCGAGACTGCGGTATCCATTCAGTGCTCAATAACTGCTTGACCGTGAACTGTTCCAGAGCCCAGACTTGTGTCCTTCACTTCTTCCTCTTTCAGACTTCGTGAACTTTGGGTTTGCTCTGCGGCGGCCTGCAAGCTGCCCCCAGAGACCTGGCGAGCAGCCACATCAGACCACCCAGTGAAATCTGGGAAAGTCCATGGGCTTGCAGCCTTCTGGAATGTTCCCACCAGGCACTCAGAGGTAAAAATCACCCTGGCCTATGTCTCCCCGCTGCTGAGGGGATTAGTGAGATTTTGTTTATAGAGGCCTCTGACCTCCTTCCAGAGACGTTCTCAAAATAATAACCTACAAATCAGGTCTGATTGAGAATGTCTGTTATTGATACTTACAAGCTTTCCCTTCCCGGTGGAAAACTAAAGCCCAAACAGGACTCATTCTGAATATCCTTGTTCGAACACACGTATTGATCGGACTGGTCAATGACACATACAAGTGCAGCCCAGAGGCATCGCCCCCAAAACCAAGGAAGTCATGCCAGGTTGGGTCAAATACGCCCAACGCTTGCACATCCCTCCGCGGGAGGGACGATGGCGGTAGGGCTAGCAACACGGTGTTCCTTTTCCCTCTCCAGGGCCATCTCAAAATGCACAATATCATTTTATTGATGATTTCTGAATTTCCATTTTAATAAAATAAATGGAGGTACCTGCAGATAATAGTGCTGTTCAATATTTATGAAGTGCCTTTTTAGAATAAATTCAGAAATTCAGTATTAATCATTACAACCATTACACTCCGAGAGCACATAAATAACAAATGGAAACACCATTTATTTTTTGAAAACCCATAATGAAAAGCAGCTGAGTACCCAATTTCATTTTTGAGAAATTCATCCTCCTGGTTGGATTTATTGTGATTCTAAAGAGACATTCTCAGCTTACCCTGAGCCCAAAATATAGGTGTGATAATAACAGCTTTCCCCCACATTGATGTGAATAAGCACTTTTTTATTTAAAGCAAGAACAGCAGTTCAGGCTTTCTTTTTTTTTCCCCCAGCAGAGAGGCAGAACATTTGTCTTGCAGAGCGGGGAGCCATGCACAAGCAGAGCGGGGAGCTTGTTCTCAGACCCCAATGACCGAGGAAATGCATCCGAATCGAAAGTAAAATATGGTCATCGTGTTGTAGGCTCCGGGGAGCAAAATCAGGGTGGAGGCATATGGATTTCCTTGGGGTTTTTTGTTTGTTTGCTTTTTGGATTCCCTTTTTTTTAACAAAGCACATACGGGGTAACCCCTGGAGAGACATTTTGGCAGAAAGGTCGAGTCAACCAGGTGAGGAGTCCTTACTGGATTTCCACTCAATGCAGGAACGATCCACATGCAGGGCAGAGTAAAAGGAAGCTCCTCCAAGCTGCCCAGCATCCCAACTCCAGGCATTTGAGAACTTCACCCGCTTGGTCCCATAGCAGGAGCATCCTAGATGCAGCCACAGCACAGGACCCCACATATGTGGGGGGAGGAGGGGGGCTTACAACAACAAAAGTTGGTTCTCCTCCAGCTCTGGAGATGAGAAGTCTGAGATCCAGGCAGGGCTGGGCTGCTGAGATCCAGGCAGGGTCTCCCCACAAGCTCCAGATGGACCTATCTCCATTTCGGGGGAGAAGAGAGCCACCATGTAGCCAAGATCTCACTCCATCTTTGCATATGCCCGCTCCAGTCCCAAAAACAGCCCTCCAAATCAGGAACTCAACTCTGCTGGCTACACACTGAACAGCTCTTTCCTAAATGATTACGCATCTCAAGACAAATTTAGTGTAATATTGGATATTCGCTGTAAGTGCCTGAAAACAGGCAGTAAATTCTTTAAAATAAAATTTAAATCCCTGCTTAATGAACTCTACGCTTTAGATGTATATTAAGGTTTTACATCAACCGGCCCTCATTCTTCTCTTTGCATGGGTTGGTCTCACCGCATGGAGTGGGATTCCCCCGGTCAGGAAACTAGCAGGGTTAGGTGCTTCTGGGGCAGGAGGGGGCGTAAAAAGCATGGTTGTTTGTAGTGAAAGGTGTGTTTAAAAAGGAAATGTGCACTTGGAACCTACGAACGGGGTCTTATTTGGAAATAGGGTCTTTGCACATGTAAGTGAACGCTCTGAGCTGAGCTCGTCCTGGAAGAGGTGGCCCTACATCCAACGACAGGGGTCCTTGTAAGAGACAGAAGAGGAGATGTAGATGCAGAGGAGGAGCCCCGTGAGGATGGAGGTGGAGACGGGAGGGACGTGGCCACCAGCCCGGGGACGCCTGGGGCTCCAGATGCTGGAAGAGGCAGGAGGGACCCTCCCCTGGACCCGCCTGGATGTCAGACTTTTGGGGGACAACAGAACGAATTCTTGTCATTGTAAACCATTGACTTTGGGATCATTTGTTGCACCCCCTTGGGACTGAGTTTCTCTGGGATCCTCTTGCCAGCAGTCGGGACCTCTGCTTAGCTAAGGCATTCCGTGTCAGGAGGAACAGGATAGGGAGGCACTAGTCTGGCCCCAACTCCTCAGGATTATCATGTTAGCGACTCTTGCATCCTGTTAGCGCCCCTCCTGGATCGCATTAGTGGCAGCAGGCCCTGCAAATGCAATAAGAGGCTCGTACATACGCAATATGCACATTGCTAATCAGATCTTGCAAATTATATTACCAGGTGGGGGAACAGGTTTTCTGGGGATCAGACCAATAAACACCAGGTCCAGGGCGAAATCACATCCTGTTCTGCCTGGAGGAGACATGCCATGAGCCTCGGACTTCCAGCATTCTTCTGGGTCTAGGGGTACAGGTCCTCTGAGATCGCCTGAGACATGGGAAGAACAAGGCGGTGCACTGGTGTTGGCTCCGTGCACATTTCATGAGCATCTGCTGCGTGCCTGGCAATGTGGACCCAGTGCTCTAGGGGCTTATACTCCATCAGGATAAACCAAATACTGGTACGAGGCCACAAAAGACCCTAAATAGTGGCAGGTGCTGCAAGGCAGGGGTGAGGACTCTTGAGGGCTCCTTGTTGGGTTGACAGGGTGCAGAAACCCCCTGCAAGTGGCTAGAGCCTGCGTGGGGCATAGAGATGGGAGCCAGCGTCAGGTCCCTGGAGGCCGGTTTCCGTTC
Source organism: Canis aureus (assembly GCF_053574225.1). Classification (NCBI taxonomy): domain Eukaryota; kingdom Metazoa; phylum Chordata; class Mammalia; order Carnivora; family Canidae; genus Canis; species Canis aureus. The sequence continues at coordinate 124,025,388 of NC_135649.1, forward strand.
TATTAAAATGGCACGAAAAGCCACCTGCTCTGACTTCAGTGCTTGTAAAGCATCAGCAGTCCTGACGTGCTGGATCCGGGCAAGTAGGAGTGGGGGCAGGTGATACCTCGGTGCAGGATTCACGGCCACAGTGGAGATGCATCTAAAGGGACGGACGCACAAGGCAGTGGAAGAGCTGGAGTGACTGTGGAGGCACGGGGACCTCTCTGGGGGCCTGAGATCTGAGGCCCTGTCCAGAGAAGCCAATGGGGTGGTGGCCACCCTTGGCACATGTGCATTCACCGTGGTATCAGGTGGGACAGGTGCCTCCGGGCTGGACGAGCCACAGGTGTCAGTGGGCAAGGAGGGTATCCATGAAGCTTGAGTAGGGTCACCTGAATCTAGCTGTGAGGGTGATGGATGCAAGGACACCCCGAGATCGGGTGATGCGTCCCCGGACGGCCATGCACGGAAGCATAGCTGGAGAAGGGAGTGGCCCCACTCTGTACCTGAGCATCACTCGGGTCAAGAGGCTGGAGGGCCGGGGAGCAGAGTCCAATCCAGGGTGTGAGTCAGGTGGTCCAAGCTCAGGTGCTTCTGGGGAATGGGGATCCCAGATGGGGACAAAGGCTGAGATGAGAGCTGGGGTGTCCTCTGTAGAATAGCCCCGGAGAGAATGAAGGTGAGCGCCGTGCACGTGGCTCTACGTCTGCACCCGGACGCCCAAGGTCCCCATGGACCCTTCAAGGTCCCCCTGCAGCCTTCGCCGTGCAGGATGCAGAGAAGCCAGCGGCCCCTCGGAGAGAAGGCCCCTCAGACCTGGCGGAGACGCCGAGCCCTTCCCGGCCCTGCAAGCCCCACGGTGCAGCCACGTGTCCCTGGAGGCGAGGACGGTGGCCCTTGGCGCCCGGGACAGCACGTGACCCTGTGCACTGCCCACCGGAGTCAATTCCGTAATTCGATTGGGACTGTTGACTTTAGACATTTCGTACATTGGCTGCAAAGAACTAAATTTTCAAAACTTCATCTTGATGCCGTCAGACGACATGAGAGGTAATATCCTTCATCGGGTGCAGATTGCTGCCGATGAACTGCCTGCAAAGGGACCCAAATCGGATTTCCTGAGTTCCATCCTTCTGCGGGGCTGCCGTAGGAGCTGATCCTGGATCAATAACTTCCCTGCGCCCTGCCCTTGAGTGCACACCGGCTCCAGGGGGCTGAGGGCTGGCGGCCGGGGGCACACCACAGGGCCAGGGAGACAGGAGTGCTCGCACCAGCACCACGCACCTGCCCCTCCAGAGCCCCTACCCACGCCCGGCCCTACTGCACACCTCCCCGCGTGCAATTAATTTCCGCGTCATCCCCCAAATTCAATTAGATGGGGACCCCGTGTAACTCCGAAAGCGCCCTCCGTCCCATCTTGACAAATTGCCGTGGTTAGCGTGCATATCCAGGCGGGGTGTGGAATCTTGTTAATCTTACCGCTAATTCTCAATTACCGTAAAATGAAGCCATAAATCACGCAGACAGGGGATCGATGGAAACGTTGTTTCCCGGGTGATTGGCAGCCTCCCCAAAGGTTTTCTGTAAGTTGGTTTAAGGTTGGCGGTTCTCCGAAAGGCAGGGCAGGGGGGTGGGGAGGCCCGGGCAGGGCAGCGGTGTCGGGGACGAGGCCCGGGCCTTGGGGACACAGCAGAGGGACAGCGCCAATTTCAGACAATTCTTCTCCTTTTCATACCTGCTGTAGTAAATGAGAAACAAATTAAATTTCACTCCACTATCTGCACAGAAACCATTTAAATTTTTCATGGAAACTAAATTGTCCCCAGACAAATAGCCCCCGATTCTATGAAAATATACGGCAGCGCTGGGAACAGAAATAAATTTGTGTCACTCCGGATATGCCTTTCTCTGTAATGTCATTCACCGCCGCCGATAAATGAGGCGCGGGCGCAACACAATGGCCAGCTGGGCCTGGGGGGCGCGGCGTGTCCCCCCGCCACACGCGCGCGGGGCGACCTCATAGTCTCCCTGTTATTAATTTGCAGCCGGGTTTTACATTCATGAGGCCGAGATTGAAATGTAAATGAGCCGCACAAGGAAAAAAAGAAAGAAAAAAAAGAAGTCGCCTCTGTAGCCAAGGCCCGGCCCACGGTGTCAGAGACTGGGTGGGGGCTGGCTGGAGGGTGGTGGGTGGAGGGGACACAGAACAGTGATGCGCGGGGGACATCAGCGCCCCGAGCGTCACTCGCGGTGCAGGGAACCGGGACGCACAGCCCGGCGCGCGCGCCCGCGGAGCACACTGCGCAAGGGAAGCAGGTGCACTGCTTGCTACCTGTTGTGTGCCGCCAGAGGTGTCCGCGCGCACCTTCCTGCGCTCTAACCAACCCGCCCTGTTTCAATTACGCTTTTCTGAGTGCGCGCGCGCGCATCTGGGATCTTAAAATGATCCGCTCCCCAAGCCCCCCCCTCCCCACCCCCCCAACCCCCCCGCCTAAGAGGCCTGCCCCTGCCCACCCGGGACCCTGCGCGGAGCAGCGCTGGTGACAGATGTAAGCACCAGGCTCCCCCCACCACACGCCTGGGTCGCCTTTAGGAACAGGGGGAGGGGGTCCCCAAGCCCCCAGGGGCTGCCACAGGAGCGCTAATGACTGTGTTTTAATTCAGAAGCTCCTTCCAGGGCTGCGTGAAAGCAAACAAAAGGCGCAGAGGGCTCCGGCCTGAGGACTGCGAGCCAGACTCCCAGTCACAGCGCGTGTCTCCTGTCCTGAGGCCAGCTACGGATGGAGAGCCCGGGCCACACACGGCAGCCGTTTCAGGGCTGGTGCCCCGGAGTCCTGTGGGTTTGGGGAGGCGGAGGCTGGGTCCGGCTCGCACAGGGGCTGCGTGTGTGTTGGGGGAGCGCGCGCATCCACGGAGGGTCTAGTCCCACCCGGCGCCCTCACTGACGCTCACGCTGCATCCCCGCGCCCGCATGCGAATCCCGTTTCCCTTTCTTCCTCCACGACGCTGCAGCCTCAAGTGCTCGCATCCTCCCAAGCTGAGCTTGGAGAGGCCGTGAAGTCGCGTGCCAGCCACGGAGCAGGAGCGCACGGAGCACACACGCACGCGCTCACGGGTGCACACGCGCGCCCGCACAGCCGTGCACGGTGAGCCAGGCAGGCACTCCTCCACTGAGCAGGTTGTCACAGCCAGCCTGCCCGAGAGGCGGCCTTCTCACCTGCGGCTGGGGACACTGAGTCACAGGGCTGTCTGGTAGCCGTGGAGAGGCGGGGAATGCAGCCCAGGCCATGCGCAGGCGTGCTGGATCAATGCGCCCACGGCTCGGCTTCCTATTGGGGAAGCGAGGGGTCCGTGGGCGAACTGGAGAGGTCCGGTGCGGGGCAGATGCGCAAACTCACAGGGGCGCGCAGACCTGCGAAGCGCGCGAACTAGACCCGGGTCTCCGTGCCGTTCCGCCTGCCGCCCTGAGGACCTTCTGGGCACTTGAGAGTGAGCCCATCAATCCAGGGACTTCCCAGAGCCGCGCGCCCCGGCCATTCCTCCAGTGGCAACCGCGTGACGGCGCAGGAAGCGTTCAGGGCGCGGCGTGCAGTCCCCCAGCGCTGGAGCCTGACTTGGAGGGAGGGTCGGCGCCAGAAACTCACCAAGCAGACGGACAAGCCGCAGAACCACCGATAACGCTGCCGTCAACGTGCCCTGAGCGGGGTTTTTGTGCGGACCTACGTGTTCAGCTCTGGGGAAATGGCAACGATGCCATCGCTGGATCGCATCACACGGATTTTTAAAGGATGCACCAAAGTAGTAACATGGGGTTGCCAGGGGATTCACTGCGGGGAGATTTGGGGGCAGGCACATGACCTAGTCCCGACTGAGGACAGATTAGGGATCGGGTACATGACACAGTCCTGACTAGGGGGGGATTGGGGGACAGGTGCATGACACAGTCCTGACTAGGGGGGGAATTTGGGGTCAGGTGCATGACCTAGCCCCGACTGGGGGAGATTTGGGGTCAAGCACATGACCTAGTCCTGAGATTTGGGGTCAAGCGCATGACCTAGTCCTGAGATTTGGGGTCAAGCGCATGACCTAGCCCTGACTGGGGGAGATTTGGAGTAAAGCATATGACCTAGTCCTGACTGGGGGGAGATTTGGGGTCAAGCACATGACCTAGTCCTGACTAGGGGAGATTTGGTGTAAGGTACATGGCACAGTCCTGACTAGGGGGGGATTTGGAGTCAGGTGCATGACCTAGCCCCGACTGGGGGAGATTTGGAGGCAGGCACATGACCTAGTCCTGACTGGGGGCAGATTTGGGGTCGGGTACATGACACAGTCCTGACTAGGGGGGGAATTTGGGGTCAGGTGCATGACCTAGCCCCGACTGGGGGAGATTTGGGGTCAAGCACATGACCTAGTCCCTACCAGGGGAGATTTGGGGGCAGGCACATGACCTAGTCCTGACTGGGGGGAGATTTGGGGTCAGATACATGACCTAGTCCCGACTGGGGGAGATTCGGGGTCAAGCTCATGACCTAGCCCTGACTGGGGGAGATTTGGAGTAAAGCACATGACCTAGTCCTGACTGGGGGGAGATTTGGGGTCAAGCACATGACCTAGTCCCGGCTGGGGGAGATTTGGGGTCAGGTATATGACCTAGTCCCGACTGGGGGAGATTTGGGGTCAAGCACATGACCTAGCCCTGACTAGGGGTGATTTGATGTAAGGTACATGACACAGTCCTAACTAGGGGGGAATTTGGGGTCAGGTGCATGACCTAGTCCTGACTAGGGGGGGATTTGGTGTCACGTACATGACACAGTCCTGACTAGGGGCGGGCGGATTTGGGATCAGGTGCAAGACCTAGTCCTGACTGGGAGGAAATTTGGGGTGAGGCACATGAAATAGTCCAGTAGAGCCCGGGATGGAATGCATGTCCCAACGTAACAGAACCATAATGAGGTGGTGGCCACCCCATAAGAATCTAGAGCCTCTACAGACACAATATGGACAGGGGGGGTGAGGAGCCACAGGATGATTGGGTCCTGCGGGGTTTCCTGTGCAGCACAGCATGGATGTCCTAGCAGATGTCCCGGCTCATCCTTGCAGCCAACTCACCTGCTCTACCTTCCCAGGATCCTGGGTAACTCTCTCTCTCTCTGTTTCTCTCTCTCTGGTCCACATTTTGCCCGGTTCACCCCCCAGGTGAGCAGAAGAAGATTCTAAAACCTGGACACTAACTCATTTGTAGATACATATACGTATGCCGTAAACATATTTCTAAAAACCCCATGAAAACACAAAAAGCTTGCAAGCTACCTTCATTCACGCTCCTACGCGGGCACAGAGAGTCCCATGATTTCCAGAAGCAGAGGGAAGCAAGCTCGTATTTGGGAACGAGGGTGGCGTTGAGGTCACCAATGGGCAGGTTGGGGAAAGGGCGGGCTCGTGGCCTCATCACAGGGCCCCCGTCCTTGTCCCTTCCTCGAGATTGCGCATGGAAGCCCTTCTTCGTCACACCCGAAGGTTTAGGGATAAGCAGCCCCCCATTCCTGGCGGCAGCCAGCACCCAGATAGGAGGGGTATCAGTGAGCATATCCGGCCAACCGAGGTCGAGCCTCACCCCTCCCGCCCGCTAACCCATTGTCTTCCCGCCCCGTGTCTCCAAATATCGTTTTAATTGCTCATCAAATGGATAGTTATTGTATCGTAAAATCTTCAGAGCCATCCCCAGGTCCCATTCAGTGGTGCGGATGAACCTTCCTCCGATGATACATCACCATGGATCATGCTAATCGGCGCGTTAATAGCCGCGCGGGAGTTCGTCTCCGCGGCCGCGCCACCAGCGCACGCGTCTGGCAGCCCACCAGCCCCAAGGCCCGACCCAGGAGTGTTTTATAGGGCAGAGAACCGGCGGCGGCCTTGGCGACAAGGCCAGTAAATCACGCCAGGCACTCCGACAACCCGAGAAATCCTCCCCCTTAAATTATTGATGCGTTAATCAAAGCCACGGTCGTGCGCCAATATCATGACTCTGTGGCTAATTGTTTTATGGATTTGTGAGGAATGTTGACGGAGATGATACTGCGGCTCACCCTGTACCGGTTCCTCGGAAACCCTGTGTGGTCAGGAGGATGCTGACACTGACCACGGGGGCTTGGGCGACCGGTAAGCGCCCACGGGCTCTCCCTTGGTGTTCAGGTTTGCCTGGAAGCTCGTCTCCTGGTTCTGGTGGGGGTCTCCACTCCGAGGGATTTCTGTGTTTTTTGCTGCATCTTCATGCACCCCATAGTCCGTAAATGCTGCAAGGCACCTGTATGTGGTTTATCACCCCCACCGTCACCTTTTAAAGCACATTTCATGGGGCGGGCTTGGGGCAAGTCATCCCCCGGGGCCCACCCAGGTTCCTCTAGGTTCCAAGGCAGCTGCATTTCAGATCTCCCCCGGCACAGCTCCCTGCCTCGGGCGTGACAAGGTGTCCTTGCAGACACAGCAGACTCCACCTTCCTGCTGCCACAGGTCATAGATCCGGGGAGACCCAGACGGGGAACAGAGGGCATCTCCACAGTGCAATCCGATGACATGTTAACGATGAGGCCATCTGACCCCAGTTTTGGGGCAGAGCCCAGGAAGGTGAAGGGGGTCACGCAGGAGCCCCGGGGCACACTCCCCATGTAGCTAAGCCCCAGACACAGTGAGTCAGAGAAGGTAGCAGTGGCCCCAGAGAGGCCCCCGAAGGCGAGCAGAACCAGTTCTCCTTCCCCTTCCGTTGTTAATTCATTGATTGAGCAATTGATTGATTGGCCATAGGTCACACAGTGTGCCTAGGGATGCGGACATGAGACAACACAGGTATATCAACTGAGGAGGTGAAAACAACGGGCTTGTAAGACCGAGAAACCATTCTGTGTCCATGATCCCGTAACACGAAGTCCAGCACCTTGTGCACCTGTCAAAACCCTAAGACACGCGCACAAACCCGGTATCTTCGTAGCGTGGAACACCGGCGACTGCTGGGGAGGCAGGTGCTCCACTTCTGCTCCTTTCTTCTCTAAAACTACATGCATTCTCAATAATAAGATCTGATCATGACCAAAAACAAATAGGAAGCACGGTCACCCCCCGCTGGGGGTCCTTACCGCTTGGCAGGGCGGCAGGTGAAGACATGGTCCACGTCATACGGGGCGACGCGTGTTTCGTGGAAACCAACATAGTTCAAGGAATCGTCGGGGAACACGCCTGCTGCCCCGGGGTGGTGGGAAGTGCCCCGCGGGAGCCACCCTGGAGAGGCAGAGCATCCACCTTAAGAGACGGGAGTCAACACGACTCAGGAGAAGGGCGACCACATGCAGGAGGAGCCACATGTAGACCTGGACCCACCTGCGGGCACCATGTTGGATCTGCCCGCCCACAGGGTCATTATGGGCATGAGCTCCCCTCCCCGCCTTGCTCGGCCCCCGCTTGGAGGAACGGCTCCCCACCTCTGGATCCGTGAGGCGCTTCCCACGGAGAAGCCTGGCAGAGGGACCCCCGGCCGGGACCCGTCATCCGCACGCTCCCCCGGTTGACTTGAGTAGCGTTCGACCAAATTGGCAAAGCAGGTCAGATGAGAGGAGAAATCCTCCGAAGATCACAGCTTCGTCTTCATCATTATAATAATATTGCACTTCTCACCTTCAAAGCGCTGCGCAGACGCTAACTAATCAATTAAACATGCTCTTATCTTTTCTGATTGGAGTCCCGCTATGCGGGTCAAAGAGGCAGGGCCACTTTCTGCGGGGCTGAGGAGTCTTAAAAGGAAATGGAGACGTGGATATATTCTGAATTTCACGGGATGTGAGGGCTGTCAGCAAAGCAGCATCTGTGTCGTCCAAGGATATGTCGGAGCACGGCTTTTGGTGTTTTGGTCGCGGGTGTTTTATGGTCTTGTTTTGTCTCATCTTTTTGGGCGAAACGAGATGAGTTTTGGGCTCCGGGCCTGGCCAGCTATGGAAAATGGATTACTTTTATTTTTCTTTCTTCCTTCTTTTCTTTCCTTTCCTTCTTGCTTTTCTTTCTTCCTTCCTCTCTCTTTTCTTTTTATCTTCCTCTTTCATTTTTTTTTCCCATTCCACCTTTCTTTCCACTGCTTCCCCGAGCCACAAAATATTACTCTTAATTTGTTTCTCAGCTCTTGGAGGTTTTGCAAAAACACCGGGCCGTCTGCTCCTGTCGGCCAGTTAGAAACGTTGTGCTCACAAGCGTATTGCACTTCCAGCGTGCAGCTGTAGAAACAACAACAACAACAAAAAATCTGCGGGGTCGTGGTAGACCACAAACACTCTCAGTCTAAAATAGGGCTTCTCCTTGCTGAGTCGCCATGTTCTGTTTGATGTGAGTGTCTAAATATCTTCGTAGTGTAAACATTCTCTGTAATTTTTTATTTTTTATTCTCTGTTATTTTTAAGTACGACGGGTGCCCCTTCTTCTGACCGGGGACTAGCCAACGTGTGCAGTTTTTCACGTTTTTTTGGAGGAATGTTTGCTGTGTCTGAACCACACCTCTGGATACAGAGGGCAGCCTTGGCCTCTGCGTCCACCATGGGCTCTTTCTAAGAGAGCACTTTTCTAGCTGATGTCTGAACACGTGAACGGGGAGATGTCACGGATCTGCTAGAGGTGGAGAGGGCATGGCCTTTGTTGGGGATCCTACAGCAACTCTAGAGGATGCCGAGAAACCTCCAGGTAATGGCCCTTGGTTCTCCCAAGGCAGGTGGACACAACCATCCCTGTGAGGGTTGAGCAAACCAAAGGATTGCTGTGGGTGCTCACATTGGGAAGACACATTTAGAGCGTCTGCACGGCTGCGTGCACTCAGGGAATAGGTCCTCCCAGAGTCTGCAGCACCCCTCTCACCACCCTATAAGATAGGACAGGGAAAAAAAAAAGAAAAAAAAGATAGGATAGGAGTCCTCATCATCTCTGATTTATCCAACTGCACCAACTTATAGGGATTTAATTCGCATGCCCATCTGAAGGGAGAAACGCCTTCCAAACGATATTTCACCTCGATTGTGACTTTTCTTCATCCAAGTGTTCAGTACGGACAAAGAATGTAAGGTGTCCAAGAATTGGGATCATGTTTGGTGTCCGATCTGGTGCAACTAGGATGGATGTAACCCTGGAGTGTGGAAGTTCAATATTTGTTCCCAAATGGGTTGATGGAATCCTAAAGGCGAGCACCAGAAGGACATGAAGATCCCTGTCAATGTGAGAAAAAGCTTTTCTGTTTTGGATTGTTGAGAAACATTCAAAGGTACCTGGGGGGCTCAGTGCTTGAGCGTCTTGCCTTTGGCTCAGGTCGTGATCCCAGGGTCCTGGGATCGAGTCCCGCTTCTCCGTCTGCCTATGTCTGTGCGAGTGCCTTTCTGCTGAGCACACACCTAGAGTTGCAGAGGGCACACCCATGCACATGCCCTACTTGGGTGGACGCAAACCCACGGGTTCCCAAAAGGGTCATACCCATTTATGCTCCTCGCGGTAGCGCTGCGGTGTTTAGGCTGCTCCATAGGCTCGCCAACACATGGCACTGTCTTCTTCATTTTAGCCATTCTGGTGGAGGGCGGTGGCTTTGTCTTGTGGTTTTTAGCCCGTCTTTCCTTGTTTACTACCAATGCTCGCGTCTGAAAGACAGAACATCCCACGATTTCCCAGCGACACAGAAAATCTGTGAAGAAGTGAAGACCCATGTCTTAATCTTCCTAACTCAGGGCTCCCGTCGTATTATCACTTAAGACATTGCACTAGGGACACCTGGGTGACTCAGTGGTTGAGCATCTGCCTTCGGCTCAGGGAGCGATCCTGGAGACCCGGGATCGAGTCCCACATCGAGCTCCCTGCATGGAGCCTGCTTCTCCCTCTGCCTGTGTCTCTGCCTCTCTCTGTGTCTCTCATGAATAAATAAATAAAATTAAAAAAAAAAAAAGCACATTGCACCAGCCACATGTGCTATGTCCATATTTTCTCCACTTTGTATTATTTCACCCTACGTGGTCATGCTGAGCCCACTGTTGGCCATCAGAATAAAACCATGAGCCACAGAAACAAGGCCCGTGTCTGCATGCTCTTGGAAGGACAAAGATTAAAATTAAATTGTGTGCGTTCTGGTCCAGTCCATGCTCTTTTTCTTTTCACAAATACCTTCTTTCCCGTCTTTAGCTGGAATAAGAAAAAATAAAATCTCTGCTGAGCTGGCAATGCACAGAGTTTGAAACACCCCTGATAAAGCTTCATGGGTTTGCTCTTTCACCAGACGAGGCCGTGCAGGGAGAGACACCTGGGCAGGAAGGGCAGCCATGTTGTCCTTAGGAAGACCTGCACTCACCTGGCGGCAGTGGTGGGGTGAAGCCCTCACCCCAAAATACGTTCAACTTCAGCACCTGTGAATAAGATGCATCCGGAAGTCATGTCTTTGTAGGTGTCGTTAAGATGTAAATGAAGATGAGGTCAACCTGCATTGGAGTGGGCTCCAAATCCAATGACTGGCATCCTTATCAAAAGAAAGGAGGCCTCACAGAAACGGGGAGAAGACCAGAGACAGAGGCAGACACTGGGGTGATACATCTGCAAGCCAAGGACGCGCAGGATTGAGGCAGCTGCACGACGCTGGAAGAGGCAGGAAGGACCCTCCTGTGGAGCGTCTGGAAGGAGCACAGCCCGGCCCCACCTGGATCTCAGACATCTGGTCTCCCGAGCCAGGAAAGCATGAATTCCTGTGGTTTTAAGCTCCCTAGCGAGGGGCACTTTGTTACGTCCGCCAAAGGACACTCACATCAAGGGACTGCCCCCCAGGGCATTCCCGTGCATGCCTTGCGTTTGGGCATGACGATGTCCTTACACGATGGCTCCGGGACCAAACCAGGTCCAGCTCTCAGCTTGGTCACCTCCTCACGAACAGCCTGTTGGGAAAAGCGCAGACGAGGCCTGCAAGATTGTCAGAAGCTACTCAGGGCACATCGGGCGGCAACAAAGAGCGAAGTGCGCCGTCTCCGCTCATTACGGCCGGGAGATGGGGCCTGTGATATCTCCAGGAGCGCCCTCCAAAGCATGCCTCTCATCTCTTCCGCATTATGAATAAAAACATGAAATTAGTTTTATGTCAGAAGAACAACCCCTAAGACACTTGTAACTTATAATTATGATTTCTAAGCTGTTTGACTTGTCAGTATCAGGAAATTCACAGCCCGAGACTCGGCGCAGTTTATGGGCTCAGACACTCTGCACTGGCTGCGGAAAATTAACCATGAGTCTCTCATCTACGTGCTGATTTATTAACTACGGTGAGAAGCAGAAGCTTGGGAAACGGACTCCTGGCCGGGGGAGCCCGTCGGCTGGGACGGCTCCATGGACGCATGGACAGTGGTCGGGGAACCTGCCTCCCACAAGGGCCACATGGCCCTTCGGCAAGTCACGCTGTGTCTTCTCTGGGTGAAAATCACTCCAGATACAGAAAAGGGATGGGATCACATGCCATTGGAGACCCCAGAGGGGCCGTACGGGAGATCTCGGGTGTGACACCCAGACCTGAGACCAGCAAGTCTGCTCATCTGTGAAACCAGAGATGCACCACAGGTGTTCCACGTGCCGCTGGCCCAGGTGTGCTTGCTTGGCGACACTCCCTCCTGCCAGGCAGTTGTGATGCCTTCTCTGGATATGTGCTACTCTGATTCCGAGGTTCCTTTTTGCATCTGTCTTGCATGATTGTCATGCAAGTTAACGTGCTCAGCACACGACATGCTGTCAGGTATCACCAGCCAGGACCACAGAGCGTTGCATGGCGTTGCCCATCGGTGACATCGCCCTCCAGCCCGTACCTGTGCACAGGTGCATCTGACTCTGCTCCACTCACCGTTGGCCGTCACGGGTCTTCACGTGCCTTGTCCATAAGGTTGACGGCACGGGACACCAAATGTAAATAAAAGCTGAGAAATCAGGTGTCCCAGCCAAGGCACCACCACGCAGGCCCCTCTGCTAACCAGAGGCGGTGAAAACTGTGACGGGTGCATGCCCTTCTGTGACAGGGCAACTGGTTACAATCGTTCCACACAGAAGCTGTTACCCTATCTCGTCTCCAGTGAACCGTGAACGCATCGTCGAGAGAACTGATTGACATTTCCTGGAACGCCGTTGCCGGGAAGCTCCAGTCTGCAAACAGGGCCGCGTATTTACTCATTCACTGAGGTTGTCATTGAAGACCTAACATGCACCACGTCACACAAGCCCAGAGAGGACTAGAAACACCACCCTGGCCTCTTAGGAGCTTGCAGGGCAGGCAGGAAACCAGAATATTGCACAGCCTCCACTTTGGGGCTCAAAGGAAGCTAAGCTCCTCTGTATTGGTTGCTTCCCACGTGCTGGAGGGTGGAAAGACATTATTATTACTATGTCCCGGGGTTCTGAGGCATGAATTGGCCTCATCGAGGCTGCCTTGCTGAGAATGGGTACAACCAGAACTGGAGCTCCCCCAATCCCGGCCACAGCCCTCGAGGGATGCTCCAGCCTGGTTTACGACGCCAGAGGGAAGACCCAGCCCTGGAATGGGCAGCACCAGGGTTGGCGTTCAGGTGCAAGGAGTAGATTCCATTTCCCCTCACCTGCTGCAAACACGTTTTGTGTGATCTTGACTTGGCTGCATAACCAAATCACCTGGGGACGATGTCTGCAAGGTACACCCCTGTTTCCACCTGGGCCATCCTGAATCAAAGTTTATGAGTTGGCACCGGGGGGGGGGGGGTCTTCATGCTAGGGAGCTGCACCCCCAGCTAGGGCTCTTGCTGTAGGTGGAATCTTCCAGAAGAATGCCCTGGGTTTTACATTGCTCCACACCAATAGCGGCCTGTTGGCCAGTCACAAGGACTAAGGACGGAGCCAGAGAAGATTGAAACAGGCACATGGACATGATGAGTGACATGGCTGGCATATCCAAAGGAGGTGGGCAGGTGACCAACAAAGATCCAGAGGGGGTTCATGAGACACAGAGGGAGCAGATGAGGCATCAAGACAGATGCCCACACTCTGCTCAGGCTGCCATGCAGACTCCCTAGCCCCAAACCCTGATGGTAAACGTCCCCTTCCAGCTCAGGCTGGTGTAGCTTTGTGTCTGTTCACTGTAGTCAAAGGAGAAAGTTCTAGAACAAGTCAGTGGTGTTGGCTGCACAAGACTGTGAATGAGCTTCAGACCTATGAAGTGTGCAATTTAAAATACTTAAAATGGTAAATTTTATGTTATGTGTATTGTTCCACAATCAGGGAGAAATACATGATGGATGGATGGATGGATGGATGGATGGATGGATGATAGATACGATGGATGGATGGATGATGGATGGATGGATGGATGGATGATGGATGGATGGATGATGGATGGATGAGTGGATGGATGGATGGATGGATGGATGATAGATATGATGGATGGATGAGAAGACAGGAAATGGAAAGTGCCCACTACCCACTGTGCTAATTCACCCAAAGTCTTATTTGGAAGACCCACTGTGTGTGAGATCCCATGTGTCCAAGTCCTCTAGGAGGGGGAAAAAAAGCGCCTGATTATGATTGTCATATTGGCCAAATAAAAATCCAGGATGACCGAGTACAAATTAAATTTCAGAAAAATAAAAGACAATTTTTATTTTTATTTTTTAGGATAAGTATATCCCTTGCTCTATCTGGGACACACTTTTACCCGACAAAACTTGTTGATCTGAAATTGAAATTTAACTGCTGTGTGTGTTAAATGTGTTAAAACATGCGCTAATGCAGATGTTTGACAGCTCCCCGACTCATCTTGTTCTGAAGATACGATGAGGTTGTGGGGAAAACAATGAGCAAAGTCACTATTGACCCAGGACAGTGGCCCCAAAGAACACGTCTCCAGTGTGGAAACTGGTACATCAGTACATGTGACACGTGGGGATTTGACGGCTCCATCAGACAGCTTGCGACATCACGGCAGCCATGAACATGCATCCGAACGGCTCTGCGGATGTTTGCACGGTTCTTTCTCCTGTTGGAGGAGAGCTCCCAAAGAAAGACATCCGCTATGCATCCATCTCCATCCCAGCTGATGTGTGTTCAGAAAATACCACACGTTGCCAGAAACCCCTCGGATGACAGTGGGACGAGGGCAGTGATCGATGGCGCGGCCCTCCAGGGAACGCAGGCACCCCCGGCGCAGCCCCACTGCGGGTCGGATCACATATGTCCGTGCACGGCTGGCGATGCTCAGCCTCTCTCACGTGCCTCCTCCAGCCAAGAGCGTCTGCCACACCTTTAATTCCACGTGGTTGCTCCCGGGGAGTGGGGTGCAGAGAGGACCCTGGGGACTTGGCCCTGCTTACCCATTCCTCCTGGAGGGATCCCCTTCTAGGGTAAATTGCAGGGTCTCTATAGACGACCCCAGGGTCTCAGCCATGAGGTAAATAGTGCACATCCTTGCTTCCAGGCTGAGGTCAGGATGTGTGGATCTCATTTAGGCCACCAGCGTGCCTATCTTTTTATTTTCTAGGCATAAGAGGTAGCTCGCCTTTTGCACACGCTCCTTTGCATTGTGACTTTCACAGGAGCCAGTATCTTAATAAGCTTCCACGCCCCAGAACCTAAGAGCTTCCCACCTTCGGTCTCCACTCCCATGTGCATAAAATCATTTGCTTTAGGACAAAATGGCAGTCCCATATTTTTGCTGATGCCCTCACGTGGAGGCTGGAGACTGAGCTTGGGGAAAGGGAGAGCGTGCTTGGGAATCTGAGCGTGCTTCCTCCGTGAGAGTGCATGCACACAGACCTGTGCACTCGAGTGTGTGCAGGATGAGCAACAAGAACGAGGACATGCTGGTGGTCAAAACACAGCAGCCATCCATCCCCACCGGGCGGCAGTCAAGCACGGGCCTTGCTCCCTTCCGCCAACAAGACAAGGTCACACGCTGCGTCCTCCTTTGCTCTAAATACGATTTCCAGTGGGCTGGCTGGCTGGCGGCCCGCTAATGAACGCTTAGCTGACATTTGTTTCCTCAACAGTCAGCATCCCCACACGCCGCGCTCTGTAATCCGCTGCCCAATCCAATCTCCCAGCCCATCCATGGCAGACGCCGGCCCTGACACATCTCCGAGTCACGTTGCATGGTGGAGGGAGCTGCCCTGTGTGCACGAAGGTGCCCTCCGCACGGCCTCAAGGCCCTGGGACAACGCGGGACCCCTCCCGCTGCGTCCTCACACGCCGCCCGCGTCTCGCTGATATTCTCTTCCATATAAGAGAATATGCCCCTCCGTCCTTCCTTCTCTAACCCCACTCTCCACAAAAACTGACGTCTCCTGGTTGTGGCTACTTTGCTTCCTTACAATGGAGTTTCAGGGTCACCAGGGAGATGTCACGACGCTCCTTCTCAGGGTCCACATCAACCAAACAAAACCCACATGGAAAGAAACGATTCCTACTATACGGCCGAAGATCTCCGGACAGCGTATGGACAGGTGACACATGGATCGCTCCGTTGCGGGATGCGCGGGCCCCACAGCGGCCTCTCATCACTCCTTCACCTGCCTGCTGCGAATGCAATACGGACGCTCAGCCCCGCCCGCGAGCTCCCAGGCAACGAAGACAGAGCTGTCAATCCCAAGCGGCGTCTAATCCATTAGGATGCCACGTGCCGGTTTTAATACGGGAACTGAATGAGGAGATGGTCGGGAGCACGGCCACCTGGATCCGAACCAGAGTGCACCGCCAGCAAATGACCACGCTGCAGACAGACCCAGGACTGCCCCGGGGGCATGGGGCGTGGTGTTTATTGATTTTTCTAAGGTGTGTCTGCATAATTAAAAACTGGACGAAGAGGTAACATCTCCTGGAGGTCATTGGCTCATGACGGTGGAGCCGCCATGATGGGATTCACGTCCACAGAAAGGAGGAGACCCCAGAGAGCCCCTTCCTTCCCTCCAGCAGGTGAAGACCCAGCAAGAAGACATCCCTCCATGAACCAGAAAGCAGGTGTCCCCAAGCCTAGAACATGCAGATGCCCTGAGATTGGACCCCCCAATGTCCACCGCCATGACAAGGACACGTCCACTTGTGTATCAGCCACCCAGTCCCTGGCGTTTTGTATGGCAGCCCCCACACATGAAGACGAGGGACAATGCACCCCATAAAAAACACTTTGCAAAGTCCCACATGGTTATGAGATTAGTGGACACACCGTCCATAGCCAGGACGTGCGTTCAGTGAACCAGGGGCTACATTGGGCACGGTCACTGGCCTCAGCATGCTCACTGTTGGGAATTCTTGCCACGGTGTCATGCTGGCCACCCACCGCGTATCCCCAGGGGTGTATGGGGCATGACTCGCATCTACACAATCTCCACTCCCATTGTGGGGTTTTAGGCAGCTTCCTGAAGTGTCTCTAAGCATGCACCCAGCACTCCTAAGGGTCATCTGGGTCTTGTCTGTGCAAAAGACAAAGGTAAGGATGCTCGGACCAGCTGTCAGGTGAGCATGATGCTCCAGAGATGCAGAGCGTCCTTGGAGTAGCAAGAGTCGAACTCTGTGGTTTGACACGGCTGCTCACTCACATCACCCAGCGAGCCCTTTCAAACAATCCCGCCCCCTGTGCAGGTAGTGGCACCTGGATGCATGTGTGGGACTGGGGATGAGTCTTGCCCAGCCGTGACCTGCTCTCTCCTCGGTGCCATCTGCCCCTCCTCCCAAGACATGATGTAGGAGCCACTTAGAGCAGTTCTCTGAGGCTACATCACTGCCACCTCTGCATCCCGCCTGCTGGGTGCTTGACACTAAGCCTTTCCACCGTGGCACCATATACGTTCTGCTTCAACCTTGAGTGAGAGCTGGGAGATGAAGGGGACAAGGACGATGTGTGCTACGTTGACCTCTGTGTCCTGGGCTTTTTGCCCCCCATGTCCACAGCTGCCAGCCAGCTCAGCCTCCCCTCACAGGGCCCCCATCATCCCATGCAGATCCTCTGTTGTCAGCACAGCGACCCTGACCGTTTTTGATGGGCAACACCGGAGCTCACAGAAAATGTCCCCAACACAACACTGGTTGAGTTTTCAAGGGATCCCAACCAAAACTGAGCAGGGGTGGGAGGAAATGGCCCTGAGCATTGTTGGGGGTATGTGAGGGTTAATTGGATGTGTCAACTCAACCAGGCCAAGGAGGTGCCCAGATATTTGACTACACATGATTCTGGCTGTGCCTTGGAGGATGTTTCTAGAAGACATGAACACTGGATCAGTAGACTGAGTAAAGCGGACTATCTTCTCCCAGTGTGGGTGGGCCTGCTCCAATCAGGCAATAGCCTGTGTAAACCAAAAAAGGCAGAAGGGATAATTTGCCCCCTTTTCTAGCGGACTTCCATCCTCTCCTGCCCTGGGACTGAAACTAACACCATCAGTCCGCCTGCTTCTCAGACCTTCACACTCAGACTCAATCATACCACAGGCTCTTCCAGGTTTCCAGCTGACAGATGGCAGATCCCAAGACTTCTCAGGCTCCATAAATGCTTGTGCCAGTTCCTTATAACAAATCTGTATCTTTCTATCATCTACCTATCTATAATCTATGTCTATCCATCTGTCAGTCCATCTAACCATCCATCCAACCATCCATCCATCAAACCGTTTATCCAACCATCCATCCATCCAACCATCCATTCATCCAACCATCCATCCATCTATCCATCAATCCATCCATCTATCCATCCACCCAAGCATCCATCCATCCATCCATCCATCCATCCATCCATCCATCCTATTGATTCCATGTCTCTGCAAACCCCTGGCAAACACAGAGTGTCTCCAATTGGAGACCCCTAGGAGGAGCATCATATATGGGCCCCCATCTGGGACAACTCCATCTGGGAATCAGACACACACGACCAACAGATGCAACTCCTTTCCCCGGGAATCTCTAGCTTCTTGGTTACTCCATCTTGGGGTGAAACACAGCTTTCAACCTCAATGAGGTAGAAGGCCTCCCCTTCCTGAAAGAGATGAGCCCCCTGGACCCTCATCAATCTGCCCTCAGAATGTCTGCAGCACAAAAGATATTTCCTCCTTAATGAACAACCAATCGGGTAACACAGAGATGCCCCATCTTATATCATCAGCTAGACATCTTTCTCTCCCTTTCTTTGCCTTCTTTTTTTTTTCTGGCTCTGTTTTCAGATTTATAATTAGTCAGAAACTTCTAATGGCATGTATTTATCCTCCAATGTGATCCAAAAACCTAAAACAACTGGTATACTGCCAGGCTCATCAAAGGGAAGATATTCACGTCGGAGTTATACATTTTTCTTTTAATGATTTGATAACAATTTATGGATTAAGATTCAAAAGAATGACAACAATGAAAACCTATTACAGAATTCTTCTTAATTATAGAAAAATTGCTTCATAAATATTGAAATATGTTCTTCTCTGCTCATGCCCTGATTTTCTATACTTGGACACACTCGGAACACAATTATTTGGTGATTAATCTATTTTTTAAACTTTCTGTTCATTACTCTTTTGATGAAAGTTTATCTTAGCCAAGATCACACAGAGTTGGTGCAAAAGGAAAATGTAATATAGATCATCCCACGAATGTGGCAAAAAGACAAGAAAAGCATTTCATAATGTTGACTCAGTAAGACAGTATCTTTCTGGGGCAAGTTAAAAACATCAACTTTTCTTCGGATTCGGCCATCTTCATCGTCGATCTGTGGAAATCAGTACAGCTCAGTACTCCATTACCTGCCTGCTTGCTTTGTGTGTGACACGTAGAGATGAGTGTTATGGGTTGACTGGTGGCCCCCTTGTCCCCCCAAAATATGTTGGATTTCTAGCTCCTTGAACTTGTGGATGCGATCCTATTTGGAAATAGTGCCTTTGTAGGAGTAATTAAGATGCAAGTTAAGATGAGCTCGTCCTGGTTGAGGGTGGCCCTAAATCCAATGACAGGTGCCCTTATAAGGGACAGAAGGGAAGAGATGCAGACACAGGGGAGTAGTCACATGGAGATGGAGGTAAGACAGGAGGAACGCGGCCACCAGCCCAGGGATGGAAATTGCCACATATTCAATCCTGTGAAACAACACTGTGTAGAAAGCATCTTTCAACTAACATCGTCTTTCATGAAGTTAGGGCTGCTTGCAAATGTATGTGTGGGAGCGTGTAGAAAGGGCCAGCCCCACCCTGCCTGGATCTCAGCAGCCCCACCCCACCTGGATCTCAGACTTCCGGTCTCCAGGACGGGCAGAGAGTAAATTCCTGTATTTATAAGCCCCCGAGCTGGTGGTACTTCTCATACAAAGACTAAATTGATGTGTCATTTAAGGAATAATCATCATGAAATAGAACGACCCCAGTGTATTAAAGCCCCCAATATGCTCCTCACCCAGTCCCATCTCCTGTCCCCACACAGGGTGGAGACTAATCTGGAATCTGGAATCTGCAGTAATAATTTTAATTTTAATTTCTAATGCAGAATCTGGAATTCTGCAGTAATAATTTTTTTAGTTTTCTCCCCTTCATCTTTTAAACCCCACCTACGTAGCCCCAAAGATGACATGTTAGGGAGGTAGTATGTGCACTTGTGTGTGCCCTCTACCTCACCCGTCACTCCTGCACCCAGAGAATCTGCTCTCCTGGTTCCAGGGAACAACACCCTACCTCCGGTCATCCTGCAGGGATACACAGTGCTGGCTGGAAGGTCTAGGGGAGCTCTCTGCTCCTCCTCATTTTGGCCACTGCCTTCCCCATGCTGCCTTCTCCATCTTATCGCTAGTTCCCCGGGCTATCCAGGCACCTTCTGTGGGGGGATTAAGCCCCTCTTGATTGCGTGGAGGATTCAGGCTGGGCCTCAGCCTCCCTCACCCTTTGCTCAAGACTCAGCCCCTTCCGTTGTGCTAAGTCATTCCCCACTCATGCAACCTGCTTGCAGCTCCCAAAACTATGTGCCACGCCCCCCTGCAATCCCAGCCCCTGTGGGCTTAGGACTTGGCTATCCCTGAACTAGGCCCTCAGCAGGGAACACATGTAAGTGTGTGTTCACGCAGCTTCCTTAACCCACATGCCTCTTATTCCTAAGGGGCATTTTTCTTCTTTGAAAGAACTTCCACCTACTGAAGACCTCACTGTGCGTTGTTCCTTCCTGGGCATCTCGGAAGCAGGCGTGATCCTGAGGCTCCGACCATGGTTCCCCAAGCTTGGGTATTGGGGTGAAGTGTTAGTCAAGGTTCTGCAGAGAACCTGACTAGATAGATAGATAGATAGATAGATAGATATAGATAGATAGGATGGGTGGATGGATGGATGGTTGGATGGATGGATGGATGGATGGAATGCAGATGGGTGAGTGGATGAATGGATGGATGGATGGATAGATAGATAGAGAGACATGATAGATGTCTAGATGGATGGATGGATGGCATGTAGATGGGTGAGTGGATGAATGGATGGATAGACAGATATATAGATACGATAGATGGATAGATGGATGAATGGACGGATAGATGGGTGGATGATGGATGGATGGATATGATGGATGGATGGTTGGATGGATGGATGGATATTCAGGTGGGTAGATGGATGGATGGATGGATGGATGGATGGATAAATATAACATTGACATATAGATGTGACGTCATGGTGTATATGATACGGATGCAGACACAAAGTACGTGTAGATATAGATACAAATACCAGTTCCCTCCTCCCACACCCTGAGCCCACACTTCTACAGGCAGCAGACCTGCCCCTTTGATAGAGGCCACATTCTCTCCCTCCTGAAATACAGACAATGGAGCCACCACTGCTTCATATGGAGACATGGGACGTGCTCCCATCTGGGAAACCAGCACACAAGCCCAATGATCATCTCCGTCCCCCTGGGGACCAGCTGGAGGGTTTCCAAGATGCACGCAGTCTGCAACTCCCAAGGAACAGCTCCTCAAAGTCACCCGTCTGCACATCTTGCAGCTGCAGAGGGGGATCGACTGGTCTTCCAGAGGTCAGGGCCGTGAGTGCTGCTGTCAGACAGAGCCCCGGGCTCGCACAGTGGCCGGCGTGCACTCACGAGTGTCCGGAGACCAGACCAGTCCAGGCCCACGGCTCTGGGGATGGCCACTCCCCTGACTCCAAATGTACCAAGAATGATCTGCCTCTGTGCGCACAGGACACATAAAATACCCTCGTGGTCAGCTCACACCGGCTGGGTGGTCACCAACCGGGTCCCCCCGGAGGCTAGGAGCACCAACCGTGTCCCCCCGGGGGCCCCCACAGAACAAAACCCGCTCGGCAGCAGAGCTGGAGTCTTCCGGGCTCTTGTTCGCGACTCTCGGCATCAGGCTCGGCGCCTGGCCAGGCGGGGGGAGACTTAATTGCCAGCAGGTTTATGACGCCCCTAATTGAACCGGACATCTCCGTGAGCTCTGACCCCCACCCTGCTGCCAAGATGCCCCGGACGCAGGGCGGCCTGCGGGTTATTTAGTACGTGTGAGGGGCTTGCAACGCCTTTCCCTCCATGTGAAAATAGTTAACCGCAGGGACCGGTCCCACCCCTCCACTTTGCAAAACGGTGAAATTAACTTTTGCGCGGACCCGCCGAGGGACGGCCATGAATTACCCTGCAAACAGAGTTTTCATTGATTCTGAAGAGAGTGCTTGTCCATACATAACAATGATAACCCTTTTACAAGGTTTGGAAAACAAATCTGACACCCCATTAAAAGGCAAATGATTTTTTTTTTCTCTCTCTCTCTCTCTCCACACACGAAAAAGAAACTTTTAAGACGTAGAAGGCTATTAATCAATAATGGGGCTTTTTAAAAAAAAAATTAAAAATAAATAAATAAATAAATATAAATAAATATGTAATATATGAGAGACGTTGACATAAAAGCGAAGCCATAAACTGTATCACAGGAGGCGTGTTGGAACCGGGTGGCTTAATTGTCAGGACTGCAAGGGTCTCGTTTTTATGAGCTGCACAAAGGATATTTTATTGAACGCCACGCCGTAATTTGATTTTAAAAGGGATAGCAAGAGAAAATGATGTGTTCTCGGGTCCGTAATGCTGCAAAAAATAAAAATAAATAAAATAAAATAAATAAAAAAAGACACCGCGTCCACAGTCTGCCTCCACGGCCACATGGAGAAGCGGTGTGAGTCCCCAGAACCGTCTACACACACACGCACACACGCACACACACACACACACAGAGGCACATTGTTTCCCTGATTTTCCGTGAAATGACGATCGAGTTTTTAAGAACTAAAAGCGCGGCCGATTTTGTGTCCCGGAGGGCACAGCGGTCGCGGATCCCGGGTGGAATCCAGAAAGAAATGGGAAAAAGAAACAAAAATTGGAGGTACGCACGTCCGGGATGTGGGTGCGTAGACGTCCTCTCTTTGCGGGTTAGGGCTCTCCGTGACGGGAGGGGTCGTTGTGAAACTTTAATGCGCTGGAATGGTACCCGGCACGCGGGAAGGCGGCCTTCGGAGCCCGGGGGACACCGGGGACGTCTTCGCCCGGGCTGTGCGCGGTGGAGCATAGGTGAGCGCGTGCCAGAGCCGGGTCTCGGGAGGGTCATGCACGCGGGCCGTCCGGGGCACACGTGGCGCCCGATGGCTATGAATGCGACACCTTCCTAGAGGGCTGCAGGGGCACGGTGGTGCCCGCTCGGATTCTCGAAGGCTGACTCTGGAGGGCAGCGTTTGCCCCCACCCCGGGGCGTCCATCCGGGGCCCCACAGAACAGAGAAGCCACCAGTGTCCCCGGCCCCGTGGGACCGTCCTCCTGGAGCCACTCCTTCCTCGTAGGTATGAGTCTGTAATGAAATTCTAGCTCGCAGTTACCCGATTCACGGTTCCCCAGGCGCGCTGAGCTGCGCAGTCCTCGAACGTTTTCCCGCCCGCCCGGAGTGGGGACCCTAGACGGCCGCGGATCCTAAACTGGGCGACGCACCAGCCGACCAGCGTCCAGGGCACACGGACGGCGACTGCGGAGACGCTGCTCTGAGGACACGGTCCTTCGCTCGCGTGCTCCTCCTTCTCCCAGACGTCCTGCTCTCCGCGGATGGCCCTTCAAGTTTATCGCGTCCCTGAAAAATGGGGGGCAGAGGTTCCCCGCTTGGTTCACCACGTGGGGCGTCCTGTCCTTGCACACGGCGGCCAAACTGCTCCACCGGCGTCAGGTAACTGGGTTCCGGTCGACGCCCCGGGTCGCCTCCCACCAAAGGGAGACTCCGCAAAGCAGGCGCCGGCAAAGGCCTGCTTCCTTGGGGAAGGGGTAGGAAGGGGTCTTTGTGAACTGACTGGTTACCTGCCGCATCGGCGCACCTGTTCATGGGTAGGCGGCTCACTTGTTCATCGGTAGCTGGCACACCCGTCCGTGGGTAGCCCACGCACCTGTTCATGAATAGTAGGCTCGCCTGTTCATGGGTAGTTGATCCACTTGTCCGTAGGTAGGTGGCACACCTGTTCATGGGTAGGCAGCTCACCTGTTCATCGGTAGCTGACACACCCGTTCATGGGTAGCCGACACACCTGTTCATGAACAGTAGGCTCACCTGTTCATGGCTAGCTGACACACCTGTTCATGGGTAGGCAGCTCACCTGTTCATCGGTAGCTGGCACACCCGTTCGTGTGTAGCCAACGCACCTGTTCATGAATACTAGACTCGCCTGTTCATGGGTAGGTGGCACACCTGTTCATCAGTAGCTGTCACACCCATTTGTGTGTAGCCGACGCATGTGTTCATGCATAGTAGACTCACCTCTTCATGGGAAGGGGCACACCTGTTCATGGGTACTTGACGCACCTGTTCATGGGTAGTTAGCACACCTGTTCATGGGTAGCTGGCACACCTGTTGGTGGGTAGCTGGCATCCTGTTTGTCAGTAGCTGGCACAGCTGTTCATAGGTAGCAGGCTCACCTGTTCATAGAGAGGCGGCACACCTGTTCATGGGTAGTGACTCCGGCATACTTGTTCTTGGATAGCTGGCACAACTTAGGTAGGTGGCAACCTGTTGGTGGGTAGCTGGCACAGCAGTTTGTCAGTAGCTGGTGCACCTTTTCTTGGGTAGGTGTCACACCTGTTCTTGGGTAGCCAGCACACCTGTCCATTGATACCTGTTGCACTTGTCCATCAGTAGCTGATGCACCTGTTCATCCCTTCAAGCACCAACATTGGCAGGGGCAGGGGCTCCTTACCCTCACTCTGGTCAGCAGGGTGAACAGCACCCCTGCCCTGCCTCGTCCTATCCTGAAGGATGTCTGGCCCCCCATGCGTGCCCCTCCTCTGGCTACCCAGGTCACCCCGTGTAGACACCCCTGCACACAGCTGGGACTGCTTCCTACCGATCCACCCACTGAGGGTTTGAGACCAGCAGACAGTCCACGGCAGAGACTTGCAGGCTCCCGCCACAGGCATGAGTGTGGAAAGTCTGCGTAGGAGCTGGCGTGTCCACATGGCATCAAATGCAGCAGAGGCCTCAGCCTGCCAGCCACCCCCCTTTGTGGGCGAGAACGAGAAATAATGCTCTTGGACGCTCATCATGTGCCACGGGCTGCCCTGGGCCCCATCGCGTGCCCGGCGCTGTTTAATTATGTGCACATTACCGTACCCGGGTAGCAATCCGTCGTCTTTGTGCTCATGCAGAAACCTGTTCTCGTCCACAAAAGATCAGTAGTAACAGCAGCTGGTGACACGAGCTGAGAAATTGAATTAAGGGCTCCCGGGGAAGGAGGGAAGGATGAGCATGTGGAGTACAGGGGATTGTTTTTTTTTTTTTTTAGGGCAGGGAAGCCACTCCGTATGACACCATAGTGATGGATTCCCGTCCTTATCCATTTGCCCGAAACCACAGAAGGCGCGACACCGAGAGTGAGCCCTCACGTGAGCTACGGGCTGTAGCCAATAATGATCAATATCGGCTCCTCAGCTGTCACCAACACGGACACCGCTGCACCATGTGCATGGTAGCAGAAACGGGGGGCACAGGGGACCGAGTATGGGAACGCCCCCTACCGTGAGCTCAGTTTCTCCGTAGGCCGTGCAACCGCTCTGGAGACGGAAGCCTGCTAATGCACAAAACCAGATCTACGGGACATCGCGGCCCCTGCAGTGTTCTCCCACTTTTAGCAACAGCTGCAGGCAAAGCACGGCCCACGAAGCCAGGCAGCAGAGAGTCGTCCCCGGGAGCATCCCCGAGCACGGAGAGCTCTCACCCCCAGGGCGCCTGTGGATTCTGATGCATGTCTGCAAAGGCTCCTTCGGGCTGCCCATTCCAAACGCAGGCTTGGTCCTGTGCACACTGGTCGGGGTCGAATGGGGTCTCTTCAAAATCAGGAGCACGCACCTCCTGCACAACGGGCGGTGGGAGACCCTGGTGGAGGAATCAAGGGTCCTACCCACAAGATCCCCAGTGTCGGCGACGTGATCAGTTCTCTTTTTGACCAGCGATCTCACAGAGAGCTGCGGCTAAAAGTAGCCCGTTGAAGCGTGACACCAAAAAGCACAGGCAACTAAAAGAAATACACACAAATTGGACTGCATTAAAATTTAAAGCATTTGTGCATCAAAGGACACCATCAAGAGAGTGAAAGGAATAACAAGGAGTAGGAAAAAAAAAAAAAGCCCATGGAATGGGAGGAAGTATTTGCAAGTCATATGTGGGATGAGGGTTTAGTAGCCGGAACACATAAATAACTCTCGCCATCCGACTGCAAACAGACACAATTTAAATATGGACAAAGGACAGAAATGGACATTTCACTAAAGACGATGTTCACGCGGCCAGTAAGTGCATGAAAAGACGCTGGACGTCGCCAGTTATCAGGGGGAATCAAGCCAAGACCGCGGTGAGGAGCCCTTTGCACTCATGAAGATGGCTGTAATTTTGCATGGATGGATGGATGGATGGTGCATAGGTGAGTGGATGGGTGGATGGATGGATGGATGGATGGATGGATGGATATATGGATGGATGGATGGATGGTTGGATGGTGTGCAGGCAGGTGGATGGATGGATGGATAAATGGATGATGGAGGTCAGTAGGTAGATGGATGGATAGATGGTGGATGGATGGATGGATGGATGGATGGATGGATGGATGGATATATGGATGGATGGATGGATGGTTGGATGGTGTGCAGGCAGGTGGATGGATGGATGGATAAATGGATGATGGATGTCGGTAGGTAGATGGATGGATAGATGGTGGATGGATGGATGGATGGATGGATGGATGGATGGATGATGGGTAGGGTGGGTAGTTGGATGGATGGATGGATGGATGGATGGATGGATATATGATGGATGGATGGATGGTGCATAGGTGGGTAGGTGGATGGATGGATGAATGGATGATGGAGGTCGGTAGGTAAATGGATGGATGGATGGTGTGCAGGCAGGTAGATGGATGGATGGATGGTTAAATGGATGACATGGAGGTCAGTAGGTAGAGGGATGGATGGAAGGTGCATAGGTGAGTGGATGGATAGATGGTGGATGGAAGGGTGGATGGATGGAAAACAGAATGGGATCCATCATACATGGAATATTATGCAGCCATCAAGGAAGGATGTGCTGACAGCTGCTACCACGTGGATGAACCTTGGGGACATGATGCTCAGAGACAGAAGCCAGACACCAAAGCACAAACATGGCCTCATCCCATTTACATAAAATGCACGGAGCAGGAAAACCCCATCAAGACAGGAAGTAGATGACAGGTTGCCAGGGGCTGAGGGACGAGCGGCGGCCACAGTCAGTGCCGGCCGAACGCATATAGGGCTCCTGTTCTTGTTGCACCGACCGCGAATGCCCTAGCGCCCTGAACTGTACACTTAAAAAACGACGAAAATGGCAAACACGTGCATTTTACATATTTTAGCTGCATTTTTTTTAAAAAAACAGGGAAGGAAAACGAGGGAGCCCAAATCCTAGGATGGCTCCTCAAAACGGCAGCGCTTGTGGCCCATTTCAAGTAAGCCGAGAAGGGAAACGCGGAAACGCGTGCGGACAAAGTGTGAGCTGGGAGGGCAAGCGAGTCTGGGGTCTGAAATGCAGAACGGCCTGGAATGCGGGAATCTGGGGAGGGGGCTGCATCTGGGAGAGGGAGGCCCCTCCCGGGGTGGCAGGTCCTGCGAGCACTGCGACAGCCAGCGGCCTGTCCCCCCAGGCTCACCCCGGGGCTCACTCTCGGGAGGCACCACTACAGGGCCCCCAGGACCTCCGCCCTCCCCCCAGCTCGCCTGTGTCCTGCTCAGGCCCCCGGAGGTGCTGAAAAATCCCGACGGCTCAGGTTTCAAAGCCACAGAGACAACAGGCGGCCCTGGTCTGGGGACCTGCTCCCTGCCCTGCCGGAAAATGATGCCGTTTTGACGTTTTAACTGAGGAATAAGCCCAGAGACCCTCAGGTAGTCACGACCCAGCGACCTCGATGCACCGTGTAGCCTGGGGGAGGCCCCATGTGTGTGCAAAGGCCCTAACGGGCGGGCCGCGGGCTCCGTGGGCCACGCAGCAGCGGCCGTGGCAAGCGCTCAACCTCCCCCTGCGGCAGGAAAGCTCTGGGAACACCTGGGCACGACTGTGTGCCAATAAAACTTTATTAGGCACAAGGAGCAGAGGGCAGGCCAGCGGGGCAACGACCCCCGATTTAGCAGCCACGCCGGCAGCCCCCAGGGCACCCACGGCATCCGCCTCTGGGCTGCATCCCCGTTTGGAGCCCCCCAAACTCATCCTTGGGACCCTCCTTCCGCCCCGCAGGCCCCCAGGCTGGGCACGGAGAACCACTGTGCCCTCTGTGGGGCAGGGGGTCACCGAGCACGCAGCCGTGTGAACCAACACAGGCCTATCTCCCCCTTACACTCACGTTTGCCCACTCGTTTCCCACCTGGGTTCAACAAAGACCCCGTTTCTGTTTCTCCAAAACCACCCACTGGAAGCCGGGGAGCCCCGTTATTAGCACGATGACACGCACGATCCCATTACGCGCTGTCTCCGCGTTCTCTGCTGAAATTACCGCCGCTGACCCTGTTTTAGGACGCGATCCCCTAATGACAAATAGTGACGGGCACCGGCCGTGCCGCGTGGGGGTGGGGGGCCCTAAGTGAGCTCGCTTGCGTTTCAAATGCGACAGGTCACCATAAATCGGGCGGCGGGACTGAGCGCCCAGGACAGAAGACGCAGTGGGGATTACCGGGAAAGTGGGTCCCTCTCAGTCTCAGCGCCCTCTACTCTCTTTTGCCATGAACCTAAAACCGCACTAAAATAAATAAATAAAATGAAATAAAATAAAGTAAAATCACTCTGAAGATAAAGAAATAAAAAGCTGTTTGTCTGCAAAGGTGTCAGGGGGAGGGGATCCCTGGGTGGCTCAGGGGTTGAGCGTCTGCCTTTGGGCCGGGTCGTGATCCTGAAGTCCCGGGATCGAGTCCCCATTGGGCTCCCTGCATGGAGCCTGCTTCTCCCTCCTCCTGTGTCTCTGCCTCTCTCTCTCTCTCTGTGTCTCTCATGAATAAATATATAAAATCTTTTAAAAATTTTAAAAAAGGTGTCAGGGGAGTGCTGTGCATGTAGGTGCATCTGGGGGACGCACATTTTACCCTGAATGCACACCCTGGGGAACAGGTACGACCACCGAAGTGCCCGGGGCACCGCGGGTCACACGACTTAAGCAATCACGCAGATCGGAAGCAATCCTATCGATCGACATCATCTCTCCAGGCAGGGAGCTCGCTCACAGCTACTTGGATGGACTCATTATATATATATATATATATTTTTTTTTTAATGAAAAATAGGCAGAAAATTGCCCGACATTTTTAATGTTTCTGGAAAACCTGCTTCTCACTTGTTTTTGTTTTTTGTCTTTTGTTTTTTTGCACCGAGTACTTTCCGAAGTCGCTCCGCCCGACACGGCACAAAGGCTCGGGGACGCGGGACAAGCAGGAGAATCTATCTGACTAGTTCCACGTGGGGTCCCAGTGTCGGGTTCCGGGTGGACACACTTGTGGGGTGACCCCTTCTACCTCCCAAGTCTGGGGAGCCCAGAACATTCTGGGGGATCCCCTTTGTGCCGCAGAAAACCCGGAGCGTCTTTCATCTTGGAGCTGACGGTCTCGTGTGATGGGAAACAGCCCGGAACCCCACACACCTGGTGGTGGCAGGTGGTCTCCAACCCTCCGCCGTGGGGCGCTAGCCCTGGAGCTCTGTCCCCCGCGTCCCACCCGCCTCCACATCCCGAAGGAGACACAGTGACTCCACCAGGTGTGCGCACGGATCTGTGTTTCCAAAAAACACTACCCAAAACGCATGTTTATGCGTTAAAAAGGAGGCCCCTGCAGGGCTCAGTCGGGGAAGCATCTGCCTTCAGCTCAGGTCATGATCTCGGGGTCCTGGGATCGAATTCCACGTCCAGCTCCCTGCTTCGTGGGGAGTCTGCTTCTCCATCATCCCACCGTACATGCTTTCTCTGCAATAAATACACAAATAAATAAAATCTTTAAAAGAAAAACCATTCTAAAACTATACCAAAAAAAAAAAAAAAACTAAACTAAAAAGGAACCAAATAACCAAGTGTGTTTCCTCAATAGTGCGCATCCGAGGGAAGCGAGCCATTGCTGGAGGAATCCTGGGAGAATTTTTCTGCAAAGACGAGGCCCTGTCTGGTTATTCCGGTTTCCACATGGCATTCGTCACCGTCTCTATTTAAATGTAAAAACGGGGGAGACCCTTACGGGGGAGTCTGGGGGGTGAGGTCAGGGGGTGCATGTGCACCGAGCTTACCGCAGGAGGCATCACTACCGCCCAGACCTAGCAGTGGGGCTCTTGCCAGGGACGAGGAAGGAGAGGTCCTGAGTGCGAGGAATTGGTCATAGAGACTGGGAAGTCCCACACCTGCCATCTGCAACCTGCAGACCCGGGGGGCACCCGGTGCCATGCGGGGGTTCCCACCCGAGTGTGAGGCAAGCAGAGGCGAGGTGTCCCCGCACACAAGCACCCAAGCAGGGACAAAGGGCCGCATGTCTCCTTCCTGCAACTGATTAGACGAGGCCCACCCACCACAGGAGAAGACCGTCCGCCTTACTCCACTCGCTGATTCACAAGCTCGTCTCCTCCAGAAGCCCTCTCCCAGAAGCCCCCCGGGATCGTGTCTAGCCAGCCGCCAAGCACGCCTGCGTTGCGTGTCTGGAGGGCACACTGTGCACCGCTCTGGCTCTGGCTCGAGAACTGGGGCCTCTCCATGGGATTTCTCATGAGCGTGGACTCGGATCGGGGACATTGCGCTTCACTGCACACGCGCCACCCCGGGCGCACCTGCAGATGTGGTGTCCTCTTGCAGCCTCTGCACATGCGCATTACCCTGGGCGCACCCAGGCTCTGGAGTCCTCCGCTACCTGCAGACGCGCGCATGACCCTGGGCGCACCCCGAGACCTGGAGACCTGGAGTCCTCCGCAGCCTGTAGACACATGCATGACCTTGGGCGCACCCCGAGACCTGGAGTCCTCTGCGGCCTCTGCACCTCCGCGTCCTAGGTGCACCTGCAGATGTGCTGTCCTCCGCGGCCTCTGCATATGCGCATTACCCTGGGTGCACCCGGAGATGTGGGGGAGGGGGCCCTCCAAGACCTTTGCACATGCGCATTACCCTGGGCGCACCCAGGCTCTGGAGTCCTCCGTGACCTGTGGACACACGCATGACCCTGGGCGCACCCCGAGACCTGGAGTCCTCCAGGGCCTCTGCACCTGCAGCATCCTGGGTGCACCTGCAGATGTGGTGTCCTCTGCGGCCTCTGCACGTGCGCATTACCCTGGCCACACCTGGAGATGTGGGGGGCCCTCCGGGACCTGTGCACATGTGCATTACCCTGGGCGCACCCAGGCTCTGGAGTCCTCCGTGACCTGTAGACGCACGCATTCCCCTGGGCGCACCTGGAGATGTGGAGCCCTCCGCGGCCTGTGCACATGCACGTTACCCTGGGCCCACCTGGAGATGTGCGGCCTTTCCGAGGCCTGTGCACATGCGCATTAGTCTGGTTGTACCCCGAGACCTGGAGTCTTCCGTGGCCTCTGCACACGCGCCACCCTGGGCGCAGCCGGAGATGTGGAGTCCTCCGCGGCCTGTGCACAGGCACGTTACTCTGGGCGCGCCCCAAGATCTGGAATCCTTTACGGCCTCTGCTCATGCGCATTACCTTAGGCACACCTGGAGATGTGGGGCCTTCCAAGGCCTGTGCACATGCGCATTAGTCTGGTTGTACCCGGAGACCTGGAGTCCTCCGCGGCCTCTGCACCTCCCGCAGCCTGGGTGCAAGTGCAGATGTGGTGTCCTCTGCAGCCTCTGCACATGCGCATTACCCTGGGCGCATCTGGAGATATGGGGACCCTAAAACCTGTGCACATGCGCATTACCCTGGGCACACCCAGGCTCTGGAGTCCTCTGTGACCTGTGGATGCCTGCATGACCCTGGGCGCACCCCGAGACCTGTGGAGTCCTCCGGGGCCTCTGCACACACTCCACCCAGGACGCACCCGAGACCTGGAGTGCCCCGCGGCCTGTGCCAAGCCCCTCGCGCCCCTGCCACCCTATGGATCTGTGACTTCCCCATGCATGTCTGGGGTTGTCAACCCTATTCCCGGCACTGAATGACCCAGCCGCGCTCGGGGCACGGGGACGCGCCTTGGTGAGGATTAGCAAGGAAATGGCTTTACGAGGAGTCTTTGCCACTCGGGTGGGTGAGGGAAGCACTAAATTAAACCCACAGGGTCCGCTCCCTTTCCCTTTATTAGTGTACATCCAATAGACTCTTTATTTTGCAAAATATATCGATCGGACGCCGACTCCCGGATAATGGGCTCCTCTAGTCTGTTAGGAGGATTAAATTATTAGCAATCAATGCAGCCCCTCGTAGCGCCGGAGCATGTGTAATGTGTAAATAGATGTGCAGCCCCTTCCCGCCCGGGCGCGCCCCGGACCCGCATCCATTTGTTTCGAGATGGGGAGTCTCATATGCATTTCGAGCAAGAGGGGACGAGGACCTCGGACGTTGGTCCCACTCCTGGATGCGGCCTGTGTCCCCAAGCCTGTGACAGGTGCAGCCTGTCGTGCGTCTGCTCCCTTTCTGTGGCCCCTCGGGGTTCCCTTGGCACAGAAGGCTGGAGCACCCCTGTCCAGAAGCCGGGGACCCCACCCCAACGCCGAGGACGTGCACCCACGTGGACCTCGACAGCTCACGTCACGGTGCATCCCCGGGGTCCTGCGAGGGAATGTTGAGCCCTCCACGCAGCTTCGGGAGGAGCTGCTGAGCTTCCATCCGCCGGGCCGTGTACTGAGCACCTACTGTGCTCTGCAGGGCCAGAAGGCCAGCCTTGCACGAACCTTGAGACACACAGCACGTGTGGCCACCATCTGGGCGGTCCCCCCAAACCTGTGGGGTTGTGGCCACGAGCACACTCTGAGGGCACGGCCAGGTTGCACCTGCTTTGCCTCGAGCACACACAGAAGTGGGAACGTTCTCAACGTGCCGGCGATCCGCCGGCCCCCCAGGAGCAGTGCCCGGAAGGGCGGGGTCGCGGAACGGGGGCAGCCTTGCGTCCACGCCAGCAGAGGGGTGACCTTGCACGCGCTGAGCCCGCGTGTGTGCCCCGGGGTCGTCAGCTCTCTGTGTGGACAACAGCAGCTCCCCACCGGCCACGAGGTCGGCGACATGAAGCACTGCACGCGGCCCATGTGCCCCGCGATCATGGCTCGGGGACCTCCAGAACAGCACTTCGGGTCCCACGTGCACCCGCAGAGGCCAGTCTCCCCGGTAACTCTCTCCCGTGTGGAGCCACTTGACAGGCAAGCAGGAGACAAATGCACAACCCTCATCGGGACGTTCACGCCTGCAATGAGCAAACTGGCCGCGTCCACTGAGGTGTCCCCGCCGGGTCTCCCCATGTCGCTCCCCAGCCGAACTGGCTCCATCCGGAACGCCTCACCCCCCTGGGCCCCCCGGGGCAGCCGGCCGAGCCCGTCCAATCCACCCCTCCCCGCCCCACACCCAGACCCGGCCCCTTCTTTGTCACACGTTCCGTTCAAATATCTCCACGTGCCACGAAGCCGCCTCGTGCGTGCGCGGGCCAGGCCCCCCGAGCGCGCGCGCGTCTGTCTTTAATCGATCTAATTATCAGAAAATGCACTTTGCAATCAGCCCCGAACAACACCGGCCTTATTTTCCGTCGTGCCAGCCAGCTGTTTGGAGAGGGACGGGGTCTAATCTCTCTCCCTCCACATGTTCAAGCAGATGAAAGTAATTTTGTGCTCAACTGTCTATAAGTAATTAGGCTGTGATGTAAAGGGGTCTTTATGCATCCGTTCGGAATGAGGTATACGGAGTAATTATGAGCAATCCTCTCCTTAGTAAGACACACCTTATGCATTTTACATGAGCCCCCATTATTAGCATAACCTGACTATCAAAGCCTCCTAGATGCACTGTCTTCCTTTTCATGTAACGGGATGAATATTCCCCAGAAATATAATAATTTGAAAACAGGGACGGTGGTGATTTGTTTCAGCTGTGATTTGTTATGTTCCGGTCTTCTTTGTCATCTGCGTGCTGAAGTCCCCCCCCCCCCCCCGCCCGCCCGACCGCCCGACACCCCTTCCCCACCGGCCGCCCCGCCGAGCCGCCTCCCGCCCCTGCTTCTGCACAAACGAGCCTTCCTGCGTCTCGGCGAGCCGGGCATTAACATGCGCGAGGGGTCCTGCAGCCGTCCTGCGAGTCGCACGCACAGACCACATCCCTTAATGTGATTAATTAGGAGGTCGGACGAGAGCTGCGTTTGGCTCCGGGAGTCACCCCGGCTCCCGGGGCCGAGGTGGCCGGACGCCGGCTTCAAAGACGGGGCTGCACGCGACGGCGGCCTCGCTGTGGTCAGACCCCGCGCGCGGTGGTCCCGGCGAACCAGTTGCATCGGATGCAGGGACACGCTGCCCACGGGGGGCTTGGGATGGTGCAGTCTGAGCACCCCTGGGGGCCCAGCGGCCTGTGCCGCCCACGTGCAACCAGCTTCTTTCTACCTGAATCCGGCGTGACGACTGTGCACATGGCCGTCCAAGCCCGCTGGCGCTTCGGGACCGAAGCACAAATACTCAGAACAATACTCTGAATGTGGATCCGAGACGTTCGGTTTGGGTTTGAGCAACTCCATGGCCCCACGTACAGCAGGTGACACAGAAGCACCCAAGGAGGCTGAGTCGCCTCACCATGGTGTCCGCGCTTCCTGCTCTGGAGGACGTGTCCGCACGCGTGTGGGGCGTGAGACGCCGGCGAGAACGGGAACGTGCACCAGCAGGTGCCTGCAGAGCATGCTCTGGCCGTGAACAGGCACGGAGCCGCGACGCCCGCTGCCCCTGGACGGGCCTTGAGGACACGAGGCCCTCGAGACCAGCACACCTGCGAGGCCACATCGCCGGCGATCTGGTCTCCACAAAACCTCTCCAAGACGCAAATCCACACACAGACCGTGAACTGCTGATCGACAGCCGCTGAGGACGGGGCTGTGAACGGGGGCGGGGTGGCCTGTTTGCAGGGTGAGAATGTTCTGGAAACGGTGGTGGTTCCACAACACAGAGCACGAGCTGGACGCTCTTGGAGTCCAGCTCCAAAAAATGAGTGATGTCACGAAATGCATAAAACATAGGATAAATTCTGCTCCGAGAGTACAAGGTCGGCGCCTGCTGTATACACCAAGCATGTGTGATGTGCACAAAGTCGTGTCCCTGGACGCACGAAACCACAGATTTTTGAGGGGGGGGGGCATTCCAGCCACTATTGGGAAATTGAGTTGAGGAAGAAGGATCAGGTTCAGGGGGGTCCCATGCCCCGTGTCCATCCTGCAGGAAGTCCCCCGTCCTCTGTGCATGGACACCCCACGTCCAGGGCAGCACCGTCCTCTGGGCCTGGAGTTCAGCACGGTCCCGTCCCGTTGTCCATCCTGCAGGGAGTCCCCGTCCTCTGTGCACGGACACCCCATGTCCAGGGCAGCACCGTCCTCTGGGCCTGGAGGTCAGCACGGTCCCGTCCCCCATGTCCATCCTGCAGGGAGTCCCCCGTCCTCTGTGCATGGACACCCCATGTCCAGGGCAGCACCGTCCTCTAGGCCTGGAGGTCAGCAGGGTCCCGTCCCCTGTGTCCATCCTGCAGGGAGTCCCCTGTCCACTGTGCATGGACACCCCACGTCCAGGGCAGCACCATCCCCTGGGCCTGGAGGTCAGCAGGGTCCCGTCCCCCGTGTCCATCCTGCAGGGAGTCGCCCATCCTCTGTGCACGGACACCCCACGTCCAGGGCAGCACCGTCCTCTGGGCCTGGAGGTCAGCAGGGTCCCATCCACCATGTCCATCCTGCAGGGAGTCCCCGTCCTCTGTGCATGGACACCCCATGTCCAGGGCAGCACCATCCTCTAGGCCTGGAGGTCAGCAGGGTCCTGTCCCCTTGTCCATCCTGCAGGGAGTCCCCCGTCCTCTGCACGGACACCCCATGTCCAGGGCAGAACCGTCCTCTGGGCCTGGAGGTCAGCAGGGTCCCGTCCCCCGTGTTCATCCTGCAGGGAGTCCCCCGTCCTCTGTGCACGGACACCCCATGACCAGGGCAGCACCGTCCTCTGGGCCTGGAGGTCAGCAGGGTCCTGTCCCCTTGTCCATCCTGCAGGGAGTCCCCCGTCCACTGTGCATTGAGGATACGGGACGCGTGTCCGTGACGAATGCATCCCTCACAAACAGCTGCCAACAGCGAGTGGGTTTTGCAGAAGAAGAATATCATCCTTTTGAGACAAATGAGGCGAGAAGCCAAATACACACACACATTGAATAAATATTAGGAACCACGGGGAAGTGGCCCCCAAAATCACTGCAGGTTTTAAGACAAAACAACACTTCAACCCTGATACTTTAGGTCCCCATTTGTAGGTCCCCATTTGTGCAGGAGAAAGACCCGGGTCATGGCATCTGTCCACGATGCATGATGCACATGTGTCCAGGTGATCCTAACCTCCAGAGTCGCATGGGGTGACATTTGGGGCTCAGAGGAGTGGAGGAAAACAGTCAATAATGTTTTTGAAGCATTTCTGTATTGGCCAAAACCAATTTTTCTTTTTTACATGTAATTCTCAGAATGTTTTTTTTTTTTAAGATTTTTATTTATTTATTCTTGAGAGAGACAGAGACACATGCAGAGGGAGAAGTAGGATCCATCCTGGGAGCCTGACGTGGGACTCAATCCCGGGACCCCAGGATCATGCCCCCAGCTGAAGGCAGCGCTAAACCACTGAGGCACCCGGGCTGCCTATAATTCTCAGAATTTTTAAGGGCATGAGTCTTTCAGGACGGATGTAATCCACGTGGCAGAGGCGGGTCACCGTGGTGACCATGAAGAAAGGGGGCAGGTCATCGAGGTTACGCGCTTGTTTTTGTTTTATACGGTTCCTGGGCCACCGCGTCATGGAGGAGCAGAGTCACCTCCCACGTGGAGAGAATGCAGGAGCCTCCAGGAGCCCCTGTCCGTCCAGGGAGGAGGGGAGGAGCCCCCTTCCATCCAGAGAGAAGGGGAGGAGCCCCCGTCCATCCAGGGAGGAGAGGAGGAGCCCCCCTTCCATCCAGGGAGGAGGGGAGGAGCCTCCTTCCATCTAGGGAGGAGAGGAGGAGCCTCCCCACCCCCCACCCCCCCGCCACCCCTCCCCCCCCACCCCCCCCACCCCCCCCCCGTCCATCCAGGGAGGAGGGGAGGAGCTCCCTGTCCATCCAGGGAGGAGGGGAGAAGCCCCCTTCCATCTAGGGAGGAAAGGAGGAGCCCCCCCCCATCCATCCAGGGAGGAGGGGAGGAGCTCCCTGTCCATCCAGGGAGGAGGGGAGGAGCCCCTTTCCATCCAGGGAGGAGAGGAGGAGCCGCCACCCCCCCCCCCAGCCATCCAGGGAGGAGGGGAGAAGCCCCCATCCATCCAGGGAGGAGGGGATGGACCTTTAGTCTGGGGGGAGATGTGTAGGTTCCGTCACTTTAGGCCCATCACATGGAACGAGAAGTGCGCCGTGGCTGAGGGCAGCGGGGCTTTTGTCTGTCTGACACCGAGTGGCTGTCCAGACCACATGGGGCAGCTGAGCCGTGTCCGAAGGCCACTCCCTCATTCCCGAGTGGGACGGAGGTGGGGGCAGGAGCCAGAAGGCACCGGCTTCCAACCGCGGAGACTGGGGAAGGAAGTCCATCCAGGGAGGAGGAAGGACGCTCTGCAGCGTCAGAGCATTCGGGTCAAGGCCAGCGCACTAGCACAGCCTCGTAATAACGCAGCGTTCCCACTGGGAACATCCGGTTCGTTGCCACGGACACATTTTCCCTTTTCAGGGAAGCTGTAAAACAAGCTCGCTTCTTGCTCTGCATTATCCAACCATCTACATGAGCGTATCAGCCGAGACTCAGTCTTATTATTTCTATTATGAGTTATTAAATCCTCTGCGTGATGGTTAATTGTATGTGTCTGCCTGGCGGGGCCCCTGTGGCCAAGCATTATTCTGAGTGTGTGTGTGTGTGTGTGTGTGTGTGCGTGCGAGAGGCTGTTCCAGGACGAGATGAGCCTCTGAATCGCTGGACTGAGCAAAGCAGGTGGCCCTCCCTGGTGTGGGTGGGCCTCACACAATCAGTTGAAGGTCTGGCCAGAACAAAGACTGACCCCGTCGGAGGACGGAGAATTCTGCAGTCGACAAGTCCGGCTGTGATGTCACTCCCTCCCCGAGTGTGCAGCCTGCTGGTCTGTTGCACAGATTTTGCATTTGGACATGGACTTCTGTGGTTGCATGAGCCTGTAATTAATTCCTTATAGTTAGTGAAAATAAGTGCCCGTCTCTCCAGGAGAGAAAGATGTAGATAGATAGATACAGACATAGATATAGATGTAGATATGGATGGATGATGATAGATAGATAGACACATACATACATACATACAGGGATGAATGGATTTGTGGATGCATGCATAGATATAGATATTGCGATGGATAGATAGATACATAAATACATAGATATAGGGATGCATGGATGGATGGATGGATGGATGGATGGATGGATGGGTAGAGAGATATGATGGGTCGATGGATGGGTGGATGGATGGATGGATGGATGGATAAATAGATAGATGTGGGGATGGATGGATGGATGGGTAGAGAGATATGGTGGGTGGATGGATGGATGGATGGATGGATGGATGGATGGATGGATAAATAGATGTGGGGATGGATGGATGGATGGATGGATGGATGGATGGGTAGATGGATGGGTAGAGAGATATAATGGGTGGATGGATGGGTGGATGGATGGATGGACGGACGGATGGATGGATGGATAAATAGATAGATGTGGGGATGGATGGATGGGTAGAGAGATATGATGGGTGGATGGATGGGTGGATGGGTGTATGGATGGATAAATAGATGTGGGGATGGATGGATGGATGGATGGATGGATGGGTAGATGGATGGGTAGAGAGATATGATGGGTGGATGGATGGGTGGATGGATGGATGGATGGACGGACGGATGGATGGATGGATGGATGGATGGATGGATAAATAGATAGATGTGGGGGTGAATGGATGGATGGGTAGAGAGATATGATGGATGGATGGATGGATGGATGGGTGGATGTATGGATGGATAAATAGATGTAGGGATAGTTGGATAGATGACAGATGATAAATAGATATGATAGATATATATCGGGATGGATGGATTAACGGATGGATGGATAGGTGAATGGAGGGATAGACAGACGGATGTAGGGATGGATGGATGGGTGATAGATTCATAGTTTCCCAGATCGATAGAGACACACACAGAGACGACAGACAGGAGGCAGGTATGTGGACAGCAGATGGTAGAGTGACCCCATCGTCTCTGCTCTCTGGGGACGCTGACTCGCACACCTGGCCCCCTCCTTCCTCTGTCGCCGTGGGTCCCCTGGTGAAGTCACACCTCGCAGCATGGAGCACGGGCACTGAGGCAGAACCAGCCTTGCAGGAACACGGGGCGGGGGAGTACAACGCGTAAAAGCTTTTATGCAAAAACACCCTGCAGCCGTGTCTAGAGTGATGACCTGCGGTCCTCAAACTGGACGTACCTTTGTCACCCGCTGAGCAACCAGGAAACCCTAACACAGGAAGACCAACCGGTGCTCTTTTTCCAGCCTCTGCTTACTTAGAAACATCTCCCCTGTCTTTTTATGTTTTTTCCTTTTAATTCCATTAAATCATTTAACATCGGATGGAACGGGCCGACTGGATATCTGCACAGAAATTCCCGAGCCCGTTTTTCAACACGCAGCACACAAATGATAACCCACGCCACGGGAGGCGCTCCCCCCAAAGCCACGGACCCCGTCACAAAAGCGAAGGGTTAAATGAGCCGCAGGGTGGTGGAGGGGGGAGGCCGAGCTTGATTTACCTTCCCCTGTGTGCGGGGCCATGGCCCTCGCGTGGAGAGGGTGCCCCACGCAGACGGAGCCAAGCACCAGCGCCCCGCGCACATATTCCATTACAAATCAATTAATCCACGTCTGCTCGGAGACGGTGGCATCACCGGGGTTTATGCACGGTGCCTGATGCATTTATAACCCCCAAATAAGGAGTCCCCTGGGACCCGGTAATGTGTAAACAGCATAAAAATGATGCTTTATTCCTGCAGGCTTGACTTGCTACCTTAATTTAATAAATGTGTCAGCGCTAACAGGGAGCGCTCCGCTCGCTTCCCGCACCTACTCATCAGGGGGAGTCATTAAGCTCGGCCCACGTTGGCATCTCCGCTCCTCCCCCCGTGACACACGCTCCAGAACCGCTGTACTTTATTAAATGCGGCGTCCTTTTCTGAATACTGGAAGCCTCTGCATTAGTTGGTTTTTTTTTTTTCTCTCTCTTTTATCCCCCTTCCCGGGCCCACGGAAGAAATATAAATGACACTTTGGTGCGTTATTTCCGAGGTGTCCTGCCCGGTGGAAAGGACACGTCCAAGGACGCCGAGGAGGGTGTTTCCAATCCCTGCTGGCTTCACCTTCGACAAAACCCAGCGCCCCGCTGGAGGAATCCCTCGGCATGACCCACACCGGCCGATTTATCAGCTGTGACTCGGGCGTGCCACTGCCAAGAGGAACAAGAGGACCCATAAGTAACACAGAACACGCCCAACGCTGCACAAATACATGCTTGTGCCACCCCTAAATCTCCATCCTGAGGAGCCCCACATCTCCAACCTGTCGGCCTTCTGATCCCAACCCCGTCCCCCGTCTCCGCTCATGCAGGTGTAGCACGTCCTTCCTTATTTTTTTTTCATTTAAAGATTTTATTTATTTATTCATGAGAGACACACACAGAGAGGCAGAGACACACGCAGAGGGAGAAGCAGGCTCCACGATGCAGGACTCGATCCCGGGACCGCGGGATCACGCCCTAGGCCGAAGGCAGGCGCTCAACCGCTGAGCCACCGCAGCGTCCCGTCCTTCCTTATTTTTAAGGCTGAATCATAAATCATACTCAACAGCACAAATTCTACAGATGGGCCATGTCTGGTTTCCCGTCCCTCCGCCCATGGACATGGGGTTGCTCCCACTCCGTAGCAGTTTCGAGTCATGCTGCTCTGACCCTGCGTTTCTCAGGCACTGCACGTGCGGGCCCCATTAACACCTGCCTTGCACCCCTGCGTGCTTCCCATCACTAATTCCTGGAAGTTGCTCAGCAGCCCAATTCAGTAAAATGATCACCCCCCCCCCATTTGTGGGGATCGAGAAACTGAGGACGGAGAGACTGAGTGATGAGATCTCCGACGTCCATCCTCCAGAATCATGAGAAATATGCATGTCTTGTTTATTAGCTCCCCCACCCCATGCACCATCCCCGCCCTGGTGTCTGGAATTATTATCCCAGCCGCCCCAATTGACGAAGACATCCCCCCCCAAAGGGCTTTTTTCGCTTCACATTTAGTTAGCTGTGGAACAAAACCAGTCATGGCACCTAAATGCCTGTGGGCTGAGCATGCTGGTGAGCCAGTGGCCGCCCTTCGGCCATCTAGCACGTGCTCCCGGCGCTCTCCTGCGGACACACAAAGCCCACTGGAAATAAATCCCATCTCTCCTATTGTGCACACATCCTACAGCCCGGGCTGAGTTCAGAGGAACAGCAGACAAAGGAATAAGCAGGTTCAGAAATGAATCCTTGGAGTGTGACAAACTGCAGAAAGTTCTCGGGGTCTTCAGGAAGGGGGGGGCACGAAACTGCAGAAAGTTCTCGGGGTCTTCAGGAAGGGGCGGCACGCCACAACACGTTCAGCCATGATGTTTCACTGGCTTTGGCCCAAGAAACATTGGTTTTCCTAAAGAGGAGAAAAAAGAAAGGCGATAGATAACTGCGGCACGTCCCTACACGAAAAGCACCACCCGGAGGGCAGGCCTGCGTTTTCGGGAAGGTTGCGCCACGAGGATAGTTGCTCGCGTGAGAGCACAGCTCGGAGCGTTGTAGGCGGACGTCGTGGGTTCCAGGAGGCTCTGGATTCTACGGAGTCCATCCATGGGGCACCTGCTCTGTCTTGTCGCAGCTGCCGGGAAGCCAGTCGTCGGCACAAAGGAGACCACGCGCCCTGACTGTTCCATGTTCCAGATTTTTTGGCAGCTCAGGATGGATACTCTGGGTCCCCTTCTTGTCACCTGATCGCCAGCCTTCACCCCACCATGTCTTGTCATGCACCTGGTTCTGCACTGCCCACCCTGTCTTGTTGCCCACCCGGTGACACACACTCCATCTGGTCCCATGGGTCATTTGAACTGTTTCCCAGAACGCATGGCTTTCTCACGGGGCACGAGGGCATCCCCAAGCGTGCATCCCATACTTTAATAGCAGACTTCCCTGCTCCTCTCCATTTCTGCACGGGTCCCTTGCAGGTCAGCGCTGGGGGTCCCTATGGAGACGGCCTGTGACGGAGCACCCCCCGTGCTGTGCGCCCATCTGTAGAGATGCGGGTCCAACCCCAGGTCCCCATCCTGCACACCCTGCTGCCCTGGGTCGTGCAGGAGGTGTCAGTCCAGGTCCACAGCGGACTGTGGCCTGGAGCAAGCAGCCGCCCCCGTGGCCAAGGTCAGTCTGCACATTCTGTGTCCCCCTTATACTCAATCTGTTCTGCAAATTCTCTTCCAAGAGGGAACAAATAACACACAGACGGAAGGAAAGACAGAGAGAGAGAGAGCGCCTTCGAGAGTGGGGAGGGCCTCCCTCCAGGGTCAGGAGGCTGTTGACGCACCTCTTGATCACGTCCTCAGAGGACAAGATGGATTCTGTAAATGCGTTATGGAAATTAGTCCTTGGCCCTCAAGACATAAATCTTAATAGTAAAATGATTTACCCCAACTCCACCACTATTAATGCTCCGTAAATTAGGACCATAAATGCCATTTGCGTTGCCATTAGCTGAAAACAATCGCACTTGCTCCCCAAGCCCCCCCTCCCCGCACACAGGCGCCCCCACCCTGCACCCGGGCCTGCCTCGGTCTCTCAGGTCTCCCTTTCCCGCTGTGCATCCTGGGCACCAGCCAGCGCCCAGGCCCGAGAGCACACCAGCTCGCTCTCCTCCGAGCTGACCCCTTGGGGCGTGCCCAGGTCCCACTCTCCTGGGGCCGGCCCTTCCCGCCCGTGTCTGGGAAAAGCAGTTTCATTATTTACGAACATAGATTAACCCGCCTCCTTGCCGCTCAACGCGAAGCACATGTTGTGAAGCACCTCCGGCCACTGGCTGCATTTCGGTCCTCGAGGCGCAAACTCTGCCCGGAAGGAACGTGGATCTCGAGCACTTACATCTGGCTCAAGATTCAAAGGAAACAGCGCAGCGTCCTCAGGAGGAGGAGGAAGAGGAGGCAGAAGAGGAGCCCGAGAGGAGCAGGGAAGGCCCTCAGGGGTGTGCACACATCCAGCAGTGGTCGTGGGGTGGCCCGAAGGGTCATTCACCCAGTTTTCTGTGCTCATGTTTGGGCACATCCGTGCACGTGCACCCCAGGCAGACAGTTCTGCACGTCGCATGCATGCACGACACGAGTGCACCCTCGGACATGCACGCAAGGCCCTCCCCGGGGTCTTGACTCCTGCCCAGCCTCTCCGCACACTGGCGCCCATAATCCCAGGGGCGCACACGCCGGGGCCTCCTGGTTCCTGCGTCCCCCTCATTGCCAAGCGCTGTCCTTTCCAGCGAAGATGCTGGCCTTGGACTCAGAGCCACCATGGTCATCATGTGTCCTGCTAAGGACTGGGTCGCCTGTCCCCGCTCCAGTTCATGCCTGGCATCCTAACCTCCACGGGACTGTATTTGCAGGCGGGGCCTGGGGGGAGAGTGGATCAGGCCGTGAGGGTGGGCCCCCCCTACTGGGATTAGACCCCAGGGACCCACGCCCCGCAACGCTTTCCGCCACGTGAGCCCGCAGCGACCTTCCAGGACCCCTCTCTTGCTCCGCCAGGGGCGTGGCCCCTTTCTCGGCACACACGTCCCTGCTGCGCATCCTTTCACTGCCCTCCTTATGTCGCATTCTTCATGTGCGACTCCCTTCTTGTCCTCAGACACCTGCTGGGTAACAAAGATCCCCTCCACCCATAGGGTCAGGACATCCCCCTCGCGCACAAGCCTGCTCGATCCCTAAATGCCGTTGGGATGCCCCATCAGGCAAACACTGTCTTGTCTGCTATCTGCTCCATGCCCCACCAGGAATTTCGGGTTTGGAGGCCATAGAGGGCGTGACCTCACAGTTTGCGTGTCCTGCCTCTGAGCTGAGCTCATCCTCCTTCCACACAAAATTGTCTCCAACACCCCAAGCCTCCATTTGCCTTTCAAAACATTATTCCTTTTCTCCTCCTTCTTTTTTTGAAGTGCAACGGCAACGGCTTTTGCGCAATGAAAAGTTTCCTCCTTGCCCCATGTCAGAGACCCTTGGAAAAGGACATGTGAGTTTTAAGACTCCATTCGTAAATGGAGAATCCCAAAAATCACACCTGGAGGAAGCAGAGCCGTGGGTGC
The DNA here is from genome assembly GCF_053574225.1 of Canis aureus. NCBI lineage: Eukaryota > Metazoa > Chordata > Mammalia > Carnivora > Canidae > Canis > Canis aureus. Next base: position 124,069,464 of record NC_135649.1, read on the forward strand.
ATTTCCTGAGGGCTCCTGTCTTTCCTGGGCTTCCCTGCTTCTAGCTGCCAGGATGGTTGTTGCATCCGTCGGCCTGTGCTGGGGACCCTAGAAGGAGTCGGGGTCGGGGTCGGGGTGGGCTGCAGGGAGAGGACAAAGGACTTGGTATCTCAGAGCGTCATCTGCTCCCAACCCTGCAGATGAGAAGTGATGCCCACAGGGGTGAGGCAGGCAATGCCTGCTGGCAACAGGTTGCAAGCGGCAGGCAACGCGTCTGGGCTCCGCGTGGACCACACAGTCTGTGCACGTGGGTTTGGCTTGGTCTTCAGCCACCGGTGCCTGGATGCAACCACTTACTCCAAGACAAATGGGACGCTGCGACGCGCCACCGCATGGGCAAATCACTTTTGCGGTTGTTCTTTAAGAATTATACAAAACAGGAAATAAAATTAGCAATGATTTTCCCAGGAAACCAGCCGGTCCTTGGAGGCAACGGTGATTTACAGGACGATTCACGCTTCTGTCCCGGCCCCTGAAACCCACACGCAGGTGGTTTCGGGGGAAATTAATCCCGGCCCCGATGCTGTGAGAGGCACAAACGACCCACCTCGCCTTATGGCATCGAACCCAGGAAGGTCTATCACTGCAGGAGTCTGAGCTTGGTGATGCCACGAACGTCCTGAATGACACAGGATGTGGTGGCCCGGTGCTCCACCTGCAATACGGATGCTGCCGTCTCGGGGCAGTGCGGGGAGGTTGTCGGTCAATTAGCTTCTTATTTTTAAATTGAGGTGGACTTCATAATATAAAATTAACCCCTGACCATTTTATTTTATTTTATTTTACTTTATTTTATTATTTTATTTTAATTTTAATTTTATTTTATTTTAATTTATTATTTTATTTTATTTTTATTTTATTTTAATTTATTTTATTTTATTTTATTTATTTTATTTTATTATTTTATTTTATTTTTATTTTATTTTATTTTATTATTTTATTTCATTTTATTTTAATTTTTATTTTATTTTATTTTATTTATTTTATTTGTTCATTTTATTTTATTTTATTTTATTTTATTTTATTTTATTTTATTTTATTTTATTTTATTTTAATTTTAAGTAGACTTCATGCCCAATGTGGGCACAATGCACGTCTTGAACTTAAAACCTGGAGATTAAGACCCAAGCTGACATCGAGAGTCAGATGCTTAACCGTCTGAGCCACCAGAATACCCCACCCCTCACCCCTGACCATCTTCAAGTGTACAATCCAGTGGCACGTAGACCACTCATTGGGCAACCACCAGCTCCACTGGGTCTGACACATTTCCCGAGGGAGATCGCGTCCACATCAACACTCACCTCCCGTTGTACTCCTGGGCATCTATCATGACACACTGAAAGCAACTGTTCAAACAGATGCTTGTACTCAGGCGTCAGCAGCAGGCATATTCAGAACTGCCCCAAAGCAGGAGCCACCCAAGAGCCCATGGATGGATGGAACCTTGGATAAGTGGGACATGGTCCCTATACATGGAAGCATGAATCAGCCATGAAAAGGAACAGAACTCTGGACCCTGCGACCCTGTGCATGGACCTGGGTGAGCTTTTCCCACATGGACCTGGTGAGCTTCTCCCCTGCATGAACCTGGGTGAGCATCTCCTGCTTGGACTTGGGTGAGCTTCTCCTGCTTGGACCTGGGTGAGCTTCTCCCTCATGGACCTGGCATGGACCTGGGTGAGCTTCTCCCTCATGGACCTGGGTGAGCATCTCCTGCATGGACCTGGGTGAGCTGCTCCCGCTTGCACCTGGCTGAGCTTCTACCCTGCATGGACCTGGATGAGCATCTCCTGCATGGACCTGAGTGAGCTTCTCCCTCACGGACCTGGGTGAGCTTCTACCCTGCATGGACCTGGGTGAGCTGCTCCCTCATGGACCTGGATGAGCTTCTACCCTGCATGGACCTGGATGAGCATCTCCCACATGGACCTGGGTGAGCTGCTCTTCCAGGCCCTTTTGTCAGTCATGTGCAGACACCCACTTCATCCACAGGTGATGTGGATCTGGACCAAAGCTCGCTGGTTTGGGGAACCAGCAGTCAAGTCCTGGCCCTGATAGTGAAGAGCTGGTCCAGGTGGACAAACCTGTTCCCTGGGGATCAGCTACGGGGTGAGCAGAAGTCAGGCTCGGAGGGTGGCTCATGACCCACCATCACCTTCTCTGGATCTGCACCACGAGCATGAGCATGGAGGGGAAGGCACAGGCCACATATGCCCTTTCCGCTCCTTCCTCCTAGATGGGCATGAGGATGAGGGATGCAGGCAGGATGCATCAGTCAGGGTTTTGCACAAACACACAACAATCAGGTGTGGACGGGGACACAGAGATTTATTTCGTAGAATTGGCTCATGTGAGTCTGGAGGCTGGAGAGTCCCGATTCTACTGGATCAACCAACAGGCTGAGCCTCAAGGAAGACCTGATGCTGCAACCAGAGCCCAGACACCATGGGGGTGCAGAATTCCCGCTTCTTCCCGGGAATGGGCAACAGTGTATTGGGCAACAGTGTATTTCCTCCTAAAGCCTTCTACTGATTGGACGAGGCCCACCCACCTGCTAAAGGGCCACCTGCTTAACTCCAAGCCCACAGATCTCACCGTTATCCCCGTCTTAAAAAATAACTTCACCGCAACACGCCAACAGGTGTTTGAGCCACGATCCAGATCCAGTGGCAGAAAAGTCCCCATCCCATGTGGGAGTTAGCACCTCCTGTAGGCAAGTCCCAGAGGTTAGGTTCTTCTCAAACCCGCACACGCTCGCTCATGGGAAGGCATGAACACGGCGCCATGCGCATGGGACTCCCGGGTATTGGCGGAAGTCCATCAGCGTGACCTCTAGAGACGCCGAGGAGGGAACCCGGTGCTCTGAGCCCTACTCCAGACACGCTGCACCGGCAGCTCAAGCACTCGGTTCCAATGCACCTGCCTTTCCCGAGCAGCAGCCCGCAGGAAAGGACCCAAGGATGCGCCTTCCGCCGCACACCAACGCCAAGCAGAGTGGAGCTCTCCATAAATCACCCCTTCCCCGGCCTGCTCTTACGGTTGCCAACGGAAACCTGCGGTGCTCCCCACCGCTCCCTTTAGGCCAGCGTGCTCCGTGGATCCCGGGGGGCGGGAGCGCTCCCACCCCCTCCTACACCGCGTCCCATCCTGTACCCCTGTTCTCAGACCTAGTTGTCGAAAGCAAGTTTCGCGCCCGGTTCTGCCAACACTTGGCACGTTCTGATTATGAAACATTGGCGGTTTTACACGATTTATGGTAAATAATCCCTCCTATAATATTCACAGCTCCATAATTCACAGCCCCGAGGCACACGAGCTCCGGAGAAGTGACATTACACCAAAGATCCCTTCTTGCAATTTCCCACGCGCGCCGCACGTTCGGAATGTCTAACACATGTAACGAGGTCCAGGCGCCATTTATCAAGCCCCCTCCCTCCTCCCCTGTCTCTCTCTTTATTTATTTATTTTTTTGGTTTGTTTTGTTCGGTTTTATAGTTTCCCTTCCGGTTTTGAATCAAAGCGCTTGCCAGACGCTTGCTTGACATCTTGGCGCACGAGGGAAGCGTGGCGGCCCGGTGGGAAGCGGGATCCGCGGCGGCGTGAGCACGCAGCCAGCGTTGTGATCATGCACGTGGAAGACCGTCCTCTGTCCCAGACCCCGGAACGAGGCCAGAGCGCGACTGCGTGAATTTCAGAGAGCAGTGGCAAGGGTCCCGGGGCGGGCCCTGCATCCGACATGTCTGCGTGGCTGCTGTGAGCACGTCGTGCTCGCCCCGTCTCTAGACCCGGAGAATTTCCCTGCAGCAGCCGCCTGCCCGTGGAGCCTCTTGGCTGTTCTCGGACACGATGCTGTATGTCCCCGCATCTGTATTTGGGGAAGGTGACCTTACTCAGGGATAGGCTGCATCCACCATGCCTCGGTATTTTCTGTTTCTGATGCTTTGACACCTCGGAGGCTTGCGGACCCTGGAGGGACGGCAGGGTTAGCAAATTTGTGGCCGGACATCAAGTCCTCTTGCCTTTCCTATGCAGACCCAGCCACTCAGAGCCCCCACACTACAAATCCCACTCCTCTAGGGGGTCTCAGGCTCCAGGCCACCACGCACCTGCTCTGTTCTGCGCCTGCAGCCAGAGCCCAGAAGTTGCACCTGTGCAGCCTGGTGCAAGAGACAATGTCTCCGTCCGTGAGCTGGTTTCCTTGCAGACTAAAGCCCTACGGTCGCTTCCTGCATGAAGATGCTTCCAGGGACACACTGTGGAGGGTGAGGGTGCAAGCCTGTCAGCGACAGCAGGAACTGCCATGTCTCGTGGGATAGGAGAAACCCAGCGGCAGGTGGGGACGTGACACGCCACTCGGCGCTGCCGCAATAAGCAAGGCCTTCAGGCTGGCCGCCTGGTCCGCAAGGCTGGAGCTCGGGCTCCAAGGCTCCGGATGGTCAGCAGGGCAACATGCACGGAGCAGACCCAGCTTCAGACCCTGAGACACAAGGGGCCACCGTCACGGCCCCGTCCAAAGTCCCCGCGACCCCACCCCACCCGAAAGCTCAGCTGCAAAACCTGCTCCAGCCTTGCACTCAGGAGAACAAACCAAAAGGGTCCCTTTTGACAGACAACAGCTAACTCTGCTGCTTAAAACACCACTTTCCAAAAAAAAAAAAGCATTCCAAAAATTTGATTTCTAGTGTGCGTGGGTTCTGGCTGCCGAATTGCGGCAAATCCCAAATTTCACGCCGTCTTCATCAGGGGGGCGCCCCCCAGGTGAACTCCCTCCCTCCCTCCCGTGTCTCAGGGCAGGAAGCGGCCTCCGAGCCATGCAGGGAACTTACCTCTGCCTTCATCAAACCGTGTCCTTTTAAAGGTAAACTGGCACCAGGCTGTAAGTACATGGGAAGATTAATGAGATCCTGACCCTCTGGAAATCAGGACACACGGTTCGGGGCCGTGAGCATTTTCTCACCATTATTAGCAGTCGCTTTTAATCAATGCAAGCAAGATCCTTGCCGCATGAGTGTCTACCTGAGATCCCCCCAAGTCCTGGAGGGCCAGGAGGCTGCTCGGAAATATTTGTCAAGTGGTAATTGAGGAGCTTTCTCTCCACGCTCGCCCATTAGGGCAGGGGCCTCATCCTTCCTGCAAGTGGGGACGAGCTCAGAAAGCGAGCGGCGCTCGGCGGCTGCAGCTGGCACCTGGAAACACTGAGGGGCGGCCGGGGCGGGGGGTGGGGAGCTATTTGGGCAGGGGGAGAAACAGGTGCAAGGCAATGATGTGCAGGTGAGGACAACCCGCCTCACGTCTGCGACTCACAGTGACGAGTGCAAATGCCACAGGGGGAAGCCAGATACATGGTTCGGGGGGGGCTCACTTGCAAGCACGACCCCCCATGAGGCTCTGTCCAGGCTCCAAGGCCATGCACGGGTCATGCCCACACCCGGAGGACCGTCTTGCATCACCTCCAGCCCCTTAACCCCTCCTGGGGGCCATGCATCCCACTCTCTGGACATTTCTGAGACCTCGGGGTCACTTGGCTCCTTTGTCCAGCCTCACCAAGTGCTCCCGGCTGGAGGGAGGAGGCACCCAGAAAGCGACCTAGAGCATTGTCACATTGCACCCACCCTCTGAGACTTTGCAGATGCCCTCCTGTGCCTGGTAAGGCGTGCGGTGCCCCGCAGGCCGAATGTCTAGTGATGTCAGTCCCACAGCCAATGAGGATGCACCCGTTACAACAGGGGCGTCTGTAAGGTAAATTGAGTCTGATGAACTAAATCCACATGTGCCCATATCCAGACGGACGTCCTCGCAGGCGAGGTTGGTCAGGGGAGCTCCCGGAGGACGCACGTCTCTGCAAAATGGGCCCCACCTATTCCCTCCTGAATGGGGTCCACCTTGCGTCCCTGGCCATAAAGGGCTCCAGAGAAAGCCCCCTTCCAGCAGCAGGGCCTGGTGCAAACCTGCTGAGAGGAACGTAAAGCAGAGAAGTGGGTGTCCTGAGCCAACAGACCGGGCGTCCTCACCTTTCAGCCGAGAAAGAGCCCTCAAACCCTCCTCGTCTGCAGACCCCAGACCCATGATCCATTCTTGCAGGACAGGAAATGGTTCTGTCCTCCGGTTGGGCATGTCCAGCCAGCGAGCAGCTTCCTCATGTTCCCAGAATCAGACCATCTATGACAGGGTCGTTAACGGTCATGATCAAGGACGGTGAGGCAGCGAGTCCACAGATGGTGAAATATGGGGGTCCCCTACACCCCCCAGCCCATGCCCCGGCCATAAAGGCCATCCAGAGGGCCAGAGGCCACGCACCTGCCAACTGGTTGCTCTGTAAAGCGCACGCCGTGCAGAAGCCAGAGAAAGACGCCACCTCGGCGGCTTGTGGGCCGGACGGCAGGCAGACGCGCGGCCACCACGGCCCTGCTTCGTAACCCGCTCTCCCGTACTTCATTAAGCGCTAATTGGTGCCGAAGAAGAAAAATAGGCATCGTTTATGCAAGATGATGGGTCCACCCAATCCAATTACGGCCTCCTGCCGCGGACGGCTGGTGCTCTCTGCCCCTCATCTCAGTCGTTGGTGGGGTTCCGTCTCTAACCTGGGGCGGAACTGGCAAAGCCACCCACGGAGGAAGACGCAAGGGTCCAAGTGCATTGGCGTCCGGTTTGAAATACGTCACGTTTCTGTAGTCAACGGAATTATTTAAATGGTCATACAGGAGCGTCCCCCGCGGGAAGACCGAGTAAGGTGTGTTTCGAAGGCCACATTCCCACTGTGACGAGGAATCGGCTCATGGTGGGCGCGTGTCCGCGTCGATCCGTCGGCTGGCACCCAATGCATAACGCGGAGGGAGCCTGGTGGAAACGCTGCAGCTCAGCCGGTCACAATGTGTCCACATGGCTGGCGGCTGGAACATCCTTCAAAACATTACTTGCAACATCGCTGGAAACATCATTCTTACTACATCGCTCGTAACAAATGTAGCGCATCCATGCACGATGTTAATAACAGAATAGGAAATACGGAATACGGGGAGGGGCTGGTAATACGGAGATGCTCTCTGCACCTCCAACCAATTTTTCTGTAATCCTCACGCTGCTCAAAAAAAAAATCTATTTTTTTCTAGAAACGTAAAGGGGAAAAAAAATCGCAACTGAAAACCTGTTGGATGGACACATGGTTTGTGACTCAGAATTAATTAGAAATAAATGTTTGTTAACCGACTGGCAGTTAGTAAACCAGCCCCGCACGGCGATGCGCAGTCATTTCTACTTTTAAAAAGCCTGGGGCTCTGTTTCTTCCCAAAGCCATCAAGCGAGGTGGCGGCGTGTGTCCTTTCACGGCTCACCATTGGATTTCATCCGTCTCCACTGCCCGTCATGGTGCGCTTAATTCTTAATTGGGACGAGGTGGAAAGCGAGTGTCGGGTAACACGTTCCCAGACCCCTAGGTGTGCCCTTCAAAGGCCTAACTAAAAGCCCCCGTTTGCTGTGGAGCACGTTCCAAGCACGTGGCTGGGTCGGGGTCTGGCCCCACGGATGCGGCCCCATCTGCACACCTGCTAACCCTCTCCGTGTTCAGCTCGCGCTCAGGTTATCTCCTCGTGGAAATACAGACTTTGTGGAGACCGTTGTGCGGCCGACCCCGTGAGCCCCTCACGCTCAGGAATTCCCAGCTGCAGGAGCGGGTGCACCACCCAACAGGAAAATGTGTCTCACAATCCAAGAGTCGCGTGATGCCACTCGGGCACCTGCCTTCCCCCAAAAAATCTTCTGAGAGCATTATTTGTGCTCTTTGAACCCCCGAAATGCACACAGGAGGGTTAGAGTAGGAGCAAGGCAGTGACCCGGCACCATACGCCGAGCTTGCCCAGAATTTAAACACAGACAGACCCAGTTTTCGTGGATCTGACGTGTGGAAATAAGCGTGAGGCTGGATGCCCGCCCACTTGCAGCACACGGGAGAGGACGGATTGACACGCATGCACAAAGCGTGCAGCCTCCACAGACCCCCAGCCTGACAACACCTGAGTAAGCCCTTACTGAGCGCCTCCTGGATGCTCAGGGCCGGATGAGTTGGGGGGACCACCTCTGGGGCGGGAGGTCATCACAGAAGGTGTGGAGGTAACGCAAAGGGAATCCAAGGCGAGGATGAGCATCTGGGGCACCGTTCAGCGAGACCACAGCCAGGCATCCAAGGGGCGCTTCTGATGGGACGTCGCCCAGGTGGGTCGCAGACAGGTGGCAGGTTGGTGACACCAAGCCACACCCCTCATCCAATGACATGGACTACACACGCAGCTGGGGCACAACAGCTCCCACCAAGCCCTCCGACTGCCCATCACTTCTCATGCACACGCCCTGCAGTCCTTTCCATGGTAACCTAAAACTCCAGCCATGAAGCACACGCAGGGCACCTGGGCGGCTCACTCACGTGGGCGCCCGACTCTCCGCTTCTTCCCAGGTTGGGATCCTGGGGTCATGAGATCGAGCCCCACGTGGGACCCCGTCGTCAGCATGCAGTCAGCTTGAGACTCTCTCCCAATCTCTCTCTCTGTCCCTGCCCCGTTCTCTCTCTGTCTAAAATGAGTAAATAAATCTTAAAAAATACCTAATAAAGAAAATGCAACATTATAACCACATTCTTTACTATGTGTGCCTGTATATTTGTGTATGTGTGTGTATATATAGTATATATTGTAGTCATAAACATAGTAATATACAGTGTACATTATATATAATTATATAGTATATATTATATGTAGTTATATATATGGTGATATATAGTACATATTATAGATAATTATGTATAATTATATAGAGTATATATCATGTATAGTTATATATGAAACACATAGTCTATATTACATATAGTTATATAAATACAGTTGTATTTGTTATATATAGTTATATATGTAATACATAGTATATATTGTATATAATCATATATGTAATATACAGTGTATAGTATATGTGGTTATATATAGTAGTATACTATATATATTATACAGTAACATATACTAATATATAGCATAGATATTATAGTATACTTATAAACTGTATAAGCATATAATATATAATAAATAATATATAATATATAAGCATATATATTGCATATAGTACAGAGTACTTATATAGTTATGTATAATATATAGTATATGTTATATATAGTCGCCTATATAGTAAATTATAGTATATAGCATATATGGTTACATACAGTAATATACACTAAATACTATATATATATTTATATGTATTATATAGTTACATATATAGTAATATATAGAATGCATATTGTTAATAGTATACATATGATATACAATGTATACTATACATATTATAAACAGGACATATTATATAAGCATACATATTGCATATGGTACATATTATATGTAGTTTATATAGTAACATATAGTATATATCATATATAGTCATATATAATAAAATATAACATATAGTTCCGTAGTACACATTGTATGCTACAGTTGTATGTAGTATATATAGTACATGTTATATATACTTATATATATTAAAATACTGTATATTATATATAGTTATATATAGTAATATATGGTGTATAATATATAGTTACATATAGTAATATACAGTAAATACTATATATACTATACATATTTACTATCTATATTATATAGTGACCTATGTAGTAATGTATAGTACATACATTATTTATAGTATACTTATGTACTGTATACTATACATATCATGAACAGTATATATTATATAAGCATACATATTGCATATGGTACATATTATATATAGTTCTATATAGTAATATACAGTGTATACTAACTCCATGCAGTATACAGTATACATTACATATAGTTACATATAGTGTATGTTATATATGGTCATATACAGTAATATACAGTGTATAGTACATGTAGTTACATATAGTAACATACAGTAAATACGATATATGCTATATATATGTATTATCTGTATTGTAAGCTACACACAAACTATATATAGTACACACATTGTTAATAGTATACATATTACATGCAGTGTATAGTACACATATTATATAAGCATACATATTGCATATAAAACATGTTATGTATAGTTATGTATAGTAATGTATAGTATATATTATAGTTACATATATAGAGACATAGTGTATACTGTACACTAACTGTAGATATACTAACTCGAGAGTATACACTCTATATTACATATGGTTATATCTAGTACATGTTACGTATAGTTATATATAGTCATATATAGTACATGTTATATAGTTACACGTAGTAATATACAGTGTATAGTACACGCAGTTACATATAGTAATATACAGTAAATTGCTATATACTATACGTATGTATTATCTGTACTGTATGTTACGTACTTGTATCTAGTACACGCATTGTTCATAGCACACATGTGGTGTACAGCGTGTAGCACACACGTTATAAGCCGTATGTGTTATAGAAGCACATATTCTGCATACAGTGTATATTATATGTAGCAAACGTGTTATATATAGTGTGTATGTATTTTATAGAGCGAGTGTGTACTGCCTATGCATATACTGCACATATACCGTGTATATATTGCAATTTGACAGACGAAATACAGACATTTATCTATTCAAAGCTACAAGGTGTAAGAGAAAAACCATCCATCGTCTTCCTCGTAATGGTCCAATTTCTGCTACGAAGTAAAGCTCCAACTTCGCAGTTTTATGTTATTTCCATTTTCAAAGATCTCATAAACAGGCCCAAATGCCTCAATTGGCTGCAATCTGCCAGGCTGCGGAATTGCACCCCCACCCCCACCCCCACCCCGCCCGCCAAACATCTGCAGATGTGTTCGGGCGACACCGGCAAGTCTCCCTTTGAATAAGACGTCAATTACGTGGAAGCACATTCACGTAATAGTTAGTGGCTACGGCACCGTAATTCTTTTTTTTTTTTTTAACGGCTAACAGGGAAGTGCTGTAATTCAGAGAATTTAAACAGCATGCCAATTTCAGTAGATTCCAGGCCAAGTTCGACAGGAGAAGCTATGGGAGGGGAGCCCCTTCCATCTCTCCAGGCGCCTGTACATCCATCCCCCGGAAGCGGCGGCAGGTGCATTACACCTCATGAACTATTAGAAAATTAAACTTCATAAGCAATCTGCCGCCGTTGTGGGCGACGCACCCGCTGGCGGACCTGTTCCATTCATCTTGTTTTCCGGGAGCATTACAAGGCCCGGCCTTTGAATAAAACTCATTTCATTAGGGCGCCTTGTGATGCGGGCAGAGAAGATCCATTCCGGACTCTCCCCCCCCCCCCCCCGCCGGTCAGTGCCCGCCTGCAACAGCGTTAACAGCCTCGTCCGGAGAAGGCGACGCACAGGGCCCCGGGAACCGGCCACAGCACCCCGGAGACGTCCCTAAAGGACGCGGAGAGGCCACGTGATGCCGGCGGCCACCCTCACGGTTCTTCACGTCCGTGCACACGTGCAAGAGAAAGTGCGACGATTTGGAACCTGGCTCGCACCCGTTTCACGGCCACACCTGCAAAATGCGACGAGCTCTTACTGCCCACTCTCGGCCACAGTGTCAAAATTAAAAAAAAATAAATAAATAAGAATTTTTAAAAAAAGCAAAGTGACACATATGGAATCAAGGGGCAGGATGTGTGCTGAGCCCAACACCCTCGCGGGAAGAGATCCCAGGGCTTCTGCTAAAACCCGTTTTAACGCAAGAAGGGCCGAGCAGCTCTCTCCGTGGAAGGACTCCCTTTGGTGTGAATTTACAATTGTTGAAGGAAATGGCGTGTACGCACTTGGTAAATCATTGCCCGCGGCCCGCGCTCCAAGGCTTCTGCAAACACCTCCGTAATTAATCAAACCCAGAGTCGAGCGGAACCCGAGTAACGAAGAATTTACAGCCCGTGTCAAGAGGGACGTGTCCCCCGGGGCTGCGGCAGCGATGTCTGGGGGCTCCTGTGGGGTCCGCCGAGGCTCACGTCCGCCCAGCACATGGGCCCTGGGGTGTCGCACGGGATGGCAGGACACGATGACAATGGCGTGTGTTCCCCCCCGTCCCGTGCGTAAGGGCGCCATGCGGCAGGTTTCGGGGTGTGCATGTGTCTGCCAACGTCACTGGACACTCGGCTTCGTACGAAGGTAACACAGGCCCTTTGCTCCCACCCCTGCTGGCAGCGTGAGCAACACGTGCAGCTGCAGATCCTGCAGGGATTTGGTCCTAATTCCTGTAACCCGTGAGCGCAAGAGCACCACCCGGCACCCCGTCTGGCCCGCCCCGTCCCTACGGCCGACGGCCAGCCCTGCTTTGGAGCAGCCTGTGCTTCTCTGGCCTGGAGCTGCCAGGCGACCCCTCCGACCCCTGCCCTGCTCCGGGGCATCACAAGGACCCCAAACAGGGGGGCACGTGTGCGTGTGCACATGCCGTGCTGGGTGCCCGGGCCATGCTCAGCAGACGTCCCCAGCCACCTGTGGGTTTCATTCCAGACCTGATGACCCCGCGGTCACCACGGCTCCCCAAGGCACAGCGGTGAGGCATGGCAGCCTAGACTGAGCCACACTGTGCAAGACCTCGGGCAGCTCTGTGACACACCTGCTTCCCGGCCGGGGAGGACGCCAGCAGCCTGCATCCCTCCCCAAGGCCGGTTCTTACCCCCTGAGCCCCCCAGCCTGCTCTCTACCTGCCCCACAGCAACCCTGACCGGGTGGGAGACGGCTTAACCTCCGGAGCCCTCGGCCCTTCTCCGTGCACACTCGGGGGTGTGCTTTCCTTGCACGCGGGGGCTCAGCTGGTCACCCCAGGGCACAGGGGAGGCTCAGCTCGGTCCCCCTGGTGCCCGCTTTCCCTGCTCCAGCTCCTACTCACCCCACGCAGGGCCCGTGCACGCCGCTCTGACGGGAGGACGATGCCCGTGTTCCTTCCGCAGAAGCTGCGGTCACCGCGATCGCCAAAATGACCGTCGTCACCGCGAGACAAGCTGCAGTGTCTGGAAGGGAGCGTCCACCAAGACCAGCCTGTCCCTTCAGCGGCTCTCACCGCAACCTGCAGGAGAGGGGCCTGGGCGCCGCAAAGACGTGCACCCTGACCCAGCAGGGCACAGAGCGTCCCCAGGCCACCTCGAAATGCACATCTGCATTTGTGGACAAAGACTTGGCCTTGGGACGTCAGACTGAGGCAGGAGTGCAAGGGCTGCAGGTGGTGGGCTGCACCACGACGAAGGAAGCACGTCGCCGTGGACTCGGTGGAGCTCCTCGGGCGGCCGCTCCTGCTCCTCGCTTCTCGCCTCTCCGGTCCCGACCCGGGGACAGAACACTGACGCGGTGTCCTGACCTCAATCCGCTTCTTCCTGCAGGCTCTCAGGGGTGATTCCTCAGTGTGCGCTTGCCTCTCAGGGGCCGACCCCACGCGGGCCCGCGCCGTCTCTCTGACCCTGTCTCTGTGTGTCCCTCCATCTCCCCATCTCTGCCTCCATCCTGCAGGTGTGTCCACATCAGCCGGCACTGAACCGCTGTGAGCGTCATCAGCGTGAGCTCGAGAGCCTTCACCCAGACCAATGTGTATGCCCACTGTCCCCCTCCCCGCGGTCCGGGTGGGGGCCCCGGGATGAGACTCAGGTCCTTGCACAACAGACTCTGGCGGGGCCCCTGTCCCGCCGGCGTGCAGGCCTGGCATGGGGGCTAGCAAGGCCCAATGTGGAGAGGCCGCACAGGAGTACCTGGAGAGGCCCGGTGTGGGGAGGGACTCGGAGAGACTGGGCGTGGGGGGACCTGCCAGGGGACGGACCCGGTTGGGAGGTTGGGTGAGGTCCTGCATGGGGGAGACCCGGGGAGCCCTGGCTTCAGATGACCCTGCAAGGACCCAGCATGGGAGGCCCGAGGGTGTGAGAATGTCCCTCCAAGAGCCGAGGACACGGAGCAGGTGCTCTCTGGGCGCTGGGGACGCACGTCCTGGTCCAAGAGGAGCAAGTGTCCGCTGTGGGAGCTGCGCATCCGTCCGTGGCTGTCGGACCAGCTCCGCGGGTGCAGACGCTCCGTGTGCAGGTAACAGGCTGATACCGACATCCGTGGCCCCGCGGTGCTGCCCGGGCCGCCCCCGGACCCGCCCTGGGAAGCTGCGACCTCCCTCGCACATCAACATCCCGGGACGGACACAGCCCAGGTCCCAGCTCTCGGGCAGCCGCTCGCGTCCCCAGGGAGGGTCTCCACGCGCTGCGTCTTCCCGGGGCCACCCCGGAGCTCTCGCAAGGGCGCGCAGGAGCTTTGCGCTCCGGGGGCTTCCCAGGAGCCCCTCGCGGGTCTGCGCCTTGACAGGCGTGAACTCGGAGCCTCGGGCGGGGGACGCAGAGGGCGCAGCCTGGGCGCATACGCGCGCACACGCGCAGACACACTTTCCAAGGAAGCAGGAAACACGAAGCGCAAACAAGGACGCGCTTGTTGGCGGGGACTCGTGGGCCTGGAACCACCCGGCGCGAGGGAAACCCGGTGCGCGCTCCTGCACACGCACAGCTGCGTCCCGCGCCTGCCCCCGCCGTCTACACCGCAGGGCGCACAGGGGGCCCGGCAGTTCCAAACCCCCCAACGCGGTGTTTACCACGTTTGACGGCCGCCGCCGCCGCCAGAGGCCCGGTTTATGGTCCCGCAGTGCAGGCGCGGCCTAACGCGCTGGCCTTTCCCCTTTGGAAATGCGAGCGCACCTTTGCGCTCGCTCCCGGCCGGCCGGCGTGAATCCCAGTGTCCGGGAGCCCCTCAGGACTGTGCGCACGCAGTCATGTGCGTCCCAGGGCGCTCTGTGCCCCTCACCCCGCACACGGGGAAGGCGTGTGGCGGGGGGGGGGGCGCATGAACGGGCAGGGGCACCCACGGCTGCGGTGTGCACGGAGCTCCGCGAGCAGTTCTGACTCTTGCGATTCCGTCGCTGCAGCCTGAACCGGAGCTGAGCCCTGCAGGGCCTCCCGGGGGTGGTCTGAGCTGCGCCCCTCACCACCTGCAGGCTGTCCCGAGCGCCCCCCGGCTCTTGGAGG
This sequence comes from Canis aureus, assembly GCF_053574225.1. Lineage (NCBI taxonomy): Eukaryota > Metazoa > Chordata > Mammalia > Carnivora > Canidae > Canis > Canis aureus. Next base: position 124,084,502 of record NC_135649.1, read on the forward strand.
AATCGGGTGGCATGTGTTTGCAGGAACCAGGACCCTGTGTCCTCGCTGGCTGCGCCCAGCAGCGTCTCCATCACAGCTGGCAGGTTTGCTGGGCATCGCTTCCCTGAGGCTGAGAGAACCTGCCTGGCCTTCCAGGACATTCCACGCTCACCCAGGGGAATGGTCCGTCCAGGGCAAGCAGAGCATCTGTCCTTCCGGAGCAGCACCCAGGATGCACCTTGCTGTGCGTGCTCCCCGGCAGGGTGTGCGGTTCTGCGCGGCCCAGATGCACGATGCTTCCTGCACACACTCACTCCTGCAGGCTCACACCTGTCCCTCCCCCCGTCGTCAGCTCAGTCCATTCCCCTTGGGGACCTCACCGGATCTGCCCCTGGGGGAGGCCGCTCGCAGCACCTGGACGAGCCACCCACCAGCAGCCGGGGCGCGGCGTCCAGGGCACAACCTCCGAGAGCGGGACAAGCGGTGGCCGGATGCCGGGAAGGCACAAAGCTCCCCCCTACCACCACCACCGTGAGCTTGGGGGGTCATAGTGGCAGGAACAGCAGGTAGGCTGCTGACCCCTGGAGTGGCAAACACACGCTCCCTTCCGAGAGGTGGTCCCTGGATATCGAGGACGTTAAAGCTTATATTAATTATACGCAAAAGAAAGGACTTGTTTCGGCTAAAATAAAATAAAATAAATCCCCGTTCTCGTGTGACACCTGCTCTCGTCACTTCTTCGTCCGGACGCCGTCCTGCCCATGGTGTCGCTTGCACCTAGGCGATGGGTGCAGCATGTCCCCCACGGGGCCTGCGTGCGCTCCCACTGGCCCCCCATACTCTCCCCCAGCGCCTGCTGCGACGGCTCAGCAGTGTCACTTTGCGGTGCTCGCTCGGGGCTCTGCAGATGGGGTCGTGAATTCTGCGGGGTCAGCCTGCCTGGCCGCAGGGCGCCCCCAGGAAGCATGGCTCTGAGGGGTGTGTCCTCAAGGGCATTTCTGGATGGGATTCGCACTTGCACGCACACCCTGGGTAAAGCAGGTGGCCTTCCCTGGTGCAGGTGGGCCTCGTCTAATCAGCTGAAGGCCTGAAGCGAATCAAAGCAAAACAAGGAGACTTCGTCCCCTCTTCCCCCCGCCCCCCCCTTCCCTCACCCTGTCTGCTTGTGCTGGGACATCTCACCTCATCGCCTCCTGCCCTCAGACTGGACTCACGCCGCCAGCATCCGTGGTCGTCCAGCCTGCAGACGTGGCCTCAACTCTTCCGCTGATCGTCCCCGGGGCCTCCAGCTTGTGGGTGACTGATCCTGAGGCTTTCCAGCCTCCGTGCTGCAAGAGGCAAGTCCTCGGAGTCAATCTGCGTGGGCCTCTCCTCCTGGGTCTGCTTCTCTGGAAAACCCCAGTTAACGCAGCCGCCTGCGGTCGCGCCCGACGCCGGCGTAACCCTCCTGACCATACGACCAGCCTGTGAGCTGCCTCCCACCAGCCCCGACAGCACACCCGGAAACACTCTTGCCCCCTGCACGGCCTCCGAATGCCCTGGAGGGCCGCTGTCCCTCCCTGCGCCCGTTACCTTCGTGTGGCACAGGGTCTTCCTCTTCCACACGTCTCCTCCTGTGCACCCAGCACGCTGCGTTTAGGATGAATTACAGAGTTACACGCGTGAAGAGTGGCTACACGTGTCTGCACACTTGAGAGGCATCTACTGATGTCTACAAGGTGCTGGGCATCTACACGTGTCTGCACACGTCCTGGGCATCTACACGTGTCTGCACACGTGTTTGGCATGTGCACGTGTCTGCACATGTGCTCGGCGTCTACAGGCATCTGCACACATGCTTGGTATCTGCAGATATCCGCACATGTGCTGGGCATCTACAGAAGCCTGCGCACGTGTGGGGCGTCTACAGATGTCGGGACACGTGGGAGGGATCTAAACATGTTTGTACATGTGCATCTACACGTGATTGTACGTTTGCTGGGCGTGTACAGATACCTGCATGCGTGCTGGTATTTACAGATATCTGCACACCTGCGGGGCATGTACAGATTTCTGTACACATTCCTGGCATCTACCCGCGTCTACACACCTGTGGGGCATGTACACACGCCTGCACATCCAAAGCATGTTAGAGAGGGGGTCCTCCAATGCTGATAATACATCAGCATCTCCTGTGGAGGTGTCCGCCAAGCCCCCTGCTCCGTGGAAGGTGGGCTCAGGTGTGGGAGGTCCAGGACCTAAGAGCAGGGCATTCATCCCCCCCGAGAGGGGAGCCATCCGTTTGGCTGTGTGAACCTGACTGGTGGTAACCCTAATATCCTGCCTGTCCCCAGATGAGTGACGATCCCATTAGCCACCTTGAACTCAGACCTCTCTTCCGAGGAAGACCCTACAAGACGGATGGGCCCTCGTGAAGCCGATGCTATTAACACGATTCATTTTGCCACGAGTTGTCAACTTTCGTAAACTGGTCATAATTGGCTATCACGGGAAGACGACGGGAGGCAGTGCCGTGCCCCGTTATTACGGTATTGATTTTCAATGATCCCCGTTCCCCCTGAAGGTGCTCATGTGCCGTCGGTCTGAGCGCAAGGGCAGAAATGGCTGAGCACGCGCGCTGGGCCTCCGGGGGCCCACGGCGGGAAGCCTGGGCCCCGGGGTTACCTGTGCTCGGCCTCCGAGGCAAGTCAGAGCTGACAACAGCTGCATCCTCAGGAACGTGCTTTATATGGTCACAGATGTTAGAAGAACTGGGAAGCCCTGACCGTGAGCCCAGACCACGGACAAGCCCTCATGCCTGTGTTCCCTTCAGTGCGTACGTGGGACACACCCACGGCAGGCCTGCTGTGTTATACGACAGAGGGCGAGGTCTCCGGGGAGACAGGACGGAAGGGGGTGGGGTCCCATCCACGGGTATTGGTGCTTCCACGTGAATATGCCCATCATGTCCATCCCTGTGCTCTGGGGAAACCCACGGTGCCCTGCATCCCTGACGCAGAGACAAGGGTGCTCTGCGGGTGTCTTTGGTGAAGTTTCCTCCCCAGGAACACCTTTCGGCCTCCAATACGCCACTGGTGGTCTCCGGGGCCCATGGGACCACTGAGAGCACCAGCATTAACAGCTGGCAGCGTCCCCCCGCCCGCCTGCGGACGCTCTGGGGTCACGTGGGGACCTCAGCCCCATGGCCAGTTCAACAAGCGTCCGTGCAGGAGGTTCTCCGAGGGCAAGCAAACCTCTCCGCTCCTGCATGGGTGACAGGCGAGTATGCACCGTGGGCTAAGGCTGGTGCAGTGGGGCTCGGGGCGCTGGGGGCCGCCCACACCCAGATCTGAACAGGGTCACACGCAGTGCCTGGGTCCTGCTGTCTACATTTTACACCGTTTCTCAGCTCAGAGACCCTACGAGGTCCCCTGCCCACCTGCCCAGACCCTGGGTCCCCACTCAGGGTGGCTCCCAGCCTTCTTTACCCCGAACCCACACCTCCGTGGGGAGGGGGGAACATGGGGGGCTTTTGGGGTGTTTGTGCATATTTATATTTTAAATATATATTTTTCTATGTCTATATGTTTATATGCACGGATTTTTATATGTCATATAATCTTATATGTGTATTTATATGTGTGTCTGTGTATATATGTGTATTTTATGTCCCTATACATATATTTTTATATATGCATATATGTAAATTTTTATATGTCCCCATATGTATATATTTATAGATGCATCTTTTATATACCTTTCTACATATATATTTGTATATTTATATACACATGTATTATCTGTGTATATATTTGCACGTGTACATATGTATTTCTATGTATTTATATGTGCATACATGTTTATAAATGCGTATAATACCCTGATGCACGCACACCCCCTCAATGCTACCTTTCTTTATTTCAGACAAAGCCATTATCCATAACTGGGCATCGCAAAGGCCACAGAAGATTTTCAAGTGTGCAAAGCTGCACTGGGCGGACGAGAATATTCTGGAACCAGACAGAGGTGGTGTTTGCAGAGCACCGGCAGTGAGCTTGCGGCCTCCTCGAGGTGTCCCGGGAACGTGGTGAACGTGACGGCCCCCGTGCACCTCGCTTCCACAAGAAGTGTTGAGAGTCTGCGCCCACGCACGGTGCTTGGATGCCGGCGAAGCGTGTCCAGGACCCCCGTGCACTGTGAAGCACAGCTCTCCTCACCCTCCCAGGAGCCGAGCTGCCTGGGAAGCTGGTGTGCGAGGCAGCCCTTCCTCAGGGCAATGATGACACATGACCCTTGGAGAGCTGGCGGGACAGGGAGGCCCTCCACGGCTGCCCGTCTATACCCAGAGAGCTCTGCTCGGGCCTTAGATCGTGCAGAGCGATCCTCCTACTTCTCAACACCCATCCCAACTACAAGGCATTGAGCGGGGTGGCTCAGGACCCTCAGATAGGCACCCCCATCCTCGTTCCACGTCCTATGGATGCTCAGCTGCGCCTGCGCCCTTGGAGAGTCTCCCCCAAGTGCTCCGAGGAGCAAAACCTGGGAGTTTGGTGCCCGAGCCCCGCGCCCTGGCCCTTGCAGGCCGCACACGAGCACGGGAGACGCAGAAAGCATTGTGTGGGGCTTCCAGGCGAGCGTTGCTGTCGTGACCACCTGCTTCTAGGAACGGGGGACGGCCCCCCGCTCCCTCTCCGTGGGGGCGGGGGACAGCGCCGGGCACAGATGATGTCGGCTTTGTGCACAGCGCGAAAAGTTCAAAGAAGCCCGCTTGATGGTGTGCTTTTGTTTCATGCCGCTCCTCATCCCTCATAACCATTACTTAATGAATTTTTATTAGAAAAGCATGGCCGCGCTTATGAGTTTTTTTCTTCCCCCCTCCGAAACCGGGAGGGGCGCGTGTTTTCCCTGGCATTAGCCTCTGTGTGTTTTAATATCAGGTTTGCACTGAGGTTCACTCCAACAAAGGGACGCCAGCAGGAAAAGAAATCAGGCACAAAAGCACCGGAGGACGGAGCCCCCTTTGAAGTGAGGGCAGGAAATCAGAGCTGCCGCCCCCGCCCCCGTGAGGCTCCCCGGTTTCCCTCGTCAGCCTTGTCCTCTGGGGTCTGGGGAAGGTGTGCACGGGGCACGGGCTGCGGAGGCAGCGCATCTTCCCTTCTTCCAACACGGAACGCCTCTACCCCGCCTGATTTTTTTCTTCCTGCAGAAAGGTCGAGATAGAGTCGAGGTTAATGACAGGTGGTTGTGAAGACTCCCCCAGACGCCGGGGGAACGGGGGCGAGCTCTCGGGTAGGCTCAGCGGGCACGTCCAAGGTGGCTCCGAGGGGGCTCCCCATTTCTGCAGAAACACCAGCCCAACTTTTTGACTTTGCTCCTCGTTTGCACGCGGCTGTGCTCTTCCTGTGAAGGCGGGCACACACCCCTGACACAGATGCGACCCCCACGTCCCAAGAAGTTCCCTTATCTGTGTGCACAGCTGTGTCCATTGAAGAGGGTCCTTCCCTTGGACCCACTTTCGTTCGCCCCCAACACAAGGGTGACTCGACGACACCTTGTCCCAACGAGAGCGCACACAGCCAGGTGCTTGCAGTACTCGGCACAGTCTGGCCATCGCCTGTGTAGTCCCATCTTGCTGCGTACCTCCCGCAGCCTGTAGCCCTGAGTGCTCACAAGGCGCCCCGGCCCGCCCCACCTGCAGCACTGCGCCCTGGCAGGGTGCTCGGTCCAACCCCACCTGCACTGCGCGCTCACGGGCACCTCCGCGCGCCCCACCTGCAGCACTGCGCGCTCAGGGGTACGTCCATGCGCCCCACCTGCAGCACTGCGCGCTCAGGGGCACCTCCATGAGCCCCACCTGCAGCACTGCACGCTCATGGGGCACCTGGTCCCGCCCCATCTGCAGCACTGCACACTCACGGGCACCTCCACGTGCCTCACCTGCACTGCGCCCTGGCAGTGTGCTCGGTCCCACTCCACCTGCAGCACTGCGCGCTCACGGGGCACCTCCGCCCTCCCCATCTGCAGCACTGCACGCTCCTGGGGCGCCTGGTCCCTCCCCAACTGCAGCACTGCGCGCTCACGGGTACCTCCGCCGGCCCCACCTGTATCACTGCGCCCTGGCAGTGTGCTCGGTCCTGCCCCACCTGCAGCACTGCGCGCTCCCAGTACTTGTCAGACCCTTGCCCATACACTCCATGCACACCAGAGATGGGGTGGGGGGGCAGCTGCAACTCGCCGCCGTGCCCGGATCAGCGCCTGGAACACACTAGTCCCTCCACAAACACTCGATGCTGTTAACACTCGGAGCTTCCAGGCACCATCCCACCACATCTTCCTTGGAAACAGGCAGAGGCTAAAAGGAACGGCAGGCGGGCGGCCCCGTGCTCTTTTCCGACCACAGGGTCCGCCCTTAAATAACACAGAGGATGGTTCAACAGGGGGTTGCGCAGGCCGGGGTATCTGGACGCAGAGTCCCCGCCGCCGATGCGTCCAGATGCCCGTGCGCCAGGCCCACCCGCACTCGCTCTTCCTCCGGAGCTCAGTGTGACTTTAAAATAATGTAATTCGGAGGGAGACGGTGGTTCCTGTGCTGTTCAACCACGACACATAAACCTAACAGCAAAGCACGTTGCAAACGGACCATTTGACCGGAACGGGGACACGGAAAATAAAATGTGAAGCAGTGATGACTTTGCTCTTGTCCCTAAGCGCGGCCTCGTTACTCCCTACGCGATGCCTTCCGAGTCGCAGTCCAAGAAGCGCATCGCGGTCCGGGAATCTGAAATGGTGCATTGATGAGAAACATCGGGTAAATCAAAATTGGTCCTGATGCATTTTTAATCTAGCAAAGTCCAGGAAGGTAAAACGCATGACGGGATGGACCCCAGAAGGGATGCGCGGCCCGGAGGGTCAGACGCACCATGGGGAGGGGAAAAATAAAAAACAAAACCCACCAGTGGGGTGATCAACCGTCCTGGTTTGCCCTGGACTCACGGGGTTCCGGAAGGTGAGGCTTCCTGCGTTCAAAACAAGGAATGCTCCAGGGAAACCCGGCCACGGCGAAGTGACCCCAGCATGCCGAGTGCCCCTCCCCCTGTCTCCGCCGCCAAGTGTGGGGTTCGGTTCGTGCAGGAGGAGTCAGCAGGTCAAAAGGGAGGGGGTCGCCCTCCCCCACCAGGAGCCGCAGGTACTGAGGGTGCAATGGCCCACCTGCACGCATCAGCGTGGACGCTCCATGCCTGGCCTCCTTAGATGCAGCCAGGGGTTCTCAGCCCCCACAGGATTGGGGAAAGGAGCAGGGTCCTAACCCTAACCCCACCTCCTCTTAAAAATGCTAACCGTTGGCAAGAACGAGCACACACGGGGGTTTTCGGTCCGTTTTTCACTGGGGTTAAACACTCGCCATGTGATGTTCCCTCTTCTCATGTCAGGGCAGCCAGCGCGTCCCTTGTCTGGTTCCCCCCTTGCCTTCCATCACTGTGCCTGGGGACTGCGAGTGGCCCCAAGCCCCCCCCCCCAGAGTGCTAGGCGCTAAGTGCCGGGTGCTGGGTGCATGGCCCTCAGTCTTCTCCGTGGCCCAGCATCACCCAAGCATGGGCCAACCCCAGATCCAGTTGGTCCCGGTGGCAGAAGGAGAAGCACATGGAGGCTGTCATCGTGCAAGAGGTGGGCAGGTGCCCACAGGGTGCAACCCGGCTCCAGGCTCACGACGGCTCATGGCCCAACCCCGCAGGACCGAACAGTGTGCCCCTGCTCCTCTGTGAGTGTCATGTGTGCCCCAATCAGACCAGAGACGCAGGGCTGACGAAGAACCCTCCTCCAGCTGTGTAGACGGCGCCCACATCACGGCGGCAGGGGGCTCCATGGGGGTGCCCATGGGCGGCTCCATGGAGTTAGAAAAGTCTAAGGTGATGAGAAAAATGAGAAGCGGTCTGCACGTGCCGCTGCCCGGGGAGCGGGCGGTGATGCAGGAGGGCACACCTGCTCCCAGGTGTGTTTCCCTCCACACAATGGGATCGGGAGAGAGGCAGGTGCATGGGGGTGGGTGTCAGCATCCAGGAAAGAAAGGGTCTTTGAAAAAGACGGTCCCCTCTTTTGTCCCTAAGGGTCCTCACTGCACTCCCCCACCCCGAGACACCCATGCCCCAGCCTGGGCGTGGGAGGGAGTGACCCCCGGGGGCCGTGGAGGACACCTGGTCATCACCCGAGCTCGGGACTGAAGGGTCACACACGACCACCATGCGTCGGTCGATCTAGCATTCATTCGACAAACGTTCACAGTGCCCCAACTATGTGCCGGCACCCAGCCCGGCCCCCTGGAGCCCCGTTCCAGGTGACGGACGGAGAGAAGGGGAAGCAGTCAGTATAAGCCAGTAAGTGACACGGCCTGTTGCCATCTGAGCTCCATGCTGGGAAGTGATGCAGAGCGAGGGATCGGGAACGTGGGGTGAGGGTCACTGCAGGACGCTGTGCCCTGACGTCCGGGTAATCGAACCGGCAGGGACACCCGGGAAATGACATCAGGGTGGTGAGCGGGGAGTGAGGACTCAGCCACGGGGCAGCAGCCACCGAGTCAGGGGCTCTCAGGAAGGAGGGTCTGGGATTGAGCCACCCACTGCCTCCTTGGAAAGGAGGAAACACCCCAAAATCCTGGATTCTCCTGGATGCGTCCGTCACAGCAGCAGCAGCACGTTGTCCTCATCAGGGGTCATTTGTCTTGCTGGGCAGGTCCTCCCTCAGCATGTCCTTGGCTCCCAGGGGGGCAGGGAGGGTCACCTCCAAGCCTTGGCATGTCCTGCCCCATGAGCGAGACCGGTCACCGGGGAGCCCCACCCGGGTCTGCGCTGGCCCCGTGACATATGGTGCACACGAGCGCCCCGCGGATTCCGCCCCAGCTCTGCGGGGACCGGCGCTGCGCTTAAGGCTTCCCGAGGCCACCGAGCCTCCCGCTGAGCGTGTGGGTCGCCAGCCGTGGCTACCGTGGCCTGGGCCCCAACCAGTTGCAGTGGATGTCGCCACGTGTGGAGGCTGCGACGGTGGAGGAGGCTCCCAGGACTGACCTGGACAACTGGATTCTTCACCTCCTTCGGCGGCGTCTCCTCCACGGGCCTCACGTGCTCCTGCGGCAACAGGGGAGGGCGCCCAGGCCCAGGACCCACAGAGCCGGACACCCGCACGCACACCGCAAGCCCCACTGCAGCCAGCCGCAGCCCGCAGACCGTGTAAAAGCCCAGGAGGACAGCGCCATATGCATTCCTGCGCGCCCCATCCGCCCGGCCTAGCACCGGGGGCCCCATGGTGCGTCCCCATGGCACGCGCCCCTAAATGCACATCCACAAGGATCACGGACCCACCTGAGCTCAACGGCAGCCCCCCAAAGTGTGAATGGCCAGAGCGGCAGCGCCATATGCATTCCTGCCCGCCGCATCTGCCCGGCCTAGCTGCGGGGGTCCCATGGCACAACCCCATGGCGTGCGCCCCTAAATGCACATCCGCAAGGACCGCAGACCGACCTGAGCTCAACGGCAGCCTCCCAGACCCTGTAAATGCGCAGAGCGGTATTTCCATATGCATTTCTGCGCGCCCCATCTGCCCAGCCTAGCTGTGGGGTCCCCATGGCACGCGCCCCTAAATGCACATCTGCAAGGACTGCAGACTCACCCGAGCTCAACAGCAGCCCCCCAGACCGTGTAAATGCCCAGAGCGGTCGCGCCATATGCATTCCTGCACGCCCCATCCGCCCGGCCTAGCTGCAGGGTCCCATGGCGCATCCCCATGGCACGTCCCCATGGCACGCGCCCCTAAATGCACATCCGCAAGGTCCGCAGACCTACCTGAGCTCAACGGCAGCCCCCCAGACCGTGTAAATGCCCAGAGCGGTCGCGCCATATGCATTCCTGCGCGCCCCATCCGCCCGGCCTAGCAGCGGGGGCCCCACGGCGTGCGCCCCTAAATGGACATCCGCAAGGACCGCAGAGCTCCGTGCGCCCATGAGCGTCGACCGCACAGCCTTATATGCCCGCAGATAGGAACCCGGGGCCCACCGAGCATCACCCAGCGTGGCATCCGTTCGTCAGGTGGCCGTCATCGCACGTGAACACATTCGTTCTTCCTGCCGAGGAAAGAAGGCCGTCGACCCCAGGCTCAAGCCTCAGCAGCGGGGATTCATCCGCGACCTTATAGGAACAAACCAATACCAATACCCGGGGAAGATGTCGCGGGCGTCAAACAGGGCACCACGTGCCAGCAAAATCCGTCTTAAATTCTGCATTTTAACGGAGCACCACGTCTTCTTCCAACCACCCTCCGGATGTAGGGCCTGGATGGGGGTGCGACACCCCAGCTCTGTGGGGTGCTACGTTTCCCGCAGACACAATACGTGGCAGGTGTTATTCATTAGGGCTCTCCGGTCTCTTGAAAGCGTGAGCTCCAAAAATAAAATTAACCCGCGTCCCTTTCAAACCCCCTGGAGACGGAAACTTTTCAAAGCAAAACCAACCACGATCACAGAGTTTTCATTGCAACCCTACACACGAGACCCCCATGTCCCTCCCCCCCAACCAGAGCCCCCAAATCGTCCAGCTCTGCGTTGTGGGCGTCCGGAGATGCTCAGGAATTGTTGAAAAGGGGAGGGAGGGACCTCAAATTTGTCTTTTGCACCAATCACGCCGCGGTGCCTGGGATCGCGCCGCTAATATGACTCATCACTTACCCCGAAACCAACAAAGACTCCAGTCAGACCCGATTTAAGAAGAAACAGATGGATCACAGGCAGGGAACGCGGGCTGTCCCCGGGCAGGGCCAAGTCAGGTCTGCGAGCGGGAGGCAGAGAAAACTACCTTGCATGAGGGGTCCTTGTGCGCCGGCCAGCGCATCCCCAAATGCACGCGTGACCTCATAAAATATTTGTCATCTCAGCCGCTTCCCCAGCAGCAGGTTCCTAACGAGGTTCAAAGACCCTATTTCCAAATAAAGTGAAGTTCTGAGATTCCGGGGGCCAGGCCGTGACATATCTTTTGGGGACCCCCCATTCAGCCCACTATGCATGTCCCCTGCCCCGCAACAGGGACTCAGACGTGCAAGTTCTCACCGCATCCGTCAGCCCTGCTACCAAAGAGCCAGTGCCAGGATCTCCCAGAGTCGGCCCGTCTACCACACGCAGGCCGGCCGCCGCACACACACGCACACACACGTGTGCACGTGCGCTCTCACCCACAAATGCACATGCACGCACATGCACGTGCTAATGTTTCCATTTTCCGCTCCTGGAGGCGTAGGGCTTCCTGTTTCCCCGGGAAAGTAAGCATTGCCGAGCTCGCACAGTGAAGAATCCACCAAGAAGGCCGGGCTCTGACGTTGCACCTCCAAAGCACCGGGGAGGTGCGGGCTCTGCCGGCGACGCTTGGCTGAGACCCACGTTCAAAGACTCCCCTCCACATGTTGACCAGCGGACGCCTCTGACGCGCCTGGCGGAGATGGCGGGACTCTCCAGCGATCAAAACTCCGAGGATTAAGTTTCCGCCTTCAATTCATACAATTTCAAAAACACAGAGGAGAAAAGGACTTGACGGGGGGAGAAAAAAAGAGCTTGCAATTCCTATCGACCAGAATCATTTGAACACAGCCAGAGGCCTCAGATGTGTCCAGTACGTGGCCAGCCCATCGTTCCCTCTCTGCTGGGTAAAGAGAGACTTTTCAACTCTCCTCTCTGCGACTCTCCTCCTTCAGAATAAAAAATGCATGAGCAGCAGGGCTGCTACTGAGCCAGACAGGCACTGCGCACACATCTTCCTGGGTGGTGGCTCCTCTGGACCTCGGGGACTCTCTGCGTTGTTTCCCTCCTGAGACTCGGTCTCCTGGAACACAGGGCGGCAACGGCATCCCCAGTGGGAAAAGCTGCCCATCTGAACTTCCCAGAGCTGAAGGGCAGGGCAGGAGAGTCCTGGACCCGCTACAAAAATTAGCACAAAGCACATGGCTTAAAATAATACAAATTTATCACAATTCTACAGATTGGAAGTCTGAGTTTCATGTGGGACAGGGCCACTAAAGTCCAGAGGCCCCAGGGAGGGTCCTTCCTGCGTCTTCCAGCATCTGGGACTCCAGGCGTCCCCGGGCTGGTGGCCACGTCCCTGCCGTCTCTGCCTTCATCATTACGTGGCTCCTCCTCTGTGCCTGCATCTCCTCTTCTGTCTCATACAAGGACACGTGTCAATGGAGTTAGGGCCACCTCGTCCAGGACGAGCTCATCTCAGATCCGTAAAGACCCTCTTTCCAGATATGATGCAGGATGAGCTCATCTCACCCCCTTCACTTCATCTCATCTGCAAAGACCCTGTTCCCAGATACGGTCACATTCACAGGTTCCACAGGAGCAGGGCCCGAACGTATCTTCCGGGGAACGCAAGTCAACCCGCAAGATGGTAAGGCCAGGACCTCATCGTGTGCGGTATGTTCATCCCATAAATGTGGCCAAATGTTTTCCACGTTGACAGGACAGGTAGTCATGGTGATGAACGTGCCCATTTGAAACGGGCACGTGTCCACGGGAAGAACCAGAAGCATCTGAACACGCCTTTGTTGTTGTCGTAAGATTTATTTATTTAGCAAGTGGAGGAATCGAGAGAGCGGGAGGAGGACAAAGGCAGAGTCCTTGTTGGGCAGGGAGCCTGGTGTAGAACTTGACCTCACGACCCGGAGCCAAAATCGAGAGTCAGATGCTTGCTTCACTGAGCCACCCAGGTGCCCCCGGACATGCTCTTGAAAACAACTTCTCCTGCGATGCGATGAACGGACCCCGGGCTGGATCAACAGCACATGGATGCGTGAGGAGGGTGTGCACGCGGGCTTATCTCCAAAACCCCTATGACACATATTAGGCAGCAACCCCGTGGGAAGGGAGCTCCTGCTCTGCAAAGGCAGCCCCAGTAGCTAAGTAGACAGGCAACGCTCCGTGCAGCCCGCCCCGCACGCGCAACTTTGGCTCAGTCCATTTTGACCGCTTTCAACCGTCTCTGCCCGACGTCACCATAAATTCCCAGTTGTCCAGAAGGTGTCCATCAGGCGGAAAGAAGCACTAATCCGCCGTTTCCGTGCCTCTTCCAGAACCCACACCATGCACCACTGATGCCGCTCTGCTGCCTCTGCCCCGGTGGGCACCCCCACTTCACTTGATTTTCCACTCTCATTAAGCCGTATTTTAGAACCTTTTTTTTTTAACCAGGAGAGTTTCCTCGCGAAAGAACGAATGTTGACATTGGCTGCTCCGAGTCCTGGTGTCAATTTGGCAGTCATATTTCTTAGCATAAATGAATGTGCCCTGCCTCCCTTGCTTATAGGCTACGTGGGGAAAGAAAGGAGAAAAAATTGCATAAAGTATTATTATAACTATGTAAAAATCATGTTCAAAGCCTGTGAAGACTATAGAAATATTGAAACAGATGGTTCCTGGGAAGGATGGGCTTCGGGGCGATTATTTTTCCATCACGGTTATGACCCTATTGATGCTCCTCTTGCATCTCTCTCTTCTCTGGGTCCTCGTGTCTCTCTTCATCTCTCTCTATCTCTCTGTCTCTGTCTCTTTCTCTCCCCATCCCTGGGATTTTTCCCCATGCCTCCCCATCTTCACATCAATGCCAGACCCCAATCAGCAGCTCATGGTTCCCCCAATCACTCAGCGGAAGAATATATCGTATCGGGACAGCTGATGTTTTACAACACATGACTCATGGATGCAACACGCAGGCCCAACACGCATGTGCAGGCTCTGCAAACATGGTCTGCTGAAATGCAATCTCAGAAAGGCTCACGGGGTCCACGGTGACCTTTCTACTTGCTTTCTTCCACGTTGAACACACACAAGCTTAGCTGATAAACCTGAAAAACGTCATCTGAGTTCCCTTTCTTTTCCTTTCACTCTATTTTTTATAGCACTGAACTCTTATGAAATCTGTGCTTGTGTGTCAGATCTAAACACCGATTCAGCAAACACAGTTGAAGGTCTGATGTGGTGCTGCCAGCCCGCTGCCTGGGCCCGGGATGGTGTCATCTGCGTTTTGAGATGCTCTGACCTGCATAGTGTCTTTGCAAAAACAACAAAAAAAAGGAGGCAGGGAAACTGTTCTGTGTCTTTGCTGTAAATCATCCAGGGCGGGCTCTCTGCTGAAGGCCTCCAGCAGGTGCACAGGGTTGGGAGTGAGGGACCAGGCAGGAGAGAATCCATCCCAAGAGGCACGGGGACGGGACACCTCGGGAGCTGCAGTCCTAAGTCCCCATACCATGCTCCATCATCCTACCACACTTTCCTTGGAAAACACCCAATGATGACATTATGGACAATTTCAAGATGGCGACCCCAGAGTGCCAAACCCCCAGCATGGATACCTTCCAAGAGTGGGGCATCCCATTCACCATGACGCCAGCCTCCAAGGTTCATCCAGGAACCACTGCAAAGTGCCTGGAAGGAAAGTGCCAGAACACCCGTTGAGGGGCCCCAAAGGCAGAAAAGAACAGTGAGAGCATCACCACTTCCCAAGGAAGGCAGGGAACCAAGGCAAGGTGACCAATGTCAGCAGAGAGTCCATCCGCAGTGCCTCATCATGACCCCAGGGAAAGTTCGGAAACTGTTTCAGCAAATGTGTGGAATAAAGAGAATTGGGAATTTGCTCAGGAGACGCAGGACTGCCAACGAGGGCTGGGGAATGGTAGGGGTCTACCTGAAAGCTCTCGCCACGTCTATGTTCCTTGGAAGGGAATGCCGATGCCCTGGCTTTGCCACCGGCGAGAAACGACCTCTCAAGTGTTCAAGGTTGGAAACCAGGCAAGTGCTCCTCCTCCCGTGTACACAAGTCTGTGCATCCCAGAAAAGACTCACCTTGCAAAAGACACTTGTAGATGTGTGGAGAATGTGGAGGATGTGGAGAAAACAGCGTGTCCTCAATACCGACAGATAAGGATGAATGCTTTTAAATTGTTTAAAGTGTTAAATTTCTATTTAAACTTGAATTTTAAGTTTTGGGGCACCTGGGTGGCTCACTCAGTTAAGTGTCCAACTGTTGGTTTCAGCTCAGGTCGTGATCCCAGGGTCACAAGATCAAGCCCTGCATCGGGTTCTGCAGTCAGGGGGAGTCCACTAGACGTTCTCTCTCCATCTCCCTCGACACTTTCCCTTCCAAAATAAGGAATAAAATCTTTAAAAAGCTAAAAATAGGAGCACCTGGGTGGCTCAGTGGTTGAGCCTATGTCTCTGCCTCTCTCTGTGTGTCTATTATGAATAAATAAGCAAGAACTGACTCTAGAAGAAACAGAAACCCTAAATAGACCTGTAACACATAAAGAGATTGAGTTAGTAACCAAAAACAAACAAACAAACAAAAAAACTTTTCTGTGAAGGAAAAACCCAGCACCAAGTGGTGTCACTGGTAGTTCCAGTCGATATTAAAGGAATCAACACCAACTCTTCATCATTTCTTCCAAAAATGGCGAGAGCCAACAATCTTGAAAAAGTTTCACAACATTGGAGGACTGGACCTTCCTGATTTCAGAACTTAATAAAAAGCTGTCGTAATCAAGATTGTGTGGGTTTTGGCACGTGATATATACAGACCAATGGAACACGATGGAGAATCCCACATTAAACCCATGTACTGCGGTCCATTGAAGGTCGACAAGGGTGTCAAGACAATTCAGTGGGGCCAACTGTACCTCGACACGAAAAATAGTAAGGTTGCACCTCTACCTCAGAGAATGCATGAACACCACAATGTAAGAGCAAAAATTATAAAACCCTTGGGGAAAAAGCATACATGTATTTTTTTTTTATGGTTTTGGGTTAAGCAGTGGCTTCTTAGGTCTGACACTAAAAGCATAAGTAAAAAACAAAACCAAACAAAATTAAAATAAAAAAATTTTGGATTGCATCCATACCCCAAATTTTTGTGCTTCAAAGGACACTATCAAGAAGGTGAAAAGACAACCCACAGCATGCGAAATGATACTTGCGAGTCGTATCTCTGATATGGGCCTTGTATCCGGAATATATAAAGAACCGTAACAATTCAACGACGAAAAGGCGAATGACCCCTCTGAAAATTGGGGCGAGGATTCATGGAACAGATGTTTCTCCATAGAACATATGCAAATTGCTAATAAGCACATGAAAACATGCTCAGCATCCTAATTCAGTGCAGAAATTCTAATCCCAACTTCAGTAAGATGCTGCTTCACACCACGAGGATGCACGTCATCCAAAACAAAAACAAACAAACAAAAAAGAAGCATGGTTAAAGATGTAGAGAAATCAGAAACCCCGTCCATCGCTCTTGGGAATGTAAGATGGTGCCGTCATTTTGGAAAACAGTCAATCCCCTTAAAAGCTCAAGGTAGAATTGACTTACAACCCATCATCCTGTGGCTCAGTAGACACCAAGGGGACGGAAATATCGTGCCCGTACAAAGTCTCCTAAATAGAAGCATTATTCATAATCAACCCACGGGTGAACACAACCCACATGTCCGTGAAGTGATGAATGGATAAAGAGAATGGGACCCATCCCGCACACCAGGGACTATTACTCAGCCATGCAGAGGAGCAGATCTCTGACACCTGCTACCCCGCAGATGGATCTTGAGAACCCGATGCTCAGTGACAGGAGCCACACACATAAGACCTGATGACGTGCGCCATTTATATGAAATACCAGAATAGGAAAAATCCGTGAGAACAGGAAGCCGATTAGTGATTAACTGAAAGGAACATTTTTGGGGGCGAGACATAGGAGGACTTGACGTTGACTGCTTCATGGGTACAGACTTCGTTTTGGGGAGGAGGCGTGATGACAATATCCCGGAATGGGGATGGTGGTGACGGTTGCACCGCTGAACCCTACCCTTTAAAAAAGGTGAATCGCAGGGCGGTGTGAGGTATATTGCCGCAAAGAAACTAAAAAATAAAATAAAATAAAAAATTCATAAAAAGGTTTTACGAGATGATGCAGGGCTTTCTGCCTGAGAATATAATTAGGTCATTAGCACACATTAGCGCACGGTTCTCCAATAACGCCAGAGAACGGCTCTCACGTTTCTGAATCCGTATCCAGAAATAGGATATGCCATAAAGCAAAAGTGTTGCCGTGAAGTTGAGGACAGATGAAGTTTAAATGCCCACCCGGGCAGGCCCAACCCTTGTGTCACCGTGAAGTGTCGTTGGGAAGATTTTAAAACGAGGGCCCTACTTGACAGGATGAGCACTGGGTGTTATTCTGTATGTTGGCAAATTGAACACCAATAAAAAATAAATTTATTATCAAAAAAATAAAAATAAATAAAACTAGGGCCCTAATGTGGGGGTGAAGGGGTTGGGGGGGGGTCAGCCCCAGGCTGGCATTAGCCGGGCGTCCCGCTCAGGATCTGGCTGCCGGAACGTTGAAAATAAATATCCAATATGTTCCATTTCTCCCTGAGGTCATGCATTTGGGAAATCTATATTTAGGTGCCCCGGACACAAAAAGTGACATGTCCCTGAGAGAGTTTTAACTCTGTTTTCTGAAAAGTGTTCTCCAAGGAAATATATATATTATATAATATTTGATATATTTATGCATCATAAATATGTATATAATATTTATTTTTCAAGTCTCATATTTAATATGTTATAAATATGTATGCATATGTTTTATTTAATATATTATAAATATATTAATATTTTTATGCATGTTTATTATATTTCAAATATTATATGCTGTTTAATATATTTATATATTGTAAATGTCTATGTATTAATATTTATTATATTTAAAATATATAGGGATCCCTGGGTGGCGCAGTGGTTTAGCGCCTGCCTTTGGCCCAGGGCGCGATCCTGGAGACCCGGGATGGAATCCCACGTCAGGCTCCCGGTGCATGGAGTCTGCTTCTCCCTCTGCCTGTGTCTCTGCCTCTCTCTCTCTCTCTGTGACTATCATAAATAAATAAATATTAAAAAAAAATTTAAAATATATAATATTTAATATATTTATATATCATAAATATGTATATTTACTTGGACGATTTCACATACATGTAGGCCGTGGTTCATTTTTTATGGCTTTTTCTGAAGTATGTATTAGGCAGAAATTAACCATGTGTTGGACGCTGTCATAACTGTCAAATTTCGCAGATCCAGGAGAGAAAATCTCAGATGTGATGTGGCTCATCACCACACTCTTCCACCTTCCAGGTGCTCAGCCCAGGTCAGAAAGAAGAAGCTCTGAGGACCAGCCCGAATCTTAGGGACCCGGGATCGTGCACACACAAGCGCGGGGCTGGGAACCCTAAGAAACGTGGTAGTTGTGAAAGTTTGAATAACAGTCCTCAAGGATACCGGGTTCTGATGTCGCAGAGTGGGGCCTCATGTGGAAATGGGGAACTTGCAAATGGGACAAAGTGAAGGATCTGAGATGTGCTCATCCTGGATTGGGGTGGTCCTAAATCCAATGATAGGTGTCCTGGATGAGGTGGCCCTAAATGCAACAACAGGGGTCCTTCTAAGAGACAGAAGAGGAGACACAGACACAGAGGAGGAGCTACGTGATGATGGAAGAGGAGACGGGAGGGATGGGGCCACCAGCCCGGGGACGCCTGGGGCCCCAGACGCTGGAAGAGGCAGGAGGGACCTTCCCCTGGATAATAACGGTAATAATAAAAAATCACACACATAGACACACACTAAATGGTAAGGTCGGTAGGTGTAAGTAGGATGTTCTGGAAAAAGCAAGCCCCTTCCTCGTCCTGTGCCATATTTTGGAGACCTACAGGACTCGAGCTCAACTCCCTCTCAACTGTGTTTGGTTGGCGTCTACGTTGGAAGAGAAGAAGGAATCGGGAGAGTGAGCGATGGACACAAAGGCGCCTGCTGGTGGTGGTTGCAGAGGCTCGGCCAATAGCATCTCCGAACTCAGCCTCTCTTGCTCCTGATGGTCTTGTCCAGACTTCCATAATCCATATCTAGGGTCTGCTTATGTACTCCTGCCCAGATGCCGCGGTGAGCTGGGGCTGGAGGCACCACTCCCGACGCCCCCCTTAGGGCCCTACCTGGATGTCAAAATGCTGCCCGTTACGTAGCTGGCAACCAGAATCGCCAACCGAGTGACAAATACCAACAACGTCCGGAATACTGACGCCAACTGCGTTAGGTTGGCTTCCTCTCATTAGCGTGCGGTTAACATGGTGATGGACACGTGCAGCCGCGGCCTCCAGACCTGAGCTTCTAGTTTGCTACGTGGACCCACCTCGATGGCGGGGATTTCACGAGTAATTGCCGCGGTCGCTACGTGCGCGGGCGGCCCTTCTGCCCTGAAGGGGACCCCAGTCGTCAAACAAATGGAGCAGAGCATGCGGTCACGCTCCATTTGACCTCCTGAATATACAATGTCATTTCAGTGGCTTAAATGGTCCCAGTGTGTGTGGGCACGCTACTGCGTGGTTCCCGACGATTGTGCAACACTTCTTACATCTGAGTGTGTTATGTTTTCGGATGAACGGAGACTCATGCAGAAAGAGGGCACTTGGGGCATCTCCCCGGGACCATCCGTGGATCATGCACGGCACACACCATGCAACGTAACCTTTCAATCCACTAGTCTGGGACCAAAAAAAAAAAAAAGAAAGAAAGAAAAAGCACGGGGTGTCCTCAAGGCATCTGTGCCCCCACAGGACAGACAGCCCTCCCAGTCCTGCAAGACGTGGACCCTTGGCTCTCCGCAGCGGAGCAACCCAGTAAAAGGACATCCTGCTTCAACTGGCATGTCCTGATCCTAAGAATAGGGAACAAAGGTAGGGCTCCGTGTGGGGTGTGGAGGCCTCACCTCAACCGTTGAGAGGGCACACACCTGTCCGGACTCACAAGGACGAATTGTCCTCCGAGGGACCCATAAGCGCGCGTCCACCGCCACGTAGAGAACACGTCAGCTGCCTCAGTGGGTCCGCGCAGCACACGCACACCGCAGCCCTGCTTGGTATCTGCATGGCCGTCCCGTGGCCAGAGGGCAGGTCTTGGATCCCGTCCTCTATGCCACACGTTTCTACGGACGACTGCAAGCACGTCATGGCTGCTTAAACAGCGGCAGATTCGTCTTGGGCGTTTTTTTAATTTTAGAGGCAGACGGACCGCTGCGCTCGGCGTCCTTTGATGTGTTTAGCACACGATAACACTTACATCTCAAAGCAAAAACACTAATCGAGGAGCTGGCCCAGGAGCAAACTTTACAACACATGTTTATTGTGTCTGCATCCCGTGGAGTCTCTACAAAAAGAACTTCAGATTCCGTCCCAAACGGCTCAGGGAAGGAGGTGAGGTCCAATTAATTTAAAATTTTATGCTCCTTCTCCCTGACTTTAGGTAAACGACGTACACAGAGATACGGGAAGGGAAAAGCTTCACAAGTTCAATCAAGTGAGGTGGAAAAAAAACAAAACAAAACAAAACAAAAAAACAAAAAACAGACGAATCATAGCAAAACCCCTGTGTGTTTTTGTGGAAACTAATAAGATTTGGCAATATACACTCAGCATTTTTATTCTAAGCATCTTAATGTTTAAACGAAAGAAATTAAGTTTTTTTTTCTTTCTTTTTAAGCTCTGCAGCATTAGAAAGCAAGGCGACTTCGTGTCGATGACCAACGCGAGTTTTCCTGGATCTGTCTCATTTTGAGCTTAGATCGCATGGGGAATGTCAAACACACGGATTTTCCGTGACAACTGCCCCGTGCACGACTCGGAGAGCTCGTCTCTCTTTGTGTGTGTGTCTGTACAATGTACGCGCCGGCCAGTTCGCGGTTTTGCTTTCTCTGCATTTTTTTTCCCTCCATTCCCTACGCTTCCTATGATTGAATATGAAAGTCAGACGCCCCAGCAGAAGCCTCAGAAGTCTGGAAAAGAAAACACGTCTGCGGGAGGCAACGTCAGTGTGCTTTCGTGTCCAATTTAGGGATTTCGGAACTGGCCGTAGGAAACCGTTATCTGGAAATTCCCGGCCCCGTTCTTTCTGTAGGTGTGACCGTGTGTGCAAATTAAAATGATTTTTTTTTTTTGGAAAAAAAACTATGTTCTGTGTCAGCAAGGGTCTGCAGCACAACCCACAAAAAAAAAAGAAAGAAAGAAAGAAAGAAAGAAAGAAAGAAAGAAAGAAAGAAAGAAAGAAAAAAAGAAAAAAGAAAACTAATAAATCAAAGAGAATCAAGGACGAGAGAGTTACATTTTAGGTTCCTTGTGTGCCAGGAACAGTCTTAAAGACGAGAGAGCCAGGCTCAGTCTCTTTTGAAACGAATTAGCTACAACTGGCAACAGTCGGACACTGTATCGAAGGGAAAACTGTCTCCTAAACAGTGTTAAACAATAGTAACCAATCTGCTGCACGAAGACAACCTTTATGGTTATTTTCACCTTAAAATAATGGCTCTGACTACGTGTGCATGGAGGACACAAGGGGAGCCCACAAGTACCCACATGGGCTGCATTTAAGTGCAAAAAAGGATGCCAGAGCTTTCTGGAAGCCCAGGGTTGGGATGGCAGAGACGGGCATCCGAAACCCGTCAGAGGCCGCACCCCGGGGCCACCCACAGGTCACACGGGTCTTCAGGAGTGATCGTGCCCTTGTGTCAAGTGACCCAGGTCCTCGTAGTGGGCACCAGGCAAAGACCACGTCCTTCCTTCCTTCCTGCAAGGACACCAACGGGTTTGCGGAAGGGAGCCCTGGGCATTGACCCGTTTTGTGACATGCAGGTCACACGGGTCACGCAGGTCGTAGAGGAAACAGGAAATCTCAGGCTGGACGCTCCGCAGTAAACGGGCAGGTTGTTCAAAACCCCTTCCGAGGCTGGAAGAGGAGATCCCGCAGGAAGGCAGCACCTTGTAGGGCGTGCACCTGGGGCGTGCTGGCAGTGCCCACCTGTCCGTGGGCTCGCCCCCCATGAATACTCAGCCGCCCCCAGACCTCCCCGCCACAGTACGAGCGCCCCTCGGGTGGCTGCATCCATTCCATGCCCACCCTGCCCGCGTTTCCCGCACATGTGGTTTTTATCGAAGCCGGGAAGCCGTCAGAGTGGCTAAATCAGGTCATTAACTTTCCTTTACATAAAGAGATAAAAAGCACATGCCAAAAAAATGTTCTCGTTGTGAAAAGTTGATTTTTTTCTCCCATTTATTACTTTTTTTTTTTCTTTTTCCAAAATGACTCAATCATCATTGCAATGCTGAGGTGGAGAATCCGTATACACTGACCAAGGGGGAAGAAAAAAAAAAAAAAAGAAAGAAAAAATAATTTTTTTTTTTAATGGAAAAGTCGAAACCAAGGTGCTCGGGCTTCTTGGAAAAGCCTGCGCCGTCATCCCGAGAAAGGCTGAGTCGATTCGAAATAGGGTTTTTGTCTTCCCTTCCCCACCTTCTGGGAGGATGTGGACCGAGATGGGTAAAAAGCCGGAAAGCGGGTGGTGGTTTCAGGAGCAGAAGTCAGAGGCCCCAGAAAAGCGCAGCCGGATGCCCGCCAGGAAAGCGCGCACACGCTCTTGTGCGGCCGGGAAGACGCCCTGTAGGTTCAGCCGTGGCACCGAAACACGCCCGCGTCTTGCACTCGACCCCTTGGGGGGCGGAGTGGAAGGTGGGTGGTGGGGGCGGGGGGAGGGAGAGGTGAGAATTTTTTTTAACACTTGAATACAAATATTTATAAGTTTATTTATATCTCCGTTTTACAAGATGTACATTCATACTATATGGTTTGACAAAATACACTTTGTGACTACAACTAAACAGGAGGGCATTTTCGTGTGACGAACCTGCAAAGCGTGGCCAAAAAAACCTCCAGGGTGTTTTTCCCCCCCTGCGCCCCCCCACCCCCCAACGCGAAGCAGAGGGATACGGGTTTTTAGAGACCACGGGTTTGGGAAAAGCGTGTGTTATTCCGCGTCGTTGGAGCAATCCCTGAAAACGTCTGTAGGTCCAGACACACCTTGTATGCATAACCCAAACACTGTTGCCGAGCCGTAAATCATACTGGCTGCTCATAAATTGGGGTCGGCAAGGAGGCGGGGGCGGGGAAATAAAGCAACAGGCTTTAAAAATATAAAAATAAATGCAAGGCAATGTCAAATTTACACTCAACATAATTAAAATAGCACATATTTATGAACTTTCAACCAAAAGGAAAAAAAATAAATAACACATCCACATACATCCAGTATCAAGAAGCAGAGAACCGGGCCTCTCTCTCTCTCTCTCTCTTTCTCTCTCTCTGATGGGAACCTCTACCTACAACGGGGCTCGGTTGTCCAACTATCACCTTTCAAATAAATAGCACGCTTCATAGCTTTGAAACCCGATATTCTCTACATTCCTCAACCGATTCCTCGTTAAATATCAAATTTCAATAAAACATTTATAAATTGCATCAAGTTTTCACGTGTATCGAAAAACCAGCATACTCCTAAGCTAATTTTTAATAAATTAGGCACCAGTTTTATTTTCATTTCATTATTATTAAATTTCTTTTTTTTTTTTTAAGAAAAAACGTCCAACGTGTCGACTGTCACGCCCTCCCCCCCGCCGCGACCTCCCAAACTCTTAGAAGGAGCAAAGTGCCTCAAGAATTTATGTCATTGTAGTCAGTGGAGAGTCTGCAATGTGCTCCCCAGGGGAAAACTCTCAGTGAGAAGGGAGTCCCCCCCCTGCCTTTGCTTGTAGTTGGAAAAGTATTAAACTATCAGGTCGGAAGCCAAGTATAGGAGCAGAGGAGGCTGAGATTTATTATTTTCCGTGGGGGTCATGGGGTGGCCACGAGCTCGGACGTGGCTGCTTAATATCTCTACTGCTTCCTGTTGAAACATCCCGATGTGCCCCCCACCGCGCACCCCCGTGCCCGCAGCACAGACCACAGGTGCTCGTGGCAAAGCGTGCAAACCAGCTCACTCCTGAAACCAAGGCTTGTGCAGAGAGCGTGCACCCCAGGTGCACGGGGTGCAGCTGAGACTGCAGCCAGGTGGTTGCAGGGCAGGGACGGGAGCGTGGGCGGAGGGTGGGTGCGACAGGTTCCCTGCACCTGCTGTGGGTGGGGGGAGGCCGGGGAGCATCTGTGGCTCCGAAGGCGCTCGGGCGACACGCGGGGTGAGACGCACTTAGGGGGCGGACGCTGCAATTTTGGGGAGACACCTTCTGGATGGTGTACCTGGCATGCAGACCATCTGGGCACTGCATGCGGCCCTGTCCTCGGCTCAGTGAGGGCGACGCAAGCCGCCGTGCAGGGTCCCTATGCAGCTGGCACCTGCAGGGCATCCCCGTTCCTTCCACAGGACGCGGTGCCTCTGAATCCCAGCGGGTGTGGGAGGCACAGCTGCTCCAAGTGTGCACAACTCAGACACCTGCCCAGGGCATGGGCCTGGCACGTGGTCCCGCAACGCCACTGCCCTCCCCGAGGACACACCGCCCGCCACGGAAGGAGGCAACACGCGCATCTGTCCCCAAGAGACACCAAAAAGGGAACAGTGGCATTTCCCCAAGAACGTGTTGCTGCCAAGCCGGGCCACGGCCCTCCCAAGAGGGTTCCAGAGAGCACGAAAAGGCGTCGGGGGCTCGACGCGCCTTGGCGACCACAAATCCTCGTGCGGCGCCTGCGAGAACCCGCCGCAGCTCAACCCGCACCCGTGGACGCGCCCGTGGACCCCGATGGAGGCCTCCGGCCTCGACCCCTGAGCCGCGCACGTTCCAGGCCACGTTGCTCACCGCGACCGCTCGCTCGTGGGGCGCACCGTGAATGACTTCGCAAGAAACGGATCTCGTTTGGCACACAAAGCACCCACCGCGCCCCTGAATTTAATTTCTCACGCCCTGGGGGGCCCCGTGGCAGCTCCACGCCCCAGGCGGCGCACAGGCGGGCGCACAGGCAGGCGCACACGGGGGGCGCACAGGGGGGCGCACAGACGGGGGCGCACACGGGGGCGCACACGGAGGCGCACAGGGGGGCGCACAGGGGGACGCACAGGAGGGTGCACAGGTGGACACAACGCGCAGGCCCCGGGGTGATGGGCTGGCGGGCCACGAGCCACATGCATCCCATTGCAGGCGTCGCCTGCATCCCCGAAGCAAACAACGCAAGCGCAGAGCTGCAGAGGCCCACAGCGGACCCCAGCTCCTCGGACAATCCCATACCCGACGCTCTTGGACTTTCGGGGAGAAACAAGAGGCTGGATTCGCACGCGCAAGGTTCTCCGGCACCGGAGCGCGACGCCAGCCCGCCCCGCAGCACCTGCCACCCTTACATTTGCTGTGATGCTTCTCCTTTTTTGGGGGGGGCAGGAGGGTCCCCATTGGTGAGGCGTATACCTGGCGCACTTTCCATGTTAAATCCGACCAAAGAAAGAAAGAAAAAAAAGCAAGAACAAGCATTCGGGGAGCCCACCCCCACCCACCACCCAGCAGGTCTCACCCACCAGAACGCCCAGCGCAGCCAGGCGCCAGAGACCCTGCTTTCAAATCTCCCGATTTTCTGCCAAGATCAAACCCCGTGGCCTTGTGCTCCTGTGGAGTGAGTTTTCCGTTGCACAGGGAGTGGTTTATGAGGACTACGTTTCGATTAAAAATTATTAGTCGCTTTTTTGGGGGGGGGGACCACACACACACACACACACAGAAAAACCAGGGATGGACGCTTTGTAACTGCAACCTTTGCCAAGGGTTGCATTTTAGGATGAACGTCGTTAGCTTTCAAGGATTCGAAAGGTATCGTGTGCATGTAAAGGAAAAATCCAGCTCATTTATAGGATCTTCTTTTTCTTTTTTTTTTTTTTAAATTCACAGCCGTGTAAAAAGCAAAACTGCATGTATGAGGCTAACACGATAATGCCATTAATGCCTGGGCAGAAAAAATTATAATAATAAACGAGAATAAAAGTTGCACGTGATTTAAAAATACCGACTTGGCTTTCTTCATGTCTTTCTGTTATAGTAGAGCGTTACTAAAATTAAAAAAGAAAAAAGCCGAAGGAGGCTTTTGGTTTGTGTAGGGTTTCGGATGAGACACACCACGAGACACATCCACACGGATGCACACTTCAGCTCCGTGAGAGGTGGAAAATGTTTCCTTACAAGGAAAGGCAAAAAAAAAAAAAAAAAAAAGAAAAAGAAAAAAGAAAAGAAAAAAAGATTTTTTGTTTGTTTGTTTTTTTCTTGGAAACATATAGCAAAGTTCATGGATCAGGAAAGAACATCGGCAACGCCAGATCTGGAAAGATGGAGACGTCTTTGGGGATGAGGGTGGGCACGTGGAGTTCCCCAATGGCCGGGGCCGGGTGGGGGCACCCGGGGGCGCACCGGCGTGCAAGGGGGTGCAGGGGGGTGCGGGAGACGGGAGGGCCGGCTGGGGACTGCTGGAGTGCTGGAGGTCGCGACGTCCGGGCGGGCAGGCCTCGGTGAGTAAGGCAAAGAGACAGGCGCCTGGTCGATCGAGGTAGACCAGCCCGGCACGGCCGCAGCCCCGAGGCCCCGCACAGCATGTGCCGAGCACGTTGCCCAAAGCCCGGTGCAGAACGGGGGGCCGTGAAGGCTTTTTGGTTCCCCGTCCCAGGAGCCTATCCTTGCGAGCCAGCGGCTCCTTGGTGCTGAGCCAGTCGGAGCGGGCACGGGCAGGGGGCGTGGGAAGGTCACAGGGAGAAGAGAAATCAGCCCTGCAAGTGGCCACCGGCTACTAAAACCTATCAGTGACTTGGAGACCCCGGTGTTGGGCGGCTCGACGCATCCTGGCGCCCCGGCTTCGGCTTTTACCACCTGCCACACACCGGGGTTCCCCCAGAACCACAGCACACTCGTCCCCACCGGCCACCACCCACTGGCGCCCCCATCGCTTTGGCGCTGGGCCCCCCTGCCCACCGGCCAGGCCCGCAGCATGCAGGAAGAGGTAATGCCCTTCCCAGTCGGAAGCGGACAGGGTCAAGAGTGCACGGCTATTCTTTCTTTCTTCATTTCTTTTTTTTTTTTTTAAATCTATAACATTTACAGTATTGCACTTTACTGCACTTAGTTGCATTTCACTAAAGTTAATGCTGCATCAGTATTACACCTTAAAACCACGCGCCCCTGTGTCTCTATGCAACGTATCTGCGTCTGAATTCTGTAGAACAGCAAAAAAAAAAAAAAAAAAAAAAATAAGTCAATTCAGGAATCAAATATTGGAAAAAGTTATAAAGTCGCCTGGTTCTATGGCACAAGGAATTCTAAACTTGCTTTGGGGCCAAACGTGTGCGTGAAGACCGTGCTCGCTCTGGTACAGGTCCACCCCAGCCCACCCCCCCCCCGGAAAAAATAAAAGCGGTCACAAGGTGGGAGATGCAGCTGCCCCCCGCCCCCTCCCCCACCTTGTCCCGAGGTCAGGTCAGGTCAGGTCAGGTCGGCAGATGCGTTTCCTTATTGCTGCAGAGCACGGCCCTGGCCTGGCGGGCGCAAGTCCACTCTGGAATCCAGACCCGTCCTCCACGCCCTCCCGGGATGGAAGCGACGTCGTGGCAGTGAATAAAAGTGTTGGCAAACCAAGAATTGGCATCTTGAGCGGAGACCAGCCCCAGATCTCTAGTTTCATAGACTCTATGCTCTTCCAAGGTGTGTGGTGTGGGAGGCCGCATGCACAGGGTAGGAGCAGGCGCGGGGCTCCCCTGGGCGCGCGGGGCCAGGGCGCACAGGCGGCGGGCGCAGGGCCGGGCTGGCTGGTGTCACCGTCGCCTGCCGCCTCCCGCACACTCTCTGCGAGGGTCCGGCGGGGTCCTGAGGTCCCGGAAGGCCCCCTCCCTCGGCCGGCGGTGGGCCCCCGGGCTGCCCCGGGCAGGGAGGCCGCGCGCTCGCTCCAGGGCGTCCGTCAGTGCGGCCGTCGGGGGCGCGGAGGGGTCGAGTGCAGGACGCAGCGCGGGCGGGGCGGTGGGGCCGGGGCGGGGCGCGGGGCGCGCGGCGGGTCAGAGCCCCAAGGCCTCGGCGTGCTTGCGCGCCTTGAGCCGCAGGTCTGCGATGCTGGAGTTCTTGCTGTTGCTCTTGGCGGCGGCGGCCACGACGGCGGCGGCCGAGGCGGACTCGGCCAGCGAGGCTATGGGCAGCCCGAAGGGCGGCGGCGGGAACATCAGGTAAGGCGCGTGCGCTGCCAGGTGCGGGTGCAGGTGCGGGTGTGCGTGCGCCACGCCTTCCAGCTGCAGCTGTGCCTGGACCTGGGAGAGCACACTTGGCACAGTTAGGACGGGTGCGCCACGGGGCGCGTCCCCCCCCCCCCGCCCCGGAAGGGACCCTTTCCGGGGAGCCCTGGGCCACCACCCACCCTCTGCCGGGCAGGGGGAGCGCAACTGTCCTCTGGATGCCCGAGTGGGCGGGGGCTGTTGGCTGCTTTGCACACGCAGAGCAGGGCAATCTGAGCAGCTCTCACACCCAGCCCCCCACCCTGCTGGCGCACACACCCCTGTCCTCGCCAGCATCGGGGCCGTCTACACCTGCCACCCCTGCCTCCCTTCTCCGCACTTGTGACGTGTCCCCGACCAGGGTCTGGGTTCTCCTTGCACACCTTCCCAGGGACGCCTCTGAATCCAGGGGGCGCATGACCCCACGTCCCGAGCGCTGGACGCCCTTATGGCTTTGGGCACTTGAGTCGGAGCGCGCGGAAGGCTCGAGCACCCGCTGTCTCAGGTGTGGATTGACTGACCCCCCCCTCCCCACCATCACCACCCACACCCTAGCTGACCCGCAGAGGCCCCTGGACAACGCCGGTCCAAATATGCACCCGGGCCTGGTCCTTGGAGCAAAACCCCTGCTCCCGAGCGGTGCGTGCACACACCCCCCTCCAAAGTTGGGGCCTCCACGGGGCGCACCGGCTCTGCGCTGGGACGAGGCAGGGAGCACGTGCGCTGTGCGCGCTCCGCTCAGGGGCGCGCGCCTCCCGCACGCAGCTTCCAGCGCGCGCACCAGTGGCTGCATCCAAGCAGCCCAGTGACACCCTCGCCACCCCAGGGGCACGCAGGGCAGTCCCTGCTCTGGGCTCCCGGAGCTCCAGGTGGGGAGCCAGGCCCAGGTACAGCGGGGTGCACACACCTCCACTTGAGGCCTTGGCGCGGGCGGCGAGGTGGGGGTTGGGTGTCTACGCAGCGCCGCCGCCTACCCAAGCGCAGCGCGAGCGTCCCCGCGCCTCCACCCCCAACCAGGCAGCCTGGGTGGGTGGGATTTTTTTTTTTTTCACTCTGAGTTTTGTAAAATTTTGTTTGGGTTTATATCCTGGCCCTCCCCAAGGTGACTCTTGGAGTTTTACAGCGTGATTTTAATACGTGCCAACGGGTGTATAAATGCCCCCTTGTAAAAGCGGCAGCCTTTCTTCCGCGGGGGCGGGAGCAGCGGGGGGTGAGGCGGGACGCCAGGGAGGCGGGGAGGTGGCGGCCCCCTGCGCGCGCGCCTCAGAAGGGAGAAAGACGGGCTACCTGTTGGAAAGGCATTCGCAGGGCGCCCATGTTCACGTAGGGCGCCACCCTGCAGGCGTCCAGGTGGCTGGCGGTGCCCAGGATAACGCCTGCAAGGGGAGAGAGGAGCCGTGAGGGCCGCCTGGGTGCGCTGGGCACCCCGGCGGCCTCTGCACCCCTCCCACCCCCACTTCCCAGCGTCCGCTCGCACCTTTATGCATCTGGTTCTCCTGCTTGCGGCACTTGGCTCTCCGGTTCTGGAACCAAACCTGAGGACAGAGCAGAGAGAGGCGCGCAGCCGCGTGAGCCTGCGGGGCTCTGAAGCTCGGGCTGCTTTACCCTCAGGACGGTAGACGGCGAGGGTGCGCGCGCCCTGGGGCGCGCTGGGGTCCCCCGGGCGCCAGGGTGCAGCCGCAACCCAGCCAGGCCCTAAGTGGCCGCGCCCGGGCCCCAAGGCGAGGAGCCCCTACATCCATATCAAGGGAGGAAGTGCGCACTGGAGTAGCAGGGCGGATTCCAGAACTTTCCACACAGTGTGGGCATTCCCTCCTCCACTGGGCCAGCCCCTGGGAGCGCCAGAGCTTCCTGCTCCCGACCTTAGCCGCCGGGGAAGCAGGCGCCCAGAGTGATAAGTAGCTCCCAATCCGGTGCCTTCCCGGGGAAACTGCCCCAACACCCAGTAGCTCCAAGCCCTCCTTGCTAAGCCTGGAGGGTCCGGTTCCTGTTAAGGACTCATGAATGTTCTGGATTCACAAAGACCCAATAACTTCGGGCCTCAGCCTCCTTCTTAAAAAAAAAAAAAATCGAATTCTTGGAGAAAGGACATCAGTGGGACCCTCCGCAGTTCAGCTCGATCCCCAAGTCAATTTGGGTGCCAAGGATCCCACCCCTAAGCCTCCGCCCCAGTGGGCAGGCTCACAGGCTCCCCTTGTCCGGACGCCCCACGGTCCATATTCTCAGGCACAGACTTTCCCCTAAAGCTCTGTCCTCTGCGGCTTTCCTGCCACCCTGGCTCGCCCTAATCGCCCGCGATGGTGGAACACTAATTAACACAAAGAAAGGCTTCCTGGGGCCACTGAGTCTGGGGTGCCCTGAGCTTGAGCGGCGCAGCTCCAAGTATGGCAGGGGGCTCCCCTTAACCCCCGGATCCCGGTTCCACGGGCGCCCTGGGAAACCTCACCACACCCGGGGAGCTTGGAAGCACCCGGGACTGCAGGAAACCTTAACTTTTCCTCCCCAGACTCGGAAGAGGCAGCTTTTTCTCCAAAGCGGAGCCACCGTCTGCCGGTTACAAGCAGCTTTCCAGAAGGTTCCAAAGCTCAGCCCGCCAGCCAGGCTACTGGGAGCTTGCAAAACTTCTAGCATGATCCCCTGGAAAGTAATCCCCAAAGCGTCCTCCCTTCCATCCAGGTCGCAGTGCACAAGCCCTTCCAGCCGGCATTCCCCTCCCCAGCTCACAGAATCCCTCCTCGCCCGACTCCCCGCACCCCTACCCCCTTCGCCACCGCCAACATCACCCCGGGGCCGGTCGCACGGGACCCCTCTGCGCCCATCCCGACCTCCTGCCTCTCCTGGGGGTCGTACCGGGGTCCCCAGGAGGCCCGTGGGGAGCAAACTGTGCCCCCCACTGTGAGGCGCATTTGTTGGGGGGAGGGAGGGAGGAGGGAGAAAGATTCCTAATCCTATTTAAATCCAGAAAAGCAAAACTCCCTTTCCTCGCAGCCGCGGCAGCAGCAGCGGGGTCGGTGGGTGGGTTGGGGGGAGGTGAGGGTGGGGAATGAGATTATGTGAGATTATGAAGAGTAAAAGTGATGAATTAGCCAGTGCGTCCCGCGATAATAAATCAGTCTTGGGGTGATTCACGATCAATTCCAATTAGTCCCGAATATGCTAAGTAAAGCGCAGTACACTGGTTAAGCGGTTATATCTTCATTAAGGGCCGGTCGGTGATTCCTTTCACAAATGCCGTAATCTGATTTCTTTTTGATTCCCATTACAGACAGTGAATAATGACATTTAATTTAGCTCTGCGCCATAAACCCAAAGATATTTGTTGTAATTAAATTACCTCCTGCTCCTCACTGTGGTCTCATAACTTTCCATTATAACCCTGACAGCTGCGTGATATGAGGTGCCAGTACGACACTAAAAATAAAAGGTTAATAAGGACCAGCTTCCATAGGATCCCCAATTTATTTACAGCAAATTTCCACACTAAATTGAAACTCTATCCTTTAACAACGCGGGACAGGCTGTACCGAAAAGGATTACCCACCGCCTCGGAGCCGGGAATAAAATACGCGTCCTCCCGGGTGCCCCCCACCCCTGCGGCCCGCGGGGCGCTCCCCCCGGCGCCCTCCCCCTCGCCCCTTCTGCGCCCTGACCCATTCGTTTTAACTAATTGATTTTTACGAGCGCCCCTGCCTTCCCTTTACCCCGGCGACCGCCTTCCCCGTGGCCGGCGGAGAAATTATTCCTTCTGTCCGATTCCCATGTTTGTTTTTATTATTATTTACAGTCGTTAAATTTTAATTCGGCCCTGGATGGATCGCCACCGCCTCGTGTCCCCTCCCATCCCCGCGCCGCCCTCCCCGCCGCCAGGGCCACCACCCCCGCTTTGATTTTAGGGCTTTCTGGAGACCGGCGAGCACCCAAGAACCAATTTCCTGCCACTCCGGTCGCTCCCGCTAAGGTGTTAGTCCGTAATAGACTGCTGAAAGAAATAGTGTACAATTAAATTAGAAGTAATTTATTTTTATAGAAACAGTACATCAAGGCCTGGGAGATATTACAGATCCCAGGCAGAGAGACACCGGGAGATGACATAAAAGGTGATGTCCCCTTCAGCGAAAGTTTAATCTTTTCATTAATTTATATGCCGCGGCCCCATCTATCTTCCCCGAGAACGGCGGCCAGCGGGAGAGCCACCCTGTGACCGCGGCCTGGGCAAAGGGGCCACAGTCCGGACCCCCGGGGAGAGGCTGGCCAGCGGCGCGGGTGCCACCTCTGCGGACAGGAGCTGCAGGAGGTTGCGAGGGGACCTCGGAAAGCCTAGGCCAGGGCGCCCACTCCTCTAGGTGCAGCGCGATGGGGACCGAAATAACAACAATAATAAAAAACAATAATAAAAAAAAACTCAAATGAAATTGAGTCAAACACGTTTGTGCCTTCCGTTCGCAAGTGCGCTCGGGGTGGCTGCGGGGGGGACGACAGCGGGGTCGCAGTGTGTCCATCCTCTACACCAAAGCGCGGCGCTTGTCGCGCACTCTCGGTCCCCGCTCGGCAATATTAATTCCATTTATTTAAAACCGGTCCCCAGAGCCCGGGGGATGCGGACTCCCTTCCCTTCTGGGGCCGGCGCTGCTGTCCTGCTCAGAGCCTTGAGGGAAAGGACGGGAAGGCTGCAGGCCCGACCTCCCGGGGTCCCCCCGCGAGGGCACAACGCGGGGCAGGCGAGTTGGAACCGGATGTTTGCCAACACCCCCGTCCCCCCCTCCCCAGAAACGCGTTAATAAATGTAACTTGGCGTCTGTAGTGCCCCGGAAAGGCTGCCCAGCGCGTCCCCTCCGCACGTGCGGCGCACGCCCAGGGCCCCGCAGACAGGGGCTCGCCAGATGGGGCATCAGGAATTCATGCGCCCCCGCCCCGCGCGCCCCCCTCCGCCCGCCGAGCCCCGGCTAATCCGGCCCCGCGCGGGCAGCAGCCGCGCTCATCAAGATGCCCGGGGTGCGCGGCTCCCCCCACCTCGCCTCCCCTCCCAGGGGCGGGAGGGGAGGAGGCTGAGGGCCTGGGCAGGGGGGAGGGGAGGGAACAGAAGCAGCGGAAAGAGGTGAGGACACATCCCGACGCCGGGCCAGCCGCTCCGGGTGGGCACTCGCCCTTCGCGCTAGCCGAGCCGAGCCACCCGCGTGCGAGGGCCCCAGGCACCTCCGCCAGGCCCGGCGCCGGCGCGCTCCCGGCCCCCCTGCGCTCCCGGGAAGGGGCCTCCGGGCTGCCGAGCACGCGCTGACGGGGCTGCCCGCTGCGCTCCCGGGAAGGGGCCTCCGGGCCGGGGAGCACCCGCTGGCGGGGCTGCCCCCTGCGCTCCCGGGAAGGGGCCTGCAGCCCCGGGCGGCGGTGGAGCGCTCCGGGCCTAGGCTGGCGGGGCCTCCCCGCGCTCCTACCTGCACGCGCGCCTCCGAGAGCCCCAGGCGCTGGCTGAGCTCCTCGCGCATGAAGGCGTCCGGGTAGTGGGTCTCGTCGAAAAGCCGCTCCAGCTCGTTGAGCTGCTCCAGCGTGAAGTTGGTGCGGCTGCGCCTCTGCTTCAGCTTGGTCTGCCCGTCCTCGTCCTCCGACTTCACGTCCTCGCGCTTCTCCTTGCACTCGTACACACCTGCGGGCGGGCGGGCGGAGGGCACAGGGCTGAGGGCAGGCTGCCCACCCCGCCCTGCGGCTCCCTAGAGCCGGGGCGCCCCCAGCGCCCACAAACAGGCCGGCGGCGCGGCTGACATGCAAGGGTGCGCCTGCAGGCGAAGGGGCCCCCCGGCAGCAAGGGTGCCCCGACCCCCGGGGGGCTGCGTCCAGTGGCCAGAGCGGCCTCCAGGGGACCCCGCACTCCTGGTACACACTCGGGCATCACTGCACGTTCTTTCTGGGCCTAATCTCGCAAGGCTTTCCCCAAGGTGTCCTCTGTCCGGCTTTCCATAGCGACATGTCTTAGCCGGTCTCCTCGCTCTGCCTCTCCCAATCGGGTCTTCAGTATTATTTTAAGTCAAACAACTTTGGGCCGAATAGCCCGGGTGTCTGTTCCCCGCAAGAGTGTGGGGCTCTCCCCGGCCCGGCTGAGGTCCAGGCCCCAGCAAAGACGCCACCCCCGGGTGCTGCGCACAGACAGGGGCCGTGCCAGGCGGGTCGGAGCCTCCTCCCGATGCCGAGGAGCTGGGCGCACAGCCGGACCCCACTCTGGTCTCTTTTGCAGACCCAGAGACCAAAACTCACCCCAAATGCACGGCACGGGGGCTGGGGGCGCGCCGGTGAGCACGGCCCTCTGCCTCCAAGCGGTCGGCAGGCGGTGGGACACAGCCCCGCGGCCACCAACAGCGGCACGTTCTTACTCCAAAGACGGTGATAGCATCTGTGCTTGCTGGGGGAGCGGGACAGGGGCTGAGCCTCAGGTCAACATTTAGACCCTAACCAGACGCCTCTGCCACCCACCGCTGGGAAATGCAGCCCCTCATCGAGTGCACACGTAAAAGGCGGTTCCCCCACCCACGGCTGGGTGCCCGGCGGGAGCTGCACCTCCCTGGGCGCCTGCCATCTCCGTGCCTTTTCCCTGCATCACGGAACTTGCCGGGCACACTCACAGGCCACCTCTGTGCCCCAAGGAGATGTCCCCTGGTGTCAAGGGGAGGCTCGCCTTCAGGACACCCTGGCCAACGAGCCCAGCTGGAAAGCGGCGTGGACGCAGCCCGGAAGGCCACTTCATGACTCAGCCCAGAAACTTACCAACGGGGAGACCCCAGGCGGCTGTGGGGAGCGGGCTCATGGGGCACCGCGCTCCCCGACCAGGATCCCGGAGCCGGAAGCCAGCCAGTCCTCTGTCCAGGCTCCCGAGCACCGGCACTTGACCCATACTCCGATTTTAAATCCCCTCCCGCCTGCTGAAAGCGTCGCATTTCCAGAAACACCCCGTTTCTTCCCAGCTGTAAATCCTCGTCCTAGAGGCCGCCCCGACTCTTCCTTCCTCCCTCTTCTGTTATGTGTGACGCCAGGGATTGATCCCAGCTGAGACGCTGGCCTTCGGAGCCCCCCTGAGGACCCAGGGCAGGATTTGCAAAATCCACAGACTGCCTCGCTGTGCTCAGCGGGACGCCGTGCGGGCGCCCGTGACCTCGGGGTGTCTGCTGGAACCCCCAGGCCTCCCACACCTCCAAGCTGCTCCCGTCTTACAAATGCAGCCTGTTTTGTCTTCCTCTCATCCCTGAAAGGCCCCGACTGTCCTCGCACTGTCCTCGCGCTCGCTCGCACTCTCTCTCTCCCCCGCACACCAGGCCCTTTTTCCAGGGTCCCCAGCCTTGGCCATCAGGGTGCACAGAGGCCGGCGGACAAGGAGGAAGGACTGGGAGAGCCGGTCAGGAGCCACGGAGCTGGCCCCGGCTGCCCTAAACCCCTGAACTTGAGCGTGGGCCGTGAGGAGCGCCCTGCCCACAGCTGTGTCTTCATTACGGCAAAGTCGGCGAGCGCTCAAGAGCCAGGTGTGCCAGGTGGCGACCAGGGCTGAGCCCCGAGGTGAGGCAGGTCGTGCCCGGGCCGCCTGGGTGGCAGCAAGCCTCTGCCAGCTTGCCGCTTCCACCGGACAAGGCCTCAGAAGCCTACGTGGGTCACCCGCACGGTTGTCAGGCCGTGGCCCGGAACCCCGCCACTCGGAGACCGCTCGTGTAGGGTCCCCAGGAGCAGGAGGCCCGGGGTCTGTGTGCCCGTGTGTGGGGTGGAGGATTGTACTTGGTGGGAGGCCTTCTCCGCAGGCAGGCTGACGGTGTGCAGGGCAGGAGCTGCCAGGCTGGTGGCAAGGCTCCGTATTTTGTCTTTGTGATGAAAAAGAGACATTCCCAGCACGCGCAGACTGTGCCCCCCTGACAAATCCGGCCCGTTTCGTGCCTCTGCGTTACCTCTGCTGGTCGCCCCGTGTGGTCACACGTCCCCGGGTGGAAACTACGGCTGCCCGGCGGGAAGAGCCCCCAGAAATCCGCCCGTCTCTCCCATCCAGCATCCGGGCAGCCGCCGCCACCACTGTCTGGAAGAGCAGAAGGGAAGCAGGCCCAGGGCGCACAGGGCACCCGCAGCTCCCTCGCCGGGGCTGCCTGCGCTCTGACAGCCCGGACGCCCTGAGCCTCCCCGGGGCCCTTCCCTGCGCGCCCAGACCGTGGCCACCTGCGGACGCGCGACTGGTTTTAATTTAGAGGCCCGCGTCAGCTCAGATCCAGCTTCACGGTTCAAGGGGAAAGTTTTCCCTAAGAGGAAGCCGCGCGGAGAGGCTTCCGCAGGCGGGTGGGGCGACTCCGGGACAGCCGGGACCTCCGGCCCGCGCAGCCCGTTTCAAAGGCTCGGAGGCCCCGAGATGCGCGTGGATCTGTCCTCGCGGGTGCCGGGGAGTGGACACCCGGAGCACCGGCACTCGGCGATACCCTACAGCCGAGCAGCGCCCAATGCGCCCGGAGGACCCCCACCCGGGGCAGGTCGCGCCGGCACTGCCGGTGCCAACCCCGGGGAGCCCGCGCTGCAGCGGTGCTTGGCCCCAGCGCCTGCCCGGCCGCGGCTCCCCGGCCTCCCCTCCTCTGCGCCCTGGCCTGTCCTTCCTTGTCTTCGCAAAGCCGTGCCCCGGGTGGCCGAGGCCTCTCTGCGGAGCACGGCTGCCCCTTCGGACGCGGGCTGGAGGGGATTCGGGGCGACGGGCACCGCCGGCCCGGGAGCGCCGGGGACCTTACCTTCCGCGGCCCTCCCCGTGCCGAACTCTTTCAGTTTGTCCTTGTCGCTGTCCACGTGGTCCTTAAACAGATGTACCGGACAGTGGCCGCTGCTCTCCGTAATGTCCTGCAGGCTGGATTCCGAGCTCCCCAGCTCCCGCGAGCGCGCCAGTCCGCTCTCCAAAACTTCCCTGTACGTGATCGAATCCTTCTTGCCGCCGCCGCCGCCGCCGCCGCCGGTCTCCTTGCTCTTCTGGTCGAAAGATTTGGATACAAAAGCCGTCAGTTCCTCCATGGCTGCCCGGGGGGCTGCGGGGTCCGCGGGGCTCGGCGGGGCTTGGCTGGGAGCCGGGCTGTGGTCCGCACGCGTCCCCGCGCGGAGAGGACGGTCCGTGTGAGGGTAGGTCCCTCCTGCTGTTATTTATGCCTTTCAATTTGAGATCTCACTATTTATACGAGGCCACCTCCGCCCAACCCCCCGCGCGCCCTGTCTGCAGCAATTAGGGCGCCCGGCTCGGCGAGGGCGCACGCGGAGACGCTATCTCTCCCCCACCTCCAGGCCGGCAATTGGCTTTCTTTTCATTTCATCACTGTTTGGCGTCTGAGCACCTTGGTGCGGAGAGGTGAGCATCCAGCTTTTTGAAGGGAGAGGGAGACGGCGCGCGCGCGCGAGCGGGCGCAGGCGCCAGCGCCCCAAACAGGTACCCGCATTCGCATTCCCTCAATGGCCGGCGGAAACCCAAGCCGAGGAGGAGTTTCTGGACGCTGCCGGGGTGCTGGCCGGCCGGGGCCGGGAGGCGCGCAGCCCCGCGCCCCTGGAACGCGCCTCTCCCGCAGGATGCGTCCGCGCGCGGCAATGCGGACACGCCGAGGGGACCCCGGGCGGCGGTGACGCGCGATCCACGGACGAGAACCGACTCGGAGACCGGGTGGGATTTGCGGGCCGGACCCGGCGGCGCGGCCCGCGGAGCGAGGGGGTGCAGCGGGAGCGCACGCGGCGGCCGGTGAACAGCTCCAGGACCCCGCGCCCCGACAGGAAGGGGGCCCACGTCCCCCCCGCGCGAGCGTGGACGCCGGGACCTCGGCGGCGGCGGAGGCGGCGATGCAGAGCGGCCGGCACCGCGGAGGCCGCGCTGGGGAGCACCGGGGCGCAGCCGGGGCGCGCGGCCGGAGCGCGGGGGTCCGGACTCGGAGCGCGGCGCGCACGGAGGGGGGCGGGGGGGCAGCGCCTGGAAACCGCTTGGGGCTCAGCCAGCGGAGCGGCGCAGCCGCGCAGGGACCCTGGAGGGCGGACGCTTTATTTGGGGGAAATACGTCTATCTGTGGTCGTGCACGCTGTTCCCAGCCAGGGGCTGCCCGCCGCCCCCTTCCCAGCGCTTAGGAGGAGCCACTTTCTCCGCGGCCACCGCGACATCCTTTCGCCATCCCGGAAGTCCGGCGTGTCAGCCTCTCCGCAAAATGTCATCCGCAAATAAAGTTGACTTTCCCCCTTTCCCCCCAGTTATGTGTCGGAACCCCGCGCCCCCCTCCCTCCGCCTCCCCCGCCCACCCCGGGGAGGGGGGACGCGGCCCGCGGCGGCGCTGCGGGGGGAGAGGGCGCTGCTGGGTCTTGCAGGAGCTCGGCCAGCGCCTTGGGGAGGGGGCCTTCCTCCTCGGGGCCCGGCCGGGGCCACCCTGGGTCCTCGGGCCCCGCCGGCACCAGGCGGCCCGGCCCCGTGTCCTCCGCGGAAAGAGGGGGACTGAGGGCTCCTGGGGCATGCGCCGGGCACTGGGGGTCCGCTCGGGGCGCCCGGGTCCGGGGAGGGGCGGGGGTGTCCTACCCCCCGTCGGGGGAGGGGCAAGAGCAGAGGGAGCTGGGGCAGCGACCAGCTGTTTCTCTCCTGCTTCTTCCTTCCTTCTTCCTTCCTTTTCTCCCTTTCCTCCTTTTCCCTCCTCCTTCCTGGCTCCGTCCTTGTCTCCTTCCTCCCTCCCTCTTCCCTTCTCCCCTTCTTCCTTCCTTCCTTCTCTCCGTCCTTCCCTCCCCCTTCCATCCCTCCCTCCTTCCTCCCCCCCTGCCCTCCTCCTCCCTTCCATCCCTCCCTCCTCCTCCCTTCCATCCCTCCCTCTCCTCCCCCTCCCCTCCCTGTCCTCCCAGTCCTCGCCCCGGGCCTCCGTCCCTGCCCCGGGAGCCGTGAGTCTTGCGCTCCTCCCGGCCCGGCCGTGCCGCGGTGCCCTGCGCGCAGGGGCCGAGCCCGGGGACTCGGGGCCGCCGCCCGGAGCGGACTTCAAACGCGGAAGGCGCGGCCGCCCTCCCAACTTAACAAACAGGTCTTTGTCACCGCGGCCCCTCATCAAAGCGGAGGCGCGCGGATATCACACGGAATGACAAATAGCCCCTCATGCATTATGCAAGCTCCGGGTCGGCGGGGGAACCGCGAGGGCTCGCGCCGGAGCGGGGGTGCGCGGGGGCTCGGGGTGAGGGCGCCCGGCTGCGCGGAGCCGACCGAGCTGCCCCCACCCCTGCGCACCCTGCAGGGGAGCAGCCTCCGCACCTGGGGCCTGCAGACACCCCCCACCCCGCAGCTGAACTCTCTTCCTGGAGGAGTGCGGAGGAGCGAGACACAGAGCGAGACAGAGATCTCAGAAGCAGGTCCTGGGGAGCACACTCTGCACCCACCACGCAACTTTCTCCACTTGTGGGGGCGGGACCACGTTTCCTCCTCTCATCTCAGCCCCCATCAGCCCCAGGGCTCGGAAGCCAGGTCCCCAGGGAGGCCCCTCCGTGACCCTCCCCAAGGACCCCAGGCTCCCACGAGGCCTGGGCCATGCAAGGCCTGAGCTTCCCCTGCAGGGGAGAGGGCTCTGAGGCGCCCGCGTGGCGCCCAGGACCCCGTGCAGGGCTGCCCCCCAGCTCCTACGTCCTCAGGTGGCACCCCTACCTCTCAGGGAACGCAGCCCCAACCACGGGTCTGCACCCTCTGGGAACCTCCCAGCAGGCACCCCACAGGGACTCTGAATATTCAACATCCTTAAACCTGCAGAAAACGAAACCTCCCCTCCCCTGCCCCCCCCAGCCCACCCCACACACCCCTGCAGCTACACCCTGGACTCCCACTGCACGGCTGACCCATGGTTTCAAAATAACCCTTCGGAAAGGACCCGGACTCCGCTCCTGGCTGCCTGGCTGAACCTGGAAGGCCTTGCTTGCCCTTCCTGAGAGTTGCCGGCCGCCGAAGCGCGTCCCCTTGTTTGACAAAATCAAACTTCCGGTGGATGGGGAGCCAAGTGGCCACCTCCCTGTCTCACTACTGGGGACCCCGGAGCGTGCAGCCCCCTCTAACTCCCTCTCCTCTCTAGCCAGGAGCTGACGAGGCTCTTGGATATCTTCTCCTTTAAAGACAGAGACCGAAACACCTATGCGTGGGCTTATTATTCATATTTTAGCCTTCGTACCACCTATTTTTGCTCATTGAAGACGCGGGCCGGAGGCCGCGCGCAGGGTGGGGACACGTTATGAAATGTTGCATTGACATTTGCACTCGGGCCACTGCAGGCGGGAGGGGAGGGTGCAGACCCTCCCGGGGCTGGCGGGGCCTCCGCATAAGGGGAGCTTGTCTGAGCCTCCGCAGAGCCGCTAAAACAAGGAGCCGCTCACCCAGAGGACGGAACAGAGTTTTAAAATCTCAACGTGTCTCGGGAGAGCATGGAAGCTTTCATGTGTGCCATGCCTTCCCCCCCTTCCAAGTCTTAAAGAGGAAACGGGTTGCAGGGAAGTTTGCGGATAGAAATGAAAGCACATCTCTTTCCCTGAGAACAGCAGCGACAACAA
Organism: Canis aureus; assembly: GCF_053574225.1. Taxonomy (NCBI): domain Eukaryota; kingdom Metazoa; phylum Chordata; class Mammalia; order Carnivora; family Canidae; genus Canis; species Canis aureus. The sequence goes on from NC_135649.1 coordinate 124,125,145, forward strand.
GAAACAAAATAAGTCGCGAGGCCCGGGAGGGAGCGAGGGAGGGAAGGGGGGTGGCGAGGAGAAGAGGGGATCCGGTTTCGGGAAGAGAAGTCAAGTTGCAAAGCGGAGCTCCAAGGTGCAGGGCTCGCGCGCGGGTCGGGATCCGCGTCCAGATGTCACCGGGCGCCCACCTCGCGCGTGCGCGCCTGCTCCCCGCCGCCCAGGAAGTCCCGCCAGGCGGCTGCGGGCTGCCCCGGGGTCGTGAACCCCTGACCCGCTCCTGCGCGTGCTGCGTCCCGCAGGTTCCAGCTGCGAGGGACGAGGAAACAACATGCAATAAAAGTAAATACAAACGCCGGGAGACCTGGTCCTCCAGATGGTTAGGCCAAGGCGGAGGGGGTGGGAGGGCAGCTGCACGCGACTGTGGGGTCCTGCAGCTCCGAGGCACCGTGGGGTCTGCGGGCGGGTCCACATTCCCCGGCCTGGCCCTGTGTGCACACCCTCCCACCCCGAGGGACAGCACAGCGTGGGCACCCCCAAAGCCGTCCTGAGCCCGTGGCGGTGTGCACCGGGTCGCCCGGGAGGCCGGCACCTCTCCCTGTAACCTGCGCTCGGGGAACCGAGTCCTCTCCGAGCGCCCCAGGCCTCCCCGAACTCTACAGACCCCCACCCGGGTGAGGCCGCCACAGCTTGAGGCCAGGCCTGCAGCGTCTGGAGCCTCCTCCCCGACTTTCCCCCAGCTGCACAGCGTCGGGCCCCCCGGGCAGGCGCCCAGCCGGCGTCCCCGGGATGGGCAGGCCCACGCGCAGTCAGGAGCCGCAGGAAACGGCACACAGCTGCCTCGCCCTCCCCGCCTGGCCGCCGAGAGCAAGCAGGGTGCACTGCTGGTGGTGGTAGCGGTGCTGGGGGGCCTTTCTCCCCTCCTTCCAAGCTTCTGCCCAACTGCACAAAACAAGGGGGCACTAGACCTCGTACTGATGTAACCCACTGGGGACCCCGGTCTGCAAGGCACGGTGGCTAAACTGGGATGTCCAGGCGCTCCGGCCCAGCAGGGTCCCCCAGAAACCGAGCTTGAGACTGTGGGGATACAGCTGCACCCTGTAGCCCGGGCACCTCGGTGCCATGTGCCAGGCCGTCCCTCTGGGCCGCCCGTGCCAGGTGGACGTAGCCCTGGGTGGGGGGCAGGTCACAGACACCCCGACCACGCGGTCGTTGGCATTGTTGGATTTTAACAAACCATCTTTCTGGGCTTGAAACAGGTACATTTTCATAAAAGGACGGGGCTGTGGACGGCGCTCCCCTCCCCGCTTACACTTGCAAGGCCAGGGGAGACGGGGTGACCGATAGTCACAGACTTTGGTGTTTCCCCGCACCTCGTCCCTAAAAGGTGTGGCTCGCGGTTTCCGAGACCCTGTTTACCTCGCGTCTCTGCAGCGCCCAGCAGCAGTTTGGGCCAGTCTGGGATCCCCACCCGCCACCCCGCTGCCGGTCACAAACCGGTCACCTGAGCACCCCCAGGGCCATCTTGGGGTGCCCAGGACGAGGCATTTTCAAGGAACGTGCCTTCCACCAAGCCGGCTGGCCTACTTTCCCAGCGCCGAATCGGGAAGACAATTTCTATTAATAATAAGAAGGGAGGGGGTGTTAATGGTTTTGCCCGAAGAGCCAGCCTCTTTAACAACAATGAACCCCTCCCCACACATTAAATATTTATCAGTATCGATCACACGGGCAGGATTTTACACATGTGCTAACACACCTCCTCGACAGAGGGGCTCCTTGTTTTCCTTTTTCTCCACCCCCCCTCCTCTCCCTTTTAAATTTAGAAACCTGTGTTTCTGCTCCCTCCTTACGCTGCTGCGTATTGATTTACACAAACATCCGTGTTTCCAATGCGGGGCTAATAGATTTTCATTACGGCGGGCTCTGTTAATCCAGCTTGTGAATGGATGGGATTGATCCTGTCCACCAACGAGACGGGGATGATGTTAATAAAGGGCGCCGTGGGGGCCGGCTTTGCTGTCTCCAGAGGGTGGGCCGCCTGCGAGCCTGGCACGGCCCACCCAGGAAACCTACTTTTGATTATTTCCCCTTTTGCTCGTTTTTTTTTTCTTCTTCTTCTTCTTCTTTTCTCCACTTTGTCTCACTTTTGCTACAAACCCCTAGGATTTATTTAGGGGAGGATGCAAGATTTCTACAATAGCCCTTGATGCAAAAAAAAAAAAAAAAAAAAAAGCACATTTAACAAGACATATCCTAGGAGAGCAATGCTGTTTGCTTTCCGTAGGGTTTTTCTTTTCTTTTCTTTCTTTTTTTTTTTTAAATTTCCTCACCGTGTACTTTGTAACATATGGTGGACATTAAAACTCTTTGCTTTCAGATTTAATCACGGGACCCTTGCTCTATGTTTTATTTAAGAAAAACATTATTTTTTCAGGGAGCAAAGCAGTTTACCGCCAAGGACATCTAAAGAGGGCCGTTTGGTGGAGACCACCGCTAAACAAACAATGGGGCGGGCTCCTCGGCGATGAATACATTAGGCGCTGGCAGGGAGCAGTTTCTGCGGTAATTAATGTTGCAGGAATAAATCTGAGGCGTGTATTTGGATTTGCACTCTCGGTTCTGGCGCAGGGCCTCCGCGAGAGGACGGGGGAAGAGAGAGCCCTGTCTTCCTCGGCCCGAGCCCCCTCCCACCCCACCCCAACCCGGATGGGCCTTCCTGGTACGACAGGGGCAACAGAGGGCTTTCAAATCAGCTCCAACCAAACGGGGAGGTGGGGGGGGGCGGCTCGACTGACCTCTTTTGCCTCCTCTGTCCAGTTTCAAGATGCACACGGAAGGAGGGCATACATGTGGTGCCCACGGCCATCAAGAAGGAGTTTTCTTTTTTGGGAAGTTAGGCATCCCGGGCGCCTGGACCTTGTGCAGCAAGTTAGTAGCACCCGTGTGGCACCCGGGGCCTCCGGGGGCACAAGCAGGGCGCACAGGATGCTGTCCCTGTGGGCCATGCTGGACGGATGCCCTCGAGCGTGCTGCCTCCGTCCCCAGCTCGGTCTGGCCAGCGTCCCCCGGAGCAGGGAAGGGACAGGACACACACAAGGCCCCCGCTCCAGGACCCCGTCCACCTGCACGAAGTTTGCAAGGGGCTCCACACCCTGGGACTGCGCCAAGCTCCAAGGAAGACCAGTGCCACCCCGGTGGGAGCCGCTGGCCCACAAGCCCTGCACTCAGGGAGGCTGAGCACCCTCCACTTCCCGATGCCACCTCTGCAAGGGGAAAAAAAAAAAAAGTCCAGGAAAGGAACTTCCACCCTGTAGAAAGGAGAGCATTAATTAGTTGGCCAATTTGTGCCAAAGCGATGCGCCTCGGTCCTCCCGCTCCAGAGGCAGCGCCCCCTCGGGAAGCAGGCCCAAGTTGGAGCGCCAAGGGCGCAATCCGGAGAGAGCTGGTCCGGGTGCACGTGCGTCGGGGCGCTGGGGGGCCCCCCAGGACTGCTTGGAGCCAATCTGCCCATCATGGAAGCCCCGGCGCTCGCCCCTGGGGTCCCGAAGGACCCTCCGTCCCCGCACACCCGTATTGAGTCAGAAGGTGGTCACTGAGCACGGTCAGCGGCCCCCCTCCGCGCCCCAGGTCCCTGGCACACAGCTGGCCTGGCCTTCCGGCCGGTGGGGACACGGCCTGGGCGGCCCTGGTGCGGGGCCTGTGCACCCGCGCGCAGGACGCAGGGGTCCCGCTGACGCCCCACGGTGCGCCCCTGCCCCGCGAGAGCTGGAGAGCTGGCCGGCCTCCGCAGAAGCGGGGAGCGCACAGACCTGGGGCATCTGGAGGCCGCGGCGGGAGTCGGCGGGGATGCGGGGCCGTGGGGGTCCGGGCGCGCCTCGGCTAATTGGGTATCCGAGGCGCAGGCCGGGGGGGCCCAGTGCGGGGGAGGGGCCCCGGGGCGAGGGGGGAGGGCCGCGGCCGCACTCCTCACCGATGGCCTTTCCACCCGCGGCTCAGCCTCCTGGCCTGAGGCGAAGCTTGGGGCTAGACCCGGCTGGACACCCGCCAGGAGCCCACCTCGGCCGGCGGCGCACAGCACCGCCCCCTCTTCGCCAGGAGCGGGCCGCTCGCGGGGGAGGGCGCGCGTCGGGTGGGGGAAGGGAGCGCGCAGGGGCCTCTCCAAAGGTGCGCGTTGTGGGGAAAGGGGGGCGCGGCGTGTCCAGCCGAGGCCTAGCGCAGGGAGGCAGGGAGGGTGGGGGGCGGGAGGGGTGCTGTCCGGCCCAGGATGCGCAGGACGCAGCCCCAGCTCCCCATTTCTGCGCGCAGACCTGGGCACAGGTCCCGAGGGATCCCACCTGCCCCGAGGGCAGGCATGGGGTACGTGGGGAGCTGGGCCCCCAGGCCTGGCCTGCACTCCCATTCCTTCCTTCACTCACCCACCTCCCTGTCTCTCCGTGGCCCCCAAAGCAGACTCCCTCTCTGCTGACACCTGCCAGCACCTGCACGCTGGCTGGCTCGTTGTGCCCACCTGGGCCTGCTTCGCCTCCAGCCTTGGTTCTGAGGATAGAGGGAAGCAGGTTCCAGGGGAGCCAAAAGGATGCCAAGGGGATGGCGGGACCTGCGCAAGGAAGCCCCCAGGCACCCAGCCACCCACCCAATTCTGCAATGCCAGTGTCCTCACTTGTGCGACGACCAGAAAGGCAGCAGGTTCAGAGGTTGCAGGTGTTCCCAGACTCGGAGCAGGGGTTCCCGAGAGCAGAAGGCAGAGCAAGGGTCAGAAGGGGCTTTGGGGGATCCCTGGGTGGCGCAGCGGTTTGGCGCCTGCCTTTGGCCCAGGGCGCGATCCTGGAGACCCGGGATCGAATCCCACATCGGGCTCCCTGCATGGAGCCTGCTTCTCCCTCTGCCTGTGTCTCTGCCTCTCTCTCTCTCTGTGTGTGACTATCATAAATAAATAAAATCTTAAAAAAAAAAAAAAAAAAAAGGGGGCTTTGGGCACATGTGTAGATCCCCACGGCTTCAGGGGCTTCATGGCACAGCCAGGCTGCTCCAGCTCACCAGAGGTCCCTCCCTTTGGCGTGCTTCCAGGTTCTATCTTCCGGGCAATGGACACGTTGCTCCATACAGGCCAGGAGGGGGGTGTGGGTAGAGCACCCCCAAGGCCGTAATGTAACCGGTCAAACATGGAGGAGGACTCAGCGTCCAGGAGGGGGTCACCCACATCAGCCCACACCCACCGCTCCACAGCGGGCACCGGTTGGGGGAGAACTAGTGATTTTGACAATACTTCAGGGTTCACTGTGCAACGGTGTTCAGGCATCCCTGGGACCCCTGCCTTTCCAGCTGGGCTCACGTGAGAATCATTGCACGTCCACAGTGTGGAAGAAATCGGTCCTTTCCTCTCACCACTCCCTCCACGCTGGCTTCAGAGCCACCCCCTAGAGCGAGCCTTTGGAGAAGGGATGTTCTGTATGGATTCTTTGTGTTGTCACCACACCCTCATGCCCTCTGTGCAACCGTAATTGTTTCCTTACATGCAGATGTAGTTAAAGAGGGACCTTGAGAAGTGGACACCATCCTGCGTTATCCGGGTGGACCCCATCTAATCATAAGGGCCCTTAAAAAGCAGGGAATTTTTGCTGGCTGGAGTCCAGGAAATGCCAAGTGTGAGATGGAGTCCACCGGCCGTGGCTGGAGGGGACCTCGTGGAACCGGCGACAGGAATGTAGGTGAATCTCAAGAGCAAAGACCAGCCCTGGCCAACAGCCCCGCAAGGAAGACACACCACTCCTACAATCCCCTTTCCCCCAAAAAAGGAATTTCTCCAAATAACCCGAATGAGTTTTGAAAGCAAATTCTTCCTCAGAAGCCCAGATCAGAGCCCACCGAGGTTGACCCCTTGATGTTGGCCTTTGAAGGCCTCTGAGCAGAGGAGACACAGGTGAGGCACCCACATTAGGCTTCAGTTTGGGGGCCCAACACAACGGTGGGGAAATGAATGGTACTGTTGGAAAGGACGGCTTGTTACAGCAGCAACGGGAAATGAACGCACGCATTTACACAAGCACCGCTCATATGCCAGGTGCTGGGGGCACAGACGTAAATCAGAGCCTCCAGGCTGGAGAAACTCTTTAAGCAATGGGGTCAAGAGAGGTGATATTTTCAGAAACCGAAAGGTGTCGGGGAGACCTTGTGTAGAAAGGATGCTCCAAGCACAGGAAACAAGGACAAGGCCAGGAGGCTGACATCGATGAGCCATGTTGTCGAGACATCACAGAAGGACTGAACGCAATGGACATGGGAGACAGCAGGGGAGGTGGTGGGAACCAATCAGGTTCAGAACACGCTTTGGAACTAGAACCAGCAGGTCTTGCGTATTGACAATGAGGCATAAAGGAAAGAGCTACGTGGGGGCTTTGGCTCTCAACCACACACACTGTGTCACCTACCAACATGGCAGAGGACTTGGAGGGAATTTGTCTAGGTCATTTGTCGACTTTTGGGGGGTTCATTTGCCTTGTGAAACCTGCCATGCCTCTGACATGTTTTGTTGACCATTGGATTGGTGATTCTGGGATCAGGGAGGAAGAAGAGCTTGAGATAGTCCATAGATCTGGGAATTGCCAGGGGAAGCCACCAGACTCCATGGCATTCCCCCAAACAGAGATGTACCCAGAGACGGGAAGAGGCCATCCACCGACCTTGAGTCACTCTAGACATCAGTTGGGTCGAAGGTCGGGATGTCACAAATCCAACAAACCGAGAGGGAGGGAGACCAAGAGAGGAAGGTTCTGGAACAGAGCATTTTACGGCAGAAGAAGTTCCAAATCAACATTATCAGAAGATTACCAGGGGATTGTTACCAACTGCCAAATGCTAATGATAACTCAACAACCCCGAAACGAGTTCCTCAGAAGACATCGGTAGGTAAAGCTTACACAAGAGAAAATAGAAGACACAAGTAGTCTACCTACGTCATAGTAGAAATGGTGGTTGTGATGAGTAGTCTGACCGCAAAGAACTCTCCAGGCTCTGATCGCTTAGTGAATTCTAACAGGTGGGAAAGTCGACCTTGTCTCCAGAGATTCTTTTAGCCATAAAACAGGTGTGTGTGTTTGGCGGGGGGGGGGGGGGGGGGGGGGGGAGTTGCTTCTTAACTCGTTCTGAGAGCCTTGTGTGACTCTGATAACCAAATCCACATGCAAAACATCACAACAAAGGAAAATGATAGACCAACGTCTGCCGTGAACACACACGCAGAAATCCTCAACAGACTATTAGCAAACGGAAGCCAAAAGTGCATTTATTACGAGAATAACAATACCCCATGACCCGGAGGGGTTGCTCCTTCAAGGTTCAACTGACATTTTGTAGTCAGTCAATGCAATGCACATGTCAAGTAGAATAAAAGGGCAAAAATGGTGTGAACGTCTTGACGGATATGGGATGACGAAGGGATCCCCCCAAATTCCATCCTTGTGATACGTTCGGGATTCTTCCTGTGAGCTCTAGACAAGTTTGTACAAGGATGTGTGCAAGGATGGGAGATGTGGGCTGCAGCCCCATGGTCTTGCAATGCGTTGTTCCCCTCCTGTGGCTGACGTATTTGAAGACCTTTGACTGGATTATCCTTCCCTGTGTCCCCAATACCAGCAGACCATTTTGCAAATCCCCTTCTGGCACCTGCTACAAACTCATCCAATCCCAAAGGCGTGTGGGAGCCCCTTGGCCCAAACGCATTCTCTGCATGCAAATTAAAAAAAACAAAAACAAAAAACTAAACATTGCAAGAGGAAAAGTGTGCTGATTGCATAAATTTAAGGATTTTTCCCCCTTATTTGGGGCAGGAAGATTGGCACTGGAGCCAGATGTGACCTTGGCAAGGTCATGTCTTATGGAAAGCAGGAGGTGAGCTCACAGCCCCATCTACAGACACGGTGGGGCTCTACAACCCGGTGGGGCTCCGTGACTCAGTGGCACCTCACTCACGCTCTAATATAAAGAAATGGTTGCAGGGTTGGGGCGCTTGCATAAGAAAGAGAATCAATAAACACCTCAGTGGGAAAGCTTTAAGGGATCCTCAAAAACAGACTTTGACCATCGTAACTCTATTCACCAAGGAACCCTCAGTGTTGCGTTGGCTTGTTGTGTCTGCACACTATCCTCAGTAGTTTTTTGTGTTTTTTTTTTTGCCCCGTGGCCTATGTTGTAATTAAGTCAAAAGAGGCTCCCGCTATAAGCAACAGGTGCTCCGGAGGCAGGGACTGGCGCTGGGCCTTCTCCTATTTTTAAATTCACCAGAAAGTCACCCTGAAGGTCGTAGTCTGTGGTCAGCAGAGTGGCTGAAGCAGCTGAGGGACAGCGGGGAGCTGTTTTAGGGTCCTTGACGAACCAGGAGCGTCCGAGAGCTTCAGCATTTCGATGCACTCGTTCAGTTTACCGTGTTCACATAACCACCCCTCTGATTAAATTTTACCATGTTCTGGGAGAGGCGGCCTCCTACATTTCTCCGTCATACTTTTTCAGATTCCGTGCAATTTACTTTGTTTGTAGGTGAGTTGAAAGAGTGCAGGATCTGTAGTGGGCTCTGTTGCTAGGACCAGATGCCCCAGTCTGGCACTACCGACAGCTATACGTTATTTACGGAGTGGAATTCCACCTCAAGCTCTTTCTTCTACGCCAGCAATTAACGATTCTTCTTTAAGATTTATGTTTTTTTTTTTTTTTGAGAGAGAGTGCATGTTCAAGGGAGGGGAACGGGCAGAGGGAGAGAATCTTCCAACAGACACCCTGCTGAGCACAGAGCCCCAATGTGGGGCTCCATCTCACAACCCATGAGATCATGACCTGAGGTGGAATCAACAGTCAGACTCTGAACCAACCAGGCGCTCCAGCCATTAACCGTTCTTGCCTTCTGTCTACATGTCCTTTCCTGATGGAGAGAAGAACCACAAAGAACCACGACATGCTCATGGTTCTACGTGTTTTCACTGTCTCTACTTAGGTCATCCCCAAGCCAAATGGAGTTTCTCAACCTCTGTCCTATAGTGATATTGACGGCTGGGTCATTCTGTGGGGGTGGGGAGCGTGCTTTGCATCATGGGACATCTATAGCATCCCTAGTCACTAGGTGACTGGGGTGCCTGGAGCACTGTTCATTAGGTGCCTGGAGCACTGTTCCCTCCCTTTCCACTATGACAACCAAAATGTCCCCAGACATTGTCCCTGGGGGGAAGGGCAATACCATCTCTGGTTTTGAAACACTGTTGGAAATAGGAAGAGAAAGAGAAAGATGATAGACATATAGATGGGGATGGATCAATAGATGATGATGATGGATGATAGATAGGTACATATGATGCATGGATAGATGGATATGATGGATGGGTAGATACATAGATATGATGTAAGGATGGGTGGATCGATGGATCAATGGATAGATAAATGATAGATAGATAGATAGATAGATAGATAGATAGATAGATAGATAGGACATAGGGATGCATGGACAGTTGGATGGATAGATGGATGGATTCATAAATATTAAAGAATGATGGATGGATAAATATGATTGATAGATGATAGATAGATACATAGATACATATGACATAGGGATGGATGGATGCATGGATGCATGGATGGATGCATGGATAAATGTGATTGATAAATACAATAAATAGATACTTGGATGGATGCATAAATAGATAGATGGACGCATAGATGGATATGATGGATATGATGGATATGATGGATAGATACATAGATATCATGTAGGGATAGATGGATAATTAGATGAATGGGATGATAAAATGATAGATAAGACATAGAGGTGATGGATGGATGGATGGATGGATGGATGGTTGCTGGATGGATAAATATGATAGATATGACATAGGGATAGAGAGAGAGAGAGAGAGAGAGAGAGAGATAGACTCCCATGCAAAGCCATTATCAACATCTAGGGCTGGATGCCTCTGCTGCAGGACGTCCTGCGCACCGTTGGGTGATGAGCACCGTCCCTGTCTCCACCCACCACATGCCAGGAGCACCCTCCCCACAAAGGTGACCACAAACACAGCCTCCAGACAGCAGCGCGTGTTCCCTGGACATGACCAAAATCTCCACCAAGGAGGATCATTCCCGCACACGGCCCCCTTCATACCAGCTCATGCTTATTATTTTAATCATAAGTAACACGACCAGTAGTTTACCGAGCACCTTTTCTGGCACGGGCATGCTCTGTGGAGCTTTATACACATTATCTCAGTCCCTTAGAACAACCCCGAAGGGTGCATATAATTAGTTCTACTTTACGGAACAGAGGAAAATGGAAGGAGGTCATGCTAGGTCAATACTTTGGGCTAGAGAGACCCACCCAGGAGAGAGAAGTGGCTCGGAATGCAGATTCACCTGGTCCTCTTTGCCGTGGGTTCCAGGAGGGTACCCCGTACGCCGCCCCTCCTCTAGGTGGGAGTGGGCTGGAGAGAAGAAAAGCGTTAGGACACCCACGTCGGGACAGGCAGGAGCAGAGGAGCCGTGAGATGTGTGTCCAAGTGTCTGCTTGTGCAAAAACAGCCTTAGGTTCCCCCAGGCGCTCCCTTGAGCCCTGGAATACCCGGGGCCGAGCGCAGACACGCGGGGCCAAGTCTTTGCGGGGTGGTCCTCAGCTAGCCGTGTGCAAGAGGCACCACTCCCCGTATCTGAGCTGCACTTGAGTTTCCTCCTCAAGAACTGACGCAAAAAAAAAAAAAAAAAGAACTCACGCGCACTTTTGAAGAACAGCCCTGATTACACCGTGAAGCGCCAACAACTCAAAAACGCGCCCGCAGCCTCCCCCCCTTACCCCGTTTCAACCCCCCTCTACCCCGTTCCCCTGCCTTGCACACTAAAAACTTCCAAAACAATCATTTTAAGAGGGATCTATTTTTGTTTGCATATGAAATTCTGTTTAAAAAAATGCCACAGGCAGAAAATTCAGGCTGCACATTATGTAGTTCGTGAATGACAACACAAGGGATGTGGTCTCGTTAAGACGGATAATTGCTCTAATTTTTTTTCTTCATTTCGTGACTCTTTTGGCAGATGTTCTGTGGCTCGAGCGTGATTCCCGGGCACCTTGGTAACATCCGCAGTGACAGTTTCGGATGAAGGAACCCGTGGCGCCTCCGTGACATAAATGCCCCCTCCCCCCTGCTTCATTGGACGATCCGCTTCCGAAGCATCGTGTCTCGCGCGGTGGGAACAATCCGTTGATGGTGCAGGGTGCCGACGGCTGTCGTGGGCCATAAATCACAGTTCCCCTACTTTTTGCTTTTCTGAGGCCTGTACGAGGGGGGACAGCCACCGAGCAAAATGTCACCTAAGAGAACGTAACGGGGCTAACGCGTGGGGGGCGCGTGTGTTTCTCCGAGGCTGTGGAGGTTGGACGTGCACGAGCTCACCTTTCCTGGGACCCACGCAGCACGGCCTGCAGAACGCAGAACACGCATCATCCCGGAGGGTAATTATCTTCCCGGGTCCTGACCACTGAGGACTCCCCAGTGGCATTTCACTTGTAGGACCGTGTCCCCAAACCCTGGTCCATTCACGTGCTATCCGATCGTTTTTTTCCGATCGTTTTTTGCCTTTCAGGTCCCCGAATCCGTCGCGGTATTTCACAAGCTTCTCTAACTCCACGGGCACCTTTCCACGTGTCAGATGCAAACGACCGGCTTCCTTGAGACGCACACAAACCACCCGTTCGTGTTTAGTCTGTTGACAGAGGCGCACATGCACTGTCATAGGGCCGCCCTCCACGCCGCACATGTGTGCGCGCTCCGATCCTTCGCACGTGTCCCTTGAAGACAAAATATTAACACCGGCAACCGGTGCAATGAAACAAGGTCTGGGAAATGCTTTCTGGAGGGACCGGTTCTTGTGTTTCTTGGGGTAACTGGGGAGCTTTACCTATCATTCTGCAGACCTACATTCGGGCTCCCAGAAACGCCAGGGACGCCGTCACAAACACAATAGCCGGCTTGTACCGAGGACTCGCAAAACTCAATGTGAGCTCTAAAGAAATAGATTTTCATCGCCGTGAGTTGTCGGAGCATGAAACACCCCCAGCTGTGCACATTTTTATGGCAAAAAGTTCGCCTGCCGCCAGATTTCTACACATTTGTAGATAAAAATGTGCACAACTCTGCAGCTTCCCTTATGAGTTTACTGATCTGTCTCCCAAAGAAGCACTCAAACCAGTGTCTTCTGCAGGATTCACAGTTTTGTCTAAAAGTGGCTTTTCTGGGGCCTGTCCGTGCACAGCTGTGCACCTCCCTCCCCAAGCTCAGTTCATTTTGGGGGCCTCTGAGGGAGTCGGGGATCCTGGATCTTTTGTGCAGCATTATTTGTAAAGCTGCTTTCCTAATGCTGTGCTATTAATTAGGGGATTATGAGCTCCCTGGGGTTGGTGGGTGGACCATGGGGGAACATTCGAGGCCCTGGATGTAGCGGGAGTGACCGGGGACAAAGCTATGTTATGCATTAAGGAGGGCTGGGCTCTCAGGACAGGACTTTGCACACCCGGGGCCTGTGTCCAGGACGACCTAAGCAGCCTGCAGCTGCCCCTCTGGGTGGGTCCAGCAGACCAGCTGTCTGTGCAAAATATACCAGCGTGCAGGAGGACTGAGGTGCTCCAAAAACATGCAAAGACCCAGCCCCAGGCCCCAGCAGAAGACGCATCCACCCCCCAACCCCCCGGCAGTTCTGGAAAGACCCAGAACCGAGTGTTCGCCCTGCCAGGCAAGAGCGAGTCGCAACGCTCAGCGCCTCTAGACACAGCTGCCTTTTAAACGAGTTAAGTGTAAGCAGCCTACAACCTCTCGGGGAAAATATTCTAAATGAGACAAAAATAGAGCAGATCCTTAATTTGTCATTTTTTTTTCCCCTCCTCAGTTACACGTCCTGGTTCCTCTCAGTGCCGGAAACATCTGTAAAATTTAAAACCCATTTGCACGAAGCTGAGTTCACAGGCTCCGTCAAGTGACACCCCAAACATTTCAGGGGTGATGGACGGGAGACGAAAAGACAGAGCATCAAGCAGGGCGCCTCCTGTTCTGTTGTCGGGGTTTTTTTTTTTTTTTTTAAACCATTCCACCTGACAGTTGAAGAATGTAACTAATGATCCTTGGGAAATAATGTGAAACGTTATTTAAATAACCGGAAAATCTATGCTGACCCTCAGCCAATACCCATTTACCCAAATTAAAGGAAATGAGAAATCAGAGACTGTAGGTGACAGAAATGGCTGGGAGTCTGGAAACTCACCTGTACGGTGGAACGGTGGCACTTGGGCGAAGAAGGAGGGCGGCCACAGCCACGTGGGCTCCATGGGGTGGGCTGCTGGGTGGACGCACCCTCTTATTTCTCCTCCTTGAGGGTCTCATTAGGTCTCAGGGAAGTGTTTGCCGGACAGTTCATGAGCATGGGCTTCCCTTCTGAACGAGGTAACCCACAGCTCGATACTCTTCTCCGTTGCCTTGTTGTAAGAAACAACATGCTACCAGCCTGGTGAGAACTTGCCGGGACCCCGGCGGTCTGTGTGACCTTGGAAAAGGAGGACACAAGTCAGAAGGCTCGGTCTCCAAACCGGAGAACATCCAGGATTGCCAAAACCCCACCAAAACCTAACAGGGATGCACGTACAGGCGATCCCCTAGAAACTCCCAAAGGAACCAACCTCAACGACACCGTGATCTTGGACTTCTGGTCTCCATATTGACAGACACTATATTTCTGGGGGCTCTTTGTCACAGCAGCCGTAGCAAACTCATACAGGTGTCGCTCTTCCCCCAGCCTGAGCCCCTGTCTTACTGAGCGTGGGCCGCCATAGCACCATGTGCTGTGGACCAGGCGGCCTAAACAACAAGACACTTATTTCTTGCGATTCTGGAGGCCGGGAGGAGGCTGAGATTCAGGCATGGCCAGGGCCGGTGTCTCCTGGGGTCTCTCTCCTTGACGTGTAGACGCCATGTTTTTCCTGTGTCCTCACGTAATGGAGAGAGAGAGAGAGAGGTCGCTGATGTCTCCTCCTCTTTTTTTTTTTTTTGATAATAAATTTATTTTTTATTGGTGTTCAATTTGCCAACATACAGAATAACACCCAGTGCTCATCCCGTCAAGTGCCCTCTTCTAAAGACATGAATCTCTTCACAGGGACCCCACCTTCATGACCTCACCTGACCCTAAGTCCCCACATCCAAATATCATCCCATCGTGGATAGGGGGGGCTTCCACATATGGATATTTTGGGGGGGACACACATATTCTGTACATAACACCATGGAAGCAGCAACGTCCAGGTGAGAGAAGCTCTGGAAATGAGCCCCAGCAGAGAACCATCAACAAGCTGACAGTGCACAGGGCTGTTGGTCCAGCAGTGGGATGTATTATTAAGAATTATAGCCCAGGGGCACCCGGGTGGCTCAGTGGTTGAGCGTCTGCCTCCAGCTCAGGGCGTGACCCTGGGGTCCTGGGATCGAGTCCCACGATGGGCTCCCTGCACGGAGCCTGCTTCTCCCTCTGCCTGTGTCTCTGCCTCTCTCTCTGTCTGTGTCTCTCATGAATGAATAAATAAAATCTTTTTTTTTTTAAAAAAAAGAGAGGGGGGTAGGAGAGTCAGAGGGGTCCCATGTCACCTCACCTCAGAAGTGACAACTCATCACTTTTGCCTTAGCTTATGGGTAAGAAGCGAATCTTTGGGCTCCGCCCATCCTCCAGGCAATGGGATCAGCAAGCTGGGAAACAGGGATCTTTGGGAGCATAGCCTATGGGTAAGAAGTGACTCTCTGTGCCCCCTCCATGCTCCGGGGAATGGGATCACATAAGGGTGAGCACGTCAGGGAAACGGATCTTTGGGAGCCGTTCTGAGGTAGCTGCCAAGCCCTAGAAGCTGGGTCTGTCAGAACTCGGATGAAACCCACCAGGAGCAAAGTCAGGTCCAGCAAGAAGCCCTGGAGGCAGCCATTGACCGGTTCGACTTTCCAGGACCATGTGGATGGCTGTGTGGTTGTCCACGGTGGTCCACCCTGGGCCTGCGATGTCGATGTCCTTGACAGCAGGACACTTAGCCTGACACTAGAGCCTCAAAGACGAGTCTCATCCACAAGGAGGCTTCTATCACCTCCGTGTCACCAAAGGAACGAAGAGTTCCTCCGACCTAATGAACTAGCCTTGGATGCTCCTCAAAGAGCTGAGCATACAGGATGGATCATCACCATTGACACGAGCAACAATCTGCCTTTTATCCAGCACTTGCGATGGCCTAGGGACGTGCCACGCTCTGTCCTATTCATTGCAATTTAATTGCAATCTCATTGTCCCCCGAGGAAATTGGTGCCACTGTGGCGAACCGTATTTTACAGGGGAGGTAACCAGGGCTCTGCTCAGAGACGCTCAGAACTGTGCACCTCCATCCCGTGGGCCTCCGATTGTAAGCTCAGTCCAGTGAGATGTGGAGGTGAGTTGCAGGGCTCTCTGCTGGCACTGGGCTTCCTCCCCACCCCCCTCTATAAGTGCTTCTAGGGCCGGAGCAGAAAAGTTGAAAATTGCTTTCCCAACTTCCCCTAATTCTAGGGTCATCAGGGGTGGAAGTTGGAATCTGCAAGGGGTTGCATGGTGGCTCCCCAAAATCAATGTCCACTTGGAGCCTCAAACATGACCTTACTTGGTGACGGGAGACTTTTAAGATTGTAATTAAGGGAAGGGTCTGAGATGAGCTCGCCCTGGACAAGGTGGCCCTACATCCAACAACACGGGTCCTCGTAAGAGACAGAAGAGGAGACGCAGACGCAGAGGAGGAGCCACGTGAGGATGGAGGCGGAGATGGGAGGGACGCGGCCACCAGCCCGGGGATGCCTGGAGCTCCAGATGCTGGAAGAGGCAGGAATGACCATCCCTGGAACCTCTGGATCTCAGTGGTCCTGTCCACCCCTATCCCCATCTCAGACGTTTAGTCTCCAGAGCTGGGGGAGGATGGATTCTTGTTCTAACGTCCTCCACCGCCATGTGTGGTCATTTGTCACAACCACCCTGGGACACTAATGAGCCTGAGAACCATTTCCCCTTGTGGTAATACGGGCCGCCATATGTTTGTGGCCAGTAGACCTGAGTTCCTTGCACCTTACATAGCCTCTTCATCTTCAGGGGTGCTCTTTCAAGAGGACAAAGGGGTACACTCTGCTGCTTACACACCCCTATGTGTCTCCAGAGTTAGAATCCAGATAGATATAAAACATGAGTGTGACAACATGCTTTTTTAAGGGAAAATTTCAAAATGAGAATTACCAAAATGAGAATTATCAAAATGCACAAGAGTCACCAACCACTTCGGTGGTAATACCGAACCCCAAGATCAGAATTCTTTTTTTTTTTTTTTTCAAATTTTAAGATCAGAATTCTTTTTTTTTTTTTTTTTTTAAAGATCAGAATTCTTGAATGCACAGATAGCCAAGAGTGCCCTGGTCATGCAAAGTAGAAGAGCCATCCGACGACGCCCAACAAATGTTGGGAAAATGGACTATTTCTTCCACTCTGCGTTTCCTTCCTCAAGCTGAAGATCCACATCCTTCATTTTGCCCCAACAGTAACATTTTTGTTTTTAGGCTGACGGCACAGACAGATAAGCACAATTAAGGGTCTTCCAGATGGAAGACGTGCTCTAGGGTGGGGGGGGTGGGGCGGGTCTTTTTTATATTATTTTTTAAAAAAAGATAAATTAAAGAAAAAAAAAGAAAAAAAAAAAGGAAGACGTGCTCTGGACATGCTCACCCACCAGAGGGTGTGTCTGTATAGTAGTTCCCTACACCTGAAATTTCTGGGACATTCTTCCGGGAAACCTCTGTGGACTTCTTCTAGCACCATAACAGCAAAGCGTCTTTGGTAGGAATACCTTTGTTCCGTGAACACAAAGAGGATCTGGATTTCTCTACATTACCTGGCTTTGAGTCCATGGGATTGCGGGGGGTAGTGACGGTTGAGGGGGGGTGGCTAACACTGATAATTAGGAGCTAAAAATAGCAGCGAGAATAAAATCCGGATGTGACCTCCAACCACAAGTTGTTTGGACAGCAGTTGAAATTTCATGCCGGGGTCTTGAGAAAACCAGTTTGGGCTGCGGTGCGGGAAGGGGAGAAGCGCGTGTGAAGGACGTCCACATGAGACGCCCCCTTCTTCTTGGCCACATGCATTGAGCAAAATAACCTAAACGGAAAATCACTGGGGACGGGGTGGAGGGGGCCTGGAAGATGTCATTTTACCCATGGTGTGCCCCACACGAGACCCGGGTGAGTTGACAGATGGGCTTTAAAAATCTCGGCGGGTGGAGACATCCCGCTTATTGTGTCACGTTTTTGCCCTGCTGGTTTTCGCCCTCCTCTTTAAAATGTGTTGGTGTATTACTTAGATATGTTATTTCCGTCTCATCATGTCTCCTTTTTAAAAAACGCCTGGGATCCCTGGGTGGCGCAGCGGTTTGGCGCCTGCCTTTGGCCCAGGGCGTGATCCTGGAGACCCGGGATCGAATCCCACATCAGGTTCCCGGTGCATGGAGCCTGCTTCTCCCTCTGCCTGTGTCTCTGCCTCTCTCTCTCTCTGTGACTATCATAAATAAATAAAAATTTAAAAAAAATTAAAAAAAATAAATAAAATAAAAAAACGCCTTAATGGGGGCGTCCTTTGCACGCCACACAGTTGTCCCATATCCACGCACGAGTCTCTGGATGTCAGTCTGTTCCCAGACCTGTGCGCACGTGTGATCGTCGATTTGAGAAGAGTTCACCGCCACCCCCCAAAAATGACACGCCATGTCATGACCAGTCACCGCCACGACCCCCCTCCGCCCGCATCCTCCATGCAAACACGCATCCCATTTCTGTCTGAATAGATTTGCCTCCTCTGGACGTTTCATCCATGTGCAATCATAGGATACCTGGTCTGTTTCCCCCCTTTAATTTAGGAGAACACAGAGAAATCCCAGGCATGAAGATAAGTGCTCCAGTGAAAAACATTTGGCCTTATTCTATCATATCCAACAACGCTCTACCTATCAATTAAAAAAGTAGAATTGCAGAAATACAGCTTACCCTCTGCCCTGGAGGTAATTGAACTGGGTCTTTGTCAGATCCGGAGAATATATCCAAAGTCCAAGAACGGGGCACCCAGCGCCTCCAGCACTTAGATTTTTAATGGCCCTGTTCCGTACGCCTTGTCTCCGTTTTATTCCATTATTTAACTCTTTCTGAATATTCTCAGCGGCACACATTACAGAATAACAGCCCCTCCACTCTCAGGAAGAGGGCTACTCAATGTCAGGGAATCCTTGGAAACCGGTCGCTCTGTGCTTGTACGACGGGGAAATGACAACAGAGTTTTTCTGTGATTCGTGTATTTTTCTTGACCTGTGTTCTCTCGGGAGTTGCAGATTCGCCTGGGTAGATGAGTTTACGGTTCCTATGAAATCTCAATGAGCCATAATTCCCCAGGAAGTATCGGGTCCACCGGGGGCGATTAACTGGTTTTTTCACTCAGGCATATGGGTCACTGGAGAAACTTAAAAATAAATAAATAAATAAATAAATAAATAAATAAATAAATAAATAAATAAATAAAAAGAGCTTCAAGGCTGGGGGCCGAGAGAGAGAGAGAATGAGATGTTCAATTGGGAGCAAACTTCCCCCAAAAGTTGGTGATGTTTTTGGCTTCGGGAGCGGCAAGCTAGTTCTCGCAGGAGAACACAAACCGACTTAAATTAACAGTGGTCTTTTGTGGGGGCAGGATTCCGAGGGCAGGAAAACGGGACATCGCAGCTCTGAGGCTCCGGCCACTGCAAGGTGCGTCTCCCACACAGGAAATTTTGGGCCGACTTGTTTTTCAGCAAAAGAGGACAGAAATCCTCCGTCTTTCATCGCTCATCAGCCCTGAAAAGAAACTGGAAGCGGGGAGATCCAGAATACAAATAGGATTCGGAGAATAAAAGAATCCCAAGCAAAAAAAAAAAAAAAAAAAAAAAAAAAAATCGTACAACAAAAACCCAGGCTTCTTCAACAGAGGATGAGCTTCCATTGCAAGAACTGTCCTCTTTCTGTAAAACTCCAGCATCTCTTCCCATTTCTTAATTTCTCCTCCGGTTGGCGAACAGAATGGCTTTGTGCTGAGTTTTTGCCACGATCGTGCCTGTACCTCAAAGACTCCCGCGTGACTCCCGCCTGAACCAGCAAAATCTACGGGCTTCTGTTTTGCAGGGTTTTCTTTTCTGTGCTTGGTACCTGGGTTTTCACAAAAGGCATCTTTAAACCATGAACCGTAGGAGCCACCGCAGAGCTAGAGGGAAACGGGGAGAAACCCGGCTCTTTGCTCTTTGCCGAGGAAACCGAGTCCCAGATATTTCTGAGGCTCTGAGCGTCGTTGAGAAGCACGAACTGTCTGTGCGGTGGATGAGCCGTTGGGGTGACTGGTGTAACATGCTCTGCGGGGCGGACGGGTCAGTGCTAATGTCAGGGGAAGAGTGCAGTCCCACCGACAAAGATCCAAACAGCATTTATGGGAAACCTGACAGGTGCGAAGGCACATGTGGCCACATTTGCCATGATGCTGCACACGGGCGGGCTCGTCTGGGCCACAAAGGGCTCCCGGCAGGTTCTCCTAATAAAAAACAAAAAGTATTCAAAGCGTATTTTATCGTCACAGAAGAAGCTATAATATCTACCTATGATAACACTGGTATTAAAAAATACATATATAGGGCAGCCTGGGTGGCCCAGTGGTTTAGCACCACCTTTAGTCCAGGGTGTGATCCTGGAGACCTGGGATCGGATCCCATGTCGGGCTCCCTGCATGGAGCCTGCTTCTCCCTCTGCCTGTGCCTCTGCCTCTCTCTCATGAATAAATAAATAAAATCTTAAAAAATACATATATAAAGTATATTTTTAAAAAATATTTAATATTTTATATGTATTTAGAATTTAATATATATTTAAAATACACTCAAAAGTATATATACTATATAAATTATATATACTATAATGTATTATATATGATTATAATATAATTATAATCTAATAAATATAATAATGATTATAATAATAATAAACATAAATATAATATTTGCAAAAAAGCAGATATGAAAAGAAGAAAACAGTTATTTTTGCCAAAGAGCAGATATGCAAAGAAGAAAACAGTTATTTGGACACAGGATACGTGACACGCAGGGGAGCTAGACTTCCAGGCAATGTCTCGGGAGACCGTACGGTCTCTTATAGGGTTGGATCGAGTTCTGGGCTTTCCCATTTTGGCTGCTTCTCAGGACAGATGCTCCAAAAATATGTGTGAAATAGATGAAATGCACGGGAAGTCAGTCCATACTGTCGGCTTTTCCTTTGAGCTGCCCGGCTTGTTCTTATTGCTTTGTAGGAGTTCTTTATGTATTATGGTTAGAAAGCCATCATCTGTCATGCAATGTGTCCCGTGTCTGTGCTGTTTTCCTTTTGACCGTGTTTATCCTGGGGTTTGTGGGGTTACCGTCAACCGTTTTCTGTACCCAGATGTGTTTTTTTTTTCTAGGCGAAATAAGACTTTTGCCACCTTAAAACTAAAGACACATTATTCAGTAGCCACGTGGGCATGGCTACGTCTGGACGTGTGTTGCATTTGGAACTGTCGGGTGTGATTTGAAGTGGCGCTCATTCTCAACTCGACTGCACCCACTCCAAAATAACTAGACGCTCAGGCGGGCACCCACGTACTGAGGAATCTCAGCACCCCCGCCCCCTGATCAGCAGCACCACGCTTGCTTAGCACAGGCTCAATCTCCAAATGGGTGTTTTTTCGAGTCTTTGTTCTGTGTTTGAGATTTCTCTCATCGACAGAGTCACAGATTTGCAATTGCTGTATACATCTACAACTTTCTTTTTTAAGATTTTATTTATTCATTCCATCTTTTTAAAAGATTTATTTATTTATTCATGAGATTTTGTTTATTTATTCATTTATTTATTTCATTTATTTAATTAATTAATTTATTTATTTATTCATTATTTATTCATGAGACAGAGAGAGAGGCACAGACACAGACAGAGGGAGAAGCAGGCTCCCTACAGGGAGCCCGATGCAGGGCTCGATCCCAGGACTCCAAGATGCTCACCCACGGAGCCACCCAGGTGTCTAGAACTTTCTAAGAGCATTCAATGGTCCTGCCAGAACTTTGCCCCCAAATTTGTATGGATTCAGTTACTCATCCATCGCCGCTCAGCCAACGCCTCCAACCTGCTTCATCGTCACCGCGTAGAACTATTTAAACCATCTGCAAACATACAACGGCCGGTGTTTTTACAGAAAGTCACATGGACCTGCAGAAGCAGGGGCATGTTATTCCTTCACGTGATAGGAACTCCGTCCGTATTTCACAAATGCATGCCTGGCAAGCCGAGCAATGCAGACACATGGGGTGCCACGTCCACAAACACACTCCCACGGGCCCTCCTGGCTCCCGACTGGCTGGACCCCATCGGGACATTGGGAACCGGACCCCATCTTAACAACTTATGGCATTTTGCAAGAGGGCGACCGTTTTCTAAATGTCCCCAGTCTGGTCCAAACGTAGAGGCACAGCCAGGACCCCTAGTCAGAGGCCTTGGGAGAAAAAAAAAAATCAAGTCTCAAAATTACCTGTCATGGCTGTTAGAGTTACAGGTGAGCAGCATCGTTAATAAATTCCACACTCATGTCAGCCAGGTTTTTTTTTTCTTTTTTTCTTTTTCTTTTTCTTTTCTTTTTTTTTTCCCCCAGTGAGCAAACTCTTCTGGAAAGAGAGAGGAACGGGCTGTCCCTGATTCTCTGACACAGATGCAGACATGCCTCGCTCCTATTTCTGCAGCACCTTGGAAAGGCAGGGAGCGGGTTGAGGTTCAGTGGCCTCACCCCCCCTGCACACGAGGCACCTGCATAGACCCTGAAATCCAGCAGGCCAGTGTGGCAAGGATGGGGGGACGTGCCCGGGATGATGCCGCGTGTAGGGGGCTGGCCTGTGCTTCCTTTTAAACGTCCTGTGGACACCTGTGTCAAAGATTTAAACATGCAGATGCGAGCCCTTTCTCCCCAGTCCCAGCTTCATGCTCAAGACCCGAGGCTTTTCCAGGCAGCCGTTTTGCTTTCACAGATGAGCATAGGCGTGCGCGCGTCTGCATATATAGAGATATTCATTCCATTTAGAGATGAGTCTGTGAAACACCCACAAGATGGACTTTGAAGACAAACAGGCAAAAAAAAAAAAAAAAAAAGAAAAAAGAAAGAAAAGAGAAGAAGAAAAAAAAGAAGGAAAACCAAACAAAAAGAAAAAGAAAAAAAAAGAAACTTCGTTGAAATAATCATAAAACTATTTTTCCTAGTCTAACTACAGCTGTGGGGCACGTTGCCATGGAAACCGCTTTTCTGGCGTGCTTGTCTGTAGCCAGAGGTCTCCGATGGACCGTCTGCAGGCTCATTGCCTGTGTACAGCCAGCCCCGCGTACATAATGCCTCGCACATCAGCCGCGACTCCTGAAATGTGTCAGAAAACATTATCAGACGGGGAAGGCCAGTTGTTGCGGATCCCCATAAATTTATAGATAATCAGGTCCTTAGCGGCTGCCAAAGGGTGGGACGGGCGGTGGAGCCGTGATGAGGGGTCAGCGACCCACGGCGGGGGAGAGAAACATGCTAAGCATCCGCGGCCCGCGTGGGCTGCCTCAGCTCCTCTGCTTTGACCCATTTACACCCTATTTGAGCGTAATCACAGCCCCCCTGGTTTGCTTGCACTAAATTTATTACATTGTGCCGACTCCACACACTGCACGTTTTGTTCCAGTAACTAAAACTATCGCAGCACCTCAGCCAACCTATTTGCTTAAATCTTTGTAGCCCTTCTCCAACCAGCATCTGTTTGAATCTTTGTATCCTTTCACCCGACCTATTTGTTTAAATCTTCTTAGCACTTGGAGCAATGTTTTTGTTTAAATCTTTGCAGCGTTTCACGGATCGTATTTGTCTAAATCTTTGCAGCGCTTCACCCAACGTATTTTTTATTTTTTTATTTTTTTTTCAATGTATTTTTTAAAATCTTTGTGTGCATGCGAGCTGACCCAGGAACCAGAAGCCTTCCCTGATAAAATTAACATCTCCAATCTGCAGGACAAGATGGCTTATTCCATCAAACGCTCCTGCTGAACATGTTGGAGGTAAAAAAACAAAAACAAAAAAACAATGTAAAAAAAAAATAGAGAGAGAGGGAGAGAGAATGTTCTTAATAATAATGATCTTCCCCAGACTTGGGATGTCATCACATTATGCTTCACGTGCGAGTCCTGAGTGACTCTCCGACCATCCGCCCACCCGCCCTCCGAGTTCATTTTTCCTAATTCCCACGGAGCCAATCCGTCTGGTTATGAAAACGAAACGCGGCCAGCGTGATGGAAGTGTTGTTTGTAGAACAAAGTGTCTTCAGGCGAACCGGGTGATTCGTCTGCACAGAAGAACAGTGTCATGCCCGAGGAAGGCCGTAAAGGGACTTTGCCGTGTGTAACGGGAGTCGTCACCAGCGAGCAGAGGCCATCCGGGCTCTTGGGCCGCCGTGGACGTGGACGGTATTTAGGGAACGCTGGTGGTCCTCGGCCTTGCCGCCTTGTCACGGCCAAGAGTTTGAGGCGCCTGACGGAACGCCGGCTGAGTTTTGCATTCATGTGGATGGATTTGCACGAACATTGAGGACCCCACCCTTTGGCGGCTGCATTCACGCCATCCTCACCTGCAAACCGACAGGGAGGCCGGAGAGAACAGATGTCCACACGCTGCCGTGTGTTCCAGGTGCACGTGTTGGCTTCCGACAGCCACACTTGGCATCTCGGGCACACCAGTGATGCTAAAACACTTTCAATTTTGTGGTTTCTCTGCATTGTGAGAATGTGGGGGGTTTTGGCCTGGGGAGATGACGGAGGGGGTGTAACAGGCCCAGGGGAGGCTTGTGCAAACACACACACATGCATGCCCTAGGGGACACGCTCCTTCGATTCACAGCATCCACAGGGCTCCCGCATAAAGCCAAAGGCAATCAACTACCTCCTTCCTGAAAAAAAGGAAGAAAGAAAGAAAGAAGAAAGAAAGAAAGAAAGAAAGAAAGAAAGAAAGAAAGAAAGAAAGAAAGAAAAGAAAAAAAAGAAAAGAAAAGAAAAGAAAAGAAAAGGAAAGGAAAGGAAAAAGCATACCTAGTTCCCCTAAAATTATTATAAACTCCACGAGACCTCCAGTAGAATTAATTTTGGTGTTTTTGTTTGTTTGTTTTTGTTTTTGTTTTTGTTTTTGTTTTTGTTTTGTTTTGTTGTGGGGCAGAGGGAAAGATGGAAAGAATTTGTTGTAAAGATCATTGGGGGCAGCCCCAGTGGCTCAGCAGTTTAGCGCCACCTTCAGCTCAGGGCCTGATCCTGGAGACCCGGGATCGAGTCCCACGTCGGGCTCCCTGCATGGAGCCTGCTTCTCCCTCTGCCTGTGTCTCTGCCTCCCTCTCTGTGTGTCTCTCATGAATAAATAAATACAATCTTTTTTTAAAAAAATAAAAAAAATAAAGATCATTGGAAAAATCAAGCACGGGAGCATCCCAGGACGCTCTTGACAAAAGTCAACTAATCAAATGATGCACCTGCCTGTTCGTAAAATATAATACAAAGACATGGTACCACGTGAAGCAAAGCCCGATGGTACGGCAGTAAAAAAATCAGACAAAATGACCCGAATTTGTATAAGAACTTAGTAATCCTATATCATGATTATTTCGAACTTCCATAGGACGATGGGTTTTCTCTAAACGGTGCGACTAGAAATTTATGGGGGAAAAGGTCGCATGCCCCGTCAGTTGTCGCCCCAAAATAATTCCAGATGAAGAAAGCACTAAGCACACGACGTGAAACCACGGAAGAACCAGGAAAAACAAAGGGAGCATTTTCTAATCTTCCAGCTGGGAAGCCTTTCTAACGGCAGCACAAAAGCCAGGAGCCGTAAGGGGAAAAAAATCCTCGTGTACATCGAGCTGCGGGAACATTTAATACTTCCGTATGGAAAACGGCCGCGAGACAATGAAAAGGGGGCCGGTCGTGTGGGAAAACCATACACAAGCCCTGCAAATGACGCGTTCGTTTTCTTAAGGTAAAACTCGTTTTTACCTTCTCAAAGAGAGACAAGAAGCAGGTCCCCCTGCTCCCCACCCCTCCAAAAAAAGTGAGAGAAGATGGGAACGCACCATTTTAAGACAAAGAAACACAACACACACTCGTAAGCGAGGGGACGGACACACGTCCAGGGACTGTTGTTCAGCCGCTAAATTAATTCCAACGACCTGGGATGGCTGCCTTTGAGGATCGTGGACCCCCGACTCCAGCGGGGTGCATGGGTCGTCCCTGTACGCGGCCCCGACAGAGGTCCCAAGTCTCTCTCTGCACAAACGCTCAACACCTGACGCTCCGGTCCCGGTCGTCTGACGGTGCAGGCCCAGCTCCGACCCGCGTGGGCAGCCGGACGGGGTCCTGGACCCTTTGCGGGTGAGCAGGTCCGAGGGTACAGGGGGCAGGGCACCCCGAGTGCATCCGTGCAGGCCCCAGGGTGCTCCCCCGGGCTCATCAGCGGCGCCCACCCGCCGGGACGCAGAGCCCGCAGTCCTCACCGCCACACCCCCTGCGTCCTGCTCTCCGTGCCTCAGTTTCCACTCCAGCAAATTGCGGGAAGAAAGCCGTTTCGCGTCCTGCACAAAGTGCACAATGTTCGCATTCTTCGCTCCTTTTCTGCGGGCTCCCCGCCGCTCCCCAGACACGCACCCTCTGGAGATTCGGGTCTCTGTCTGCAGCGAGGGCTGGCCGACATCGGTGCCCCCCTGGGACGGCCGGGCGCTGCGGATGACCGAGCACGCCGTCAGGGAGACAGGGCTGCACACTGCTCAAGTCCACGGCCCAGGCGAGCAGAATGTCCCAGCCCCAGATTCGTCTGTGGGAGGCCAGTGAAGCCCCGACAGGGCTGCGGACTCGCAGGATCCTCCACGACAACGTGACAGTCGCCACGGCCCGGTCGGTGCACACGCCCCGGGGGCCGCAGGACCGTGCATGCCCCAGCCTGTCCTCTGCCCTTTTCCGCCCGGCTCAAAGTCAAGGCCCTGGACAGAGTCACGCGTTCCCCACCTCGCGGGGCTTCGGGACATAAAACGGTGCTAGAAACAAACAGCAGATGTGATGGAGTCAAAGCCGCCGCCGGCCGAGCGCCCCCACCCGATTCATTTATGGGGACAGCGCGGAGTCTGCGTCTCCGTTTTACGACACACCTTGATCAGTGCCCACTGCCAAGGTTTTGGGTTCACGGAAATAAAGATTGACAAACACCAGGCGCCATGGAAGACACACTTACGTCATGAAGGGAGGGGGGAAAATGAATATAACCCCTTGAAACGATAGAAGGAAACGTCCGTTTGTAGTGGGAGGAACGAGGTGATGGTGGGTTTGACGAGTCACAGGCTGCGCAAATCATTTGTAGGACCGTCTGTGGGGGTGTTTGCAGGCACGTGAGCGTTTGAAGGGATGCGCTCTGTGAAGCAGACGGCCTTCCTCGCTGTGGGTGAGCCTCGTCTAATCAGTTGACGGTGCAGCCGGCACGGAAGGCAGAGGACGGTGGAATCCGCTCTTTTTTTTTTTTTAAGATTTTATTTATTTATTCATAGAGATGCAGAGAGAGAGAGAGAGAGAG
Organism: Canis aureus; assembly: GCF_053574225.1. NCBI lineage: Eukaryota > Metazoa > Chordata > Mammalia > Carnivora > Canidae > Canis > Canis aureus. Next base: position 124,151,887 of record NC_135649.1, read on the forward strand.
AGAGGCAGAGACACAGGCAGAGGGAGAAGCAGGCTCCATGCAGGGAGCCCCATGTGGGACTCAATCCCGGGTCTCCAGGGTCACTCCCTGGGCTGCAGGCGGTGCTAAACCACTGCGCCACTGGGGCTGCGCTCCGCTCCACTTTTTAAAAAAATATTTTCTGCCCCACTCGGGACATGTCATCGCCTCTGGCCCCTTAGACGGTGGGGAAGGGTCATCTGAGGTCCTTCACGTCCAGATACAAAGGCGCACTTTCCAAATACGCTCTGGCGGGCAGCTGCCGGGGCACGGCATGGGACGTATCTTTGCGGGACAGTCCTTCCACCCAACTCTCAAACAAATCTCCCATCCTGCTGTCCGCTCGTCGTGTCGGACTCAGGTCAGGATCCCAGGCCGCGCTCGCTCACCGTCCCCCGTATCCCGGATTCATTCTGCACCAGATTTGCAAAATTGCGACGTTTTATTTCCTAAGGCGGCGGGACGTACAGTGGGGGGAGGGAGGAGTGTGAAAAAGTGTCAACGGCAACACCAGGAAACGGGCAGATTGTCATGAATCCATAAGAATCAATTCTGGGAATGGACAAGGATGCAACGATGTGGCGCCATCTGTGTGCGTGGCTCCAGCTCCCGGGAAGTCGCATCTGCTGTGCCAGCAGGATGAGCAGGGCAGAAACTGGCACCGGGCAGGCGGCCTCCGTTTCCGGGGTGCACGTGTTCCAGAACCAGATAGAGGAGACGGTTGCAGAACACGGCAAATGTACTTAAAAACGGGGACTTTGGGGGCAGCCCGGGTGGCTCAGCAGTTGAGCGCCACCTTCAGCCCGGGGTGTGATCCTGGGGACCCGGGATCGAGTCCCGCGTGGGGCTCCCTGCATGGAGCCTGCTTCTCCCTCTGCCTGTGTCTCTGCTTCTTTCTCTCTCTCTCTTATGAATAAATATAATCTTTAAAATAATAATTAAAAAAAAGAAACAGGGCCTTTTACCAGGATGCAAATTTCACTCCAACTGCAAAAAAAATAAAAATTAAAAATTAAAAAAATGGGGGAGATGCAAATTTCACTCCAACTGCAAAAATAAAATTATGAAAAAATAAAAAATTGAGGGAGAGACCTTGAAGGGGAGGCCAGGCTGTCCAGGCAGGGGACTGAGGGTCCTGGCCGCAAGCCGGCTTCCTAGTAAGCATGGATCTTATTACACATACTTGAAAACAAAACAAAACGGACAGAACGTGTTTCTGCGTGTTTTGCGAATGTCCCAGAAACTGGCATCTGGGGCAGAGTCGCCTACAAAATTCCGAGTGTCAGCACTCCGGAAGAGGGTCACGTCCTGAGTTGGAAGCGGAGGGGGAGGGAAGACGTGGGCGGGGTCCCCCGGGAGGCGGGGCGCAGACGTGGGGAGGTCGCCCGGTCGCCCACGGAGCCTCCAGAGTCACGATGGCCTCATTGTCAGGAACCGGTGAGAAGAGCTGGTTTCTCTCCTCCCCTTCCCGCCGCCGCCTCCCTCCTCCGGCAGATTTAAATTTCAAGGAGGACGCAGACCCCAGGCGGCTCCTGTTCCTCGCCCGGGCTGCAGCAAGTGTCACAGAAGCGAGGGCCCATGTCGGGCACCCACATGCACGTCACGGACACGCGTGGATCCTTGATCAAGGGGCCGGATCCGGGCGTCCCGGAGGCTGCCGGGCGCAGGTGTCACGGGGGTCCTCTGTGGTGCTGACTGCGGCCATGGCCACCTGCACTCGCTCCTGCGGGACCCGCCACCCCGTCCTCGTGGACATCCCCATCCTGGACGGACCGTGCGGCCCCACCGGGCACCTCTTGCGGGTGTTAGACCCCAAGGGTCTGCAGGCCCAGGAGCGCCTGCTGCCGGGTGGAGGAAGTTTTGATTTAAATAGAGAGGAGAGAGGTTAACCAGGCAGGTAACCTGGCAGAGAGCTCCTCGGGCACCTGAGGGCCGGTGCAAAGGTCCTGAGGCAGGGCCCTTGCAAAGCTGTGCTTGATGTGTTCAGGGAACAGCCAGGAGGCTGGAGTGGCTGGGACTGCATGAGGCAAGCCAGGGGCAGGGACGCGGAAGGAGGCAATGACGGGGCTGAGCCCCTGAGGACCCCAATGCCAGGGTCGGACCGAGCTGTCAGACTGGTTTATCGCATACCTGGGCCCTCACCGTCTTACCTGATGCCTGGAACCTTCCTCTTGATATGTGAAACCTACTCTTGCCACCTGATACCTAGAGCTTCAGCCTCCTACCTGGAACCTCTCTTCCCACCTGGAAATTCCTCCTCCCACTTGATACCTGGAGCCTCCTCTCCCACCTGGAACCTCCCATTCCCACCTGGAACCTCTTCTACCACCTGGAACCTCCCTCTCCCACCTGTAACCTCCCCTCCCACCTGGAACCACCTCCTCCTACTTGATACTTGGAGCCTCTCCTCCTACCTGGAGCCTCTCCCTCCCACCTGGAACCATCTCCTCCCACCTGATACCTGGAACCTCCCCTCCCACCTGGAACCACCTCCTCCTACCTGATACCTGGAGTCTCCTCTCCCATCTGGAACCTCCCCCTCCCACTTGGAACCTCCCCTCCCACTTGGTGCCTCCCCCTCCAACCTGGACCCTCCCCTCCCACCTGATACCTGGAGCCTCCCCCCCGCCACAGCAGGTGGATCCCATCCCCCAGACATCAGGTGGAAAAGCATCTTCAGATGTCTGGTCCTCCTGTCCAAGGAGGGAGGGGAACGGTCCCAGAGATGGAGGCCCTGGCAGTGAGAACCAGCTGCCCACCCTAGATAGAACCCCCCGTGGGGCAGGGCCCCCCGGACAGCCAGTTCCCGTGTACACAGACAGCGGCCGGTCCCCAGGCGGTCACTGCAGAGGCCCCAGTCGTGCACCTGCAGAACCCAGAAGTCTGGGTTCAGCAGACGCTGCTGATGCTCCCCAACCCGGCATCCTCACAAACCTCCCCATGAGGCAACTCATCCACCAGCACCCTCAGCTGGACGCAGAAACTGCCCCAGGACAATGTCACGGACTTAAAATGAATTAATCATATTTAAATGTCACGTGTATGAGAATTGATGCCTGAATTCCAGGCGTGCGGAGAAGGGCCTCCCGAGTTAAGGGCCAGTCACTGTCTCGGACAGTGGGGCACTGTTTGCCTCCATGGCTTGATCTACCGACTGTCTATCATCTATCTATCTACCTATCCATCCATTCATTAATGCACTATTGATCGATGCATCCATCCATCGATCCATTCATTGACTGATCCATCCATCCACCCATCAATCCATCCATACATCGATTCTATTTAACCATCCACGTATTCATCCATCATCTATCCATCCATGCATCAATTGGCCTATCAGTACATTCATCGATCCATTAATTGATTGATCCATCCATACATCGATTCTATCTATCCATCATCTATCCATTCATCCATCATCCATCCATCCATCCATTGACCTATCAATACATTCATCGATCCATCAATTGATTGATCTATCCATTAATCCATCCATGCATGTATTCTATTTGTCCATCCATCCATTCATTAATGCATCTATGTATTGATCGATCCATTCATCCATCAATCCATCCATATATCAATTCTATCTGTCCGTCTATCCATCCATGTATTCATCCGTCCATCCATCCATCCATCCATCCATCCATCAATCTATTGATCCATTCATCGATCCATCAGTCTATTGATCCATGCATCTATTCTATCTGTCCATCCATCCATCCATTCATCCATCCATGCATGTATCAATGCATTGATCGATCAAGCTATCCATCCGTACGTTCATCCATGTATGCTATCTGTCTATCCATCCATCCATCCATCCATCCACCCATCCATCTACGTATCTATTCATCTATCTATCAATAATATCTGTGAATCCGCCTGTGTGCTTGTCTCCCTCTTTTCCATCCCCAATACTGCAAAACTTAACCTTTTGTTGCTACCACATGCTACACAACTTAACGAAAGCTGCTGGAAATCTTTGCCTCATTAGAGCCAAACAGAGGACAAAGCAAACTGCTTGTCTGACTTTGAGGACCAGATGCTCAGCACCCACAGCACCCTTCAACCCAGACCACATGTGTGCTCACACATCCTCCCCCATGGGCTTGACTCTAACCCCCCTCCCACGGCCCTCTCTGCCCCCAGCCCCACAGCCCTCCCTGGGTCACCGCTGAGCGGGCGCTGGGCCCCTTCCTGAGAGAGCAGCAGGGCATCTCAGGGCCTCTCCCGCCAGCTCCAAACACTGAACAGGCCCCCTGACACGTTCCATCCGTGGGGCCCCTCCTCACCTTCTTCTGGGGGAAGAAATGCGTGATTGGAAGCACATTTATCTCCACACACATGTTTTGCGTCAGGACCTGTGACACCGAGGTGAAAACGTGAGAATGCCCTGGCAAACCCAGCATCACCGGCACCAGCAAGAAGCCCCAGCACAGACGGGAATGTCAGGTGGGGCCCACTGTGACCCAGACGGGAACCAGGGCCATGATGGGCAGGACCCCCTGCCGCAGCCCTGTGCATCCTGGTGACCTCGCCCCGACCTCAGAGCCCTGCCTTCCCCTGTGTATTGTTTCTTGCTCGGAGATGCAGCTGCCGTCTTGTGCTGATGAGGCCGCCATGTTGCCAGCACTGCTTGGCGCAGTTCTTGGGGGGATGGGTTTGGAGCCTGTCCCATTCTACCCATTGCTGATGCCATGTCTTGGGCATGTCACTGCAGATGGTCAGCCTCAGTCTCCCCGGCTGCGAAGAGAGTGCAAGATGTATCTCAAGGACCCACATTGGTGGCTGGCTGCTTACAGGTCATCAGCAAAGACCTCATGTCTTCCGGATCCTTCTCATCCCGTCCACATAAGGAAGGGAAGCCGCTCTTGGCACACTGGTCAAGGGTGATGTCCACAACCCCCTTGCTCACACCCGTGCTCCCTGCCCACACTATGATCTCAGACGCCCTGCCTCCAGAACAATGAGAAATGAATGTTCAGGGCACACAGGCTGTGCTACTTGGTTGTGGCGTCCTGAGAAGAGTCACGTGGTGCCTGGGGTCACACGGCCAATGTGCACACAGGTGCATGCCCACGAGAGCTCGCAGCACACGGCTGTGAGCCAGGAACCTGCTGTGGAGCAGACACACGCGGCTGGGGCTCAGTGGTCTGCAGCCTCTCCCTGCAGTTGATCGGGCTGGGTGGGGATCCTGGAGCCATTGTCCCACCGAAGAGGACGGCCATGGTTGGGGTCCCTGGTTTTCATGGCAACCAGCTGCAAAGGGAAGAGAGTGGGAGGTGCCCCGTTGACTCACTGCCTCTTGGATGCGGCTGGACCCTCTCCCATCCTTCCACGGCCACCCACCCGCCTCTAGGAGGCTCCCCAAGCCCCAGCGCACCTCTGGCTTCAGAGACAGGCTCCAGAAGCTCCCGGAAAACTTGGAGCAGGTGTTCTCCGTAGGCGCCCAGTGTCATATCCCAGCTCTTCAATGGTGCTGCCGACAAAGTGGGACCCAGCACATCACATTTCCCACACGTTGAGCTCCCTGTTCAGACCAAAGGGAGCCACCGGGTTCCCACAGAGGAACATCATGCGGGGAGGCGTGTGGGCTGTCAGGGAAGTGACAGGCACCTTTCCCGCTCCTTTGGCACCTGCACATCACTCACCCTGGCTGTGACATGACATGGCAGCTCGTCGATGAAGGGTGCATGTTGCCTGCAGACCCTTAAAGACAGCGGGATTTATCCCCCGGTTGGAGAACATGCATAATTCCCATTCATGTTCCCAGGATCCACAGGTGCGCCGTGCTCCGTGCAGGTGGACCTCACACATCCCAACCTGAGCATCCCCAGCGGACCAGCGCATCTGCGGCAGCCCCACATCGGCTCTCATCTTACACACCACACCGACGAGCAACGCAAGGGAGCTCCCCACCCACCAGGATTCACGAAGACACCAGAAATGGGTAGCGAGGCAAAAAAAAAAAAATGTATTCATAAAAATCCCACGGGCTAAAAGAGAGAGAGAGAAAGCTTCCCTCACTCTTAAAGTATTAAATCTCTGACATTCGTTTTTTATGTCATATTAAAATTTTTCCGTACTGACTTTGAGCACTTGGGGGAAAACACACACACACACACACACACACACACAAGTCAAATATTAGCTTTGACATCGTGAGAGCTGTCAGACGTTTCTACCTGAATGGATTATTTTCTCCCCCTCTGTGCAACCAAACAGCACGACTGTCCGTTCTAAGATCTGAACACGGAGAGCGGGGAAAGTAAAGGGAAGGGAGCAGACACGGCGTGTCCCGACAAGAAGAGCCCCCCCACCCCGACCCACCCAACGCTAATACAACGGGGTGCCTGCAGATGAGCGCACGGGCCTTGGTGACACATCCCGAAACGACGATGGATGATGGTCCACAGAGGATGGCATTCGCGGCCGTTCTACAGGAGCCTCACCCTCCCTCGGCGAGAGCAAGTGGCCTGCCTCCAAATGCTTAGGTTGACTTCCGTGACTCTTGCACATGTGTCAGGGGTCATGCATGAGGCCCAGAGATCGCCCACCATGCATTTCCCCATGGGTGTGGGGCCACACAGGATGAAGGGTAAACCCCCCAAATGCTTAGGTTGACTTCCATGACTATTGCACGTGTGCGTCGTGTCATGCACGAAGCCCAGAGATCGCCCGCCATCATGAAAATGTCTTCGTTTTACTGGGGTTCGGTGTCATGGATCCAGGGCACAATCCTAGAACAGCTTTTGTGCATTAAGTTAGCTTCTCGGCAATGAGACGGCAAGTGCCTTTGGGGAACTCGTGGAATCCACCAACTCCTGTTGTCCATGTCAGCCCATTGGGTCCCCATGGGTAGAGAGGTGAAGGCACCCAGAAGTGGACCTTCCAACGATCCTTGTGTCCACACAACACCAAACGCGCTCATCACACAACGCAGACAGCCCCAAATTTAACCTGCTCCCATCGGAGTTTCTGGTTCTAGGACAACCAGCAAACACGTGTCAAACATGAATTATAAAGTGAGAAGAATTGCACATGGCGCCTTTTCTTGGCCACCGGACTGGAATTATTACAACTTTGTACTTCGAATGTGCATCGTGAACACCCACCCTCGTGTGCCCAGATGCAGACAAACGCCACCAGACAAGTGACAGGAAGGTGCTGACGGCTCTAAGCGTGTGTGGCTGTGCAAAGATGGTGCAATAGTATCGCTACGCGCGGTGAGGCCTCTGAAGGCAGGAGACACAAGCACGTGGGTTGCATGTAGTTAAGTGTCCAACAAACTGCCACTGTGTATTATTATGTGGGTAGCATGCCTGCTGCTTCCCCCCGTGTGTTCTCTTATAACGCTAGATGCCACACGCTCCTCTACTGTTCTTTGTCGTTGTGATAGATTCTTACAACTCTCAAGAAAAGCGAAAAAGCGAAATCACCTGAAATAGAAGTGACATGACAAAGGGTGATCATGGCAAGCGGCTGCAAGAAGGTAGAGCAATTGCCTCCTTGCGTGGGAGAGAAATGGGAAACGGGTTAGAGGGCATGTTAGCTCCGTCCGTTGGCCTCGAGGGTCCACGTCCTTGGGACCAGGCAGGTACATGTCCTGGTGTCTCTCCCGGAGAAGCCGTCATGCCTGGGCACGGGGGAGTGTGACTATGGATGCTTATGGCAGCTCCGGGTGTGATAGTGGAGGACCAGGGAGACCCAAATTGTCCTCCCAACCGGGGATGGATGGATCCAGGCCATCAAATCCACGCCAGATGAAAAATATGAGGTGACTCTCCGGGGGTCGCCCGGGAATATATCCAAGACATGCTGTTTAGAGACAAAAGTGAGTCAAGACACTTGCATACAACCAGGCAATGGGATGCCATTTATGTTTCAACAAGTCACACACACACCACAACAGGTCCAAATGCGTAAATGTACAGAAAATTTCTAGAAGGACATTCCCAGAGTGACAACAGTACTTATCTCATGGGGAGGGGATGAAGGATGAACAGAGATCTTAAGGACGCTTCCAATTTTAGTTCGAATGTGTTGATTCCATTTGCCAAGCAAACATCTTGTTTTGTTTTGTAAGTAGGCTCCATGCTGGGCCCAGTGGGAGGCCTGAACTCACAACCCTGAGATCAAGGCCTGAGCTGAGATCAAGACTCAGATGCTCAACAGCTACCCAAGTGTCCCTCCGAGGAAACATCTTAAGGTAATTTCTTGGGTATTTGAAAATCAATATATTGTCTTTGAAGACAAGAAGAAGGTGAAGAGAAAATAAGAGTACGTAGAGTAAAAGTCACGGGAGAGAATATTTGTGTGTATTTACCCATCTAGCCATCCACTCATCCATCCTTCCACCTATGTGTCCAACCACCCACTCACCGATCCATCCATCCATCCATCCATCCATCCATCCATCCATCCATCCATATATCCATCCATCCATCTATCTATCCACCTACTCATCCATCCATCCATCCATCCATCCATCCATCCATCCACCCGTCTATTCATCTATTCACCCACATATCCATCCACCCACCTATCCACAGATGTATACAAAAAACCTGAAATAATTAGACTGAACTATTAAAAGTGATTATCTCACTATAGAACATTATAAATCCACTTTTTTGTTATATTTTTACTTCCCAAATTTTCAACAATAACTGTGTGTTACTCTTGGCTGTTTTGTTTTATATATATATATATATATATATATATATATATATATATATATATATTATTCATTTATTCATGAGAGACACAGAGAGAGAGGTAGAGACACAGGCAGAGGGAGGAGCAGGCTCCACGCAGGGAGCCCAACATGGGACTCGATCCCAGGACCCCGGGATCATGCCCTGGGCTGAACCACTGAGCCACCCAGGGATCCCCTGTGTGTTGCTTTTGTAAACATAAGATTCCAAGCAATAAATTAGAGTCGATTATCACATTCATGAACGAAACATGTGACCTTTTTAAGAGAGACTAGAATGAAAATGGAGTCACCCCTTTCCCAAGATGTTAAGTTCTAGTGATGGCCTTCCCTTGGGTTCAGGTGTGGACCAGGCTGTGGGCACAGGTGGGACTCCCCCAGGAGACTCTGAATCTGTATTTCTGCCCCTGGGGTCAGAAACCCTAGATTCCAATCCCACCGTTTGGTCCTGTCTGTGCCCCCTGGCACAGCCTCATCATCTCTGCCTCTGTTTCACCATCTTTACCCCCTCTGGGTAACAAATGGCCCTTGATGAAGGGATTTGCAAATGGAAGAGCTAGAGGGCAAACACAACAATGCAAGTGCAAATCTCCCTGCAATCGGGAGCTCGGGAGCTCGGAGAATGCAAGACGCCCACTGTGCTTTCAGAGCCTCTGTCCAGGAGGCATTCATGTTTGCTCAGGTTGGGGAAGAGGAGAGGCGCTCTTGGACTCCCCACAGACCCTACAGTGCCCTGAGCTCTTGACCATAAACCACAGCAGGGATGGAAGGCCCCTCGGGAGCATCTCTCCTTTCTTTCTTTCCCCTTAGGGAGGAAAGTATCATGTGACCTGTGAGCAGGTCTGTCCCTGCCAGCGCAGGGAGCCAACGGTGGGGCTCAGATGTGGGGCACGGGGTGCCGTGAGGCTTCGCATTTCAGACACATGGATATTCCCCAGCTGCAAGTGGCATAACCCGAGTCACCTTCATAATGAGCTCTACCGTGATGACAGCTTTAAAAATAGAAGCAAAGGGATCTTTGTAAATTAGACTTCGCAGAGAACTCCCATCCGGTGATGTTTGGCTCCGTCTATGAGAAGCCAAGCAGGCACACAATCGCCGGTGCAGTATTTGAGCTGTGGCTAAGGAGTACGCCCCCAAACCCACGTGTTTTAAGTGGTGATCCTCAACCAGGGCCATTCTAACCCTCAGGGGACACTTGGCGGTGACTGGGGATATTCTGGATTCTCAGACCAGAGGTGGGGCAGGTGCTTCTGGCACCTGGTGGGTGGAGGCCAGAGACACTGCTCAGCACCCTACAGCACCCAGGATGCCCCACATCAGACAGTCATGCTCCCCAGATGTCAGCGGTGCCGAGGCTGCGACATCCTGTCTACGTAGCTATCTGGTTATTGAATTATCATCTAATCATCTATCATCCATGTATCTATCAATCAATCTACTTATATCTGTCTATCATCAATCTGTGTCATTTATATTTTTTCCAATAATCCATCTATATCTATCTATCTATGCCTGTCTATCTGCACATCTATATTAACCGTCTATATCTGTTCTCCACCTAGGTCATGTATCTATCATATATCTATATTATCTATCTATCTACCTCTGTTTTATCTATTTATCTGTATCTATCTATACCTATATCCACCTACTTGTCTACGGAGCCGTTCCCAACTGGGGCAAGTTCTTGCCCTCCAGGGCACACCCGGCAATGCCTGGGGACATTTCTGATTGTCACTATGTGGGGGGGAAAGGGGACAAGGATGCTTCTGGCAGGTGGTGGGAGGTGGAACAGAGACGCTGCTCAACACCCCGCAGTGCCCACGACGCCCCACAACCGAGAACGTCCTGGCCCTAGACGTCAGCGGTGCTGTGATCGAGAAACCCTTATTGGAGGTGTCGGAGTCTTCGAGAGAGATATGCATTTGCAGGAGGCCCTTATGGTGCAGACACAAGCCCGTGCCCGGCCGTGTCACTCTGCTCAGACACCCACCCTCCCTGTCTCGTCACCTGCCCGTCTTCTTCCCTCTCCCATTTCATCTGTACACATCCAACCGGTGGTAGAAAGGAAATGCCCGCAGAAATGCTTGGAGGCACCTATTTAAAGGAGCTTTGTAAAACTAAAGAAGGATCTGGACAGCCGTGATGCACAATGGTTTATTTATTTGACTTGAAACGTGATGTTTTCACACGGACACCACCACGTGGCAAAACCATGAAGGGATCGCTTTTGTTCAACTTCCACAGAGCAGAGAAACAAGGGCGGGTGGGGGTGGGTCGTGAAAAAAAAAAAAAACAATTGCTACAAAATGTTAAATTTTGCACCTCCCGTTGGAGAATGGCGGATAAGTCTAGATAAAAAATACTCAATAAATAAGTCTTTGCTGAAGTTCAGCCTCTAACGCACAATGTGGGTTTACATTTGGGGACGTTTATCCATCATGAGGGATGCTGTTTAGGGGAAAGCTTCTCTGGCCTCCTTTCCAGAGATTGTGTTACTATAGTCTGGGGAGTAGGGCTTGCAAATTTGCATTTTTTTGGCTTTTTTATTTTTTTAATTTATTTTTTTAATTTAATTAATTTTTAAAATTTATTTATTCATGAGAGAGAGAGAGACAGGAGGAGGGAAAAGCAGGCTCCATGCCGGGAGCCCAACACGGGACTTGATCCCGGGACTCCAGGATCGTGCCCTGGGCCAAAGGCAGGCGCTAAACCGCTGAGCCACGCAGGTATCCCCTTTATGGCTTTTTAAAAAATTTGCCTTTTATACAATCATAAGATTGACTCTGCATGTGTGTGCTGCGCAGTCCTGTGAATTTTAACATATACATAGAGACGTGTACACATTGTCACAGTCAGGATACACAAGAGTCCTATCACCCCCCCATCCTAATATTTCTGTCATGCTAACTCTGTATGGTCACACCTACACACACGCTAACCTCTTGGGCGACCCCATAATAAGAATAATCTAGCCTCCATAGGTTGGACAAATTAGCCGTAAATTTGCTGCTCATCCACCCAACAAACCATACAAGGGAGATGTGAAAGCATCTAAGCATTTCCAAGCAATTTAATTGCATTCCAGAACAAAGCTCAAAAACACTTACAAGAATACAAATCTACCCAGCACTCACCAAGGCAAACCTAAAAATGTCTGCATCTAATCCAAAATTACCAGGCATGAAAAGCAGAAAAAAAAAAAAAAAAAAAAAAGAGGCCCCATACAAAAGAGAAAAATCAAGTAATTCAAATTGAGCCAGAATTGACAAGACTGTAAAAATCAGAAACCAAGGACATTATGATAGTTCTTATAACTGTGATCAATTTGTTAAAAAAAAAAAAAAAAACTTACCATTTTCAGTACAGATGTAGAAGGTAAAAAAAAAAAAGAAAAAAGAAAAAAAAGCTCAAATCAAACTTGTACCCAGGAAAACTAAAATGTTTGAGCTGAAAAATATACCTGGTGGCACTGCCAACAGATGAGATATTACAGAAGGAAAGATGAGCTCCTGGAGAGATAGCGAAATGGACACTATCCAAAACGAACCACACAGAGAAAAAATGACCTAAAGGAGCATCAGTGAGCTGTGGGTCAACTTCACGCAGCCAAACACACATGCAGTTGGGATCCCTGAAGGAGGAGCAGGTTTCAGAGTTCACCTCATTTAATTTTACATTGACCCTACAAATGAGGTCTTCTGATTTCCATTTTATAGAGGAATAGGGTCACGGGATAAAATACAAGACGATATGCAATATGCGGGACATACTTGTATTGGACAAGTATTTGTAATGTGTCCAAGATTGAAATTTAACTGGGAATCATTCCCTCTGCTGCATATGGCAACTCTACAAATGGGGCCATGGAGTTACAGCTACTAGATAATTGTCCTAAGGTCACGCCACGAGAAATGATGAGGGTGGTAACCCGGCACTGTGGGAAGCCCAATGCCTGTGACTTGATGCCCTAAACCCCCCCTCTTTCAGGAGTCCAACAACTCACTTCTGCATCAGCCCAAGGTCTTACCTTATTGGTGTGCACACACATCCCAAATTAGATTATCAATTCATCTAAGAGCCAAGGCAAGACTGCCTTCTTGTTGGCATGTCCTGGGTGAGACAGGTAATGATGGGTGGATGGATGGATAGATGATGGGTAAATGGATGGTTGGATGGATGGATGGATGGATATAGGTGGGTGGTGGGTAGATGGATACATAGTGGATGGATGGATGATGGATGAGTGGATGGATGGGTAGATGGATGGCTAGATGGCAAGTGGTTGGATGGATGGATGGTGGATGGATGGATGGACAGTTGGATGGCTAATGGATAGATGGATGAATGGATGATGAGTGGCGGATGGATGATGGATGGATGGATGCGTGGATGGTGGATGGATGTATAGATGAATGGATAATGGATGGATGGACAGATGGACAGATAATGGATGGATGGACGGATGAACAGATGAGTGCTTAATGGATGAATGGATGGATGGGTAGATGGACGCCTCGATAATAAGGAATTGACGCAATTCTTAAATCTTTATTTAAGCCTTATTCCTACAAGTTCCTCCTACGCGTCATTGCCACAGCTTGTCTTCTTGCATTATGCTGTTTTTCAATCCATCTTATTGAAAGTCAAAAGCCCAAAGAAAGCCAGGAGCCAAGCCATTAACGGGGTAAGTGTGGTCTTCTTCTTCCATTAGCAAGTCTACAGAGAGTGGCTGGTTGAGAGAGAGCCTGAGGTCATCATCCTGAAAGCTCTATCTTGTCCCCTGGGAGGGGACACAGCCCAGGGAGGCCTCCTGTGGTTCCGTCCCAGGAGAGGGAGTCAGGAGCAACAGCAGCCTTATCTTATTCTCTTTAAAAATAGATGTGGTCCTCGAGACACATTGGCTCAACGCCTCAAGATGGATGTTAGAATGATTTTATTTCTGCCCCCTTAATGCATCTTCTGGGTACGTGTGTGTTTCCCTTTTGTTTCGTTTGATAGAAATGAATTAAACTTTGCTGTGTTTGGGCTATTGAACTACCAAGATAATTGATAACGATGACATTACAATCACATCAGGAACAAGACGTCTCTTCAATAAAACCTCGTTAATTAGGATCTCATAAATTCAGAATTTGGGCTGAAATTTATCTTAGTGTTGGCTATGAAGAAAAGCCTCCGAGTAAATTAATAGCGTAAAGATTTCAGGGGAGTTGGTGACACTTTCAGTAGTCTGGAAGCATTTATTTTACACCTAAAAATGTGGGATCGATTATAATTGCCTATCAAATGATCGGATTACCCACCGGAGCGTCATTCATCAAAACTTTGCAAGCATTTAATATTATATGCGTTGAAAGTCTGTTTTTTACAATATTCTGTGATACCTGCTGTCCTGTCCTTAAGACTGGCATTATTCCTACTCAACAAAATCAGTGAAATTTTTATTATAGTGAATCTTAGCAGAGTGCGGTGGATTCCTTTGTAAAGTTCTATTTTATAGATCATGCATCGCTTTATCTGATACCGTGTTGTGCGTTTTTGCCGAGGTGTACAGTGCAAAGCCAACTGTGGGTCTGGATTCTAGATCCAGCTGAGCTGATAGCTGGATACCTGACCTGAGTAGATGCTTAACGTCCCTGCAAGTATTTCTTTAGACCAGACTTCTATCATTTCCCAAGTAGCTTCAAGTCCTAAATTCCATCATCTCATAATTAAATTAAAAGCATCCGTACTAAAACAAAAAACAAAAAACAAAAAAACCCCACCACATCTGTACTGTCATTTTTAGCTGTTCTCTACCCAGTAAGTACAGATGTGTGGGAGCATGTGTGCGAGGGAGGGGACACCCTATATGTTTTCTATGGGTCTATTTCTTTAAAAAAAATGGTGTTAGGTCACATGATGTAAAATTGCTATTTTCCTATGTCAGAAGTGGTCACATGTCAGCAATTTCACGTGGCTCTGTCTGGTCAATTTATACCCACCTCTTAGTTTTCCAAATAGCTTCCCATTTCATGAGGGTCAGGTTAGAGTTCTATGTGTTTGCATCCTGGCCTGGTGCTGACCGAGAGCCGTCCACACTAGCCTGCAGCAGTCAGCTACAGCCGAGTAACAAAATGTTGCTTATCTTGGATGCGTAAAAGAAATGGTCGCTCGCTCTTGTTTATCCAACTGGGGTTGGCTGATTGCAGCCTGGTGCGGCTGGGCAGCTATGCTTCTGGACCAGGCTGGGCTCCTCTCGGGTCCATGTGAGTTCATTCCGGTGTCTGGACCAAGGATGCAGCAGCGGCCCCGGGGACAGTGGTTCTCACAGCAACTCCAAGAGTCATGAAAAGTGAGCTAAGCACCCAAATGCATTTTGAGCAGAGAAGCGAACCCTCACCCACCCAAGAGGTAGTGCCGGGAGAGAGGGACCGAACATTTTGCAATGACTACTTCTCCATACCTGGTTTGCGAGCGATTTTTCTTTTCCTGTGGCACCACTTCCCCCATGAATGTAAATGGGATAATAGCCTGTACTCAAGTTGGTGGAATCCTGTGTCCCAAACACGTGCTAAGCACGGTGTTAAATTTTCATGCGTTTATCACTTGTCTGGCCACCAGCGTGACTGAATGATTTTCCCGGGGGATGCTCACCCAGGTCTCACCATGGGTGAGACAAACACAATCGGGAGACGGACGCGGAGTGAAGTGAAACGAGGTGGGTCGCCAGCCTCAAGCTTTGTGGTTTTATGGGCATTTCCAAGGGATCCCGGGAAGGTTCAGAATTCGGCATGGGAGGAACACAGGCTCAGCTCCACCAGGCTGAAGAATATCCACCTATGTCTCAGGGCATCTAAAGAAGGGAAAGAGGGCAGCCCGGGTGGCTCAGCGGTTTAGCGCTGCCTTCGGCCCAGGGCCTGATCCTGGAGACCTGGGATCGAGTCCTACGTCAGGCTCCCTGCATGGAGCCTGCTTCTCCTTCTGCATGTGTCTCTGCCTCTCTGTCTCTCTGTGTCTCTCATAAATAAATAAATAAAATCTTTTAAAAAATAAAAAAGGGAAAGAGAGAAGCTCACCACCCAAAATGCCCACCGTCGCCCACACTGCCTCTCTGATTATTTCTTGCCTGAGACCACTCCTTGGATCCCTGCCATCCTCCCTCATGCACCACATCTGGGTCCCAACCATTCATCTCTCCACGCAGCCGGCAACTCCTGCACACGGTCACGGAGAGATCACAACTCATATCCCCAAAGGGGAGGCATCCTGTCCATCCAACCAGTGGGCTCAACCACAGGTTTACAACTGTTCACACGAGAACAGCTGAATGCAAGACAAGACCCCAGTAAATCCCCCAGGGATGCCAAAGGGACGTGCTGTCTTTGATTCCCAGACATCAGAAGGAGGCATTTTCCAGCCAGCAAGTGGCAAAGTTAGCATTCGTGCTCACGTCTACTTAGCCCCAGAAACTAGCGGGAAGGCCTGCCGCCATCTTGGATTTAACTCCTATAGGATAAACACAGTTTCCTTGGGATTTCTCTGACACATATTACTGGTGTCTCCCAGATTACATACGATGCTTTTGGGGGGAGGAGGCGGCACGTGGGAAATCATTAAAAAATGTAATTTCTAACAATGGACTGATTTATAAAATATTTGGAATCCACGGACCCATTTATAAAGCAGCATTGTTCACCACAGGTGGGAGCGACTTCAACCCCCATCAACGGATGGAGGGATAAGCAAACGGTGGCCCATCCACAGAGTGCAATAGTGCTCGTTCTTGGAAAGGAGGCATGTTCCTCACCTGCTATGTCCTGGATGGACCTTGAGGACACAGTGTTCAGGGAGATGAGCCAGACCCAAGAGGCCCAATCCTGTAGGATTCCATGTATATGGGGTCCATAGAGGAGTTATATTTATGGAGCCATAAAGTAAATGATGGGATCAGGGTCTGGGCGATGGGGAGTTAGAGTTTCAGTTTTACAAAATGGGATGCTTTGGAGGTGACGGTGCTGATGGTTAACGCCATTGAACTATACACTTAAAAATGGTTAAGATGAGTTCTAAAAAGCATCTTTATTCAAGAAAAAAACAAATGGAGCACTGAGCCTCCTAATGGCTTCTGTCCACATTTTCCTGGGCACAGAGGGGCTCCGTCTTGCGTTCTTTGGAAGAATGATGATGATGCATTCAAGGTGCTACCCTTTGGGGCAGGGATTGACCCAGCATCATGGAGCTTCATTGCAGTCACACCGTCTGAGTCACGGCAGTGGACACTGGCCTTCTTGGGGCTGCAGAGCCTCAGCAAGGAGAGGTGTGCAAGTTTCTAGGAGCTAGCACGATAAAGAGTAGGGTGGCTCAAATAACATACATTTCTTGTTTCCTGGTCCTGGAGGCTGGGAGTCTGAGATCCAGGAGGGGCTGAGGCCTCCCTAGTGGGCACTTAGACCCTGTCTTCTCCATGTATCCTCAATGATTGTCCGTCTGTGCATATCTGTGTCCTCATCCCCTATTCTTAGAAGGGCCTCAGTCCTATGGGATCAGAGCCCACCCTACTGACCTCATTTTACCATAAGCCCCTCTTTAAAGACCCTACCTCCAAATAGAGTTCCATTCTGAGGTCCTGGGAGTAAGGGCTTCAATATGAATTTGGAAGAGACACGGTTCCTCCCATAACAGGACACAAGCACACATGAAGCGAGACTGACCCCGAGTATCGTGACATTTAACCCTTTTCATCCACAGTGTCATCCGTGCTGTGAAGACCTCAGATCACCTCTGTCTCCATCAAATCTTCCATGACTGAGAGTCCGTGCAAAACATCAGGCAACAAACACCTGATATCTCCACCGTCTTCCCCGAAACTCAGCCCTAGCCTCTGCCATTGGCCCCGGGAGTGTGTGAACACATCCTCGGGTGCCCACGAGAAAGCGTTTGCTGAGGTCAGAATGGCGTCCCCGCTGCCAGCTTCCCAGCAGGTGCATTTCCACGTCGGGAGAAGACACGGGGACATCCAAGTGCCAGACGCCCCGCCCCAGGCACGCTCCCCAAGACTTCAGCAAAAAAAAAAAAAAAAAAAAAGCCAAAAAATAGAAAACAACGCAGAGAGAGATGTGTGGTCTAGCTTACAGCCGCTCCGTGCGCCAGTTGCAAAACACAACCCTCATCATGTTCGCCAGCTGGACGGGCAGAAAGCACCCGGCGACTATTTTCATCAGCGACGGGGATCGGCTTCACCAGACCCATTAAAGAATTAGAAAATGAAGGACAGAGAGAAGGATCCTGCCCCGACGTCCCCAGTTCCCGTGCATTTAATATCCCGATTAAATACAGGGAGGCCTGCGGCGGGGGGGGGGGCAGTGAGGCAGGTGTGTGTCTGTGTGTGTGTTTGCACACGCGGAGGGTGTGTGCGGGTGGAAAGAGAATTTTTTTTATTTGAAGGTTAGGCCAATATTAGCAAGAAAAATAAAATAAAGCGATTCAAATGGCCCACAGCGCCGCCACCGCCGCGGCCGATTCTGAGAACGTTGAGCTGCGAAACGAGCAAGTGGCTAATTGTGTAAATGCCGCTAATTACGTGTGCAGAGCGTCTAACCGGGGCTTCTCCCTGTAACTAATAAGAAATCAATTAGTTAATGAAGTGGCCATTAAATGCAATGCTAATCTCAGCCAGGGTATTTTTAATGTTTCTCTTTCCCCCCCCCCCCCGTATGATCCTCTTTAATTGCCACTGCCATACGGAGCGCACAGCTTTCCGCATGTCTAATGAAACATCATTATAGGGTAGCTGGCATTCTTGGAAGAGCTGAGCGAAAGCTGCTTCCCAATTATTTTTAATTGCCAGACACTCTCACAACTGGGTCTCCTACCACGCGCTTCAGAGCCGGGCGCTGTCACGTAGCACGCACACGGACCGTGTTTTGTGCCGCAGTCCGCGAACGGCCGCTCTGGTCTTGGCCACGGTGCACAACGCGCCTGCAAAGCCCCCAAAGGCGGTGCCGTGCGTGCATCGTCCTCGCCTTGGCTGGGGCCTGGAGTAATCCGTGCGCCTTCTCCAGAGCAGGAGCTCAAGACCAGCCAGCGGGCGGGCTGGGCTGCAATCTCTGCTCCCGGGGACGCGCGTGCGTGAAGACACACCACGCCCGCATAAACGCTGCACAATCTGAGCCCCGTGCGCCCTTTGTAATCATAAAGTGGCCCCGCGCCGGGTAGCTCGCTAAGTGACAGGTCGTCACTTGTGCAAAGCGCGTTTCCGACCCTGGCTACCGTCCTCGCCCGCGAAGTTGGCACGGCATGAGAAGGGAAGCTTTCTGGCCCGCCTTCAGTCTGATGCGCTCCTGGGGCACTTATGTATCTCGTTCCGGGCACTTGCATCTCCCAGCGCAGCTTTTCATCTCGCGTCGCCGCCAATTCCGGGAGCCGAGGCCGCGTGGGTCCTGCCGGCCACCCTGCCAAGCCCCCAAAGACACACACCCACCGCACCCCGGGGGTCGTCGGCTTTAAAACAAACCCCAGCTTTAAAACAAACTCCCTCTGACGAGGCGCGTGCGTTGGCTTTTACTTTTGCACGACATGCAAATTAAATTAGTTAATCCAGCACCCCTGTCGCAAGAAATCTGCCACCAGCAGCTGCCAGAGGCTCAGACGTCAGGAGAAGGGAGATGGGATGTGACGTTTTGTTCATTAAATAAACAAACCCGGTTCGGGTAACAGCATTAGGTAGAAAGCCCCATCAGTTCTCGTAGGTTTATGTTCCCGTAACGAGAAGTGACAATTGTTCCTTAGATTCATAAGGACCGCACTGGAGAACAAAAAGGGTGAGGAGCATCGTGCACCGTTTGGAATCGGGTGCACCGGGCGCTATTGGAAGCACAGAGCGCTCGTGTGCGGATGGGACGCGTCGTGCTGGCCCAGGGCCCCTTGCAGAGGTCGCCCCCCGAATCCTCGCCTGACTCCGGAGCATCTCTTTTGTGTTGGGACCTCGGTGCCATTCGAGAGCGTGGGAGCTGCAAACTTCGGCGAGGTCCCGGCGTCAAGCGACGGAGGCCCCAGGTCTCAGGGCCTCCCCCGGTTCCACCCCTGGGAAGGCCCCCGTGCTCACCTTTGGACACAAAGCCTCACTGCAAACCTGCAAGTGCCTGCAGGACAGGGCAACAGAAGACATGTCTGCAAAGCACAACCTGCCTGCCCGTGGGGACGGCCGTGGAGGCCGCCGGCCAGATTCCAGACCATAGGAAATAGAGAGGGATCGAACATCACCCCGGCGTGGGTTATGCAGGTATCGGTTGGGGGGTACGCACCAGGACCCCCGGCGGAAACCTCAAAAGGCAGACACAGGCTGTGTTGCTCCCACACATTCATTCCTACCATAAAACTGACCTTATAAACCGGGCACTGTTAGAAATTAGCAATAAGTAGTAATAAAATAGAACGATTATTGCAACTGGCCCTAATAAAGTATGTGAATCTCTCTACATAAATACTGCTCTCTCTTAAAACACCGTACCGTGCCGTGCTCACTTTTTTTCCCCTCGTGATGACGATGTGACCCGTGAAAATGCCCCTGTGATAAGGTAGGGAGCACGACGTAGGCACGTCCCACCATTGGCCACGGTTGGCCTTCCGATGACCCACTGGGAAGGACCTCCCACTTCCAGACCGCGGTCGCCCTCAGGGAACGGACGGACACACGGCATTTCCTGCCCATGTCATGGACCCCACGCGGTTGACGTGACCCCGTGTGCAGAGCAGGCCTGACCCTGCGCCTGGAGCTGATTCAACCGGCGTCCGCTGTGGCGATCAAAGCCCATCGTCCCAATGAGCACTGGCTCCATTTTGCCAAAAACGACCGTGGAGCATTCAGGGGGCTTTGAAGCAAGATTTTTGGATTCTGGATTTGGATTCTGGTGCCGTAAGTATGAAACGCAAACTCCCCCGAGGTCATAGACACTGGGTTTCAAGTGGAGAGTCTCTCTTTTTTCTCACAATCTCTGTTTCTCTCAATTTCTCTCTCTCTCTCTCTCTCTCTCTCTCGATATTGCACGCAGGCCGCTTTTTAAAAAAATCCCCAACGGGAAGCCAACTTGGCTGACCTCTGTAGCAAGGGGAAGCACGCATCACCCAGAAAAACAGAACCAGTAGGGTTGAGAATGCACTTTTATCACCAGAGAGGTGTTTTTAAGGAATTGCTGACTGTGATTACGGAGGCTCCAAGCCCCGATTCTGGAGGGTCAGTCAGCAGTGAGACCCAGGGGAGACCCAATGCTGCAGCTAGTCAAGGCCACCTGGACACAGAATTCCCTCTCCTTTGGGTATATCATGGGTTTTTTCCTGCCTCTTCTGTGACTCTGAAGGCCTGCAACTGATTAGACGAGGCCCACCCACATTCTGGAGGGGATCTGCTCTTTTCGACATGTACCAAATGATATCATTAGGCCCATCTAAATAACAGTACAGAAACATATAGAATAATGTTTGGCCACATATGTGGGCACCATGGCCTGGGCAAGTGGACCTATAAAATTAGCCATCATCAGCAACCAAGATAGAAATCTCCATTGTAGGCATTTGGGGGAGAGAAATAACTCAAAACTCAACTGTCAGTCCTTCCTTGCTGTCTAGAGAAACCACGTGTCATGGAGGATGAAGCATAAATGCAGGGATGGCTTCAGAAATGGGTGTCTCTGAGCCCCTACGTCTGAATCTAAAGGCCTGATAATGAGAAACACAAGACCTCTCAGCTCAGCATCTCTAGGTGGGTCTCACCTGCATTTCCTTCAAGGCTTACATGATCAAATTCCTCCCAGTTTCTTCATTTGCCGCCTTTAGGACTTTAGGCACATCCCACTTCCACCTGTACTGACAATATTTCTGTTGAAACTGACTCATTTTTATATTCAAACACACTTATTTTAGGGCACGACCTCATCGTACTACCATAATATCTGCAGAGTCACCTTCATGTCCCACAATACAGGGGAAGCTCAAGAATAAAGGCAAACAAGGCAATGAGGCCACTGAGCTCCGTGTGGCAAGAGCTATCTCAGTCAAGAGCTCCCCCTGTTTGTGTGGGAAAAAGGCGTTTCACAAGGATGAGATGTGGGTAAAAGTGTATATGCCCCAGACTGAGCCATCAGGAGAGCACCCAAGAGGGAAGAGCCCCTGCACTGTTCATGGAAACAGGGTCAGGCCCCCAAAGGAGGGAACAACCCAAGTGTCCATCCACAGGAGGATAGATAAACACAATGGGGTCCGTCCAAAGAATGGAATACTCTACAGGCATGAACAGGAATGGAGCTCTGACACCCGCTACCACGTGGATGGAGTTTGAGGACATGATGCTCACTGACAGACACAGACACACACGGTCACATTGCGTGTCATCCCACAGACGTGAGACTGTGCAAAAGAGGCAGACCCATGGACACAGAAAACAGATTGGTGGTTGTCCAGGTTGGTGGGGGACATGGGGTCATCCAGGTGGGTGGGGGAGATGGGGTCATCCTGGGTTGGTGGGGGAGATGGAGTCATCCAGGTGAGTGGGGGAGGTGGGGTCATCCCGGGTAAGTGAGGGGGATGGAGTGGAGTCATCCTGGGTGAGTGAGGGAGATGGGATAATCCTGGGTAGGTGAGGGAGATGGGGTCATCCTGGTTGGTGGGGGAGATGGGGTCATTCTGGGTTGGTGGGGGAGATGGAGTCATCCACATTGGAGGGGTAGGTGTGGTCATTCCGGGTAAGTGAGGGGGATGGAGTCATCCTGGGTGAGTGAGGGAGATGGGATCATCCTGGGTAGGTGGGGGAGATGGGGTCATCCTGGGTAAGTGAGGGGAATGGGGTCATCCGGGGTGAGTGAGGGAGATGGGGTCATCCTGGGTAAGTGAGGGAGATGGGGTCATCCTGGGTGGGTGGCAGAGATGGGGTCATCCACATTGGAGGGGGAGATGGGGTCATCTTGGGTAAGTGATGAAGATGGGGTCATCCAAGTGGGTGGGGGAGATGTCAGGATAATCTCACAGACCTGGTGTGAAACATAAACCTCCTCTACCAGAGCAGTCTCACAGCCTAAAGAAAGTGCACATACAAACATCACAGATGGGATACACATATGATCACACATATGCACATATATAAATGGTGCACATGCAGCGTGTGTGCAGAGAGACATATGCATATACGTGTACACACACACCTGTGTCAGGAGACCTATGTACAGAAAGACACCCAGACACTGGTAGACAGTTACAGGTGTGTCCTTCTGAACTTGCTGGTGGTTTCTTGTGAGATGTAAGAGCTCACATATCTGCCTGTGTTTTATCTACTTGCAGCTCAATGTCTTCCAGGACTGAAATGCTGTGAGGATGAGTGGATGGAGGGATAGATGGGTGGATGGATGGATGGATGGATGGATGGATGGATGCATGGATGCATGGGTGAGTGGATGGATGGTGGATGGATGAGTGGATGGGTGGGTGGATGGATGGATGGATTAATGGGTTAATGGATGGATGGATACATGGATGGATGAATGGATGGATGGATGGATGGATGAGTACCTGGATGGATGAGTGGATGGAGGGATGGATGGGTGGATGGATGGATGCATGGGTGAGTGGATGGATGGTGGATGGATGGATGGATGAGTGGATGGGTGGATGGATTAATGGATGGATGGATACATGGATGGATGGATGGATGGATGGATCAGTGGATGGATGAATGGATGGATGGATGGATGGATGGATGGATGGATGGATGGATGGGAGGGTGGGTGAGTAGATGGATGGATGGATGGATGGATGGATGGATCAGTGGACGGATGGATGAGTGGATGGATGGATGGATGCATGCATGCATGGGTGAGTGGATGCATGCATGGATACATGGATGGATGGATGGATGGATGGATGGATGGATGGATGGATGGATGAGTGGACGGATGGATGGATGGATGAGTGGACGGATGGATGGATGGATGAGTGGACGGATGGATGGATGGATTAATGGACTAATGGATGGATGGATGGATGGATACATGGGTGCATCTATGGATAGAAACTGGATGGATGCACACGTAATAAAGTTGCGTATGTTTAGATTGTATTTAGATTATGAGACCATCTGTTTTTCTGAAGGCTGGCATTCCTCCCCAGGTTTGTTTAACGCCATCCAAGAATCCCAAGCGCACTTGTTTATGCAGAGATAGGGCAACCTATTTTTAAATCACACAGAGTTTGAATGTGTGTTCTATCATACAGGGAATTTTTAAACAGAGCAAAGCTCCCCTTGCCTTATTTGTCATTATAAGCAGGGTAGGTATTTTCTGTTAAGAACTTCATATTTCCTTTGCCCGAGGAAATAAATGGGGACGGTTGAAGTTTGTCCAGCAAACGAATCAGTCGGTGCAGCCAGAGAATCCTCTGTGTAAGCAGAAACTAAACTTTGGGCAGACGTGAATGTAGCATAATTAATTTACTGATATTACGTGTGCTGGCTCTGGCGTGCAGGGAAAGACTCTGGTCTCCCGCACAACAGACGCGGGGCGTTTAATCCCGGGAGTGGCACGTTTCATAGACATCTGTGGAAATCATGAATGGCTGATTAGCGCGGCTCAAAACCACAGAGAGCCTTCAGGCAGGCACCTCCATCCTCTAAACCGTGGCGACGAAATTAAGAGCAGTGACCAAAGCAATCTGCCATGAGGAACATAATGAATCCAGCACTGGAGGAGAAACAAGACAGTCACCAAGTCCAGCAAATGGCTTTTGTCATCAAGAAGATTAAAATGATAAAGCCACATTGGACTATTCATTCGTGCGTCAATTTATCTCATTCACTCACTCTCCGCGCGTTTCGCGAGCAAACAACTTCCCCTGGGGAAGAAGACAGCCGAGCAGGAACCCGTTGACCTGAGCCGCTTAAACGCCAGAGCCAACGTCCAAAACCTACACCACAAAGGAACATTAGCACGTGCCTCACAGCCAGCGGGGTTTCGACATTTAGACTCGACACCCGTAGCCATCGGGGAAATCACAACCACCCGACGCCACTTCACGCTCTCAAGAGAGGCTCTCGTGTTTACAGACTGCTGTTGTCAGGTGTGGAGAGAGACGAACCTTCACGTGCTCTTGGTGGGTCTATCACGAATAAATAAAAAATAAAAAAAATACTAAAAAAAAAAGTTGAACGTACCATGAGCCTCCAACCCAGCTCTCCCACAGGTAGGTATGTACCTGGGAGGCGTGAAAACATGTGCTTACACCAACACTTGTAAGGCCATGTTCCTGGCACCATTATTTCTGAGCGCCAAAGCACGGAAACAAGCCTCGTGTCCACCAGCCGGTGAATGGATACCCCAAATGGCGTCCACCCATCGGAATCGATGGTATCTCTCCGCAGGGAGGACTCACCTGGGGATGCACATCACAACTCCAATGATCCTCAGAAACGTTCTGCTCGGTGAAAGAAGCCAGTCGCAAAAGAGCACATGATTTCATTTATATAAATTGTCCAGAAAAGGGAAATTTGTAGGGACAGTAAGTAGATTAGTGGTTGCCTCGGGCTGGAGGTAGATGTGGGGGACGTCAGGGCACTGCGTGCAAATAGGCCTGTGGCTTCCCTTTTTTGGGGAGTGATGGAAACATTTCAGGATTAGACTGTGGCGGTGCTTATGCAAGTCTGTGAATTTACTGAAAAGCGTACAATTGTTCAGAAAGAGTGCATTTCACGGAGTGTCGATTATGCCTCCATAACGTTGTCTTTTATTTTATTTTTTTTTAAGATTTTATTTCTTTATTCATGAGAGACACAGATTGAGAGGCAGAGACACAGGCAGAGGGAGACTCCGTGTAAGGAGCCCGATGTGGGACTCGATCTCTGGACCCCGGGATCACGACCTGGGCCAAAGGGAGACGCTCAACCACTGAGCCACCTGGGCTGCCCCATAAAGTTGTCTTTTAAAAAATAAATCAACACGTAAGCATTTGGCGGGATTTTTCAGTGCTTCCTTGTGTGCCTCACAGTTTTAGGGTAAAATCTTTTCCTTCTTCTGTGGTTACCCACCAATTCTCCTACAAAGTCTTCCTACAAATCGGGGGCTGGGACTGTTGGAACGTCAAACGTGACAGAGGAGTCATCCCTGAAGACGTGCCCAAAATGGCACCAGGGCAGCCCATGGCATTGACTCCTATCAGGGCCCCTTATCTGGATGGAGGTCGGACTTTATCTCACACACGCACAGGATGATCGTTGTCTCTCTCTGGTCTATGGAAAATACTCTGTACT
The DNA here is from genome assembly GCF_053574225.1 of Canis aureus. Taxonomy (NCBI): domain Eukaryota; kingdom Metazoa; phylum Chordata; class Mammalia; order Carnivora; family Canidae; genus Canis; species Canis aureus. The sequence goes on from NC_135649.1 coordinate 124,177,899, forward strand.
TGTGAACATACACAGATAGATCTTTTTTTTTTTTTTTCTCAATTTCCCCAAATTCAGACACTTGGAGAGGTTGGCCAATTGTCCGAAGAAGCCAACCCTTGTGCCTGACCGTCTCGAGGATGCCTCTCAAAGGCCTTATGCAAATGGAGCTCAGCACAGAAAAATCAAGTAACTGTACCCCCTACAACCCGCCCCCCTGCCCCGCCACCTTCCTGGCCCGTCGCACTGCATCCTCTGTGTGAACAGCTGGGTTGCCTGCGGTGAAGACTCCGGTAAAGATCACAGTCATCTCTGGACAGTCAAAACCAAAGAAGGAGCCCATGATTCTCCTCTTCCCATTTTAATCATCTCCTTCGTTTTATTTATTTATTTTTTAATTTGTAAAAATAGTGGTAAAATACACATACACGTAAAAGACGCCATCGCAATCACGTTTAAGTGCACGTCTCAGTGGCATGGAGCCCATTCATGCTGTTGTGCAACCATCTCCACCATCATCTCCAGAACTTTCCATCGTCCCAAACTGCAGCGACGTCCCCATGAGCCACTACCTCCCTGTCCCCCCAGCCCCAGTCCCTGGTCCCACCATCTACTCCCTGTCTCTTTTGGATGGGACTCCCCTAGGGACCCCGTATACGTGGAATCACACAGGATCTGTCCTTCGGTGTCTGGTAGATGCCAAACTAGAATTGAAGTAGGGTCTCCTGATTCCCCAAGCCACTGTCCCTCTAACGATCCCCACTAAGATGTGCTAGGTCCCACCTTGAGAAGGTGAGCTGTAGGATAGAGGAAGGCATTTGGCACCAGGAGGGACAACACCCAGAAAAATGAGATACATAGTCCGTCCTCTGGGAGTTTGCAATCTTGGGGAAACAGGGTAAATGCAGGAAATAAAGACTCTCATCAGAGATGACCTCTCAAGCCCAAGGAAGGACAAGGGTCCTGTTGTCCTCTCCCACAAGGTCTGGGAAGCGAGACTTTCGAGCACTGATGTGCAACAATTCACATGGAGAAGGCCAAGCAAGGAAGCCCCTGGGAGCACCAGGATTTGGAGTTCCTACGGGGGCTCCGGCTGATTGACTATTAACTAAGGGATTCGTTGATTGCTCAAATAGTTGATGTCAATCTCCATATCAACTGAAACAGCATGATCCCGAATCTGCCACCCTACACGAGCACCAGGCACGACCCGAATCCACCACCCTACACGAGCACCTGGCACGACCCTGAATCCCCATCCTACACGAGCACCTGGCACGACCCCAAATCCACCACCCTACACGAGCACCTGGCACGACCCCGAATCCATCCCCCTACATGAGCACCTGGCACAACCTGAATCCACCATCCTACAGGAGTACCTGGGACAACCCCGAATCCCCACCCTACAGGAGTACCTGGCACGACCCGAATCCACCACCCTATACAAGCACCAGGCATGACCCTGAATCCACCACCCTACACAAGCACCTGGCACGACCCTGAATCCCCATCTTACATGAGCACCTGGCACAACCCCGAATCCCCATCCTATGTGAGCACCTGGCACGACCCCAAATCCACCACCCTACACGAGCACCTGGCACGACCCCAAATCCATCCCCCAACGTGAGCACCTGGCACAACCTGAATCCACCACCCTATAGGAGTACCTGGGACGACCCCGAATCCCCACCCTACAGGAGTACCTGGCACGACCCGAATCCACCACCTTATACAAGCACCAGGCATGACCCTGAATCCACCACCCTACATGAGCACCTGGCACAACCTCGAATCCACCATGCTACACGAGCACCTGGCACGACCCCAAATCCCCATCCTACATGAGCACCTAACACGACCCCAAATCCACCATCCTACAGGAGCACCTGGCACAACCCTAAATCCATCCCACTACACGAGCACCTGGCACGACCTGAATCCACCACCCTACAGGAGTACCTGGGACGACCCTGAATCCCCACCCTACAGGACTACCTGGCACGACCCCAAATCCACCACCCTACAGGAGTACCTGGCACGACCCTGAATCCATCCCCCTACATGAGCACCTGGCACGACCTCGAATCCACCACCCTACAGGAGTACATGGGACGACCCTGAATCCCCACCCTACAGGACTACCTGGCACGACCTCGAATCCACCAGCCTACACGACTACATGGCACGACCCCGAATGCACCACCCTACATGAGCACCTGCCATGGCTGCTCCCACGCCCAGCTTTGTCCATCCCGTGTGCCCATACCCAGCCCCTAATCACATCCCGAGACGACCCAGCAGGACCTTGCCCCGCGCACAGGTGGCCTTGGCCTGACCGTGTGTCCTCAAGTTCATTCCAGTGCCAATATGGGGTCGTTGGAGGTGCGGCCTTTGGGAGGAAACGGCGTCACGGGAGTGGAGCCCCCGTGATGGGATTAAGGACCTTAGAAGAGAGACCCCCACGAGCGCCCTGGTCCCTTCCACCTTATAGCCGTGTGTGAGCCAGCAAGAGGATCCCCGCCAGACCCCAGCGTGCACCTGGACTCAGTCTGCAGCCTCCAGGACAGGTGCGCAGCCCCCGAGTCTGTGGTGTTTGGTTATAGGTTCCTGAGCGGAGCACCAAGCTACCCGTATCAGGCGTCCACCCACACGGCTCTGCGCCCCCAGAAGCCAGGGGCAAAGTCTGGAGCTCTCCGCAGACACCTTCAATCTTTTCTACTTATTCACACAAAAACGCTCCTTCGCTCTCCAGACACAAAGACACCTGCTAACGCGGGGCTCGTGCCAAACAGCTCAAGAGCAGGGAGCTGAAATCCCCCATCGCTTCACCAAAACCGGGGCCAACTGTGGATGGTCACCCTCGTGTGAGCACCCTCGGCGGCCACAGCCCAGCGCACACCTGGCCCCGCCGTGGGTCCCGCAGGCGGGAGCCCAGCCCCATTCCGGGGGGACGCAGACAGCCCCGCCGGTGCCGCCGCTCAGGGACCCTGCCTCCCAGGCCGGCCTGCGATGCCCCCTTTCTTGGGAGATTAAGACCCTATTTGTTTCCGTCATCGGCTGCTTCATCCCTAATGGGCTCCGGCGCGGCTCCAAAGCCGTCTTCCTGACAGCGGATGCCAAGGATGATTAGGGGCCCCGCGAGGGATGCTCCCCGCACCCTCGGCGTGCGTGGCATCTAATCACTTCCCGACAGACAGCAGAGCCCTCCGACAGCGGGCCCCCCGCCCCGCCAGCCCCTCTCCCCGCTTCCGGGGGCTCGCGCTGACGCTCCGTAAGGAAAATGTGCCTGCCTGTAATTCTTATTGACAAAAACAAAGATGACATGTTTACATAATTGGTGACACATCTCACTGATTACGTCTCATCTTCTATTCATTAGGCTGCCATGACACCGCTGCACGTCCCCCCCAACCCCCACCGCCACCGCCACTGCCGGAAATAAAGAGATAGAGAGACGGGCGACATGCAGCCGCGGCGTGAACGCTGCCTCAACACCATCCAAGGCCTCGGAGCCCTGCTGCTCCGCCAAGATCCCGCATTCCTGCACGAGCACACATTTGATGACATGCTAATAGTTGGGGCGGAGGTCAAGGCATGCAGATGCCTGCAGGTGACCCAAGGGCGGCTCACGCCCTTCATGCTCTCCCGCCCGCCCTCCCGCCCGCGTCTGGACTCAGCAGGCACGATGCAAATGATGCGGCCAGGCCTGGCGAGCCCGAAACATCCCGGCGGCAGTGCAGTGGCGGCCAAACACTGCACCCTGCAGGCTCAGGTCAGCTGCAAGCTCCAGGACGCGGGCGGCGTGCTACCCACGCCAGCGGCACCCCAACCGAGCCCACGCCTGTTTCCTCAATTGCCACTTATACTCTTTGTAGCTTTTCCCAAGTGTACTCCCTAAGATCCCCGAATGGGGACTCTGCTTCCAAAGCACATCGCGACACGGTGGGGTTGCAGCGCATGGACGCGTGCACGGTCTGAATTCCTGCACCCGCCCTGCTCCCCTCACCACCCCCCTGGGGACCCCACAGCTGTGGGTTCAGCTGTCCCAGGAGTCGTCCCCGTGTGCACCTGTTTAGGTCGCCAGGAAGTGAAGGAAAGAAAGAAGAAAGAAAGAAAGAAAGAAAGAAAGAAAGAAAGAAAGAAAGAAAGAAAGAAAGAAAGAAAGAAAGAGAAAGAAAGAAAGAAAGAAAGAAAGAAAGAAAGAAAGAAAGAAAGAAAGAAAGAAAGAAAGAAAGAAAGAAAAGAGAAAGAAAGAAGGAAAGGAAGGACCTGCCAAAGCCCTTCAACGCCGAGGGTGAAGAAGCAAATTGAATCCACATGTGTCTGATTCACTTAGACTTAACTCGTCGAAATGTCGCGAGGTCAGAACACTTGGATTTGCCGAGCACGTCCGGAAGTGTCCCTCCCTCCGAACGAGGGAGAAGCGCCGTGTTCGCACATCGTTCTCGTGATCCTGAGGAGAGGCCGGGGTTCTCCGCGAGAGGCCGAGGAAATCCGCAAGACGGAGCGGGGCTGCTGGGCCGTGTGTTTCCACTTAGCCCGCGCTGGCCCGCTCAGCAGGAAGAGACGCTGACCTTCCCTGGCGGGACTTCACACCTCTTTGGGGGTTGGGCCTGCACGTGCAAAGCTGGGTTCTGAGGGAGGATGAAAACAGGAAAAGAAAAAACGAGAGCCTCGCCATGTGGCCGCATGGAGACGCCACGGTCCTAACCGTCGGATGCAGCGGGGGCCGGGGAGCTCCGCGCGGCTCCTTCTAAATGTAATCATGCATGTGGGTGTCTGAACGGGTTCACATCTGCACCCTGATCCTGATGCGCACGTTGCTGCCCGTCCGGGCTTCCAAACATAAATGCTTGGAGCCGTCTCTAGAAGATGGTGGCCGGTAACCACCTCGCATCGCACACGTGGACAGAGACGCAAACCACGACCTCCGTGGCCACGCTGGCTCACACCACAAAGCATGAGCATCCCCGGGGCTGCAAGGAGCATCCAACGCCCCAGAAAGAAGCTCCCGCGTGGCCTCAGGGACTCACTCACCACGTAGGCCTGCGTGAAAGGTCCGTGCCAGCGTCTCCAGGGACACGTGTCCGCCCAGAAGACGCCGTTGATGCACACGAGTCCCTCGCACACGACAGTTGTGTGTCCACCTGCTCAGGGCGACGATCCCACCGGGGACAACCACACGCCATCCTGGCCTTCACAGAGCGCGAGGTCGACCAGCTGTCGCCGCTCACGCAAGATCCCGTAGACGGGGCGTTACAGATGGGGAGGGGACGTTCACGGAGACGGTGACCTCGCACGAAGCACGTGGGCCACCCAGCCAGACCGCGTGTTCCTGTCGCGGATATTTGTTCACGAATATGTTGACGTCTACGCAACCAAACCCTCGATGATGCTGATGCTCCCCCCAAAACGCTCACCCCAAAACGTTCGATGTGTCCTCTCCAGAACGTGATGTTGGACTTGAGTTGTCCTGTGTCTGTGTCTTTTTTTTTCTATTTCCCCTACATGCATGTTTTTATTTATTTTTATTTATTTTTTTCATTTTTAAAAAATTAACGGGCTGCTGGTATACCGGTCAAAAACAAACAAGGAAGCTATTTATTTTCCCTAATATTTTTGCCTGCAATTAGGATATAGTGCCACCAACTGGTGCGCGGTGGTGACCCGACGGTGTCACAGGCATGCGTCTGAAGGTCGGCTTCGCTCAACGCCCACCGTGAGGGAAAAGCAAGAGCCCCCGGGAACTGTCCCTGATGACGCATGGACGTGGGGCAAGACTGGGCTTTGGGTTGGAGGACAGTGGGGTTTGAGCACAGTAGCCCCTGCACGGATTGGATTCCCGCGCCCACCCTGCCCTCCAGGGACCCCACGTGATGTGGGTCCCGCCCCCCCCCAGGGGTCTCCCCACCATGCACCTGTTTCAGTCTCCAGGAACGGAAGGAGGAAGCCCTACACCGGTGTGTCGCCCCGACCACCCTACACGGCCTTATGCTCCAGACCCCCTAACCCAGTTCCCTCCTTCACGGAGACGAGCCCAAGCTCAAATGTGGTGGGCACTCTGCCCTGCTCCCGCCCGCCATCTTGCCCATCCATGGCCTGTAAGGGTGTTCTCAGGAGAGACGTCCGGGAGCTGAGGGTCCTTCTTGCTCCGGCTCTGAGCTTGGAGGTTCTGCATCAATTCCTCTTTGTGAAGCCAGGTTCTCATCTCCATTTCCCACCTCGATGCCCCCGCCCCTGCCTGTCAAGGCTTTGCAATGCCCATGGACACCCGCCCGGCGGCCTTCATGGTGCATGCATGTGCTGGGGCAGCCACAGCACACCGTCACAGAGCGCGTGGCTCAAAAGCAGGAATTCATCTCTCTGGAGACCAGCCTTCGGAGGTCCAGGGGGGACACGCTCCCTCCAGGGGCTCCGGGGACGGTCCCTCCTGCATCTTCCGGCGTCCCAGGGCTGGTAGCCGCGTCCCTTCTGTCTCTGCCTCCATCCTCACGGGGCTCCTCCTCTGCGTCTGCATCTCCTCTTCTATCTCTTATGAGGACCCCTGTCGTTGGATATAGGGCCACCCTAATGACCGTCTTAAGTTGAGTATATATGCAAATAAGGCCCTATTTCCAAAGAGCGTCACTGGGCGTGTCCATCCCACGAGGAGCAGCTCCTACATTAATCACGCTGTTCATGCCTGGAAGGACCACCGAGGCCCGGCTGCCCCTCACCCGTGTGGGAAGCATTGCGTGCAGATCCACAGCCCAGGAAACACCCCTTTGTCCCATCACCGTGCACAGTGATGTCCTCACGGCCTCTCTCAAGTCGTCTTTCTTCACGGGCCTGGAAACCAGAATTCACTGCCTGCATGACGTCCTCACCACGGCGACTGTTCCATTCCTGGCGGTGACAGCCACTATCGATGGATCTGACCCCATAACGAGAATGACTCTGATGCTCAAACAACGGGGAGACGGTGCCAAACGCCTTCCCCATCAGGTACCCGCACGGCACAGACGGAGCTGCTGGCTGCCGGCGGGCTGAGGAATTACTCAGGCAGCCCTTCCCTGACCCCCAAGTGGCACAGCGTGACCCTCCCAAGATGCTACGATTCATCCTATCTTTGGTCATACCCTGCGATTTAAAACAAAACACTGTGAGATACCTCAGGGCGGTGGGTTGCTCAGCATGGGTTCCATTAGCAAGACGTGGGTCGACCCCAAGCCAGAACTCAATCACCAATTTTTTTTTAATTTTAATTTTGATTTTTTTTTCCCGATCGGCGATCATCCAGCGACACCAGAACCCAAAAGAAATGCGAAATACCTTCCTCCGACCCCCATTCCCGTGGCCTTATTGCGTTTGCTCTCCCGTCCCCTGTGACGACGGTGTTTCCCACGCAGCTGTCTTCGATTCTCAACGTCAGCCCACAGAACGGGCGTGCACTCAACCGCTGGAGGGCTCCGCATCACGTCTCAGCAAGACGGCGGCGGGGACGACCGTGACCTACTCGGATCGACGTCCCCTCTGCCGCTGGCACGACTCGGTACAATTGTTTCCTCCCTGTTACAGGGTTGGGTTTTTAAATTATATTGAAGACGTGAATAATGCGGGGAAATACGAAGGGGATGTCGGTTGTCCCCCGTTCCGTGTGACGCATGCACCAACCCCACCGCGTCGGGGAGGATCGTCTATGCCGTGCCCCCCGTTCCTGCGAGAAGAGCCAAAGAGCACAGAATGGGCATACGTGGCACCTGCCCTTTCATCAAGCCGGGTCGCCGCTGCCGACCACTCACCCTATGTGATGTTTGTTCCAATGTGACCAATTTCAGGCAAAATGCTGAGGCCACAGGCAGTACCTGGTTCGCCACTTCCAAGAATGTTCTCACTCCCCCCGTACGTAGGGCTGCATTTTTATTCACCGTTCCCGGCCTTCCAATCCCTCCCTGGGATCGACCGTCACAGCCCACGCTGTTCTCGTCCCGTCTTTGGCCAGAATGGCGGCCAAAGCAGGCTCCGTTTCTGGGCGCGAACAACCTGATTTGTGTCTCAACGGCTGCCCTCTAGTTGTTAATCCGGGCCAACTGGCTTGTTGTGTTTTGTTTTTAAATTCTTTAACTCCTTACAGGCGTCGTGCCCGTCCTCCGCCCCGTCTGCCCCTCTGAGCCTCCCGTCAAGCAGGTCCTGAATTACAACTATTTAGATGCAGCGCCAGAGCTAGAAGAATCCTCCGTGATCTCCCCGAAACCAGTGGGCAAGACCCTGGCCCCCGAGCTCGCCTCTGGGAGAAAACGGGTATCGGAATGCAATCCGTTGAGCTGAGTTCAAAGGGTTTTGGCCGGAAAGTATGCGCCGCCACAGAATTAGGGCAGGAATGTTCCTAGCGGTTGCCCGAGAAAAGCATCATGGACGCTGGACGCGAGATCCGCCCTCCGAAAGGCTGGTTTGCAAAACACACAGGGCAGAGCTGTGTGTCCTCAGGAAGCCCGGCCCTTCCGGATGGTTCCCAACCCAGACAGGAGGGCGCTGAGGCCAGAGACGGGCCGGACTCCCTCCCACCCCCGGGGTGGGGGAGACGTGGACGCCCCACGTCTGCCACGCGGCCGGGAGCTCTCCATTCTTTTCTGTGACAGCTGCGCCCGACCACAGCGGCGGGAGGTTCCCCTTGGGTGTGTGCGTGTTTGTTTTTTTTTAATGTTCTTTTCGCACAAAGCGTTTCAGGGTGAGGGATGCCACAAATCAGCCGAGTAATTAGTGCCGCCTCTCCTGGCCGCCCCCCATTCGGATTCTTGGCACAAAGTGTATTATTAGGTTTCAAGGAATTCGTTTAGTTTTCTTTGCCAGGAGATAAATTCAAGAAAAGCAAGGAGGGAGCGTTAGTGGCACCGCACCCGACACAGACCCTTTCCCTCCTGCAGCACCCGAGCGTCATAAATATGGAGCCCGAGGCTCAGAGGACCCCACGATGCCCAAGTCCCGCCCACAAATCCAGAGCGCTCCCCCCTTCCCGCGGCCCACGTGCCTCTACTTACAAGATTTATAATCGCCCGGCGCCAAACGTGGGGTCTTGTTACAAAAACGTTCTTCTTTTGGGAAACACAGAATGAAATATAATTATAATTTAGCCGCACCACTTAGAAGAAACAAGCCTGTGTTCTCCACCGCCCCGGGTTTGCTAAAGCGAAGCGTTTTTCAAATTGCTTCCCTTCCCTGCAAATCCACCCGGTTTGCTGTGACTCGCGGGGAGTGGGGGGAGCGAGGGGGGGTGTCGGACGATCTTGACGTGCTTGTTTCCCATCCGCCGTGCATGGGTTTGGGAAGGGCCTCAGCACCGGAGTCCGGGGAGAATGTCACCTTGTCGTCGTCTTCACAGACGTGTGTGGGTAGATGGCGGCTGGAGATGTCCTCGCGACTCCTGAGAGCCAGCTACGGTGCAGCTTGCTGTACAGGGTGGGAAATGAGGTGTAGGCAGTTGGTCCTGAATGTGCGAAGACGCTCCTGCCGACACATGGAGCGTTGGGATATCAACGCCTCGCTGGGGGTGACGCTGGAAGAGGCGTTGGGGGCGGAGAGTCATTGCTCAGATCGGCCTCGGGTGGGGCGTCTCAGAGTCCTGGGGCAGAGGCCAAGAAGGTGCCAACAGACCTACAGATGCCTCGCTGGCCGTGCAGCCACGGAGGGCGCCTTCCGAGAAGAGGTCACCCTAGGGAGCCGCAGACCAGCACCCCCCACGGGAACTCACCCACACACAGTGGGAATATGATGGCGGCCTCCACGCCCGCACCGTCAACGAAGACCCCCAAGACCCAAGACCCCACAGGCAAACCGCCCTTTTCTCCGATCCTGGCACAGACGGAGGACGGCCATGTCCGCTTGGAGAATGGGGACAATCCCACGACGCTGGTCGGGGTTGACCAGTCATCCCACCAATCCACCCATCCTGTAGTCCTCAAAATTGACGGTTGTCCCCGAAATGTCAGCAGCTCGCACAGAGGTGCCCCTGAGACCCACGATGGTGAATAAAACCATGACCTCCAGGTTCCTCCCCATGACAATGTCCCAGGCGGGTCTCCTGGCCTTGACGTAACTTCCTCCTCAACGCGACTCGGAAGCTATTATCGCCGCCCGTGCTTCTGCAAAGCTGCTTGAGCCTCCTTTCTTTTCTTTCTTTTTTTTTTTTTTAAGCACGAAATGATCCTTTATTTTTAACATCGCGACAAAAATAAGTAAGAACAAAGGCGTTCTAACAGAGTAAGATAAAATGCACTCGACGGAGTATCTTGGAAAACCACGTCAGTTCTGACCATGTCCCACGCCACAGTTGAGAAGTCCGCGACCTGAACAATCTCCGCTCTTGGGGCTCATGAGGGAATCAGGAAAGCAAACTACGAACCAACTCACCCACCCTGGGGTTCCCCTGTTGCGTTTATCTCCTGCCGGTCTCCGAAAATACAAAATCGGGCAATCAAAGCACGAAGGGACGGGAGAAACACGTGACCGAAATGTGAGCACCTCTCGCCAGATTCTCTCTCCCGATAAAACATGCTCTTCCGTTCCATGAGGTCGAACCACGTAGGACGGCTTCCCTCGTCTCCTCCTGACACAGGTTTCCGCAACCGGCCAACGCGCCCCGCTGAGCGCATTTCCACAATACTCAGCCCTACCCGGTGCCTCTCTGCACGTTGTTCCGGGCGTCTTCGTGACATCTGCTCCCTCGTTCCTCAATAATTCCTAAAAATTTCCGCCCAGCAAACCAGCTTCCTCAGAGCTGCAGCCTCTCTCTCCTCGGCCCCCCACACGTCTCCGTGCATCGCGTGCTTGCACCAGGACGGAGCTTCTTAAAAAATAACTTTTATACGGGATCCCTGGGTGGCGCAGCAGTGTGGCGCCTGCCTTTGGCCCAGGGCACGATCCTGGAGACCCGGGATCGAATCCCACATCGGACTCCCGGTGCATGGAGCCTGCTTCTCCCTCTGCCTGTGTCTCTGCCTCTCTCTCTCTCTCTCTCTCTGTGACTATCATAAATAAATAAAAAATTTAAAAAAAAATTAAAAAAATAACTTTTATGCCACGTTTTAGCTTCCCGGGTCGTGTGTTTGAGGTTGTCATTGGCATCCGCAGCATCCAGAAATGTACTTTCACCGTCAAAGGTCATCAGGATGCTATTTGCACTTGTTTATTTGTTCGTTTTTAGGATATTTTTGCCTTTTTTAATGGAGGTATAATTAACGTACAATATCATATTAGGGTCAGGCGTACAACAGACACATTCAACGCTTGCGTACGGGACCCCCGTGCTCGTCAGGACAGGTGCACTTCTGCATCCCCGCCTGGTACGTCACCGTCCCCCCGTCCCGTCCTCCCCGCTGGTGACCATCAGCGTCTTCTCTGTCGTTAAAAATCTGTTTCTTCAAACTGAGAGTCGCTGGACGGGAGATGGGGGGGGGGAATGGGGTCATTGGGGGATGGGCACCGAGGAGGGCACAGGATGTGATGAGCAGTGGGGGTTTATGCAACTGATAAGTCAGTAAACTCCACCTCTGAAACTAATAATACACTAGATGTTAATGATTGTAATATTTATGTAAATATTTATGCATATTTATGTAAATAAAACTAAGTTTAAAGAATAAACCATTTTTTCATTTCTTTATTATTTCAACAAGCAATTTTCGTAAACACGAGTCTTGTTCCTCAATTTTGCTCTATATTCTTAGTTCATTTGCTTCGTCTCTTAGGTTCCACGTAATGACTGAAATCACAGGGTATTTGTTTGTCCGACGGACTTATCTCGCTTTGCGTCACATCCTCTGGTTCCGCCTTATTGCAAATGACAAGATTTCATCCCTGTCTATGGCTGAGGAATCTTTCCTTGTGTGCACATTCGCCACCTCCTCTTCATCCACTCATCGGTCCATGGACACTTATTTCTTTTTTTAATTTTTTTGAACTGGGTTGCACATAACACAAAACTATTCATTTCCTTTTTTTTTTTTCCAGATCCGCTTTGAAGCGAGTAATTGAATGGCACTCAGTAAACTCACAATTTTGTGCAACCACCAGCTCTATGCGTCTGTAGAAAATTCTCATTCCCCCAGGGAAGCTCCGCACCCCCGTTCCCCGCTCATCCCAGCCGCTGGCGGCCGCGGACGTGCCTTCTGTCTCCGTGGACTTGTGTCCTGTGCGTGTTATGTAAACGCGATGCTGCAACGTGTGGCCTCACGCGTCCGGTTGTGTGTTTTCAGGCTCGCGCATTCTGCAGCAGGTGGCGCGTCTTCTCCCCTCTTCGTGGCTCACTGATACTCCACCTCACGGCCCGACCGTCGCTGGCTCATCCGTTCACCTGTTCCAGCCTCTGCTCACGCTTGCGACGCTCGGTACATCTACAACAAGGAAACTGAGGCGAGTGTTTTCCGTAGACGCCGTGCAGACGCAGCAACAAGGTGACCCACGAGACTGGCGAAGCGCTTCGTAGTACCTGATGCCAGGGAAGCAAAACATGCAATGATTTATTCTATAAATGTATTGACTGCTTCATACAAGGAAGCACATTTAATATGATGTAAATAGACTATTTACATAGTTACTATTTATATAGTAAAAGAAAGTTACTATTTATATAGGTAAGTCTCACTTTATATAATGTAACTCTAAGTATATATAAGATTCTAAAATATTGGGATCCCTGGGTGGCGCAACGGTTCGGCGTCTGCCTTTGGCCCAGGGCGCGATCCTGGAGACCCGGGATCGAATCCCACGTCGGGCTCCCGGTGCATGGAGCCTGCTTCTCCCTCTGCCTGTGTCTCTGCCTCTCTCTCTCTCTCTGTGTGACTATCATAAATAAATTAAAAAAAAAAATTCTAAAATATTATACTTTGTTAGATGTTCATTTTATACAAGTAAGTATATTTAATATGATTTAAAGTTACTATTTATATAGTTAACTCATATTTTGCATGACTTACATACAAAAATTTAAATATATCAAAAAGTATAAATCTTTCATGGTATATTTTATATATTATATATTTCATAATATATTTATTGTTTTATATAAATAAGCATATTTAATATGATTCAAATAGTTATCGCTTGCATACTTAACTCATATTTTATGTAGTTTATATACAAAATACAAGTCATTAGTATATAAATGTATAAATATTATATTTTATGATTTACTGTATATAAAATGTATTGTTTGGGGATCCCTGGGTGGCTCAGTGGTCTAGCGCCTGCCTTTGGCCCAGGTCGTGATCCCGAGGTCCTGGGATTGAGTCCTGCATCGGGCTCCCTCCTGCATGGAGCCTGCTTCTCCCTCTGCCTGTGTCTCTGCTTCTTTCTCTGTGTCTCTCATGAATGAATAAACAAAATCTAAAATAAAAAACAATGTATTGTTTTATGTAATTATGTGTAATATCATTAAAGTTAGTATATATTTAACTGATATTATATGTAACCTATATATAAAACATAATAATATAAGTATACCTAAAATATATAAATATTATATTTATGTTACAATTTACATAGTCGTATGCAAATATACATATTTAATAATATATAAGTCATTTGTAATATTATATGAATATATTCATATATACTTATATATATTTAACTCATAGTAGCTTACCTTTAAGTATATAAATACATATAAAAATATAGACATTATATTTTATGATTTATTATATATTGCTTTGTGTGTATGATTCAAATAAACTTACCATTCATATACAACTCATTTATCTTATCTATAAATATATTAATACGTATAGAATATATAAATCTATTTCATAATGTATCATATATTTGTTGTATGTATGATTCAAATATAGTGTTCATATATTTAACTCACGTTATCTATAAATTGCATATAAAGTACAAAAATACAAATATACATCAAATGTACAAATACCATATTTTAGACTTTACCGTTTATCGCCTTATTGTCTTAGGTAAACAAATATATTCAATGTGACTTGCATGCCTGAGCTGGTGTCGCCGTATTTCGCTCGTCTTGCACCTAACCCGGCATGTGAGCCACGCACACACGAACACACACGTGTGCATACACACCACGGCAGGTGCCGAGTGCGCAGGTGCTGTGCACAGGTTTCCTGCAGCCCGTCTGTCCCCTTGGGAGTGTCTTCTCCCCGTAATACCCGTTGGCGGCCACGAGCAGCAAGGCGGGTTCCGACGTGCACACGGGCTGAGGTCGCACTCGCGCCCCCAGGGACTTGTCCCCTGCACCCCCACCTTGCGGGTTACGGAGCTGCATCAACAGTGTGCAGAGGCCGCACGGGGGTCGTGCTGGGCATCTCACCTGGGGCCACCCCACCTGGGTGCCCGCGACTGCCCTCATCCGGCACCCTGCCTTGTGCCATCCTTCCTCCTCCCCGCTCCAGCCTCCCTCCCAGCGATTATGGGTTGTTGTTTTTTTTCAATTTAATTTAATTTTCATTCCTGCCCTCAGAGGAGCTGGAAACAGCTGGTCCCATTGAGCTCTCGGTCCTGCCACCCCGAGGACTGTTATTAACTTTCCCTTCAGCTGGTGCTCTGGGATTTTTCAGGCCGCCGCATGCAAATCACGCCAATTGGTATGCAAACGCCGCTCATGTCCCCCGCCTTGTCTGGCACACCTGGACAGGGGCCCAGGGGCAGACCCCAGCCTCCCCTGCCCGCCTTCTACGTGTGCAGCCAGGAGGCCAAGCTCCCAGCCGCCTGGAGAGACGCCTCCAGACCCCGGCGGGAGCACCGAGCTAATTGTTCCAGGTGAGTGCAAGTTGAAAAGCGGCCCTCTGTGGTGCCTGCGAGGTTGCGGGATCAAAATGCTGCCTTAAAAAGAAATGAAATCAGAGCCCAGCTTCCAAAGTCCTAGCGCAGGGGGCGTCTTTTCAGAGACCTGAACTCCCAGGACGCATCTGCTCACGGTGTCCCTGAAAACCCGGCTCCCAGGGACAGAAGGCAGCGTCCACCTCCCAAAGTGACACTAGGGTCGACCATACAGCTTCACAAACGAGGGGAAAGTCTAAGACCGGGGGACTTGCAGCCACAAGGCCCCAGAGCTGGGCACAGGGAGTAAAACCCAGACGCAGGTGTCAGGAGGCGTCTGAAGCCCGTGGCCCCAAGGACAGCAGGTGGACGTGGCCCCAAGGACAGCAGGCCAACGTGGGCCGTCCGTGGGGGAGGTGTGGAAACTTGCTTCTCACATAGGGCGCCCGAGGGAAACTGCAGATCCCACTTTCCCAGAAAGCATCCTTGAGGGCTTTGAATCCCCCCCAAAAAATTTCCAGGAGAGTTTCCTTGGTAAAAGTACCCTGATATGGCTTGCCTCGAGGACACTCCACGTGAGATCCGGCCCACGGATGCCCCGTGGGGTCCGGGAACATAGGGACAATCTGCCCGTGGCCCCTATGGCTCGGGACTCGGTCTACCCACCAGGCACCTCCTGTTGCGCCCACCGGCCTCTCCTTTCCGAGACCAGAAGCGTGACGCTTAGGGCCGTGCGCTCGGCATTCAGACACTCCCGGCGTTTCCTCTTTTTCCTCCAGAAACACGCAGCAGACACGTCTGCCCTGGGGGAGCGCTAGCTGGACATTTCGCCCGTGCGGAGATGTCACAACCCTGCGGCAAAGCCGCCTGTGCACGGACGGGAACCCCTGGACGCTCCCACAGCGCGGTGAAGCAGCACAGGATGACCGCAAGCACCGGGCTTCCTTTTAAAAATGTGTTTTATTTTAGTTTAAGGAATGCTGCGTGTTGGTGACTTGTGCGTGCCTCAGCCTTGTGACATGTTGCGCAGCTGCACGCGCGTCTGAATGGCTGTCCCGAGGGCCGAAGCCCACCTCATTCCACGTGGGTCCTGGAAAACAGAGTTTGCAAGCCTTGCGCAAATGCTCAGGGCTAGAAAACAAAGTGTGCAAGCCGTGCGAACATGCTCAGGGCTGGAAAGCAAAGTGTGCAAGGCAGGGGCTAGAAAACAAAGTGTGCAAGGCATGCGCAGGTGCTCAGGGCTGGGAAGCAAAGTGTGCAAGCCGTGAGCATGTGCTCGGGGCAACGCGTCGGCCTCGTTGGCAAAGGATCTGCGGACGCGGGGAACCGGCCTCCGGTGGCGCGTGCCGCGCCGTTGCTCGGAGACGGTGCCACGTCCCCGCACTTCGGTGTCCTTTCCTGCGTCCCGCAGCCCGTGCGCCCCCGGTTCAGGCTCTGCGTCTGCGCCTGCGTCTCCATCTCAGGCAAGAGGAGGCTTGCGTTGCCCCAGGGGCGGGGTCAGACCCTGCGTAAACCTGTGGCCCCACGCGGTGATGCGCCCCGCTCCGCGCGCACTGAATCCCATTGCTCGCCCGCGCTTCCTCCGACGCCCCGCACCCGCGTGGGTTGCGCCGGGTCCGAGCGCCCAGGACGCACGCACGCGCTGCGCCGACCCAGGAGCGGGCGGCTGTGCCACCCCGTGCGCCCTGCGCAGGCGACCCCGCGCAGACCCCGTCCGTCCCCGCCGCGCTTGCAGCCCCCCAGCCCCGCACCGGTGCCGGGGAAACTGTCACCTCCCCGATAAAGACAGCAGCGGCCTCGCCTTCCTCGCGAGCCGACAGGCAGCGTGGACTTTGATCTGGTTCTATTTGCTCCGTTTTGATGCATGAAGCTGTCACATAAAGAGGTGTTCAAGCACGCCCCTCTCGGCCTGTCAAGGCCGCGGGAGGGATGACGCGGGAGACAAAAGGCTCCCACCCGGCCCCCGACGCGTGTCTGTCTCCGTTTTGCTCCCGCAGACGCCGCCTCCCGTGCGCCCGGCACCGAGGTCCTCTGGCCGCGCGGTGCCCGTGGGGTGGACGTCCCGCTGCCCTCCGCGCGCAAGCACGGGGCAGGTTCCCCATCAGCGGTGCGGCCCCTGGCACCTGCAGAGCGCAGGGCGCCCCGAGCGAGGGCGAGACCCCGTGGGGACGACACAGGCCGGCGCTGACGCACCACCCGGCGTGGACCCTGCAGCCCACCTGCACCGCCGCCGCTCGCTCTCCTGGTCACTTTACGAACCGCGTCCTGGGGGCGTCGTTGACACCGCAGGCCTGTGTGCCTTGGGCTGGACCCGTGTCAGGGGCTCGTGGCATGTCCCCCAGGGCTGTACACCCACCACGTCTATGTGCTTCCAGGACATTGTCATCCAGCCCCCTGATGGCGACCCCATCCGCACTGGCCAGCCCTGCCCGGCGCATGTCCAGTCCCGGGGAACCACTCACCCTCCCCGCGCGCCCCCATTTCCGCAGATGCGCATGGTGTGCACATGTCGCATCAATGCGATCACGCAGGATGGGGCGCCGTGTCCTCAGGGCTCATCCACCTGCAGCAGGTGTCAGGGCTACGTTCTTGTTCACGGCACAGTTGTACTCCCCTGCGTGGATGCACCTGCTCCTGCGTATCCATCCATCCATGCATCCATCCATCCATCCACCCATCCATCCTCCCGTCCATCCATGCATCCATCCATCCATCCATCCATCCATTGCTCCACGTTCAGGTTGCTTGCATGCCTCATGTAGACTGGGTCGTGCTGCTGTGCACACTCACTTGCACATGCTTTGTCCAGCTCCTCTTTTCCATTCTCTGGGATTCCCCCGGGAGGGAAATTACAGGTCACACGGCAAGGTGAGCTGATTCTGGGTAACCCAGGTGGCCTCAGAGGCAGCAGCAGGTGTCCTTGGAAGAGGGAGGGAGGCGTGAGCCCACAGACTGTGCACACGCAGGAGCCGCCTGGTCCCCGATGGTCGCATTTATCAGGTGTGACGGTGCAGCCACGTCTCGTGGACACACAGGGGTCACCGTCCCAGCATCAGAAGCAGGGTTTGCAGCACATGTTCAGGGCAGATGTGGCCGAAATACAGTGTTTTAGATATTTTCCAGCCACGGTTTGGAAAGCTGATCGCAGATACGACAGCTTAGATAAACCCCCGGGGAACTGGGTTGGGGGTCCTTGCAAATCCCACAAAGTCCTGCCTCCCAGGCTTGTGCTTGGACCGTGGCCCTAAAACGACCAAGGTACAGAGACAGAGATGAACCCGAGGTCTCCGGGGCCGTGTAGGGGGCAGGAAGGACGTGCGTGTTTGTGAAGCGTCATCCCGAACAGGACAGTGGGGAGGGGGTTGTGCTAACGCATGTGTCCTGGTTGCAGATCAAAAATGAGCGCCCATCCGCTTTTTTAGCGCCGAGTGCTGCTCCCGAACAAAAGTCAGAAATTTCCTTGTTAGAATTAGGGCGCAGTCAAGTGAGCAGTGGGGCACAGATCACATCATCCTGGAAGGGACGTTGGACATGGTCATGGTGGCATCCGGAGACCCTGGGGCGACGCGGATAGTGGAGGGAACGCCAGCGCCAGGTGGGAGAAATCACAGAGGCCTCCGTGGAGGAGGTGGCATTTCTGGGAACTTTATGCCCTAAGAACGGAGATGAAGAAGAGACGCGTAAGAGATGCCGAGAACTCGTCTCCACGCGGAAAGTGTGCCCTGCCACCCTCCAGATGTCACGGGGACGCTTCCCCCCTGGACGTGACCCCTCAGCCACGGATTCTGCATTTAAAGCACTAAGGCCGAGGGATCCCTGGGTGGCGCAGCGGTTTGGCGCCTGCCTTTGGCCCAGGGCGCGATCCTGGAGACCCGGGATCGAATCCCACATTGGGCTCCGGGTGCATGGAGCCTGCTTCTCCCTCTGCCTGTGTCTCTGCGCCTCTCTCTCTCTCTCTGTGACTATCATAAATAAATAAAAATTTAAAAAAATAAATAAATAAAAAAATAAAGCACTAAAGCCGAGGGTTGCATGGCAGGGACCCCTATTCGGCCGATGATTTTTTCCACCTGTGCCATAAATGAACAAACTGAATATTTTTAGGGCGGTTTTCGGGTTGTAGGGACACGGAGCGGGAAGTCCAGAGCGTGCGCGGTGCAGGGCCTGTCCCCGCCGTGTCCACGTCCCAGATTATCAGCCGCATGCTCGGGGCGGTGCCTGTGGTGGTGGATAAACGTGTAGGGGCGCGTGACGCACCAAGGCCGCGGTGCGCGCTGGGGACCCAGTGGGTATCTGTAGGATTTCTCCAAACGAGCACATCCCTGCGCGCCCTGGGCGCACGATCCATCAGGAGAGCTCCAAGGCTCCGGGGAAGCGCCTCCAGCCACCGGCATCCCGGCTGCTCCAGGGCCGCGGGGTCGGCGTCTGTGTGCGTTCACGCATGTCCGTGCGCGCCCACAGCTACAGGGCTCAGCCACCCGGCGCAGGAAACCGGCCTTGTGCGTTCCAGGGCTCTGCCCCAGATGCGCCCCAGACTGTGTGCCGCGCACCACACATACGTGAGACCTTCCGCGCTCCAGCGCCTACGAGACCGTGCGCTTGGATTCGCGGAGCAGGTGCCAGACACGCATGACGCGGTGGACACGCGGGGCCTTCCATGCACCTGGTAAATGCGTCTGATGGTAAAATAAGAGCTCCGCACCCGGGTCCCTGCGCGTTTTATGTTACATCTTCTTTACCGCGCCCGGTCTTGACCTCCGGCTGCCGCGCCTGGCCGCTCAGGACCACCAGGGTCCCCAGGCCGCACTGGGGCGGGGACTGCTTCGTGGCACAATATTGGCAGAAAGACGCACAGTGCAACCCAAAGGAGGCCCCTGTAGGTTGCAGCTTGGAGAACATGGAGAGATTTTTTTTTTTAATGAATGTGAAAAAAAAAAAAAAAAGAAAGAAAGAAATAGGGGCTGAGAATAGGATGTGAATGGGGTCCATTCACTGGGGGATGAAGAAAACACGTGTGTCGGCTCCGGGAAGAAACGCAGGGCCGGGCTGAAAGGCTGCGAACACGCGTCATAAATCACGGCCACTTTGCGATAAGCTCGGATGCCGGAAACCCAGGTGGGCCTGCTGCCTGTCTGGACACATTGATCCCCCCAAGTGCCCAGGAAGGCCTGAGCTCCCGTTCCCAAAATGAACTTTAAAAAAAAAAAAAGATTTTATTTATTTGACAGGGAGAGAGCACAGGCCGGGGGACGGCCAGCAGGAGAGGGAGAAGCAGGTTCCGAGCTGCACGGGAAGGCTCCGCGTTGCAGGGCTTGATCCCAACACCCTGGGGACTGACCGTGACGCAAGCTGAAGGCAGACTCTTAACCACGGAGCCACCCAGGCGCCCCCCAAAATGAAGTTCTAATTCTCCACCGAGGCTGCACTCACTGCCTCCCGCAAGGGGAGCATCACGCGGGCGGCCCAGCTCCCCGGCGCTCGTGGTCCCTAGACCCTGGAGCCCCACGTGGGCAAAGCAAGGCACGTGTCCAAGCACGCGTGTGCAAGCAGACACGGGAACCGTTGGGCGGGCTCTGTGCGTCGGCGATGAAAGGCAAGTGTGCTCCCCGGCGGGGCGCCGCGGAACATGTGAGAGCACTTACGCGGGCGTGAAAGCCATCTGCCGCGGGCTCAGATGTGCTGCGTGCAGAGAATGTCGGGCCCCCGGAGGTCACCGCGGGGCCGGCTCTGCAGCCAGCGGCGGGGGTAGGGGCGCGGCCCGGCTCCGGGGGACCAGACACCAGCAGGCGGAGAGCTGTTTCCGAAGAACAGAACACACCTGCACGGCGCCGCGTGCACAAACGTGCGGTGCTCGGACACACGCACGCACACAGGCATGCGGGACGTGCCCGGCTTTCTGCTCGGAGGATGCGAGCCCTGGTGCTGGAACCGTCCAGCCGCCCTGCCGTCCGCCGTCAGCCCGCTCGCTCACAACACACGTTTCCTTGGTGTGCAATTGTGCGTGTGGTCGGGATGCGCCCCGTGAGGACTTGGGCACGCGTGCTCCCACGTGAGACTCACCTGTCGTTCCGGCCTACGATACGGCTCCTGGCAGCCCCTGCCATGCCGGCCTTGGAAAATTAATTCTCCGTTTCCACGAAACCTCTGCTCCCGGTTGGAATCAGGATGTTTCCTTACACGCTCGGTGCAATCTGGTGGGGACGCCGACTGCGCCGCCAGTGGGCGCCCGGGCACCAATCGCGACAGGCCTGTGCCCCACAGATTCATCCCGCGATGGCAGGTGGACTTGGCTGTGTCTGCATCCGTCCGTCAGGTGAAGCATAGTTTTCCAAGGATGTGCGTCTGCTGCAGTCAAAAGCATCGGCGCAAACGTGTCCGCAAGAATATCCTCTTACGGGGTTGCGATTCATGGCGACTTTGAGGTCCGGACGTGTACCGCGTGCCTGGTTTTCCCCGTCACGCTTTGTCGAGGTGTAAGTGACGTGCAGGGACACGCGGACGCGTGCAAGGTGCCCAGCTGCGTGCATCGCCCATGTGCACGCCCGCCTCCGGAAGGGAGAGCCCGGCGTGCGTGTGACGATGCGGCTGCACCCACAGGTGGCAAAGGGAGCCCAGCACAGAAGCACAAATCCTATAGGGTTCCCCATAGGTGGCGCCCCTTTCTCTTTCTGTAGAAATCAGCCGGCTTTCCCCGGAGCTGCCGGTGTTCCCAGGGCGTCACAGCACCAAGGCGGGGTTCTGCTGACCACGCGTGCCCGGCGTGATTCGTGTCCGTCTGACCTGAATCGTGTTCACTGTCCTGCTTCCGTGTTTGTGACGTGAACGCGCAGACCACGAGTGAACACAGACAAGCCGGCGGCTCCTGCAAGCTCCAGTACTGGAGAGGACCCCTAGGGCTGAGCCCCGGATGCCGGCGCTGCTCGGTCGGGGCCCCCCATGTGGCCTGAGGGCTGGGACGGCTCGGGGACATCCGGGGCAGCAGACACGCACTTTGCAGACAATGGACTCCTGTGACGCCGCGGGAAGGCCACCTGGGCAGCGACCCTGGCCTCCCCGTGGGGCTCCCCCGTCCAGGGGAAATGAGGGTCCAGCACCTGACGGCCCCAGACCTGCTTCCCTCCCGTCCACTCGGGAACAGGAGGAGCCATGTGTGCATCGTCGCCGTGACAATGAGCCTGGTGGCACCTTCCCGACAGGTGGCAAAGCCGCCCTGTGGACCATGGACAGCCCCCCCCCCACGCCCCGCACCTTCCGTCCTCTTCCTCCAGCTCACCTGTATCACCACATACAGGTCAGAGCAGGAGCAGGCCCTGCCCGAAGCCTGCGGTGGCCTCCCCGCACCTGCCGACCCAACCCAAGCTCCTCCCCACGAACATCTCCTCCTGGAGACCGAGTCTGTCCCAGGCCCCACTGGCCAGACGCAGGGGGCAACGGGCAGCTTTGGACTCACACAGGAGGCTCTCCAGTCCCCAGGCGCTCACGCGCACGCTCTGTGACCTCTCTGTGCCCCGCGACCCGCATCCCCACAGCAAGGACAGCAGAAGCACGTTCCCACTCGAGCACACGCGTGCTGGGTACGTGAGCGCCACGCGCAAAACACCAGGGCGGAGTGTGCAGCGCCGTCCTCACATCGGCTTCCCGCCTCCCAGGAGCTTCTGGCCTGCAGGACGCGGCCTGGCCCCGGCTGAGCATCCTTCACGGCTGGCGAGGTCGGGCTGCTTCCGGCGTCCGGCTGCACCATGAGTGATGCGCCTGGCGTTGGCGCACGAGTGACCCAGCAGGTGCCTCCAGGGGTGCGGGTCTGTACTCCGAGCGTGCTGTGCGCTCAGGCGGCGGGTCTGGGAGCTGTGCAAATATTTGTTAAGGATGCGGCCGGGTTAGGAGGCAGGGCAGGGCGCACCCCGGTGCACAGCCGCCTCCTGCTCCGGGGGATTGGGAACAGCAGGCACCCCTGGAAGATCTCCCCGGAGGGAACTGGTGTGCTCTCTCCAGGGCTTGCTTGGGCCGTGACCGGTGTGCTCAGCAGGGGCCGCAGAGACCCCAGCTCTGGGGCCCCCACCCCCGGGGACCCCCCCAGAGGAAGCCCGGCTTGGAGCAGGCGCAGGGGCGTGGGACGCAGGGTCACGCACCTGCGGTCGGCGTCTGGTGCGGCCGGACACACGCACACTGACGGACAGATGCACGCAGCTGGAGGTACAGACGTGCGCACGCGGATGGAGACGCGCGCACCTGGAAGGACAGACGCACGCACCTGGATGAACAGACGCGCGCAGTTGGAGGGACATACGTGCGCACGCGGATGGAGACGTGCACGCACCTGGATGGACAGACGCCTGCACCTGGAGGGACAGAGGCGCACATCCTGCCGGACGGATGCGCGCACCCGGACGTACAGAGGCGCGCACCTGGATGGACAGAGGCGCGCACCTGGAGGGACAGACGCGCGCCCCCTTGGACAGATGCGCCGCCTCCCTCTTCTTCCGCGGGGCCCTCTGCTCACCGCCTGCACCTGCTGCCCCGTGGCAGGCTCACCGTCTCAGAGCCAATCGTGACACCCCCGCGAAACCCCCAACCAGGGCAGAGGGTCCCGTCTGCGTCCTGCACCCCGGCCGGCGCCACCAAAGCGCTCCCCGTACTGATAGCGCTGTGGTTCCCGTGCCGCAGCGATATTTCCCCCTGCATCCGACCCGGGGTTGTTTGCATAATGGAGTGGCGGCTCGCAGGGGAGGCGAGGGGAGGGGAGCGAGCCCCTGACAGGAAGACAGATGGGCCCATCACGTATGGAGATGGTGACACTCCTGCCCCTCGGGGCTCCTGGGGATCCGCCGCAGACGCACCGACGGGGGACGTCGGAATCAAACTTAAAAAAAAAAAAAAGGCGAAGCACCACATATTGAACAAAATAAATTGTTTAGAAGTGAACAGAGCAATAAAGATTTAGGGGAAGCATATAAATCAAAACTTCAAAAGACATTAACGCGTCCAAAACAGAAAAAAAAAAGGGGGGGTGGGATGCAGAGGAGGAGGGTGAGGACGACACAACGAGGAGGGTGGGGTCGGGTGGAGGCCGGGGAGCGCCCGGGCCACGAGGAAGGGGTTGCAAGACGCAGCTGGTCGTCACCCCTGACCCCACGTGCCCCGTGTCGCCGGCTGTGCTCCGCGGCTGTCCCCAAATGCTGCTCTGAGCGGTCTTGCCGCGCAGCGCACGGTGCTGGGGCGAGATGCACTCAGCGCTCGGCGACTTGCTGCAGGGGGCGACCCCTGAGACCAGCAGCACGGACCAGGCTGGGCTCCCACGGGGCGTGACCTCTGGGCACCTCCCCGGGGACCACACGCGACCCGGGTGCACACCGGACACTCGCGCGTCTGTGCCTTCCCGCACGCGCGGCTGGAACGATCTGCTAAACCAAGGATGTCGGCAGGGTGCGACCGTTCTGATGGAAAACAGGAACGGGGTGTGTGGGGGGGGTCTCTGTGCACAATTTCAACCACGTGAAGCAAACCTTTTATGTGACATTTGTTGCGTGGATACCCCCTGCTCCGCCAGGGGAGGCGGCTGTGCCTCGGGAAGGCTTCCCAGGGTCTGGACACAGGGACACGCCACCGAGCCAGCGGCACGCCGGGCACCCCGAGCAGGGCGCCCTTGCTCTCTGCATCTCCTGAGCCTGAGGCTGCCGGGAAGCAGCAGGTGCAGGGAAAGCTCTAGAACCCAGCGCCCACCTTCCTCCCTCTAAAGGCAGTTTCCATCCATAAAGCTTGTAAACGTCCATGTACAGGGACACGAGGCAGAGGGGACGAGGAAAGGGCTCCAGCCGCGTCAGCAGTGACCCCTCTGAGTCTCCGGACGACACACGTCGCGGGCACCCGGGTTCACGATATGTCCCCGGCACGGGGGAGCCGTGAGGCCCTCCTGCAGCTCACATGGACAGCAGTGGCCCTCGTCCTCCTGCGGGGAGGGGACCCGCCAGGAATCTCAGTGTGCGGGACATGAAGCTGCGGGTTCCGCCCCCGCTGTGTGCTCACGTCTATTCAGCACTTTCCCCCTAAACCACAACATGGCAGCGCGTTTATGGAATGTCCTGGAAGTCGGCGCACCGGTGCCGAGGCGCGATCTCCTGGCTGAGCGGACGGATCGTAATGGTCGTGACAGACGGGTAACAGGCAACGACAGGTGCGGACGTAGGTGCGTAGACACAGGCCGACGGGGGCCGGTGCGCAGGTGAGCATCGGTGGGCGGTGGGCGGCCGCGGCGGCTGGATGCTGGACGCAGGGACGCTCTCGGCGCCAGCCCATAGCAGGTAGCTGTTGTCTAGGAAGCAACACGCACGGGATTCGGCCACGTGTCCTTCATCCATGTGCCGCCCCCAAGTGCAGGGCGGGGAAACCGAGGCAGCAACCTCTCACCTGTGGATGCTCTTGGGGGCACAGCCATCCGCACCGCTTCCCCACCTGGCGCACCTGTAACACACCTGGTGACCTCCCGCGGTGCCGTCCGGACTCTCCCCACCCGGGGGGGCACCCGGGACTCGTGGAACCGCATCCCCGCCTCTGCCCGCGTCTCGCTGCCGAGCGCCACGTCGCCCTCGGAGCGCGTGGCGGGATCCGGTCCCGCGGGGCCCCGCGATGTTTAGTGCAGGCAAAATAAAGAATTAAAAAAAGCTGACATGTTTGTTTTTTTTTTAAACGCAGGGCGTAACTTAATTAATTAACTCCAAAACCCAGAATATCAAGCAGATTGGCGGTCATGGAAAAGCACGCCCATTGATTTCTCTTTGCTCTTTACACAAAGCTTTGCATAATTTATCGCTATGATTAATTTATGTACCACCTCTCTTTGGAGAAGCTCATAATGCCTCTCCAACTTTGGTGTCTTATTAAACATTCATAATCGCCCTCCGAGGAAGGGAAGAGGCAAATATTATTACATTATCAAACAATTTCTCCGTAAAAATCTATAATTGGAATAAAACGCAATTTTCAGGCAGCCCAGGAGTGCGGGGAAAGGTAGCACCGGGGTAATGCGATGACAGGCTTTTCTCATATTCAGCACAATTTAGCCGCTAAATTAATCCCGTCCAGCGTGGCCACCGAGGGGCTACCTACGGGGTGACCAGCGCCCCAGCAGCGCCTCCGGGGGGGAGCATCGGGTGGACACAAGCTCGTGTCCTGTCGTGGGAAAGGGCGGAAGCCGGGGGTCAGGAAGGCCACGCCTCACTGTGGGCGGGCGCGTGCGCGGCGACGCAGGTGCACGGGGCACAGCGGGTCGTTCCTGTCCCGGACTCGGTAGCCTGTGCCCTGCGTTTCTCCAGAAATCCCAAAGAGCTGCCCCCGAGGGGCTCCTGGAGGCCACCAGGGCTCCCTCCCTCGGAGCCTGACTTCCAGTCCTTCCTGACCCCGGGGCCCCGCCAGCCCCAGCCCTCAGCTCCGTGTCCCCTGTGCCGGGACCTTCCTGTGCATGGGTGTCCTTCATCCCCAATGTGCCGTGTCCTCCTGAATCTGTACTCATCTCAGGGAAGACACGTCCAGGTGCAAGGAAGACACGTCAAGGTCCAGGGAAGACACATCCAGGTCTAGGGAAGACACGTCAAGGTGCAGGGAAGACATGTCCAGGTGCAGGGGAGACACGTCCAGGTGCAGGGGAGACACATCGAGGTGCAGGGAAGACACGTCGCGGTGCAGGGAAGACACGTCCAGGTGCAGGGGAGACACGTCCAGGTGCAGAGGAGACACGTCCAGTTGCAGGGGAGACACATCCAGATGCAGGGAAGACACATCCCAGTTGCAGGGGAGACACGTCGAGGTCCAGGGAAGACACATCCAGGTCCAGGGGAGACACGTCCAGGTGCAGGGGAGACACGTCCAGGTGCAGGGAAGACACATCCAGGTCCAGGGGAGACACGTCCAGGTGCAGGGGAGACACGTCCAGGTCCACGGAAGACACGTCGAGGTCCAGGGGAGACACGTCGAGGTCCAGGGGAGACACGTCGAGGTCCAGGGTCCAGGGAACACAGGTGGGAGGTCCGCCGGCAGCCCCTGGTCCCCCCACAGCGCACCATCAGGTCCCAGATGTCGTGTCCTGGGGGGACGTGGGGGATGGTCCCACCGGCTCACCTGGGAGTCGCCCCCCCCCCCCGACATGCCCGCCTCGCCTGCCAACACAGCCCGTTGCCCTCTATCCTTTGCTCTCGTTCCAGCACGTTCTGTTGGTTTGGGTCACCGTGGCGCGTGCCTGTGACTTGACAGCGCGTCTCTCTTCTCAGTCCCGACGCCCACCTGCTCGCCTCGTTCCTTTAACCTGCATCTGCGTTCCCACTTGCGCCACCTGGCCGACTGCCACCCTGCGGCCAGGTCATCAGATGGTGGCTTCCTTCCCGGCCGCCGCCGCGGCCATCGCCCCACCGCCACGGCCTCTCCGTTGTCTCTGCGGTTTCCAGCCGAGGGACAACGGTGGTGCCTGCCATCGCGTGTTGCCCCGGCAAATCCGTGGACCCTCCCGTGGAAATCTCCAGGCAGGATGAGCAGCAGCCCCACAAACCTCGTGCCCCCGAAGCGTGCACTTCAAACCATGCGTACTTGGGGTGAGCTGTCAGTCACTCCACTTTTTTTTTTTTTTTTAATTTTTTCTCAAGTCAAACACTGAAAACGCACTGGGAGCTTCCAGACTCCACGAAGGCAGCAGGTGGGCGGCGGGAGTGGCCGTGGGGCTGCGACTTGTCGCCCGTGGGCTCCGGCATCGATGCTGGGGCTGCAGGGGCGCTGGGAGAGGTGGCCCTTCGGCCCCTTTGGGACGCGGGGCGACCCCCACCCCGGGGCGGGGGGGTGGGGGTTGTTATTGCAACTCCCGGGCGTTGTCGTCCCCGGAGGCCGGTGCCGGGCAGCCAGCTCCCAGCTTCTCTCGCTTCTCTCTTCCTGGTCCCCGGGGCGCGCAGGAGCCACCCACAGGGGCCTCGTTAGCACAAAACGCGCACGGGACCCCCTCGGAACTGCGCGCAACTTAGGGGCGCAGCCTCAGGGCCTGCGCGGGCGCTAAACATCTATTTCCTTTAAGATTTTATTGATTTGCCAGAGGGAGGGCGCGCTCGCACGAGCAGGGGGAGCTGCGGCGGGCGGAGCAGGAGCCTGATGCAGGATTCGACCCCAGGACACCGGGACCCTGACCGGAGCCCCCCAGGCGCCCCTGCAATCTCGCTCTCCTCCTATGTCACGGAGGCGGGTCGGAGCGCGCGCCCCTGCCCGCGTGGCCCTGGGCCTCCACGTCGGCCTCTGCACCCCTGCGCGCTCCCCACGTGCACATGCGCCCGAAGGGCTGCGCCCTGCTGCCCCTGTGCTCCAGGCCGCCCCCCTACCCTCCACAACGCCCCCGCTGGCTGCCAGCTTGGAGAAGCAGCCCCAGCGGGTTGCAGGGACACGGTCCACACCGAGGGCGCTCAGCCGAGCCCAGAAGCACGCAGACCGTGTTGGAGTGCGCGCCCCTGCCCTCGTGGCCCTGCACCTCGACGTCGGCCTCCGCACCCCTGCGCGCTCCCCACGTGCACATGCGCCCCGCCCCAGGGCGCCCCCCTACCCTCCAGAACAACCCCCTGGCTCCCAGCTTGGACAAGCAGCCCCAGCGGGTTGCAGGGACACGGTCCACACCGAGGGCGCTCAGCCGCACCCACGGGAGCACGGGAAGGCAGAGGTGCGCAGGCTTGCAGCTGCGGCACAAGGCCGCGGGGTCGACGGCGGGGAAGCCAGGGGCGGCGCACGCAGCAGCCACACCTCCCGGGCCGCGGGCCGTGTAGACACGCACGCATGCGCGCCGCGGCTCTGCTCGGGGCCTCGCCCCCTGCGCCCATTCCCTCCCTGCAAACTCAGAGTCACGAGCGAGCTCCCGTCCCCCCGGGGAGGTGTGGACCCCCACCCTGACCCCCACCCTGACCCCCACCCCGTGTCTTCCGAGCGCCCTCGTGACCTGTGCGTTCGGCACTTGCGCATTTGCGCCCTGGGCGCAACGCGGGGGCCGCCCCAGATCGCCGCTCGGGGCGCGCGTGCACAGAGCGCGGAGGCGAGGAGTGAGGACACGCGCGTGCCCCGTGGATTGGCCCCGCCTGGGAGGCCACCGGCGTCCGTTCCGCGCTACTTAGCGCCACGCTTTTTGGGTCTTGACGCCTTTTTACTTTCTGGCTGCTTGGGGCAGAGCCGAATGTCCACCTGCCTTCCGTGATAAGGACCCTCGTGATTCCCTGAGCCTCAGGAGGTCTGCGCGCACAGGTGTGCGTGGAGAGGGCCGGTGCAGCTCAGTGGCGTCCAGGTGACGACCGGCAGGTGTCTGGGCGGCGGAGGCAGGGTCGTGAGCTGCAGGGGACGGTCAGGAGGGCGTCCAGGTGCCCTTGCACACGGAGGGGCACGGAGTGGCAGTGCCGACCTTCTGCCGAGGAGCCGTCCAGGGCCAGCAGGGTGGTGGCCGAGGGACAACGCGGACGCACGTGGAGGACCCGGCCTCTTACACGGGGGGGGGGGGGGGGCACCTACACGGTTTTGGTGTTGTGTGTCTTTAGCGTCGCGTGTGCTGTGCGTGTTGCACGTGCGTAGGGGAACGGTCAGCCGTGCCTGAGTCCTGTGTATACGTGGCCTGTGTGTTCAGTGCTGCATGTGTTGTGTGTGTGTCCTCTGTGTGTCCGTGTTGTGTGCTGTGTCTGGGTGCGTGCCCACACCCCTACCTCACATGACACCCCAAGGCCGCACCTGGCCACCTCGACATGTCCTCTGTGACCTTGTGGCTCTTCTGGGCCTGGGCAGCCTCTCCTGATTGCCATATGTGGCCCCTTGGGACTCCATGTGACCCCACATGACCCCATGTGACCCCATACGGCCTCACATGGTCCCATGTGACCCCACATGGCCCCACACGGCCTCACACAGCCCCATGTGACTCTACATGACCCCAAATGGCCCCACACGGCCTCACATGACCCCACACGGCCCCACATGACCCCACATGGCCTCACACAGCCCCATGTGACCCCACATGACTCCACATGGCCCCACATGGCCTCACATGACCCCAAATGGCCCCACACGGCCTCACATGACCCCACGCGGCCCCACATGACCCCACATGGCCTCACACAGCCCCATGTGACCCCACATGACTCCACATGGCCCCACATGGCCTCACATGACCCCAAATGGCCCCACACGTCCTCACATGACCCCACACGGCCCCACATGACCCCACATGGCCTCACACAGCTCCATGTGACCCCACATGACTCCACATGGCCCCACATGGCCTCACATGACCCCAAGTGACCCCACATGACCCCACATAACTGCACATGGCCTCATGTGACCCCACAGGACCCCACATGGCCCCACATGGTCCCATGTGACCCCACACAACCCCACATGGCCCCACACGGCCTCACACAGCCCCGTATGGCCCCACATAGCCTGTTTGACCCACACACAACCCGACATGGCCCCACACGGCCTCACACAGCCCCATATGGTCCCACATAGCCCCTGTGACCCCACACAACCCCACATGGCCCCACACGGCCTCACACAGCCCCGTGTGGTCCCACATAGCCCCTGTGACCCCACACAACCCCACATGGCCCCACACGGCCTCACACAGCCCCGTGTGGCCCCACATAGCCCGTGTGACCCCACACAACCCCGCATGGACCCACACGGCCTCACACGTGTGCTCCTACAGCACAGGCACACGAGTGGGGCCCAGAGCTCATGCACGGTGCACACCAGCCCCCGCCGTCTTCCAGGCCGACCTCTTCCCTCTGCCCGTCCAAGGAGCATCCTGCGTCTTCTCCCAAACGTCTCCTTTCTCTCCTGGAGCGCACGTGTGAACACACGGCCCCGCCTGTGCTCCCCACCCGTGCGAGGACTCTTCGCCTCCTCCGGGAAGCCCCACCGGATTGCCCCAAGCTCACTCTGTGCATCGACACCATGCTCACAGCTGCCTCCTGCCCTGGCCTGTCTCGCACGGCTCCGGTTCCTGCTGAGCTACCAGACGAGAGCCACCGATTCCCGTTACGTCCGCACAAGGGGTCGGGAACCTCTGGCTTTGTGAAGTTAAAATGGATTGAGCGGGGACACTGTGATGTGAGCGGGTCCGCAGCTTGGGACTCATCCGTGTCCGGGCTCCACAGGGCATTGCATCGGTCGGCTGCAAGAAGCTGCAGGGCCCGGCGGGGACCCGGGGACATGGGGCGACGCCTGAACTCGGCCCCGTCCGGCCGCCCCGCACGTTTGGATTTGCAGCCCGTGTCCATCCCCTGGGTCAGGTGTCTCCGGGAAGCTGCAGACACCCCGAGGACAATGCCGGGCTCGCCGAGAGCACGCTTCGGGGACCCACCAGGCTCCGGGGGGATCCCCGCGCTCGCCCGGATTAAGAGGATTAAACACCATTAAACGGAGTCCTCTGGCTCCCGCAGCACAGCCGTCGCACAGCCTGGCCTTCCTCCCGGCCTCCTTCCGTGGGGGCCGGGCTCTGCCCGAGACCCGGTGCCAACAAAGGGGCCCCTTAGCATGACAAAGAGCCCCCCACGTCTCCCCCGCCTCAAATGGCATCAGACTGTCCGGGGCATTGTCGCAAACTCCAACGCCGGCCTGCCTGCCGGTCCTTTCTTTCTCTCTCTGTCTCTCTCTCTTTTTTTTTAATGGTCCCATCCGGAGCTCAAGGTGTCATATTAATTATTTAAATCTTGGCGATATGTCAGCAGCATCCTCCGAGACCCCGATCGGTGCCAGAAGGCCTCAAATGCCGCATTCGCTCTTCTTAATTAGCGCCGGATCGGAGAACTTTGATCTGCATGAGCAGAATGGCCAACGAGAGGCGGGCGGCAACTTCCCGGGCCATTGCCCGTACCTGCGGCCTGCGGGCAGGTGCGGTTCCCGCGCTCCGACCTGGATGTACCTGGTTCCGGGCCAGCAGGGCCCGACGCACGTGCACGCAGGAGATATTTAAACCGCTTTAAAGGCCGGCCGCGCTCCTCCCGGGGAGGTGCCCGGCGCGGCGCTGTGGCCACTGGGTCCCCTTGGAGCGGGGAGGCGGGTGGCGGGGGCGATGTGATTGGGGGGGGGGCTGGGCCAGCTGGATTTATTTACTTTCAGGGGTGGGGACGGCGAGGACGCGTGCCCGGCCTGTGGGCGCCGACACACCGATGTCAGAAATCCACGGCCGCGCCGGGACCCATCTTCCCTCATTAAGCAGCTTGTTGCCCGCACGACGGGCCCTGATGAGACCGTGTGTCCCTGTGCAAGGCGTTCAGCGTGTGCACGCGGTGGGGCTGGGCCACGACGGATCCTGGAGCTCAGGTCCACGAGGGTCACCAACGAGGGCCCTGCCTTGTTCAAATTCCTCCTTGTTTACATTTTTCTCGCTGCAAAAAATTTAAAAAAAGAAAAAAAAATCTGAATGTAAGGCGAGCCTGTGGCGGAAG
Source organism: Canis aureus (assembly GCF_053574225.1). NCBI lineage: Eukaryota > Metazoa > Chordata > Mammalia > Carnivora > Canidae > Canis > Canis aureus. The sequence goes on from NC_135649.1 coordinate 124,210,085, forward strand.
AAGAAATCGATGAAACGTCGGTGACACTCGAGGCCTGCGAACGCGCACCTGCTCTCCGCTCCGTCTGGGGGACGCGGGAGTGAAAGACACAGCCACGTGCGACCTTGCACGCCCCGCCCGAGAGCCGTGGACCCGGGTTCAGAGCCCGCTGTGCGCACTAGCTGAGCAGCTTCCTTAGTGACCGCGCCCTGGCCCTGCGCACGACGCTCCGGTTTCAACGGCCGCGCTGCGTGTCAGGCCTGAGTCACACACGCTGCACCGGCTGAGCCAGGACACAATGCGGAAACGTGCAATGAGCGTCGGAGCGCGGACTCGCCAGACAGGAACGATCCGCGGGCTCCGGATCCGGGGCGCTAAGTAACACGCGCACTAACTGGCCGCTTTCCGGGTTTCTTTTTATTATTATTACTTTTAAGCATGCACGTTTGAGGGTGGATGTGAGGCTGTGAAATATTTGGGATTTACAGCTGTTGAGATAACGAGATTCTCTGTGTCAGGTTGGCGGCAAAATAAAAAGAAAGAAAAAAAGGGAAAAAAATTCTGAACACGCGGCGCTCTGCATGGAGATCCCAGAGGACCGTGTCGGGACCTATGTATTCCCTCCAACGGCCGCTCCGGGGTGACTTCTGAGGCTCCACGAGTGACCGGGCTGTCGATGTGCAGGCCGGGAGCACCTTCCGTGGGCGCTGCGGCGGCACAGACGTCGCCAGGTTGCAGGGCAGGACCCCAGAGGGACATGTGAGGTCGCCCGGGAACAGTCCACGCAGATGGAACGCAAACACGGCTTCACCTGTCCGGGCGATCACGCGGCGCCAACGCACGTGGACACAAGAACGTCCTGCAATCGGTGGAGCACGCTGGTCGGGGGGGACAGACTGGGAACAGCGAGCAGAAGGGCTGCTCTCCGAGACGCGGGGTCAAGCGTAGAGGTGCCCACTCACGGGTCTCCGTTCCCTCCCCGGCTGCACGTGTCCCGTGCCCTGCCCTGCATGTGCGATGCACGCCGCTGTCCACCCGGCACCGTTCGACAGCACAGACTGCGGCTCTGAGCGTGCAACACCACCACGCGCACGGTGAGAAATCGGGCATGCAAGCGTCAGGATCAGGGGTCCCTGTGGGCCAGATGCGGCCCCCGGCATGTTTTCATGAATAAAGCTTTATTGGAACTCGGGCACGTGTGTGCATTGGGGCATTTCCCTGTGGCTGGTTCGGCTCCACGTGCAGGCCCGAGTAGCGGGAAGGAAAACCCGCAAAAGTGAAAACCCCACGGCTCAGCCCTCCGTGGCCCTTTGACCTCCCCGGCCGGCTGGTCCCCTTCCCAACGCCCCAGGTCACACACTGCGGGCTCCACGCGCACGACCTGGGGAGGAAACCAGCGCAGGAGGGCCAGTCCGGGGCCCCCACCCCCCACCCCACCGGCGTTTGCTAGAAGGAAGAACGGGCTCTGCAAACAGCGACCTGGAGACGGTGGAGGGGGGGCGTTCTCGTGCTTCTGTGGGGCTCCTGCGTCTGCAGCCGTGCTCACCTGCCCCAGGTGCTTATCATGGGGTTCTCGGGGCCGTGCAGACCTTCGGGGGCCCCTGGGCTCCCGTGATGCCGCCGGCCCGTGGGGACCGGTCACTGCACCCTGACCTCCTGTCAGGGCCGGTTGGGCAGTGGGGTGGCTGGCTGGGGGGCCGGGAGCAGGTGCCAGACACCCCGTCGGTGGAAGGGGGTGGGACAGGACAGCAGGTCAGGGAGGTGGGACCCCGCATGAGCTCAGACGGCAAGCCTGGACCTGCGCCATCGTCCCTCCGACTTCCCGAGATGCACATGTGTCCCCCGGAGGCCTGTGCTGACCTTTGACCCCCAAGGGGACCCGCACCTGGATCTCAGACCTCCCCCTGAGATGGATGTGAGTCCCCCAGAGGCCTGTGCTGCCCCCGACCCCCAAGGGAACCTGGCCTGGATCTCAGACCTCCCTCTGAGATGGACGCGTGACCCCCAGAGGCTCATGCTGACCCTTGACTCCCAAGGGGACACACACCTGGATCTCAGGCCTCCCCTTGAGATGCACATGTGACCCCCAAAGGCTTGTGCTGACCCCTGACCCCCAAGGGGACACACACCTGGATCTCAGACCTCCTGCTGAGATAGATACCTGTCCCCCAAAGGCCTGTGCTGACCCCTGACCCCCAAGGGGACCAGCTCCTGGATCTCGGATTTCCCCCTGAGATGGACATGTGTCCCCTAAAGGCCTATGCTGACCCCTGACCCCCAAGGGGACCCTCCCCTCGATCTCACTCCTGCTACAGATGGACATGTGTCCCCCTCGGATGCCCAAGGAGGCACATCTGGGGTCCCCCAGCTTGACCACACAGGCTGACACCCATCTGCTGGGTTACCTGTCCCCACGCCAGGCCCATCCTCGTAGCCCGTAGTGGCCACATCAGGGAGCAGGAACCACCCATGCACCTGTTGTCGGCACGGGGACATCCCGAGTGATGGTGTCCCCAGGAGTGGCCAGGCGCCGAGGGGCTGCTCCGTGGAGCCCAGCCCAGGCTCACACACCCTTGAGGGTTGACCATTTATTTCCACGTGGTGAGAAAAAGGACGGCCTCTCCGCGTCCCTAAAGCCTACAGAACCCCATGCAACGTCGGGCGGGTCGCCAAGTGCCTGCGATCCAGTGACCTGTTTGCACCCGCAGAGTGAAGACTCCGTGTGTGGTCACTGGAGGCTGAAGTCTGTGCTCATGGCAGGGTGAGCCCGGTGCCGTGTGGCCACAGCATCTATTAGATGCACACACACCTCCACGCGGGCACCCCCCCCCGAGACACACACGGCATCCCCCTCCCCGACGGCCACTGTGCCCAGCGCTCAGGGCGCATCTCCGGGCGACGTGCTTCCATGTTTCCCGTCTTTTTTGAGGTACGACGCACGTTCTGCAACTGTCAGCGTCTGACGCATGCTGACTCGGACCACGGACACGGGCCCGGTCACAGCCGCGGGCTTGTCAACCTGCCCGATGCGATTCGCTATGGTCCGGGTCATTCACGTACCTCCCAAGCAGGAGGGCACGCTGCCCCACTAACCCGGCTCCCCGCTGGCCTGTCTGCACCCCGGGGCGAGCTGTCACCTCCAGAGGGAGGCCACAGCGGGAGAGTGTTCAGCGTCGGGCGAGCAGCCGCCACCTGCAACCTCTGTGCATTCTCTCCCAAGAGTGATAAGCGGCGCAGCTCGCGCGGAGCCGCTCGGAGTCCGCCAGCGCCCGCCGGCCCGGAGGTCTGCCTGCGTGCTCACGACCTGCGGCCCAGTTGCGGGGGTGCGCTCTGCTCCGTGCTTGCAACCTGAGGCCCAGGGGGGCGACCTGCAGCCCAGGGGGGCAACTTGCAGCCCAGGGCGCCGCTCTACTCCGTGCTCGCAACCTGCGGCCCAGGGAACTAAGCCCGCGGGCGTTTGAGGAAAGACGCTGATTTTCAGCACAGAATGTGTCCCCTGCGCACCAACTTTTCGAGGCGGGCGACTGCCACAGTGGCCACGTCCTCGCCCCGCGGAGTGGACACGCGGAGGGAAGGATGCTGGCTTCTGTGTCCATCGGGCGGGCCCACGGATGCCGAGCGTCAGCCCTCGACGGGCGCCACCGGCCCTGTCCTGCCTTCCCTCAGTGCTCCCGTCCTATTTCGGGGGGTGGGGGCCCTCTTTTGAGTCCCCGCGGTCCTTGCAAAGCGGCTCCTCCACCCCTGGAGCTGCGGCTCTGGCCATTAGCAACTGAATAGCAGCCTTCTTACTGTATATCACCGTAATCTTTCATGTTTAACTGAGCCAGATGGCGTATTATTACACGCTCTGCCTCGATAAAGCCCAAACTTTCTATCAGAGGGTTTGTAAGATGATGGAGAATGGGGGGAAAAAATTAAAAAGCAACGTGCGGGCGGCGGTTTGGGCGGTGGTTGGAGGGGGGCCTTGCGTAGGTCCCACGGAGCAGCCTGTGGTTTAATTCCACATCTTGCTTTGGGCGCTAATTTCCGCTTAATTATCATTTGCAGGAATTGAACAAATGCATTAAGTGGGGTGCTGGGTGGCGCTGAGCGCGCCCAGGCTGGAGGTGCACCCACCACCGAGTCAAGGCATCAGTACCGTCCCCGGCCACCGCCCAGGCCCGAAATGTTGGGCTTCAGGGGCTTCTTTACGAGCCCGCACCGCCAGAGTCCCTCCCAATGAAACCGGCCCGGGTGCACCTTACGGGCACGGCTGTAGGATGTCGCAGGGGCCACGCTCGCCCGTCCTGCGGGGTTTCCTACAAAGATGCTTTCCGCGTCCACGTGGACACCTAGCAATGCGCATGGCATTTTCCAAACACACGGTACAATCCAGGAAATACCGTGCTTCACGGCTCCCCTCCCTCAGATCCCACAAAACCCACCTCCCCTGGGACATTCCGTCCTGAACACACATTGGTTTGTCGTTGAAAACCTGTTAGAATGCGGAGCTTTTATTAAAAAAAAAAAAAAAAAGGGATATTTCTCTCTCTCTGTGTTAGGAGCTTGAGAAGCCCATATGTGAATCCAAGACGGAAGGTTCCAGAAAGGATGAGGGACGGGGGCCCAGCCGTCAGGACTAAGCATCCTCCAGCACGGAAGTTTCCAGAAGGATGAGTGTGTGACAGAGGGAGTGTATTGTGTGTGGGGTGCATGTAGGTATGCACATGGATGAGTGTGTGCGTGTGTCCATGTGTTCATGCCTGCAGCTGTGTGACAGTCTGAGCGTACTCTATGTCAGATGCACGTGGGTACACATGTGCATGCATGTGCCTACACAGTTATTATGTGTGCCTTGACCTCGTATGCACCCATGTGCACGCATGCTTGCAGGTATGCATATGTGCACCACGTGTTTTTCCAGGTGTGCATGTTTGCATGTGTTGTTCCAGGTGTGCATATGCATGGTGTGCATGTTTGCAGGTGTGCATATGCACATGCATGTTTTCAGATGTACACGTGTGGCATGTATGTTTGCAGGTGTGCATACCTGCAGCATATGTGCTTGCAAGCATGCATTTACAGCTGTGCACATGGGGGCATATGTGTCTGCAGGCGTGCACATGTGTGGCCGCCGAGGTGTGTGTGTGTGCGTGAGCCTCTCTGTGCGTGCATGTAGGCACCCAGGTGGGCTCTCCCCAAACCACGGCTTGCTGCTGCACCCCTGCTGCTGCCGTGAGCTTCCCCTCTGCCCACCTGTGCTGACCCCCCAGGGGCCCCAGGCAAATAAGACAAAGCTCTCAGCATGGCCAGCCAAGGACTCCATCCCAGCCCCACTCCCCACCGAGGCCCCTGCACCCCTTCCTCAGGCGCAGCCTCCCGTCCACGTTCAGGATGACACAGGCGTGCTCCACGGGCTGTGACGGCCTGCGCCGTGGCAACTAACAGGGAACCAGCCACGCCAGCCGTGCATGCCCGGTGCTGGCGGGCTGGTGAGCGTGGACCCGCCGTCTGACCTGGGACGGCCCGGCCCACACACCCCCCACTAATGTCCCCTTCCCCTTTCATCCCAGCGACACTGCCTTTGACAGAGGGAACATGGGACTGGAGCTGGGACGCGGCGGACGAGGAGTCACACGCCGGCAGTCTGGCCTCAGAGCACGTGCTCTCTTCGCGGAGCCATGGAGGCCCCCGCCTGACCCAGCTCCTTCTTAACCACGGTGGACTCACATCCCCAATTGCTGCACACAAACAGGGACATTTGTTTTCACATTTTCACCTTCTGTTGCTTATTGCTGTGAAGACCCCGGAAATCTTTGTAAGACTCACCCCTTTGCACCCCAAAGGTAAGCTGAGGCATAGAGGACTTGCTACATGGTCACACTCACAGAGAAGCTGGTCTGTGCCCTGTACAGGCCTCCATCTGGGCTCTGGGCATGGCCCATATGTGCTTGTCTGCGTGTGTATGTGCATCTTGATGCACACATGTGCATGTGCATGCTCACATGCATGCGTGAATCTGAGTAAGCATATGAATATATGCACATGCATACACAGGTGTGCATACCTGTGCATGCCCATGTGTGCAAATGCATGTGTGTGCCTGTAGGCACACGTGAATGTGTGCATGTTACTGTGTCTGTGCCTTTGTGCGTGACTGTGTGGTGTGTTCGTGAGCGCATGCCTGCATGTGCATGTTTGTGCATGCAGGTGCATTCTTGTAGGTGTGCACGTGTGTATATAAACATGTGACTCCATGTGTCCAAGTGTGTGTGCCTGTTTACATGTGGTGCTGTGCAGGTGTGTGTGTGACTGTGAGAACGTGTTTGTGTCTGTGTGAAGGTACGTGCATAGACACCTGCGTGCTCATCACGTACATATGTATCCGGCTGTGTGTATGTGTGTCTGCCTGTGCCTGGGTTTGCATGTGTGTGTGCTATGCGTGCACATTCTAGCATCTGCATGCGTGTGCATATGACCGTGAATGTGTGCACATACATGCAAGCATGTGTGTGTATATGACATGGGAGTGCAGCTGTGTCTGCATGTGTGCCTGTCCCTGCATCTACATGCTTATGCATATGACCATGGGTGCATTCATGTGCATGCAGTTGTGTACTTGTAACCATAGGTGTGTGCATGCATATGTCTCCGTGCATCTACATGTGTGTGCATGTGACCGTGAGTGCATGCATGTGTGTGCAGGCATGTGTGTGTGCATATGACATGGGAGTGCACTTGTATGTGCATGTGTCCCTGCCTCTGCATGTGTGTGCATATGACCGTGAGTGCAGGCATGTGTGTATGACATGGGAGTGTGTGCACTTACATGCAAGCATGCATGCGTGTGTGTCACTGTGCACGTGTGCATGTGACGACAGTGGAGTGCACATGTGCGTGTATGCACATCCCTGCACCTACGTGTGGGTGCACACGTCCAGGGGTGCGCACGTGTGTGCAAGCGTGCCCGCGTGCAGATGCAGCACGCGGCTGTCCCTTTTTCCTTTCCCTCCAACCCCCTGTTCCTGCCGTCTGTTCGCGCCCTGACAGGCGAGCCCCTCGTGCTCCGCTCGCTCAAGGCCCGTCCCCGCCCCCTGCCTGCCCCCGTGCATCAGGCGCAGCTGACAGGGGCTCGATTATCACTAATTATATGAAACGCCAACGTGCCACACTCGCTTCTCCCGAAGCCTCGGAGGCATCTCCACGCGTCCCGTGACATCTTCCTTTGCTGACACAGATTCTACCCAGCACGCGTGCCCGTCCGAGGCCCGCCAGCCGGCGCCTCCTGAGCGCGGGAGGGACAGGCCCCCAGACCTGCGTTCCTGCGGCGAGGCCCACGCTGCGGGCTGCCGCGCGCCCGGGCCCCGGGGCCGAGAGCCCACACACCCTCCTTCCCGCCTCGTTATCCACCGCTGCAGTGTCAGAAAGCGCCTCTCCGCAGACGGATCGTCTGTCAAACCACGCGCGGGCGGGGGAGCGGACGTGCCGGGGAAGCTCTCTCCTGGGGCTTAGGGCCTCGCCGGCGAGCGGCTCACAATGACACCTGCTCGCGCCTGCTCCCGCCTCCCGTCTCCCGGCCCACGTGCTAATGCCCGGGACCCTGTCCACTCCCTTTCCCGTCTCCCGACTCACATCGTCCTTTTAAAGGAATTTCTGAAGAGCAGTTGACAAGCATCAGGTCACCTGCTCCGTGGGCTCCGTTAGCACCGGCCTGCGGACGGCCTCGCTCGGCGGCCCTCAACACCAACACCGTGCGCTCCTCGCACACGCGGGCCTGCGCCGGCTGGACGAGGGAGGCCGGATTGCCCCGAGACGGGCTCCGGGGTCGCGGGGTCACTGCGGACACGGCGGCTAAGTGGAGCCCATGCGCCATCTGCCAAGCCCCGTGGATGCCCGCTATGGCCCAGGGTGCTTGGAGCGGCCCTGGCACCTGCTCCAGACCCGTTCTGGAAGCTGCCATCGGGCTCTCTCGGTAAATGCCCCACTTACAGCAGCCCACTCGTGTTGTCTGTGCCCAACGAGGACCCACGATGCACCAGTTTGCAGCATTTTTCCTGCATCCCTGCTCCATCCGCGGAGCCAGCAGGCATCACGGGGGGGAAAGGTGGTTTCACATAAATTTTGTATGTTGTAGGGGCTGGACCTGGGGACGGGTGGCTGGGAGCTGGAATGCAAACTGAGGCTGGATGAAAGCCAGGGTCTCACGTAGCCTCAGACCCTCCGACGTCCATGCTGTCCCCTTGAGTCCCGCCGCAACCAGCTAGGACAGAGGGGTCCCCAAACATGTCCACGGCCGTGAAATAACCCAGTGAAGTTGCCCAGCGATGCTGGCAGGGGTTCCGAGGGGCAAGTGTCTGCACAGCCAGGGAAGGAGGGGCTGCTGGGCGGGCCCCACTTGGGAAGGCATCGCATTCCGGTTACATAGTCAGGGAGACATCGTCAGCATCATTCTGCTGGATCCCCGTGACTGTGAGAGGTACCGTCCCCGTGGAGACGGGGATGTTGCAGGTGGATCCCTGAGACCCCCTGGGGCGCTGTCACCCTCATGCTGGCAACACCACAGGTGCATCCCCGTGACCCCCGGGAAGACAGGGGCCTGGCCTAACTGCCCAGCAGCACAGACTCACTGCAGGCCAACGTCACAGATGCTCCCTCAGTGCAGGTGGATGCTTGCAGCAAAGGTGAGGGGGTGTCACCTGTCGTCATGTGACATTTCCCACGACGCCACCTGAGCTGGCGTGCAGGCCCAGCTCCCGCCCTCCTGCACGAGTCTTTGCAGACATGAGCCACCGAGCTGGAGGCCGGCTGCCGGTGTGACCTGGGGTCGCCTCCCCAGCACTGACGGGTGTGACGCAGGCCTCTGGCCGGCACCTGATGGCGGCGTCACAGCCCCGGAGCAGGGGCCCCCGCGAGCCCACTCAGATCCCCGCTCACCCGCCGAGCGGTCATCAGCCAGTCTGTCCGCTGACTGTCCCCACTCCTCCCCCCGGAGAGATGCTCCGAAGGTCCCGGATCCCGTCCGCGTCACAGTCCCCCGCGCGGTCCCACGAGAGACGGGAATATACACTCCCCGAGCGTTCGGCAAGAAGAAGAAAGCACATCATTTCCAGATGGCGACGACCGACGTCCAATAAAAGCCCAAGAGAATGAATCATAAAAGTGTTTAGAACCATAAGCAAATCTGGCAGGAGCGCTTGACACTAAATAAATATCCCGGAGTCCGTCGCCTGGCTCTCGGCGGCACCCACGGCGCGGCCTCCGGGAAACAGCGGAGGACCCGAGTCCGTGCACGGCAGCCACTCGGGTGGAAACTGCACGTAGGTCCTCGGCGACATACGTGTGGACCCGCGCGGGCCCCACGGAGGAAACACGCCGAAGGACGACAGCAGGAAGCCCCGCGCAGACCTACCGTTTCCACAAAACGGACCCAACAGAGTATGAAGACATCAAGCCGTTAATACCGAACGTTTCAGGTCAATGTGGTTCCCATTAAATGCAGACACATTTGTTTCAACTTTGGTGAAATAAATCTCAAGCTCATCTGGAAAATAAATTTGTAAGAAAAGCTAAGAAGTCTTTTTTTTTCGTAGACGCACATCAATGTTGAAAGAGTTATCCATTCAAAGAGCGAAACATATTTTACTTTAAGTCTCTCGTAATTAAGACGGTATGGAAGGACAATATGAATTAGCAGATGGGAGAAACAGAAAGGCCTTAAAAAAAAAAGAAAAACCAGACCTAATCCGTAGGAATAGTCGACAGTTGATAGATAAATGATTAAAAACTAATAGGGGGCGGCCCGGGGGGCTCAGCGGTTTAGCACCCACCTTTGGCCCAGGGTGTGATCCTGGAGACCCGGGATCGAGTCCCACATCGGGCTCCCTGCATGGAGCCTGCTTCTCCCTCTGCCTGTGTCTCTGCCTCTCTCTCATGCATAAATAAATAAAATCTTTTTAAAAAATTAAAAAAAAAAACTAACAGAGAAACGAGGACGGGGAATAGGATTATTTGGTGTGTAGCGTTGGGGAAAAAAAATGAATCAGGACCTCAGCTTAGGTCAAAGCCCACAGTTAATCCCAAGCATAGTAAAGTGTTCAGTATAAAAATTAAATCACAAAATACAGGATTAAATGTACAAAGTCACCGTGTCCATTGACAAGGAATTGCCAGAAACACAAACAGTAGGACAAATTATATGGGAAAAGTGAATGATTGAGCTACATGCAAACTTAAAACGCTTTATATCTAAAAACTATCAACAATATTCAACAGCATAACAGGAGCTGGAAAGTATTTGTAAACTGTATTAATGATAGAGGGCGTGTGTCCTTCATATGTAAAAAGTGCTCACAAATCAATAAGAACGGCAACTGCTCATTGAACGCGTTCTGCGCGTCAACATTTTTATGCTGCACGCTTGCCATAAAATACCCAGTTTAACTGTCTCTAAAACCCCTAGTTGATTTGCTACGTGTTGGAAAATTGAATTAAAGGAGTTAACGAAACCGCCCAGCCTCCCGGAGCGAGTGAGCTATGGTTCAGGCTTTAAATCTATCAGATGCCAAAGCTCAGGGTCTTGAACACGGATACGCCCCCATCCCAAACACACCCTGCAGCAGTAACCAACGCCCCGTAACCCAGACGCGGAACAAAATTAGCCATGGCCCCCCAAAAAAACCACGGGAAAAATACATTTACAATGAAGGAATGCGCTTGGGGCAGCCCGGGGGGGCTCAGCGGTTTAGCACCGCCTTCAGCCCAGGGCGTGACCCCAGGGTCCCGGAATCGAGTCCCGCGTCGGGCTCCCTGCATGGAGCCTGCTTCTCCCTCTGCCTGTGTCTCTGCCTCTCTCTCTCCGTGTCTTATGAATAAATAAAAATAGCATCTTTTAAAAAAAAAGGAGGGCGCTTGGGGTGAGCACTGGGTGCCATATGCATCTGATGAATCACTAAATTCTACCCCTGAAACTAAAAAAACAAACAAAAATCAAGTTAAAGTAAATAATTAAATTAAATCACGTGAAATTAACTTAAAATAACAAATACCTTTAGAAAACTGTTATATTTGCAAAGTTGCTTTTTTTTTTCTTTTTCTTTTTCTGTGAACATCCGTTTCCACGGTGGACCAGGTGCGTCGCGGACCGCCGCGCACCGTGTGTGATAAAAGAATAAACGAAGGATGAAGCGGGATTTCTGCAAAGCCACCGGCCACGGCGACGTCCAGGGGCGTCTCCATGTACTGTGAGCCTTGTCGTGTGTGAAGTTTCATCCGCACATCACTTAAAATGGAAAAAGAGGAAAGAAGAGGGGAAAAAAAACAAAAAAAAAACGCCGGTTGGAGAACTTGGCTTGTCTACCCGCATCCCCGCGGCACTTTGTCTGCTGGGCTGCTTTGCATTTCAAGACATTTCCACTCACCTTGAGTTCCCGGTTCCAAAAGAAACAATAAGTTTAATCTTCTCACTTGACAATGATGTATGGTTCCAGAGAAAAACACTTTTTCAGGTATTATCATTAAAAATTCTTTTTTTTTTTGGTCCCTCGACTTGCATGCCTTCGCTGTGGCCCCGTGCACCTTCTACGTGGAGAAATGCGCACACACATACCCGCGTTCTCCGGAGACCTGGAGGCCTGGGCCGCAGCGATCAATTTACCGCGGGAGCCACGCACACGGCGGCCGGGAGCCGCAAGACCGAGCGCAGGGCGGGCGTGGAGGAGGGTTTGGAGCTTGCGCTGCAGACGAGCAAGGTGCACGCAGGGGGTGCGTGCAGGGTTCGCAGGCCGGGGGCCGCGGGCTTCAGGCGCCCGGGTCGCGATGACACCTGCCTGGTGCGCAAGCGCGTGCACCTCTGCGTCTGAAGGCACCGGCTCGAATTTGTGTTTTCTTTGCACCTGCAGAGAGTTGGTTCCGAGCGGGCCTGAGCATGTACATGCACGGCAGGGGGGAGGCGGGATCGGGGTGCTCAGGACTCAAGGTGCACCCCACATGCACTCTAGGGCCTCACGTCCACGCCGGCGCCGCTCACCACGGACCGGAGAGCACAGGGCTCCCCGACTTAGGAAACAACGCGCTTTGTGCAGAGACGCACGCGATGGGGATGGTGTGTTCCGGCCTCTGAGGCTGGGCAGGTGCGCGAGGGACAGACGGCGCGGAATGGGCGCATGAGGCCATCTGGGGAGCTGCCCCACACGCACTCTCTGCCCACTGGTGGCCACAAACATTCCCCAGGAGTGTTCGCTCTGCAAGAATGTGTCCCGGTGCGCGGCCCGGGAGGCGGCTTTCTGCATCCGTGTCTGCTCAGTGGCTGCAGCTCACGGCCATCCTTAGCCAAACGGCACAGGTGGGGTGCACCTTGAGCCCCTACAGCAACCGCGCTGGTTTCCCGTGAACTCCCAGCTACCCCAAACCTTTGCATGATTGCAGGGCGGCTGACGGCTGCCGCTCGTGTTTTAGCAAGGAACCTCCTCCCTCTGGCTTTCCTGCCGCTGTAGCTTCAGGCAGGGGAGTGGTATCCAGCCTGTGACCCCTGCTGCCCCGCAGGCGGATCTGGAGCACACAATGCTCACGCACAGACGTGTACACTCACGAGGCCGCATCACGTGTGACCCACGGATATGACAGATGTGCAGAACAGGAAAATCTGTAGAGTCGGAAAGTCCCCTTGGGCCACGAGCCTGGACGAGAGAGCATTGGGGTGGCCTGTGGGTGTGGACGTGGACTGAGCGAGCTGTCTACACTGGCCACCTTTGGGGACATGGCCCCACCTGGCCCATGACGGGAGGGTTTTGCAGACCTGTCCTCCCCGCTCTCTGAGGACTCGTACGGACACACACGTACAGACCTGGGGGTTCAGCACGTCCGGAGAGTCCAGAGCCTTCCGCCTGCAGACACAGACGGCCACCCTGTCTCCACGGCAGTAACCGCGCAGGCACGAGGTCGCCGCCCTGCGACCGCCGGCCGTCCCCCTGCACGGTGCGCCGATGACCAACAACAGCACGACAAATAAACACTCCCGTGTGTGCAAACAGCCGGCTGACTCCCTTCAGGGGAGAAAGAACAATATGCTTGTTGATTGATTCCTTATATTTTTATATATTAAGTTACTCATATATATAATGTATGTTAGTTATATATTAATTGCTTGCCTATGACTTGATTTTTATTGACTAATACATAATTATTACTTATAATTACATGATTACATTAATTGCACGACTTCATGCAATTCTTACAATCATATTACATATAGCAACAATATATAACGATTTATAACAATAATTACATTGTTGCTATATATAACTACATGTAAACATTATTTTTTTTAAAGATTTATTTATGATAGAGGAGAGAGAGAGAGAGAGAGGCAGAGACACAGGCAGAGGGAGAAGCAGGCTCCATGCAGGGAGCCCGATGCGGGACTCGATCCCGGATCCCCGGGTCACGACCTGAGCTGAAGGCAGACGCTCAACTGCTGAGCCCCCCAGGTGCCCCCAGTAAACATGGTTTAAATGATATAATTGCAAAAATAAATAAATAAAAGTAAAAAATAAATGATATAGTTGCTATATATAAATCTTATACGTAATTGTGTATATTTACATATTATCATATAAAATTGCGTATTAGATATAGTTCTTACGTTTAATACATAACAAATACATAGTTGTCATATATGATCGTACATACACATATAAGCTAAATTATATAGTCGTTACGTATAATTGTATATCATCTTTATTACACATATAACATGCTAACATTATATATAAACAATATATTTTATTATATAATCACTGTAATTAATTGTGATTAATCCAGTATCGATCTAATAGAATTAACATGTCATCAATATATTCTCATATAATTTCTTTATAGTAAATATCTCAATATTTATATATAGGTTGTATGTATTTCCAAGTAGGAGTATAACTGCGTGTGGATAACACACATATCCATGAGCAGTCACAACTAGCAGGCAGCTCCCTGTTTGCTTCACGGTGGGCCTAGCACTTTGCAGTGTGCACGAATGGTGCACCGTCTGTTTACAGGCGTCCTGACTCCCTGCGCAGCGCATGTCTGGTGCTCGTCAAGCCCCCAGCCTGGGCATCTACGTCTCAGTCCCGGCCTGGACCCTGTAGACCAGCACTTCTCCCATCGTCATGCAGGTCACGTGGGTGGCGCCTCAGACTCGCATCCCCACCACGAGCCCTTGGCCTGAGGTGTTCTCCACCGTTTCTTCCCATAGGAGACTTTTCAACACTTTCCCCTAATCGCCCTCCACAAAGGTCTAGCATCGCACATACACCGTCTACCTGTAAATATCGCCTGTGTACCTGGGCTTTGTACGTGAAAACACTAGAATGTTCCCATCACCCTCAAGAACCAATTTCTGCCCCCGGGGACGTGACATCAGCCCTTCCGAGACTGCGTGTTCCAGGCGATTTGAAGAATTCATTGTAACAAAGGAGGAATAAAAATAGAGTCTGATAGGATGAAATGTAAGAAAACGCTTTGTGACCCGGACGGGCAGAAAAGCATCCCAAACACAAGCCACGTGATAAAAGTGGATAAGTCCGGCGGCCTCCAAAGGAAGGCACAGTGCTCCGCGGCGGCCCTGTAATCCAGCTTAGCTGCGATCAGAGAGCTCCAGGGTGATGCTTGCGAAATGTAAAATCACTGAAACTACTAGTACGCGGTATGCTAACTGAATTGAATTTAAACTTTAAGATCTCTCAAGTCGAAAAAATTTTCAAAATAAAAAAATAAAGTCGATAAAAAACCCACTTGAGAACATGAAAATCAAAATCAATAAAAAATAAGCAACCACTAACACTTATTTTAAAACATAAAAACAAAAAAATTGATTTAAAAAGAAAAAGAAGCACTAACATGTGTTTCTGGAACATGTAGATCTGCGAGGAGAAGAAAGCGCCACAAAGGACGCCGTGTACGAGATAGGAACATGGAGGTCACAGGACGGGGATGGACACAAGACACAGGAAGAGACACCCCAGTTAGATAATAACCAGAGAAATGCACATTAAAACAAGTTTTTTCTTCTCCATGTGGGTTGATAAAAACTAGGAAGGCAGGTGTACTGAGTGGTGCAGGGTGAGACAGCGGAGGGAGGGACAGGGAGGCAGATGCAGAAGACCAGGGTTCGGGTCCCGCTGCACCACTTGGCGGCTGAGTGTCCTGGAGAGAGATTTCCCTCTCTGAGCCTCCCCGCTGCGTGTCTCAAGTAAGGCGGTAAGATATGTGGCTTGTGGGGTTGTCGTGAGGTCAGAGAGCTTAGAAAACCCGTCATTCACACGTGTCCCACAGGATGACATAGCTGGACGGGAAAACGGAATCCCGGTGGGAATCGGAATGCGGGTGGATAAAACCCCCACGTCGGGGGGCGAGGGTCCTGGGCCCCTTGTACAAAATGCGTATTTTGTCCACGGCCTCCCCGTCAGCACCACCGACCTGGCCACGTCCCGCTGCCCCGGTCAGCGCTCCCCCCAGGCTGGCGGTGCCACCGTGCCAGAGCCCCCACCTCGCCGCGTCCGCTGAGGCCAGCCCTGGGTTTGCGGCCAGGCCCCAGCACCCGGCCAGCCCTCGGGTCCCCGCAGCCGGGACGGATGTATCGTCGTCGTGTCCCTGCCCAAATGCAGCTCTGGTGAAAATGGGCCATTAGGCAAGAATTAAACACGCCTGTGTCAGTGAGATGAGCAAGATCTCGTTAACTAGCGGGGGGACCAGGAGGATGCGGAGCATAATATAGAGTACAGATACACACGTACACACATGGAGAACACACACTCATACACGCGTATAAACAGGTGGACACACGTATACACAGTACATGTTCATACATGTACACGCATGCACCTGTGCACATATATACACTACAGATACATACGTGTACACATAGATAACACATACACAGGTGCACACACCCCAGCGGCGGACGTGCCCGTCTGAGCAGGAAAGGAGGTGCCCTCACGTCCCTGCCAATCCACGATTTCTTCCCCTGTGCCTTTAGACGCATGCACGCCCGAGCCGGTGGCCGGGACCTCCATCCAGAACGTTTCCTCCCCACCCGACCTGGGAACGTCTCTGAACCCCCACATCCAGGATGGTGGCGCCTGTTCCCCCGGGGGCCGCTGGTCTGGCTCCTGTTGAGTCCAAACCTCAAACCCACGTCCAGGCAAGAGATTTGGCAAATCATCCCTGTGGGTGCCGAGCACGCGGGTGGGACGCAGCCACCAGTGGGCTTCCCGTCCCCTCCGCAACCAGCCCCGGGCCATGGGCTCCGCCGGCCGTTGCACTTGGGATATAATGTCCCCGCAGCCCTGCCCATGCTGCCCGCGCTCTGCCTGGCGACGAACACGGCCCGCGGGGACGATCGCCGCGGCAGGGGCATGTACCGGCCGTCTTCTCGTGTAAATACTCACGGAGGGGGAAGGCACGTTCGGCATGTTCCTCCTTGCCCACGGCAGGACCCACAGCGTTGGCAGCATGCAAACAACGAGGCGTTCGCTGGGCTCCCCGTGCTGCCGGCTGGTCCCCGGGACCCAGGTCGTGGAAAACTGGGAGCTGGTGCCTTCCGACCCCCTGTGTGCAAATGTGATTCCTGCTGCCTTCTGCAGGAGGTTTCCTCAGATTCGAGGTAGAAGCAGGGTTGCACAGCACGAGCGTTTCTCCGGCTTCTCCGGCGGCCAAATATTTGTGCATTTGGCGAGATGTTAGTTCACCGGATTTATGGAAGGCGAACACATGCGTGTTGCAGTCCCGGGTATGCTCCCCCCGGAAGAAGCGTGTTCTTCAATTCGTAATGTGCCCAGTGTGCAAGCAACTCGCGTGTGCACGCGTCCGGGGGGGAGGCATGCGCCAAGGACGGCGCTTCCACCAGGAAGCCCACGGGAAAGCTCACCGCCGCCCTTGAGGCAGGAACGCGCTGTGCGGCACAGGCCAGGGCTGGAGGGCAAATGCGCGACGCCGGGAGCGCATAACTAATGACCCGTCCGTCCCCGCCGGGGACCCCCAGGGCGCCGGCCATCCGTCATCATTAGCGGATTATTAGCGGGCATTGAGGCACCCCTGTAATCAGAGATCCCGCGTCCTCTCGTGCCCTTGACAAATGAGTCTGGGGAGACCCTCCCAGGCCCCCTTTCTTCCTGGGGGGGGATGCGGGGAGGGCGGCCGGGAAGCGAGGGTGCATTCCGCGCCCCGCCCCGGGGCCTTTCACTCACGTTTGGGGCCCGGATGAAATTTCAGCAAAGACAGGCCGCGAAAGAAATGAAAGATCAGCAGGAAAATAATTAGAAACAGCATCAAGTGCACGGAGGCCCCGCCGCAGGTCAGACGCACGAACGTCCCCTCGAGTCACAGCGCAGCGCGAGGGGTGCGCGCGGGGAGATCCGGGCGCACGGCAGACCCAGGGCGCGAGGAGGGGCCGCGGGGAGATCCGGGCGCACGGCGAACCCAGGGCGCGAGGTGGGGAGATCCTGGCGCTCGGCGGACCCAGGGCGCGGAGGGGCTGCGTGGGGGGCGCGCGGGAGGGCCGCTCGGCCCGCACACCTGCTGCTGTGAAAGCACGCACGCACCTGCTGAGGACCCACACCTGAGGGCGGGTCGGAGCCCCCGGGTCGCTGGACGCGCCCACGAGGCCCTGGGTGTCGGCTCCCCCCGCGGGAACCTTCGCTTCCGCCGCGCGCCTGCGCCCTGGGGATGCGCGGGACCCCGGGGCGCCCGCAGATACCACGACTGTCCCGGCCCCCCAACACCTGGGAACGAGGTACACGCGCGTGAGGAGTTCTTAATGCAAAATCAAACTAAACAAAGGAATTTGGGGAAAAAAGAAGAAAAACAAAAAGCAGCAGCAGCAGGTCATAGTCAGGAGCTCAGGGGACCCCCCCAACCCCCGCAC
The DNA here is from genome assembly GCF_053574225.1 of Canis aureus. Taxonomy (NCBI): domain Eukaryota; kingdom Metazoa; phylum Chordata; class Mammalia; order Carnivora; family Canidae; genus Canis; species Canis aureus. The sequence continues at coordinate 124,227,957 of NC_135649.1, forward strand.
CCCGGGGGTGGCTCACCTCCCTCCCGCCTGGTCATTCTGAGCAGCCTGCAGGGCGCAGTGCTGAGCTGGCCTGGGTGCCCCTGGCACCTGTGGGGGCCGCGCAGAAGGGGAACCCCGGAACCATGGTGAGTGGTCACGGCTCTGCCGTGCGGGCAGGAAATGCTCTGAGCGGAGCCCCCCAGGCCAGGTCATAAGGCCCCAAAGTCCCACAGGGGGTCCGTCCTCTCAAGACTAGGTCTCCCATCTGCATCAGGGCTTTAGGGGAAATAGAGGCACAGACCCCCAGCTCCAGAGTAACCAGCGGGATGCGGGCGGTCCCTGAAGGTCGCATGTCCCTCCAAGTGGGAACAGGGTGGCCTTTGGGAACTGGATCCCTGCAGGGCACAGGGTGGCCTTTGGGAACTGGATCCCCCGCAGGGCACAGCCGCCGGCACACGGGAGTCATTCAGATGCCGCCACCTGCCACTGGGATATAGTGACGCGAGCGTCGCGGGTCGCGCTCAAGACCACGGGCTCGGCGGTCCTCGGGCACGTCCGGCTAAAGACGTTGGCATCACACGCGTGCCACCCACCAAACGTGCACCCTGCGCCGAAAGGTAGGCAGAGCCATGAGAGCGGGCCGCCGCGGGTTGTCACTGGACACGTCCTGGGACACGGCGGCCGAAGGAAACCGCCCGGAGAGGGTGGGGTGTGCACCCTGCACCGATCGGGCCGCGGGCGGGACAGTGCGACCGTCCTCATTCGTGGCGCCCACAGTAGTCAGGGCGCCGGGCCCCCGGCAGGGCTGTCCCCTCGTCCCCGGCAGCACGGTGGCCCCACACGGAGCGGGGCTCCCGGCTCCACTGAGCGCGCTTGGCCCTGCAGCGTTCACCAAGGCCACGGCCAACACCCGCCCCGGAACTGGCTCCCCACCAACCGGCCGCACCGCCCACCCGGCCGGCACTGACCCCGTCAGTCCCTAACCTACCCCGGCGCGGCCCGGCCCACGCGCACCTCAGGCGCCCCTGCCTCTCTGTGGCTAACATGCGCCCCTCGCCGGGCTCGTCGCTAGCCGAAGCCACCACTCCCGGACACCGGACACCGTCACCCGGTCCATCGCTCACCGGCCCCGTGTTCCTGTGCTGCTCAGAGGACGGCATACTGGGGAAACTGAGGCAGGGACGATCGTGCATACGTCCCATAACGGGGGGCTGGAATTTAAAACAAAGGGTCTTGGGGATCCCTGGGTGGCGCAGCAGTTTGGCGCCTGCCTTTGGCCCAGGGCGCGATCCTGGAGACCCGGGATCGAATCCCACGTCGGGCTCCCGGTGCATGGAGCCTGCTTCTCCCTCTGCCTGTGTCTCTGCCTCTCTCTCTCTCTCTCTCTGTGACTATCATTAATAAAAAATAAAAAATAAATCTTTAAAAAAATAAATAAATAAATAAAATAAAATAAAATAAAACAAAGGGTCTTGCGGACCCCACATCCTAATCTTAAACCATCCTCGGCTCCCTGTGGACCCCCCTCCTCCCCCCTGTGGACCCCCTCTTCCTCCTCCTCCTCCTCCCGAAGGACCCTCTCTTCCTCCTCCCCATGGACACTCCTCCTCCTCCTCCCCCTCCCCGTGGACCCCCTCCTCCTCCTCCCCATGGACCCTCCTCCTCCTCCTCCTCTCCCTCCCCGTGGGCCCTCCTCCCCCTCCCCATGGGCCCTCCTCCTCCTCCCCAAAGACCCTCTTCCTCTTCCTCCTCCCCATGGACTCTCCTCCTCCTCCTCCTCCCCATAGACCCTCCTCCCCCTCCCCGTGGGCCCTCTTCCTCCTCCCCCTCCCCGTGGACCCTCCTCCCCCCCCCCCGTGGGCCCTCCTCCTCCTCCTTCCTATGCATCCACCCCGACGCCCGAAGCTCACGGTGCAGGCCTGAGCTCCCTCAGCCCAGGTACCAGCTGGGCTCCCTGCTCACCGCTGACCCCCGGCCATGTCCAGGCCCCGAGGAAAGGGCAAGGTCGGCCACGCTGTCCCTGTGTGTCCTCAGAGGCTGGGGGCTGCACAGCGTGGGGGGGCACGTGATGTCCACACGTGCAGGGTCCTCGCAGGGTGGTGGGGCCCGTTTACACCCACACGGACCGAGGCGGGGACATACGCAGAGCGGCGCCCCGCCGGCAGCATCGGGGTGACAAGCGAGTCGCCTCCCTCAGCTCTGCAGGAAGAGGGAGCCGGTGGGTTTGGTGGGGGCCCTGCCCTGAGAGCAGCAGGAGGGTGGACGCCCCGCGTTGGCTCCCTGAAGTCGGAGCACGCACTGAGCAGCATGCAGGCCGCAGTCGTGACGGCCTCACCCCACGGGGGCCGTGCCAGGGACCCGGAGGCCGGGAGGGGCAGGCTGGCCGTGTGCTCCGCTCTGTGACCCCAGACCGCCGACCCCTGCCCCCTGCACCCTCAGCGAGCCCTGGACAAGCCCGGAAGCCTGCGGGACGGCCCTCACCCCACCCTCGTACCCCGAGAGCTGCACCCCGACCCTCTGTGCGCCACACACAGTCGGCCCCGCTTGCGGGTTAATCACCAGACACGCGGCTTCTCGGGAGTCAAGGCTGAATCTAGACCATAACAAGCGGGAGGGGAGCCTCAGCACCCCGCAGCTGGGGGGCAGGGCCCGGGGCGCCAGCGCCTCTCGAGGGGGTGCCCCGAGGAGCGTCCCGGCAGGTGGAAATGGAGCAGATGCCCCTGCGTGTGTGACGATGGGCAGCTCGGAGCCCGTGCTCGGGGCCCCGCGCGGCCGGGGTGCGCCCCGCGATCCGGCGCTTGCCTCCAGATGAATTAGCGCCTCGGGGAAAATCCTCTACCTGCCTGACACTAATGCAGACTTTCCTGACTCGTTGTGCTCACCTGTGACAATCACGGGTCACTGCCCGGCGGCGGGGGGAGCGGGGCCCCGCCAGACCGCAGGCCCCGGCTTCCAGAGGGCCCCTCCTTTGTTCCCGCCCGGAAATGCCCCGGAAAGCCGCAGTCCGCTAAGTGAGCGAGCGCCGGCGTCGCAGCCCGCAGTGACAGGCGTGATTTACTGCGGTCCTCCCCGCGGTCTGCGCCCGTGCTAATCCTTCATTATGCAGGATGCTCGGCTTCTCTTTCCGTTTCCCTTTTTTTTTTTTTTTTACCCTTTTTCCCCCCTTTTCTGCCGCCTTTTCCTTCCTAAAATGACAGTCGGGCTGTTAAGCATAATAATTGTCCGTGAGTGGGTCTGGCTTATTGTCCTTCTTAATTTTGCCTGGAAGGCAGGCTCCTTACTCCGCGGGGGTCAGGGGTCGCCTGCTAAATCATGCATACCCACAATCCCCTGTGAATTATGCAGTTGACAAGCTGCTCAGGATTAAACCAACCCGCATTAAACTCCGGCCCTAAATTGCCATTACTTGAGTGATGGATTACACGTCTAATGAGCAGATGATTGCCACAAGTGACCTCGCGGGCTCCGGGTGCTTTCGTGCAAGCAGCGCCTCGCACACGCCCCGCGTCCCCACAGCGCCGACACGCTCGTGGGTGTGTGCACGTGTGCCTGCGTGTGTGTCTGTTGGGGGGGGTGTGCGAGCACGTGTGCCTGTGTCTGCCAGTGTTGGGACGTAGGTGTGCACGCGTGCCCACGTGTGTGTATGCAACTGTTGCTGTGTGCGTACATGTGTAAACGTGCACCTGAACGTGTCTTTGCGTGTGCGTGTGCGTGCGAGTGTTGGGACATTTGAGTGCATACACGTCTGCACGTGCACCTGCGTATGTTTTTGCAACTGTTGGTGTCTGCGTACATGCGTAAATGCGCATCTGCCCGTGTGTTTGCGTGGGCATGCGTGTGCAACGGTTGGTGTGTGCATGCAAGTGTGCCCACGTGCCTGTGTGTGCTTGCTTGTGCACATGTGTGCAACAGTTGGCAAACGTGTGTGCTCATGTGTGCAACTGCTGGTGTGCGTGTGTGCCTGCATGTGTGCTTCTGTGTGCACGTCTGTGCAACTACTGGTGTGTGCATACCTGTGCGCACGTGTGTGTGTGTCACGGTTGGTGCGCACGTGTGCATACATGTGTACACATGTGCATGTGCTTGCATGTGTGCGACTGTTGGTGCACGTGTGCATGCATCGCTGTGTGCTCACATATACTCTTTGACCTCAAACCTGCTCCTTGTCCCTCCCGTGGCTCCTCGGAGCAGCCATGTGAGGCTCCCCCGACTCAGGTGCTTCAGTCCATGGGAACTACAAGTGCCCGAGGAGTAACCGCTGCGCTGCGGGAGCTGGGGGCCCGCGTGTGACCCCGTCCTGCACGGCAGTAGGACAAGGGACCTGGGAGGCCACATGTCCCTCAGGCGGAAGCCAGATTCCCACAGATGGCAGCTCACGGCAAAGCCCCGGGAGGACGCTCCCGGAGCACTGGGAGCCTCACCTGAGCTGGAAGGGCTGGTGTGGGTGGAAGGCGGGGTGAGGGAAGGCTCAGGGCAGCTCGGCAGGGGTGAGGGGAGCAGAGGAGGTGGTCGAACGGCGGCAGCCCGCGCTTGGGGAGCAGCAAGCGGACCCCACCGGGCGGCTGCACAGGTCACAGACGGTGGCAGCATGTGAAAGCGCCCCCCCACCCCCCGCCCTGGAGGACCTGCAGCTCAGCTGGAGCACAGTGTGGTCTGGAACCAGAGCGTGGCCTCTGAGCCAACCAGGGAGCCTGCGCGGTGCCCCCCAGTTCCGTGAGCCCGTGCGGCGGTGGGCACTCGGTCGTGGTGGTTGCCGAGGCAGCTGGAGGCCCGCAGCGTCCGTCCCATCGCCATCCCCGTGGAGCCCCGCAGGCCAGCAATTGGGGCGGCGTCCCAGGGCAGGCGGCACCGGGCACTCTGGGGACAAACCAGGCAGGCGGCCGGGCAGGCTGGGGACAGAGGGACGGGGAGGGCCGTGTCCTCGGGGCTGGGGCGGCCCGCACCTGAGCAGGAAGGACGTTGGGCTCCCCGAGGTGAGAAGCTCAAGCAGCCTCCTGTGGGCCACGGGGGAGGGGACGCGGGGGCGGAGGGTCTCGCCCAAGAGACGCCAAAGGGCGACATTCTCAAGTGGGAATGTGACCTGCTGTGGAAACGGGGGTTTCGTAGATGCAACCGGGGGCCCTGACATGAGGCCATCCTGGGTCACGGTGGGTCCCCAGGCCAATGACGAGTGTCCCCATACGTGCGCCGACCCACCTGCAGGCACACTCACAGAGTCCAAAATCGGTGTATGACTTTGACTCCCCCCAAGGCCGAACGACGGACAGGCCACCACTGGGCAAGCCGTTCGAGGGGCAGCTGGCGTCGGGCTCGGATGAGGCGGCGGAGCCGGAGCCCGGGGTGTGATGAGCGTCCCTCCCGGGAGGCCTGCAGAACCAGAGTGCCCTGTGCAGCTCAAGCAGGGAACCCCGCGGGGTTCCAGATGCCGGAGGCACAAGGAGGCCGTGTGGCACCCATTCCCGTGGGCGGCCGCACGGGTCCTGTCTTGGGGAGCTGCTCCTTCCCACGGCTGGACCCCACACAGGAAACGCACGCCGTGCACGGGGAGGTGTTAAGTGTGCGCCCACACCCGCACCCCCAGGGTCGGGCGGGCGGGCCACCAGATGGATGTCCACGTGGCTGCGTAACACAATATGCACAATCGCCGTGCTGCTGAGTCCACGGCGAGCTCTTCAGGAAAGCAAACCTGGTGCTGGGTGCCCGCACGTGCCGCACCTCCAAGGCCCGGGACCCCCGACAGCCTTCCCGTCCCCGGACAGCGCCTCGCCTTCAGCGCAGGAGGAAGAGCCCTTGAGCTCACGCTGTGTGCAGGACGGTGGCGCCTCACGGACGGCCTGCAAGTCAGCGGGGAGCCTGGGCCGGCCGCGGGGCTCCGGACGGCGCTACGGCCTCGGCGCCCGGGCTCCCCAGCTCTCCCGCCGCGGCCGGAGCACACGCACCTGCCAGAGCACCGCGCGCCCCTTGTCATCCTGGGATAAACAGCTTCTGACACGTTTTCAATATGATTACATTACAACAAGTGGGTCGTGATTGATAACCTAATATCCGGGCCACGCGAGCCATCCATCATAGGAACTATATTAATTATTCAATGTAGCCCCGTAATGCAGGAATCAATGTTGGAAATGACGAGCGGGGACTCCGAACTCCCGGCAGACCCCGACGACATCATAAAACAGGAATACTAAATAATCACGGCCTGTAATCACTGGCTTAATAAAATCCATTTATTTAGCTGTCAAGGGCACGGTGTGGCTTCATTTAAACCAAAAAAAAAAAAAAAAAGCCAGTAATTGAATATATTTTTAAGTTCTCTTATTTTATTTATTTATTTATTTGGACAAAACGGTGCGTTAAAGGAGTGGACGCCAGCAGGTGCACGACAGAGGCGGACGTGGAGGGACCCTCCTCCCGGGGGGGGGGGGGCAGCCCAGGTCGGGTGTGGGGGCGACGCCCCTTCTGGGCAGCTCCGAGTCTCCAAGCGCAGCCTGTGCCAAACGGCATTTTCTCGTGGAGAGCGGAGAGCCGGCTCCCCTTGCCCGCTGCCGGGGGTGAGGTGGACCTCCTGCCCACTCAGGGAGCGATGCCCACGGCCTAGTTCCCCAAGCCCGTTCCTTTGCACAGGCAGATACGATTCCCCTGTGTGCTCCTGCGTCTGCGTGCAGGTCGGCATCTGGACCCGTCGGAGAGCATCCCGGAGAGAGAGAGGGACAGAAAACACAGAGCTCCGTGCAAAACCACCATGGAGCCCCAGACCCCACTGACCGGCAGGGCCCTAGGACCCTTGCACGGGGAGAAGGAGGCTCAGGAGCCGCCGAAGCACAGCGCGGGGCCGCGTCCCCTCTGCGGCAGTCCTGCGTTTGGGGAAACCGCGGCATCCGGCCACCACGCACATCAGAGTGTCTGTGCCCACGCACCCAGGCTCCCGCGGCCTGCACTTCCAGCACGTGGGCATCTACAAGGTCGCTGGCCGCACCCCACGGTGGGCGTCTGCTGAGCGCTGCAGGGCATGGGGAGCTGTGGACAGGTGGCGCCAGGGTTCCTCGCACCCGGACCCGAGTCAGAAGTGCAGGGACAGACAAGTCCCTGGACTGCCTGAGCTCCCCAAGTGGGCCACCCGGGCTCCCCCGAGCTCCCCAGGCTCCCTGAGCGGGCCACCCGAGCTCCCCGAGCGGGTCACCCGAGGTGTCCACCTCCGGCCCGTCCAGGAAGGACGGGGCAGTGGGTCTCGGAGGTCGGTCTTCTGTAGGCCGAGGGGGCGTCCAGCGAGGTCCCCACGTCCTCGCGAGCTCCTGAGCGCCCAGCCAAGACCCGCCGCCTGTCCTCCCCGGCAGCTCACGGGCGTGCATTCCAGCCAATTCCTGCTGGAGGTGGATCCGGGGCTGGGTGGCTCGGGCCGGGGCGGGAGGGGCTGCGCTTTCTGCCAAGTTTCACAGTCGCGAAATATACGACGTCCGGGGCCTCCTCCCCACTCAGATCTGAGGCCAAGGGAAGAGGCCGGGACCACCCGCAGAGCCGGCCTCCTCCCGGGCGTCGCTCAGACGCCTCAGCGTTAGTGGGCCGCGTTCCCGTGTCTGTCCCCCCGCACGGTGCCACGCGGACCTAGACCCCCGGGAGGAGGGGGCGGGTGCAGACGCAGGAGCCTCCTGCAGTGACCAACACGGTGCACGACAAACCCAGGCGCACGGCTCCCGGGACGAGGTAGCTGCAAACTGTGCACGGCCCGGCTGCTCCCCAGTGCTCAAGGGCCCCCCACACTGGTCACAGCCCCGGGAACCCCGGGAGGGCAGCTCCCTTTGTAAACCCTGCACCCTGCGTGCACCTTCTTTGCTTCCCGGGCGCGCGGGGCGCAGCGGACACATCCACACGCAGTGCACCCACCCGCGAGGTGCGCGGACGGCGGTCCCGGGCCACCCCTGGGCGCTGCGCCCCCGTCCCCATCCCCGTCCCCCTCCCGGCGGCAGACTCCCCCACGCGCGCACCCACGCCCGCGGTCGCGCTGTCAATCTCGGGCGCTGCGATGAGGCCGTGAGAAATGTGAACCGTTACGTGATCGTATGTGACAGTTCTTGGCAGCCGGTCAGCTGAGCCCTGGAAAGTCTCTCTCTCTCCCGATCCAAGATTGAATTTGGGCTGAAACACAGGGCTCATTTAAGCAGCAATTAAACGGCCTTATAGACTGCAGGAGAATGAAATGATTAATGCAAAGAGTCTTGTTTAATGGGGATATTAAGTAAACTGCTGGTTAAAATGCCCATATATCATCCGCCGGGCCCCTAATTGGCTTCCTGTTCCGCCGGCATGTGGCATTTTCAGGAGGAATTACGTCCCTTTAGCGGGACCGTTGCTAATGCAATAAATCAAGCCCACGGATTTTAGCTAATTTTGATGGGGACTAAATTGAAGCCATAGCATGCACACGGCTCGCAATTAAAGTTCATTACGACTTCCAAGATGCAGAAAACAGGACACCGGGAAGCCGCACTGGGCCGCCACCCCCCATCCCGACCCGCAGCCGCCTGCCCGCCCATCGAGGGGAGCTGAGCACCCGCCCCACGGGCCGCCCCCGGACGTCATTGCCACCCCCCAGGGCGGCTGGGCCGGCGTGCATCCTCCACCCGTGTTGGGTACGACACACGCCAGCCTGCCCTCAGGTCGCACCCGGGGTCGGGGGCGGGCACAGGCAGCACTAGGAGCACGACACATGTCACGCCTCTGGATGCACATGGGAAGGTCTCTGCACACACGCGTGGGCTGAAGTGTGTCCTCCCCAAATACGCAGGTTGGAAACCTGAGTCCCGGGACCTCAGGTGGGTCTGTACGTGGAGCCAGGGTCCTTGGGGACGGGATTCCAGTAAATGGGGTCAGCAGGGTGGGCTCTGATCCGATAGGACCGGGGTCCCTATCGGATGAGGAAGCGGGTCACAGACATGCTCCAAGGGACGACCACGTGGGGACGCAGTGTCCACACCCCCAGGAGACAGGCCTCAGGGGGAACCAGCCTCGGCCTCCCCTGCATCTCAGACTAACCCTAACCGTGTCCGCCTCGACCCTGACGACCCCCAATCCAGGAGCCGCTTCCAATGAGGTGGCTGTGGCACGCAGACCTGCAGGAAGCAGGGGCTGAGCCACCCGAGTGCGTGTGGGACGCACGCTCAAAGTGGCGGGAATGGTCAGAGCAAAGGTCCTGGGTTTGCAAACGAGCGCCCAGAACACGGAGAGCCGGGAGCTGCCAACCAGCCACACACGGCGCTCCGAGAGGTGGCCCGACGGCAGATGGCACAGGGTGATGTAGGCTGTCGGGCGCAGACACGCTCCAGGCCAGCGGGGCCACCACACGGGGAGCCGTGCCTGCGACGGCAGAAGCCCACGCCCCGTGGGATCCCGTGAGGGCCGCCTGCACCCTGCGACCTGGCTTCACCCGGGCAGCGCTCCCGCCCGCACACGTGACTTCAGCCGCGGGACGTTTCCTGCAGTCACCTTCAGGGTGCACGCCGGCGGCGCGAGCCGCCCATGCTACGGCTGCGGGGCTGTGCCGGGCGTTCCCCGAGTTACTTGCAGGGGAGACCGTGCCCGCCCGCCGTCGCCGCTTTGCCTGAGCTCTGCATATAGGGCGGCTTGTGTGGCTGGGGCCTGGCGCCCGGGGACGTCATGTGTGCAGGCGGAGGGCGAAGCAGGTGAAAGCAAGATGCATTCGTCATAAAAACACGTGGGCTCCAGCTGGGCTTGTGTCAAACCCACGGGAGCCTGGGTCCGTTCACGCCCGAGGGCGTGGGCAAGGCTGAGAGACCAGAAATGAAAGGACGCGCTGCTTCTGGGCGGGCCCGCAGATCCGGAGCGCGTGTGCTCCCGGGTTCCCAGCAGGGAGACCTCCAGCCAGCAATGCACACGCATGCACCCAAGCACGCACCTGCCCACACCCTCCCTGCAGGCACACGCGTGTACACTCACACACACAGGAGCGTGTGCACCCCCTTCTCTGACCTGTGCTCCACAGCCGCCCACACGCAGCGGCACTCACAGAGACAGGAATGGAATCAGGCACGGGAGTGCACGGGATCACGGGGCGCGCGGGGCCCACGGGCGATGGCTGCAAAGCAGCACGTGGTAACATCTAACCCTAACGCACAAGTGTCCCGACAGGGAGCGGAACCAGAGAGGGGGACACGAGGAAGGATCGATGGGTATTACTCGCCCGTCGGGGGCCTCTCGGAAGGCGGGAAGCCCCACGGAAGGAGGGGCGGGTGACGTTCAGGCGCAGGCGGACGGGCACGCGTGTGTCCCAGGTCGTCTCCTGCATCGGGAGGCGCCGTCTCCCACGTGGATGGTTTCAGAGCCGGGGCTGGTTCAGTCCTGACCTGTCCACGCGGGTCGGATACCCCCAGGGCAGAGCGAGGCCCCATGTCTGAGCTGCCCCAGCACAGCAGTGGTGCCCGTCTGCAGGGACGGGTGTGCAGACGCAAAGTCTCCAAGGCGTTCGCATGCTGCGTGCATGTGTGGATGAACATGTGTGTGAGTGTGTGGTGTGTATCCACGTGTACACGTGTGTTTGTATATCTGTGTGGTGTCTGTGCACACGTGCGGGTACATTTGTGTATGTGGGTGTGTGCATGGTGTGTGGTGGTGGTGCGTGCATGCACACGTGTGTGGGTACATGTGTGTGTCTGTGTGCTGTGTGTGGATTTTTACATTTTTATTATTTATTATTATTATTATTATTTTTACTTTAGAGACAGAGCAGGGCAGGGGCAGAGGGAGGGGGAGAGAAAATCCTCAGCAGGCTCCATGCTCAGTTCGGGGCCTGACACGGGGCTCGACCTCACGACCCAGAGATCACGACCTGAGCCACAGTCAGGAGCCAGACACTCAGCCGACGGAGCCACCCGGGCGCCCCTAGGTCACCTCACATGGCAAAGGTGATGGGCCAGCATCACCTGGGTCACCTTTGCATGACGAGGTGACCTTACGTAGGACTCCACCTTGACGAACCAGAGACCGTCTTCCGGGCTCAGGGGGCCGGACGGCCTCGTGGCAAGACTGTGGGCGTCCCCTGAGGGCAAACGGCACCCTGGACCGTAAAACCGCGAGGAACTGAATTTCGCCAACTACCTGCGTGACCTTGACCCCAAATCAGAGGCTCCAGATGAGAAACGCAGACGGCTGGCTCCGAACTTCTGTGGAATTAAAATACAGGACGCACGAGTGACGACCAAGAGTGGTGACTTGGCAAACGAAAGGATGCGGGATGTGGTCAGATAAAAAGAGAAAATCGAGGCCAAGAAGGAAAACAGGAGGCGGGGCAATGGCAACAGGTGGGCGGCGGGAAAAGGGAGCGTGAGAACACCGTGTCCAAGCAAGTGGGTCGACAATCGATCATCGTGGATCAACGCAACGAATCAGGGAGAAGTTGTTCAAATACAGACGCGCTCCGACCAGATTGTGAAACGCACCCTGTAGGACGCGGACAGACTCACAGTTCAAAGGAGAGAAATGACGTCGGGGTGAGACTCAGGCCAACTGAAAGCATGGCGGGCTGGCGGGCCGGCGGGCTGGCGGGCTGGCTACACGGCTGTCACACACGACTCGCCCGCCGCAAGCGAATCCACGTTCGTGCACGTGAAGGGAGACGTCTCAGAGCGACACTCAAGCCGCCGGGAACCCGCGACGGGGTCAACACCCGTGCTCAGGATGACAAACCCTAAAAATATGTAAAGCAGAACCCGGCAGAAAGCAAAGGAGAGACTCACACGGCCACGATCGTGTCGGGAGATTTCCACGCGCCGCACTCGCTTCGCGGGGAGGAAAGGACGCTGCCCGGTGGGCGCGGAAGCGCACGTTTGCACGGGGCCGACAACCAGAGTGGCCCTAAGGAACATGATGGACTTCATCCCCCATCGGGAGCAGGAAACACACCGTTTTGTGTTTCAGGGGGTCCGGTTTCCCACAAACAACCACATTCCGGGTCGTCCCACGAAGCTCATCACACGTGAAAGGAAGAAAACCATACGCAACATGATCCGCGGCCGCAGCGGAAGAAAAAAAACCAGAAAGCAATTTTCCAAATGCTTCAGCGACATGGTCCCAAGGCGCCAGTGCGTCAAGACAGAGACGACGACCGTAAACGGAAGACAATTTGGACAAAACCCTTGCGCTCATGCGACAGGTCGCAACGTGCGGCCTGCAGCACGCTTTCCGGCCCTGATTCTGTATTTTACAAAGGAGGGAAATCTGAAAAATCACTGTCTAAACACTCGTCTGAATAAGTTAGGAAGAGAGGAGAAGAAATCACAATAAAAGAAAGCAGAGGACAAAGCAAAGTGGCAAAAGAAAAAAATGAGTAAAATAGGAAACGAGAATGTAACAGAATCAATAAATGCAAACGTCGGTCGTATAAAAAAAGAACAATAAAATGGATAATCTCGAGCAAGACTAACAAAAACACGGAGCGAGAGAGAGAAGGCACAAATCAGCAGAATTGGGAATTTAAAAAATGGAGGGGGACGTTGCTATAAATATTTAAAACAAGCTTATGCTAATAGATTGGAGAATGTAGATGAAGTGGACAAATTCGCAGAAAAACACGACGCATCAAGACTGACACAAGAAATAGAAAATTTGATTAGCTGTGGGTCTATCCTGCAGATTGAATTCATATTTTCGAAAGAGTCCCCACGAAGAATCTCCCCGGACGCAGATGGCCGTCCCCCGGGAACGCCGCCCCACATTTAGGGAGAGAGGAAACACCAGCCCCCCACAAACTCCCGCGGAAAACAGACAAGAGGGAAGGCGGCCCAGCGCGGCTGCGAGGAGGCCGCAGCCCTGGGCCAGGGTCCTCTACGACCGTGTCAAGGCCATGGAGCCGCGGCCCGAGGACGGGAGCCAGAGTCGGAGGACGGAGGGACCGAGACCTAGGGCACGGGGCCCCGGGCGCCCCGCTGGGCAATCGGGCAAAGACGGCCGCCACGTCACCCAGAAATCCCTACGGGGAGAGAAGGACCTTGAGATGCTCTGTGTGTCTCCCTCTGCCCCTCCCCGCACAGGGTCTCTAAATTTTAAAATCTTTAAAAATATTTGGTTTAGCGAATGTGTGTGGTGTGTCTGCGTGTCCCGTTTAGTGCATGGGCCCGGGAAATGCCACCAAGGAGAAGACAAGGGTGAGCCGTGACTTCCCGGGGCTCACTGTCCGGCGCGGGGGAGGGGAGAGGCCTAACGGCCCAGGGACCCCCTAACTGCACACGGGTCCTGCTCACGGCCCTAAGGAGGGCCCCTGTGCACGTGTGGTCCATGCACACAGTGTGCACACCTTTGGTGTGCAGTGGCCGGAACGTGTAGAAGCTCCATGTGAACGCGTGGTCCACCCTCACTATGCACACGCAGACGGTGTAGGTGGGGGATGCATGTGGGAAACTCAGCTCAGATATGTGCTCAGGTGCAGGCGGCACACAGTGCCCCGGGAGGCAGGTGCACACGGCACACAGGTGCCCAAGGAGGCAGTTGCACGCGGCACACAGGTGCCCCAGGGACGCAGGTGCAGGTGGCACACGGGTGCCCAAGGAGGCAGTTGCACGCGGCACACAGGTGCCCCAGGGACGCAGGTGCAGGTGGCACACGGGTGCTCCAAGAGGCAGGTGCAGGTGGCACACAGGTGCCCCAGGGACGCAGGTGCAGGTGGCACACGGGTGCTCCAAGAGGCAGGTGCAGGTGGCACACAGGTGCCCCAGGGAGGCAGATGCTCACAGCACACAGGTGCCCCGGGAGGCAGGTACACGCGGCACACGGGTCCCTGGGAGGCAGGCACACACGGCACACAGTGGCAGGTGCACCGCACAAGCTCAGTGTGGATTTGCACTCCACTCCCACGGCGTGCACACACTCAGCATACCGTGTAGACATCACGTGCAGCACCCAGACCCCAAGGACGAGGGCCCCCACGCGGCGCCACGGACAGGGGCCAGCAGGACCCCCCCCCCCGGGGTCGGCCTCGCCGCAGAGAGCCGCCCGCCCAGAGCCACAGCCTCCCGGGGACTGAGCCCAAGGACGTTACTAGCCCCACGCGGGGCACCGGCGACGGCCATGCTCACCCACACCTGCGTCCCCGTGAAGCCTGCACGACCCTCCGGGGATCCGCATCCCCTCCCCTTGCTCCCAGCCTCGTCTTTTAGGGCCCTTGACCTCGAATTAGTCCCCTGCCCCATGAAGCCCGAAATCTGTGCGTCGGCTGCCGGGGAACGCGGCCACCCGGGCGCCACACTCCGCGCCAGCCTCTCCGCGCTGCCCCTGGCCTGGTTTCCCCCTTGTCCCCGTCTCCCCAGCTGTTTCCACCGGCGAGCGCGTTACCATCACCGTCCCTCCGCCCCGTCCCCGCTGCATGTAGGTGAACGTAAAGCGTGTTTCCTATGATGGGGAAGGCGATTTTAAAGGGCGAAGCGGCACGCAAAGGCTGCTGCTACCCCAAAGGATCCCCCGTGTCATCTTCCGAGGTGGGAATAAGTGGTCCCTGACTAATTTGCTTTTTAGAATCTGGGACTTCGTGCCCAGCGCGTTCTTGTGAGCAGAGTCACCTGCCCTACCGACCAGGAAAAGGCGAGCCTTCTCTTGTTTTTTCCCCCAAAGCCCTTCCGAAAGGGGGAAGAGCCGCTGGCAAAAGCCGCCCCCGCCAGTGGCCCCGTGTCGAGGTGGCGTCAGGATGTGGGTTGGGGGCTCCCAGGAAAGGGAACCCTCAGAGCCCAGAGCCCAGCCTCACCTCTCAGCCCAGGCCGGACCCCACCTTTCCCAGAATGACACCCGCCTCGGGGTCAGGGAGGTTCTGAAACCCCAACCCCGTGTAGGAAGAGGATGTTAGAGGTGTGGCCCTACATCCGACCACAGGGGTGCTTGGAGAGACAGAAGAGGAGACGCAGACGCAGAGGAGCCACATGAAGGTGGAGGCGGAGACGGGAGGGACGTGGCCACCAGCCCGGGGACACCAGCCCGCTCTGTGTCCAGCTGGTGCCCGTGCGGACGTCCCCACCATCCCAACCCCAGGCCCCTGGCAGGTACCCCCTGTGGGAGGCCGAGCCCCTGTGGGCCAGGCTGGGCGTCCCCCCAGGTGCTCATGGCATATTCTCTCCGGGCTCCGTCCACCTTCCTGGAACCCGACCATGGAGCACCGGCTCGGACGCCCTTGGGACCGGACGCGGTGACATCATGAGGGCTGGGCTGCCTGTGCACAGGGCGGGCACGCGTGTGCCGCATGACGGAGTCACAGGGGTGCTGAGTCCTCTTCCACGGCACCAGAGCTATCGGATGAGACCTGCACCCTCAGGTCCGTCCCACCTTCACGCCTCCCTCAGTTCAACACCATCACCCGGGCAGGGTCCGCACGTGGGACCACAGCAGGCGTCACATCGACCCAACTCCTTCGTTGTTGGGCAAAACCTGCCACGGATCACACACACGTGCGAGGGCGTGGCTCTGCTCTCCGGGAACGTGACACTGTGACTTGAATTCCATGCCGTCTTCTCGCGTT
Organism: Canis aureus; assembly: GCF_053574225.1. Taxonomy (NCBI): domain Eukaryota; kingdom Metazoa; phylum Chordata; class Mammalia; order Carnivora; family Canidae; genus Canis; species Canis aureus. The sequence continues at coordinate 124,243,444 of NC_135649.1, forward strand.
GTAAAATGTTCATCTTTTTATTTTTATGTTTTTGGCTCTGGCCACATGCAGATGTAAAGCCCGCGCTGCCTGATTTCCTATACGTGGGATGTGCAGAACGTGCAATCCTATAAGGACAGGCCCTAGAAGGCTGGTTGTTGAGGGTTGGGGAAGGCTCTCAAGGGTGACAGGGACATGCTATGGGGCCTCATTTTGAGGCTGCAAAATGGGCCGCAGAGATGGTTGCTCGACTGTGTGGATTATACCGCAATAAAATTGTTTAAGATCTAGCTCCTGGCTGGGCCGTACCCAAGCAGGTGGCGGGGGACCCACCAACGGTGCCAGAATTCAGGGCATCGCACGCTCCTCAAGCGGCAACCCAGCCCCAGAAACGTCCCTGCGTCAGATCATGTCCGTCACCTCGTGAGTTCGCACAGCAACCCGCTTCGGGAGCCGCGGACACCGTCCCTGGGCATCCGGGCACTTTCTGAAGGAAATTCCGGGGACGCAACCAACACAAGTAAAACAAACCCACAGGCGTGAGGAAGCCCCTGGGAGCCCAGGAGCAGCCACCATGAGTTCTAGGAAAGCACGGGACCGTCTCGTCCCCGCGGGGACTGACCCGGGTTTGAGGAGGTCACACAGGGCAGCCGCCCCGTCCCCAGGGGGCGCAGGGCCCCAGGGGAAGGGCGCTCCAGGCACAGCCCGGGCGGCAGCATCCAGGGCACTAGACCCCCCCGACGGGCGCCCCCGGAAGGCGCCGCCTCCTCCCGAGAGGAGCAAAAGAGCAGGAACAAAGATAAACATCTCCTGCCCCTCGGGTTCAGCCGCGCAGGGAACCCCCTTGAGCTGATCGGGGAGGACGCAGGGCCCGGCGGGCTGCGGGGCCTGTTCCCTGCAGGAGAGGTCCTGACGGGCGGAGCTCACACTTGCACGCACACACCTGCACACACATGCGCACACACAGACACGTGCGCACATAGGCACAAACACAGACACACACACTCATGCACAAGCACATGATCACACCCATATGTACACAGTCTCATGTAGACACATGCACACACATGCACGCACACTGACGGGCAAGCACTGGCATGCACACAGCCTCGAGTACAGACACGTGCACACATAGATGCTCACACATAGACACATGTGCACACGTGTGCATACACAGACACATGCACACATGCACATTTGCACACGGAGACACAGAGGGATGTGCACAGACATCCACATGTGTACATGCTCCTACACAGAGATAGTCCCATGTGCACAAGCCTCACACACATGCACACATACACGGACACACAGACACACATGTATACATAGGCACAGACACGCACACTCATGCACAAGCACATGCACATGATCACACCCATATGTACACACTCTCATGTAGACACATGCACACACATGCACGCACACTGACGGGCAAGCACTGGCATGCACACAGCCTCGAGTACAGACACGTGCACACATAGATGCTCACACATAGACACACGTGCACACGTGTGCACACACAGACACATGCAGATGTGCACACGGAGGCACAGAGACACGTACACACATGCACACCTGCTCCTACACACAGACACTCCCGTGTGCACAAGCCTCACACACATGCATACATACATGTACACAGACACACATGCACACACAGGCACAAGCAGACACACATGTACACATGCACATGTGCACACGAAGATACGGAGGGATGTGCACAGACATGCACGCATGTGCACACGCTGCTACACACAGACACTCCCGTGTGCACAAGCCTCACACACGTGCACACATACATGCGCACACACAGGCACAAGCACAGACACACATGCACACACGCACATGTGCACACGGAGACAGATAGGGACGTGCACAGACGAGCATGCACACCCGCGCACACGCTCCTATGCACCCAGACACCCCCGTGTGCACAAGGTCAGGCACGCGTGGATTCACACGCACGCTCCCACCCGGGGGGAGCAGGGTGCCCGCCCTCTCTGCAGTCGCGCTGCACACAGTTTTGGGGACAATGCAGATGTACGGGGGGGGGGGTGGCCCACCCTCTGGCACCCGGGGGTCCCCCCGGCTCCCAGCCCGCCCTGGCAGGGGTGTCGGAGGGGTGAGGGGCCGCTCTCTGGGGGTGCGGGGGCGCGGGGGCGCGGCCCTAACAACCCAGCTCCCCGCGCGCGGACGTGCGGGTCCATTGCCGGCATAATGTGTCATAATTTGGCCGCCGATTCTGACAGCCCTGGCTGACTCGGGCATTAAATCATCGCCCTGGGGGATCCTCACTCTGGCAATTTCTGCTGGTGGGGCTGTCATCTCGTCCCACACAGTACCTATCATTTCTGACATGATTGGATCAAAATTAGTCAGTACATTTAGATGTAAATTAGAGACATCCAAGAATACTAATGAGCCCGGAAATGCAGCCCCGTGTAATTGACGCGGCAACAGCTTCCTTCGCGCCGCCGCCGCCGCCTTATTAACACCCTGATAACAAAAGTAGCGAATCAAAAAAGTGGGGAAACTTTTTTGAGGGGCATATTTAACTAAGCCTTAAATCCCAAATAAGTCTGTAATGTTAGCTCATCCTGCCGCCACGGCTATCAGGCGGCTCCCCCCGCGGAGGCAGAGGCGGCCGGCCCCTGGCGAGGCGCGTGCCACCCCGGCCCCCGACCTCGGGCTTCCGCGAGGCCCCCTCCCGGGCTCGCTCCCGGCGCGGGGCGCATCCCCGAGGCGCGGGGGCCACGCGCTCCCCTGCTCCAGGCCCGGCGCATGTGCGCTCGAGGTGCCACGGTCCATGCGCTGAGCCGGCGCGAGGCGCATCCCCGAGGCACGGGAGCCATGCGCTCCCCTGCTCCAGGCCCGGCGCGCGTGCGCTCGCGGTGCCGCGGTCCATGCGCTGCGCCGGCTGGACGCCTGCACGGAGCCCTGGAGCTGTGCGCTGCGGGTCCGTGCGCGCCGCCTTGTGCCCCACCTCCTTCTGGGGTCCCCGGGCAGCCTCCCCTGTGCTGGCGGTCTGCACGCGCCTTCCCGAGAGAGCCTCTCCCAAGGTGGTCTCCAGGACCCTGAGCGCATGTCACCGGCTTTCCAGCAGGGCACGGGGCTCTCTACTTGCGCACAGCACCCCTCCGGGTCCCCAGCCCCGCGCAAACGGGCCCTGAAGAAAGCCAGTGCGCTCCAGGTGCAGCGAGGCCGTGCACCCCGGGCGCTGGTTTGCAGCAGCTGCGCTTCAGAAGCCGGTCAGATCGTGAGCGCGTTAGAACGAGCAACCTGCCCTCATCGTGTGCCACTAGTCAGCCCCAGACAGGGATACACGGATGAAGGAATGAGATTCCTGCAAGCACGATGGCTGTGACTCTCGCACCACACGTGCGCGGAACCATCCAGAAGCCCGTGTCCCTGCGCGCGGGGAGGCGATCATCCGCGGAATCCCGCAGAGGCCTCGGAAAGCGGAGGGCGCGGAGGGAGCGGCCCAGGAGTGGGGTCAAAGCCGCCCCGCCCGCGCCCCACCTCCCACGGCGTTCCCGTGGCCAGGCTCAAGTTAAGTCTAGCGCTACTTATTTGGGCTGCCACCCCAGTTTACGCAGCGCCCTGACGCGCACCAGGGTAATCAAACATCGTGAGCGGTTCTCCACCAGCGTCTGGGCCGCTGCCTGGACCTGGTGCGCTGGGGCGCGCGTCACCCCGGGAGGGAAAATAAACCGAGGTCGGTGACCAGCTGGGAGACCTGCGGCTGCTGCCCCCCGGGGTCAGGCCCGGAGAAGGCCTGGGTGCACACGCACCCGCCAGCCCCGGCACAGGAGTGCCAGCCACATAATCCAAGTCTCAGGGCAGCCTCTTGCCTCTCCCAGCCGCTGCGCCGCAGACACAAGCTGCTCAGGTTCTGTGAGCAAGAGCAAGGACTCCTGACCTGAAGCAAGCACCCAAGTGCACCTCCTAGCCGCGGGGTCGCCACACAGCCGCCCTGTCTCTGTGGCATCTCTGCGCTGAAAGCCACGGCTGTTTGGAACAGGAGTGCCCGTCGGTCTGCAGCAGAAACGGGGAGCATCCCCTCACCTGAGGAGCCTCCGAGGGCACGTCCCCGTGGGCATCACATGGAGGCACCCTGCAGAGTGCGGTTTTGCAGACGCAGCGGATGGCACACGCTCGTGTTGCACTAAGGCATCAGCTACAATCAGCCTCCTTCCTTTTCAAAGCGAAACGGGACCCCGCACCCACCAAGGGCTTCCCTCCCTCGCCAGCCTCCGCCGCAGGAAGCCGGGGCGAGAGGTCGAGAGTGGCCCGGGGAGGCCGTCTGGACCTGGGACGCTGCAGGCTCTGCGGCCACGGGTGCGCCTCAGCTCCAGCACCGGGTCCCGCAGGGAAGGGCCCCACGCACACACGGCACCCGTGGGCCGCCCAGGACCCGTGAGTCAGGCATCGCAAACCCCCTGCAGCCTGGTCCCTCCGGAGAAATGAAGGCGGGAGCCAGGCTTGGAGAGAGGGGCACGCTTTGTCACTCCAAACGCCTTCCCTTCGCGCCGGCGGCCACAGTAGGGGGCGGGCTGAGCCACCAGCCTCCCCCACGCACCAGCATCTCTCGTTCAGGTCCCCACTTGCAGACTCTGCAAAAGGACCTAGGTGCCTCCTTGCCGGGTTCATTCTTACCCTCGGCACTGGTGACCTTCACTGTCCACGGTGCGGTGTGCTGTGCACCGTGGGGTACTGAGTGGCCTCTCTGGTCTGCACCCAGCAGAGCCCAGAAGCACCCCTCCGGCTGTCACGAAGCCAGAAACACGCCCCTGAAACCGCGCGGTGTCTCTGTGGGACGCAGGTCATCCCCGGTTGAGAATCGGGGTTCCGAGTCACCTCGAAGGGCTGCTTCCCGGCCTTCCAAGAATCCGGGGAGGGCCTGCACTTGTCTGCAAGACCTTTCGCTCCCAGTGTGTGACACGCGTACAATCACTCTGCGTTTATATATATACCCACAGAGTCCTCTGCTGGCTGAACCCCTAAATTCTTCAACGCAAAAAGAGTCTTTTTTTCCTCCCCCTGTCAGGAGTCTTTGCTCCAAAACTGCGAGGCCGGACGCAGCCCCCGGGGTCCCCGGTGGAAATCCTGCTGCAGCGGGATCCCCAAGGGCCAGGAGCACGGGCAGAGGGAGGCGCGTGGAAGCCGCAGCGGGAAGCAGTGAGAAGCAAGCAGAGCACAAGTCACCGTGAGTCCAGGCTGCCGCGGGGGGGACGCGGGTCACCTGCCCAGGAGAACCTCCCCAAGCGCCACACCATGGGCAGAGGACACAGGATCCAGCCACAGCCCTGCCCAGGTCCCGTCCGTGAGCGGTGCACCAACTCCGGGTGCCGTGGCTTCCAGAACTGACTCCCAAGGCCACTCGAGCACAGCAGCAGCATCACGTGACCACCAGGGGCGTTTGCACGTTAACTGGGGTGAGTCAAGCTCGGTGCACGGGCACACGGAGCAGACGGGGCCCCTCTGGGCTGCCCAAAGCATCGCGTAGAGACCCCCGAAGGGCAGAGAGCCAAGCGGGACCACCGCTGCTGGGGCTGGGGTGCGCGGGCTCGGTGGCGGCGGCGCCCCGAGCGTCACATCGGGGCCAGAGCTCTCGGGTGCTGCCGAAGCATCGGCTCCACAGGGTGGAGGCCCACGGGAACGGCACGCTCTTTACGGTGCTGGAGCCGAGCATTTGGAAGCTTTCCGAGGCCCCGGGATCCACATCGGGCAAAGGAGGCTTCAAAATGCACAGGGCTGGGCTGGGCGTCGGCGCGGACAAGGATGGTGCCCGTCCGGCCCGGCCCCCGCCTGTTCCTACTGAAATGACTCGTGGTCTCCTAAGTTCCTATAAAACTGCTGGTCTCAGAATATCACCCAAACATCCCGTTCAATAGAGCGGAAGCCCCAAGACAGCAGCCGGCAGTGCCTCAGTGGGCCTCCCCGGGGGTTCCCCGCCTTCCGTGCAGCCAGTGGGGGTGGGCCATTAAACGTTTCTCTGAGAGACCCAGCGCGGGGGGCGGGGGGTCTGTTTCGGTCAAACGCCCCTGGAGTGCAGACCCTTCGGCGAACATCGGCGGATGTGGCTAACTTCCAGGGAACAGCGCGCACCCCCTAAGTCTTAGTTTTCCCTCTTCCATGAACTGACCGATCCGCGGTGCCCGCTCTCGAACCTCATGGGGTGACGCATTTGCAGACGGACAGAGCTATCGCCCCTCGTGCACCTTGGAAGGAGACGCGGCAGGGAGGGACATGGAGTCCCAGGATTTGGCGCAAGGGGAGAAACTTTTCTCCGAGTTGCATGGCGGTGAGGCGTGGAAAAGTCTGACGGTAGAGACCTTCTTCCGAGGAGCACGCTGAGCATCACGTATGCCTCTCCCTGGGCACACGTGTATGGACTCCCATCCCCTCTCCCAACCCCTCAGGCCCCCTCAGCACCTGCCCGGGGAGGGGTCCCAGCACTTCCCGCAGCCCCCAAGGGCCAGTGCCTGAACTGAAAGCCTCCAAGAGCCTCCTTGCACCTGTCCTGAGGTCGGGGGGGGCACAGGAACACCTGGGCACAGACCCACCTGAGCTTGTGATGTCACTCACCCCGAAGCTGTGGAGGCCATCGGGCAGAGCATCACAGAGGGCGAGGGGTCCCACAGACACCCGGCAGCCGCGGCTTTCACACCCACCGTGAAATCCCCATCCCCAACCCCAACTGGGTTGAGGGTGGACCCCATGGCGCCTTGGCGGTTCCCATCCCCACCCAGCACGGACACGTGGCTGTGCTTTTAAGCTGATGTTAATTCGTCGGTTGAACCCCTCACACCCTGGACCTATAACCCACACGTTTCCAAACTGTATCACATTGACCTCGTCTCGTGCGTCTTGTGACTTCATACCACACAGGGGGTGTGGAAGGCGCTCGGGCAAGGGACTGACCCTGCAGTCCTCCTAATTGGTTCTTGGCGTGCCTAACGAAAATGTTGGCAATGCCCTCCCGAACAAATTGGACTGGAAAGAACCCGAGTCTAACAAAAATGTCAGGAAGAGCAAAGACCTGATTAGTGCTGTGGGAGACAGAATAATGTCCCCAAAGGCATTCACATCCTAATCCCCACATAGGGACCAGCATAATGTCCCCAGAGGTTGTCCACGTCCTGATCCCCACGTGGGAAACAGACTCCTGTCCCCCCGAAATGGATGGACGCCCTCCTCCCGCCACCGCACACTCCGCCATGAATACGGTGCAAAGCACACGGCTCTGCTGAATAAAGAAGAGTTTTGATCTCCGACTGCAAAGTCATTCTGTGCGGCATCTTGAGATGCCCTCTGACGGCCACAGGCGCCCGTCAGCGCTGCTGACCCCACCTCGCCCCCCAGCAGGGAAGCGGGAGGACCACCCGCTCGGGGAGAGTCACCTTTGACCACAATTAAGATCACAGCACACTGGGCTCAGCTCCGCGTAACTGGGAAAACATGCCCATGCAAGGTCTTTGATCATTCATATTTCCGTGCCTCGGGTTGTTCAATAAAACATACCTCTACCTTCTCATCCTCTTTAGGATGCCCTATTTCAACTTTGAAGTTAATTTCTCTGAAACGGACTAGCGGCCCAACTGTTCCAGGCAAACCAAAGTTTTTTTCACATGACCCACCGTCATGGAAACCAACACAATGGCCCCAAAATGAAATAGGGACACTAGGGTTTTTGTTGGGATTTTGCTGTGATCCCACCTTCATGGAAACCAATGCAATGGCCCCAAAGAGAAATAAGGACACTGTCGGGGTTTTGTCGGGATTTTGCTGTGATCCCACCTTCATGGAAACCAATGCAACGGCCCCAAAGTGAAATAAGGGCACTGTCGGGGTTTTGTCAGGATTTTGCTGTGATCCCACTTTCATGGAAACCAATGCAATGGCCCCAAAGTGAAATAAGGACACTGTCGGGGTTTTGTCGGGATTTTGCTGTGATCCCACCTTCATGGAAACCAATGCAATGGCCCCAAAGTGAAATAAGGACACTGTTGGGGTTTTGTCAGGATTTTGCTGTGATCCCACCCTCACGGAAACCAATCCAACGGCCCCAAAGTGAAACAAGGATGCTGTTGGGTGTTTGCTGTGATTCCAGGGCCCGTCGCCCTCCTGCCTGCATGGCTTCACCCAACATCCCTGAGCGAGACCTTTGCTGCTGCTTCTCTGCCTTTTAAACATCAGCTGCTCTTCCAGGAGCAAGCGGTGGCGTGGTGTTCCCATGTCATCACCAAGTACCTTCCATGTGAGCAGCTTCCCTTCGGCGTGACATGCACTTTCTGCCCCACAGAACATGAGAACCATTTTTAGTGCCATCGTCAACCACACCTAAGGCTCTTGCATCTGCAAATGCAGGTGGATTTTTGGTGCCATGAAGGTGTTATGGGCTCAACTGTGTCCCGCCCACCACCAGAAAAGGTCATATGTGAGCCTCCTCATCTCCAGCACCTCAGAAGGTGGCCTTCATTGGAAACAGGGCCATTGCAGATGTCATCAGTTGAGATGCAGTCATTGCACATCAGAGTGGGCCCGTAATCCAGTGCGACTGGTGTTCTTATAGGAAGGTGATATTTGGGAAGAGCGGCAGACGGGCACACAAGGAGGCCCACCTCCAAAACCAAGATGGTCCCTCATGGCCCTCCCTAGGAACCAACCTGGATCTCAGATGTCTGGCCTCCAGAACTGTGAGAGGACACCTCTCTGATTTTGTACGGCAGCCTCCGAAAACCCAATGCAGAAAAACATAGAACAAGAGGCAGGGACCCCAGCTGAGAAGCCATCCTGATCCCATCCCAGTAAGCCAGGAGAAGAGAGGGGAGCCCCTGGCGTGAGCAGGGCGGGAGGAAGTGGAGGTAGAAGGACAGAGCCGGGAGGTCATTAAGGAAGGAGGTCAGCACAACAGGGTGAGCCCTGAATGCAAGGCCAAGGAGAAGCATAAACCTGGGACTCTAGAGTGATTTTGGAATCCTGGCCTGGCAGGTGAGGGATGCAGATACCGATGATGTCACTCAGCCAGATGGGCGCTCAGGAGGAGGAAGGATAAGCGGGAAGCAAGATGATGCCTTCATAGAAAGTACGTGTAGTGAAAGACTTTCAGGCAAGCCCAAGAGGCCGTTCTTGTCTTTGCAGTGGGGGATGACATCAGCGTCCACGAGTGGTGCCCATTCAGCCTGGAAGTTGTCGTCCTGCTGTTGTTACGGAAGATTTCTCCTAAAGTTGCAGAATGGATGGTACATAGCAAAATGTGTCCTTCCCAGAAGACAAGAACTATTCTTCAAGAATCTGAGACAAAAGTATCTTTATGTAGAGCCTAAAGTGAGATTCAGTAACCTGGAGGCACAGGCCATGGCTCATTGATTCAAGACTTAATAGATGCTGGATGGATGGAAGGATGGATGGTGGATGGATAGTGGGTGGGTGAGGAGATGGATGGATGGATTGATGGATGGATGGATGGATGGATGGATGGATGGATGGATGGGTGGATGGATGGGCAGATGGATGGATGGATGGATGGATGGGTGGTGGATGGATGGTGGGTGGGTGATGAGATGGTTGGATGGATGGATGGATGGATGGATGGGCAGATGGGTAGATGATGGATGGATGGATGGATGGATGGGCAGATGGGTAGATGATGGATGGATGGATGGATGGATGGGCAGATGGGTAGATGATGGATGGATGGATGGATGGATGGATGGATGGATGGGTTAGTGAATGGGTGGCTAGATGGACGGGTGGAAGGATGTATGGATGGTGGATGATGCATGGATGGATTGATAATGGATGAGGGGGTAGATGGGTGACAGACAGATAGATGTGTAGATGTGAGGGTGGGTGGATAAGGAGCTCCCACAATACGCCTCAGAATTTAACATGGCACATGGTCACCACGTGGTGAGCGTCATATTCCCCACCGACCCTTCCAGGAGAGCAGAGGTCACGCTTTCCCATGAGCTAGTGAGTCCCCAGCACCCTGCACCTGCAACATGGTAAATAATCAGCACTTTTAAAAATAGACAACTGAATCCATGATTTAATGTCCTCCTTCGATTTAGCCGGGTACACAGACTCCCGGAAGGACCATAGGGAGAAACATGAGTAAAATGATCTCCTCCCCCGGCTGGTACAGGATGAGCCACACACCACTAGCGGTTGTAAGTGATGAGTCCTGCGTGCTGAGCATCAGACGAGCTGGCCGCGCAGATGAGCAAGGAGGAGGACAAAGAAGGGGACGGGTGTGCGGGGGGCTGGGGGTCATGTTGTCACTCTTTTAGGAACTGAGAGAAGACCAGGCCAACACCCGGCCCCTGGGAGGACAACGTAGGCACCTGCTTTCAGGGGCCCACATGAGCTCAAGTGGGTGCAGGTCAGCAGCTGATGGCCTCAGGCGCAAGGGCTGGGGGTACAAGGGGAAAACCTGGGCTTCCCAACCCAGCCAGCATCAGAGTCGCCCGGGGCCACGTGAAAACAACCTCTGGGGCCCCGGATACAACGAGGGAACCTGGGTGTGGCAGGTGTCCCAGGCAGGCCAGGTGAGTCCAACGTGGCTGTCCGTCCAGGTGTGGACCAGCCTGCAGGAGCCGCAGGTCTAGGGACGCCAGAGGAGGGGAGAACACCCCAAACTGGGGGTGGGGGTGAATGTCCGAGCACAGCTCGTATCCATTCCAGGAGGACGTGTGGCCTCACAGCTATGAACGAGGAAATACGCACGCACGGAAACACCGTGTGGGCAGCACCGTCATTGGACTAGTTGGGTGACAGAGCTGGGAGCAACGAAGGCTTGGGGTAGAGGGAAGGTCACTGAGCCCCGAGGACCGAGGCGGTCCCGCCGTTTGCATGAACGTGGACGGACCTCCAGGCCCAGACTCCGCCTGCAAGGACGCATCCAGCCCGCTTGCACCTGCCCACAGAGCCCCACATCCTCAGACTCCCAGACGCAGACAGTGGGCCTTGCTCTCCGGGGCGGGGCGGGGGGGGCGGGAGACGCGGAGCCCTTGGTCCAGGTGCTCAGACTTTCCACTGGAACCCTGGGGGGGGTAGGTTCTGGGGGGACCCTGGGGGGGACCCTGGGGGGGGAGGTTCTGAGGGGATGGGAGGGGAGGTTCTGGAGGGGACTCTGGGGGGGATCCTGGGGGGGTAGGTTCTGGGGGGGACCCTGGGGGGGACCCTGGGGGGGAGGTTCTGGGGGGGATGGGAGGGGAGGTTCTGGAGGGGACTCTTGGGGGGGATCCTGGGGTGGGTAGGTTCTAGGGGGGACCCTGGGGGGTAGGTTCTGGGGGGACCCTGGTGGGGGTAGGTTCTAGGGGGGGACCCTGGGGGTGTAGGTTCTGGAGGGGGACCCTGGGGGGTGTAGGTTCTGGGGGGGAACCTGGGGGAGTAGGTTCTGGGGTGGAGACCCTGGGGGGGTAGGTTTGGGGGGGACCCTGGGGGGTAGGTTCTGAGGGGGACCCTGAGTGGGACCCTGGGGGGGTAGGTTCGGGGGGGATCCTGGGGGGTAGGTTCTGGGGGGGACCCTGGGGGGTAGTTACTGGGAGGGACCCTGGGGGGGGTAGGTTCTGGGGTGGAGACCCTGGGGGGGTAGGTTCTGGGGGGGACCCTGAGGGGGTAGGTTCTGGGGTGGAGACCCTGGGGGGGTAGGTTCTGGAAGGGACCCTGGGGGGGTAGGTTCTGGGGGGGACCCTGGGGGGTAGGTTCTGGGGTGGAGACCCTGGGGGGTAAGTTCTGGGGGGGACCCTGAGGGGGTAGGTTCTGGGGTAGAGACCCTGGGGGGGTAGGTTCTGGGGTAGAGACCCTGGGGGGGTAGGTTCTGGAAGGGACCCTGGGGGTGTAGGTTCTGGGGGGGACCCTGGGGGGGTAGGTTCTGGGGTGGAGACCCTGGGGGGGTAGGTTCTGGAAAGGACCCTGGGGGGGTAGGTTCTGGGGGGGACCCTGGGGGAGTAGGTTCTGGGGGGGACCCTGGGGGTGTAGGTTCTGGGAGGGACCCTGGGGGGATTAGGTTCTGAGGGGACCCTTGGGGGGTTAGGTTCTGGGGGGGACCCTGGGGTGGGTAAGTTCTGCGGGGCCTCATGCACCACATGGTGAGCGTGGGAGTCCCTGCAAGTCGCAGGGGGTCGATCTTAAATGTTCTCACTGCAAAGTTTGTAGGAGAAACGTGGTCACAGGTGAGGTGATGGATGTGTGCACCTGTGTGATGGGGCGATCACGTCACCCAGCACGCACGCATGCAGATCAAAACATCCCGGGGGACGCCTTCGATACATACAGTTTTAGCTATTTTTCCCTAAAGCCTTAAAAAAAGAAAAACAACAAAAAAGAAACTCAAAATTAGAAAAGAAAAAAAAAAAAAGACTGAGCGGAAGCGCGAGTGGAAATCGAGAAGGGACCGAGGGGCACATGATGAGAGGCAGGCGACAGGTGATCCTATATATCGGCAACTTGAATTTAAATAACTTTTCAGAAAAAAGAAAAAAAAGGACAGAAGGAGGGAGAGGGGAGGGGAAAGCAGGGAGCGGTCGCCGGAACAACCCTAACCTCTCCTGCAGGTGTGCCCTGAGCGCGGCCGGAGGACATCCTGGCATCTTCCCAATCGTGATTTCCAAGTGTCCCGATGGCTGCGTCGTGGGCCCCGTGGCTGCGTCCTGCAGCTGGAGGGTGCGGGTTGCCCAGAGCACGTCCCGAGGGAGCGGCCGCTGGCTTTCCATGGCCACCACCACCTGGCGCAGGACAGCAGGTCTGTGCAGCCACCGCCCCGGACCCACTTCCCGCGCGGGCGCGGACTCGCGGGTGGCGTCACGCCCACGCACGGCCACAGCAGCCATGGGTCTCTAGCCGCCTCCCCGTCCTCGTTAGCTTAAATCAGCGCTTTCCAGTCGCCAGCCCCTCGCCCGGCGCCCCCGAGCTCGGCCCGCCGCCCCTTCCATCCCCCCAGCCCTGCGCCCTTCCCTCAACCCCCCCCCCCCCCCCCCCAGCCATCTGCTTCACATTCGTTGACCCCGAGCTCATCCAGCTGTTTCCTGAGAACCATCGGATGTCCCGGAAGCCACACAGACTCTTCAAATGCCGTCTCTGCACAACCGGGACGTGAGTCTCACCACCGAGCAGAGGAATGCGGGCTACAAATCCAGACGGAGAGAGAGAGGGATGGTCTGGCCTTCCTCCTCGTTACGGGCATTTTATCGGCTTCGCTGCAGAACCGGGGCACGTCCCCTCACTCTGGAGTTCCTTTACGTAGTCGCAGAGTGGTCCCAACTTTCATGCCCGCTGGGAGCCCTCGAATGGGACTTTATTTGGAAATAGGGTCTTTCCAGATGTGATTAAGGATCCCCGGATGAGCTCGTCCTGGACCAGGTGGCCCTACGTCCAACGACAGGGGTCCTCGGAAGAGACAGAGGAGGAGACGCAGATGCAGAGGAGGAGCCCCGTGAGGACGGAGGACACAGGAGGGACACGGCCACCGGCCCAGGGGGGTGCCTGGGGCCCCAGACACTGGGAGAGGCAGGAAGGACCCTCCTCGGAGCCTCTGGACCTTGGTGGTCCTGCCCCCGCTGGACACGAACAACCCAAAGGCCCACCAGTGGGTAAACACCAAGGGGCTCATCCCCAAGGGGGAGTATGACTCGGCCGTGCACAGGCACGGAGCCCCGACACCTGCTGCCATGTGCACATTCCTCGAGGACACGGTGCTTGGTGAGAAGACCAGACACCAAAGTCCCCGTGCCGTGGGGTCCCACAGATACGAGATGTCCAGGTCGGGGAAATCCACAGACGGAAAGTTAATTATTAATTGCTGTGGAGAGGAGGATGGGGAAGGCTGCCCATGGGGACAGGGTCTTCATTTGTGGGGATGAGAATGCTCCGGAACCAGACAGAGGTGATGCTTGCACGACCCCGTAAATGTGTGAAGCTACCCTGAGTTCTTTGCTCTAAAATGATTGATTGCACACTTTGTTAAAAAATAAATAAATAAACTTGGAAAAACTGCAAGCTCTATGCTGACTTCAACGCCAGGACAAAGCCTGAGATGGAGGCACCCAGCGTCCCGTCTCCCGACCCCATGCCGCGTCGGCCCCAGGGCTGTCCCGTGTGCAGAGAGGGGGCTCCATGGCATGGCACATGACCGTGGGACCCTTCCCGGCAGGTGCACCAGGATCACGTTCTGGGGCAGCGGGTGAAGCTCAGAGCAAACGGGACGTGTTGGTTTTTCCAACAACAGCAAACACAAAGGCCTTTTGTGGGTCCAACGTTGGGGGGGTCGCCTGCTGCTATGTCGATGCCGCCATAAATAAATCGGCTGAGGAGGACGGCGAGCGTCTGTGGGATATTAAAGGACCAGAGGGCGAGGCCAACGGCGTTGCTTTGGGCATGGACGTCCCGCCTCCCCAGACTGCGAATTAGTTGTAACCAGGCAGACACCGTCCAGGGTCCCAGGCCCGGGCGATCACATCCTCCACACTCACTGCCCTCATCTGACCTCCTTTCCACTCTGACAAACTGTCTCCTTTGGCCGGAAAGTTCTCCGGCTTCATCTCGGCCTGGGAAGTTTGAAGCAAATTGGACGAGCCACGTTGGACTCACCAGGCTCTGAAAAATTAATAGGTTTCTGACTTGGGCGAAGAGCGTCCAAAGTTTTCCTGCTCCTAACTCGAAAAAAGGGGCCGGCCTTGGAGAGTTCCGTCTTTCTCCGCAACTTGGTCAAGAGGGGAGGCTTGTTTTGGGGGGTTCACGGATGGGATTTTTTTTTTTTTTTTGGTGCACATTTCGCGATCATTGCATAGAGGGGAAAGGGGCTCATGCAGTCGGGAGGGTGGGAATAGGCTCTTCCGGGAGCATCCTCCCGTTGTGGAGTTAACTATGACTTATCAGGACCTTGAAAGCAAGTGCCACCAGCTCTCCGAGCCTCTGGTTCTTATTTGGCAAAGCATAAAGGTGGCCAGATCAGAGATCTTCGCTCTGGTTTTCCGTGCGCCTTGCTCTGCTGGGGTTGAGGCCCTTGCTGGCTTCGGGTCATTCCCATATGGCCAGTGTTGGGGAGCCTACCCCACGTGGCTCTTCAGCATGCCGTGGGGTGCGGACGTGCCCCATCCTGCGGGCCCGGCATCCACGCACACCGGAGAATGGGCCTGTCTGCCCTGCACGTGGAACCTCGAGACCGTGACACCAATCAGGAGCAGCTGAGGAATCCAGATGGCGGCGGGTCTCCAGGGTCCTGGGTGGCGACAACTCCAGTCTACATGACAAACGCTGCGGCCTCCAAGCAGACGAGTAAACGCCTGGGAGTTCCGGTAGATTCAACGCCGAGGAACTCCAACCGTCCTCAAAAGGAAGAGGAAGGCGGACACTTAGTGAAGGGAACAAGCCACATTCTGCTCTTGTGGCCTCCGAGCAACACGATGAGGAGGAAGAGGACGAGTGGCAATGGGAAGTGTTTGCACACACACGCACATCCTCCTGGATCAGGGCAAGTCGCGGACTGTGAGTTAATTAGGTGAATATTAACACGTCTCCATCCCAGCTGTTGAGCTCTCTGGGAACCGACAGGCTCTCCGTGTGTCTCTGCTCTCTCGTCCACCCTACGTGGAGTGGCCTCACTAGGGTCCACCCTCCTGTGTTAAAGCAGTGAAGTAAAACCAACGTGGGCTCTGACACTGCAGGACCGGGGCAGTCACCATCACCTCAGTTAGAATCTCTCCAACTTACTCCACAAAACTCACAAGATCAACCCAGAGCACAGACAAACCCCACACCACCCAGAGCTTTGGTGCTTCTAGAAGGCCAAGAAGACCATGCGCTTCAAATTCATGTGATAGTGACAATAAAAAACAAACACAAATGCTACTCATAACACAAAGTCATAGGGCTGCGTTGACGAGACACGTATCAGTCATTTCCACCAATGTGAATTTTTCATCCCCAAATCACTTACAAATATTAGTTTAAAAATCCGAAATGAACTAGCGACAACACTACTTTAAGAAAAATAATACACCGTGACCAGATGAGGTTCACCCCTGGGGTAAAAGGATGATTCAATATCACAGAAAAAATATAGGGCAGCCCGGGTGGCTCAGCGGCTTGGCACCGCCTTTGGTCCAGGGCGTGATCCTACGTCCCTGTGATTTCTGTTTATATATATATAGGTCTAAGGAGAAAAATTTTATGAGTTCTCTCTGGCAAAATTCCTAAAAACAGTGAAAAAATAAAAAACAGATGGCTACTTATTAATGGGGTATCTATAGGTCTGCGTGTATCTATATCTATACACAATGACATATGTATGTATAGATGAGGATTTCACCTCATACTGGAGCAATTAACTCATGCAATGAAGACAAAAGAAAATAATCAGATTTACCAGACCTGGAAAATAAAAGGCAAAATTACATTTATTTTTCAAATGATGTGATAGGGCATCCCCAGTGACCTTACAGAAAACCTGCAAGACCCTAGAGAAGCAACAACAGAGCCAACTCAAGCCACAAGAGTCTTGAGCCCTCGAGGGAGCGGGATCCACGATTGACATGCGGAAATGAACGGGCTTCGCGGACACAAATGATCACCGAACATCTACAGTACGAGAAAATGACATTTGTTGTCGCAACAGAGAAGATAAAAGACTTAGGAATAAAATGAGACTACAAATGACCCTTCAGAGAAACAATAGTGAAATGCAACAAATAGAAAGCCCTAGTTTTCTTCGTTTTTTTTTTTTTTTTCCTACATCATCTGCGAGGAAGGAAATCCTTTCTGACCATGACCGAAAATCTACATGCAATAAAAGGGTCACGCAGTTGACGGCATGAAGTATTTTTGGTCTAATTGACCCCCTTCTCCAAAAAAAAAAATAAGCAAAAAGTCAAAAGCAGAAGGCAAATTGAGAAAGATTTTTTGGGAGCATGTATCACGGATAAATGGCTGCTATCGCTATGATAATGAGTTTAAAAAAAAAAAAAGAGGGAAAAGACCAAAAATCGTATAGAAAATTGTAAAAATAGACAAGTGGACAAGTCAGGAAAGCAAAACATAAAAACAGTCCTTAGGACGCCTGGCTGGCTCAGTTAGAGGAGCACCCGACTCTTGATCTCAGGGTTGTGAGTTCGAGCCTGATGTTGGGAGGAAATTACTTAAAAATAAAATATCAGGGCGGCCCAGGGGGCTCAGCGGTTTAGAGCCGCCTTCGCCCAGGGCGTGATCCTGGAGACCCGGGATCGAGTCCCGCGTCGGGCTCCCTGCATGGAGCCTGCTTCTCCCTCTGCCTGTGTCTCTGCCTCTCTCTCTCTCTGTCTCTCATTAATAATAAATAAAATCTAAAAAAAATAATAATAAAATCTAAAAATTTTAAATAGTCCTTGCATGCGTGAAAAGATGATAGAGGATAGGTAGGTAGAGAGACGGTGGATGAGTGACGGACGACAGGTTACGTAGATCACGAAGCAGGAGCACAGTGAGAACTCTAAGGCAGGTGGCAGCGCGCGGGGGGTCGGCAAGTGTAGCGCGTGTCCCGTGACATGTGTCCCGTGTCATGCCTCCCATGACTCCCTCCCCAGCAGCCGAGTCGCTTCGAGTCTCTGGGACCAGCGAGACCTGGGTTGGAATCCACTTCTGTGACCCTAGGAGACTCACAAGCCCTCCCTAAGCTATCACCCAGAAGCATGTCTTTAAGGGAAAAAAAAAAAAAAACAAGGCAAAATATCACCAAAATGCACCAAAGTATTTCTGTTACATTTTCCTCCGTCTTCAAAATTTTTTTCACTTTATATATATTTTATTTTCATCATTAAAAATTAATGAGTAGGTTTTGCCTCATGGGACGTTCTAAAGCCGGCTGCACGAAAACAACAAGACGCGATAAAAACAAAACAAAACAAAAATCCCACACTCGTCTCTGATGTAAACCACGAAAATCCAAGAGCAAGAGGACCTCTTTCCAAGGAGGAAAAAAGCCCAAATTAAAACTCCGAGCCGCAGCAGGGAAGAGCAAAGGGAAACGCCCCGCAGATATTTCTCTCTCCGCTTGCAGAGGTAATCGTTGTTGTCGGACACGTCCGTGTGGTGTGCACGCGTCGCGCAGCTGTGTGCAAACAAGCGTCCGTCGCCAGCATGTCCACGGGCCGAGTGCAGCTCAGGAGGCTCGTGTTTCAGGTGGCCGGTGCCACTCGGGGGCCTGAATCGTGAATGACCGTGTCTCCGTCGTGGCCACGGCCGGGCTGGGGGCTGCGGCTGGACACAAGCCTGGGTGTTAGGGTCTGGCTCCGGAGCTGGCTGCCTGCGTCCTCGTCTACACCGTCAGCTCCACCTCCTGCATGCAGGGGACGAGCCGGGGTGCGGGGCAGTGTGTGTGCGTGTGCGTGAGGCTCTGTGCGTGTACCGGGGCGTGTGCGTCAGTGGTGTGGAGCTGTGAGGAGTACTGGCTCGCGTGTGCACGTGTGTTGCACTATGCATGTACGCGCGTGAGTGAGGGTGTGTGTAGAGGTGTCTTGGATGTGGTATGGGGCTGTGAGTTTGGGCGTAGAAGTGTGTATGTACAAGGGAGTGTGTAGGCGTGTCTGTGTGGAGAGCTGGGTGTGTATGCATGGGTGTGTGTGTGTATGTGTGTGGATATGTGTGTTCAGGGGCCGTTGTATATTGGCATGTGTATGGCTGTGTGTCCATGTTTGGTGTGTGCATGCATGTGCACAGAGACGGGAGCATGTGTGTGAACTGGTGGGGGTGCATGGGGGCACGTGTGTGCATGTAATAGTGTATATGTATGAGTGCGTGTGTATGGGGGTGTGTCCACGTCTGGTGTGTTGCACATATGTGCAGAGATGGATACATGTGTGTGCGTGTGTGCATATGTATATGGGTGCACGTGTGGGGGCATGTCCATGTTTGGTGTGTTGCACGCATGTGCACAGATGGGTGCCTGTGTGCATAGAGGTGGGTGTGCATATGTGCACATGCGTGTGAATTACGTGTGTGCAGCGTGTGTCCATGTTTGCTGTGTTGCACATACGTGCACAGAGATGTGTGGAGAGGTGCATGTGTGCTCACGTGTGTGCATGTACACGTGTCTGTGTGTGGGTGCTCGTGCGGGGGAGGGTGTGTTGCCCCCTGCGTGTCCTCCCTCCCTCGTGTCGGTCTCCCCGTGTGGAAGCTGAGCTGCGGGAAACCAACGGGGTCTTGTGTGCAGGTCGTATGTCTGTGCCCGCAGCGTCCACACCCACAGCGGTGCCCCCCTGAGCCCCTGCGTGTCCGGCCTGGGGGAGGAGGCTTGTCCACAGTCACAGCGGTGCCCCCGAGCCCCTGCGTGTCCACACCCACAGCAGTGCCACCCTCCCCAGCCCCCTGCGTGTCCGGCCTGGAGGCATCGGCCTGTCCACACCCACAGTGGTGCCCCCGAGCCCCTGCGTGTCTGGCGCAGAGGCGGCGGCGTGTCTGTGGCCCCAGGTTGCAGACCGGAGCCCCCCATCCCACCCCCGGGTCCCTGCGGGGACTCTCGTCCGGGGCACAGCAGCCCCGAGGTCAGACGTCGTGCGGGGCCGCGGTGGCGGGGCACGTGCACCCCTCGGCGGGCACCTGCGAGCCACACCTGCACCCCCGGAGAGCACGCAGACCCGGGCCTGGCTGCCCGCGCCCCCCTCACTGCGCCCCCGCCGAGCCTGCGGGACCCTCCCGGGGACAGCGGCGACCCCCGCGCAGGACCCCCTCCGCCCACCTGCCTGCGCCCCGGGTCCCCCCGCCCGCCCCCTGCCAGCCGCGCTCTTGTTCTGAACGCGCACGTCTCGGGCACCAGGAACAAATATGATTTCTGATTGAACATCACTTTATTTGCCCGTTCCGCGGTCTTTTCTTATCTTGTTCCGCGTTGCTCGGGCTTCGCGGTTAAATTATGTATTAAGGTCAATGTCAAAACACAGAAGATGTGTAACCTACGGGGAGCCGCTCCTACCGATCAGGCCGAGGCGCCGCTGACAGCCAGCCGGGCGCGCAGCGTGGGGCCGGCGCGGGCGGTACAAAGGCGGCGGCGGCCCGGGGCGCCCACGCGGGACCTGCGCCCCCCACGCCCGCGCCCCCCCACCCCCGGCTGTCAGCCCGCTTCCGAGTCGCGGCACAAATCAAACACGCAGGCGAGCGGGGAGCTGGCGGATGTCATGTACCCGCGCGCTCGCGGTCTTTGAAGGGAGGAAGGCGGCCAGGGAGCCTGGGCCGCGGCTTTTCTGTTCCTTTTCTCCCTTAAAAAAAGAGAAAGGAGGGAAGGAAAAGACGCGCAAGGGCTGACAAGGCGGGTGTGGACGGTCCCGAGCCACAGGCTGCTGAGAGCGGGCTCGGCCCGGCCAGGCACCCACGGCACGGGTGACGAGGGCACCGGGACCCACCGCCCAAGGTTGCCGCTCGCCTTCGCCACCCACGAGCCTCGGTCAGCAGGTCCGCGAGCTGCCGGCCTGCGTGGGAGCGAGGAGCCCTGCGCTGCAGGACTAGGCGCGTGGGGAGGACGGGCCAGGGCTCCACGGTGCACGCCCTGGGAGGGTGGACGGGCTCACCTGCGGGCTCCCCTGCAGACACAGCTACAGGCGCCACGGCACGCGCACCCGGGAACACCTGCGGGCTCATCTGTGCGTGCACCGCCGGGGGCGCACCGTCAGCCACACCTGCGCGCACACCTGCGGCCAGCCTGCGGGCTCCCCTCTGCAACTTTCTCTCCTGTCCCTCCTCTGAAAAGGGTCGTGTGTGTGGGACAGGAAAACCCGTCCACTCACCTTCATCCACGCTTCTGTCTCTCGTGGCGGGAGCTTCCAGCTCTGGCCGAGGTGGACGAGGCGGGCTTTCGGCCCCAGGGCCCCGCAGCCTCCCGTCACCGAGTCCCTGCAGGCCGGCGACGGTGCACCCGGGGCGGGACATGAGGTCTGCCTTAGCGGCTGAGGGTGCCGGGATCGCCACACCGCACGTCTGTCCTCCCTCACCCGGGCGCCGTGTGGGAGGGGTCACGTCGGCACAACCCCCACTCTGCTACCTCCGCAACGGTGCTGGGGATCGACCCCAGGGTGCCCACGACACCACCCCTCCAGACTAGGGAGCACCCGGGGGGGTCTGAGGCCAGACCGGGGAGCACCCAGGGTGATGGTGACAAGACCAGAGAGCACCCGGAGGGGCTGAGACCAGACTAGGGAGCACTCAGGGGGGTTGAGACCAGACCGGGGAGCACCCAGGGTGATGGGGACCAGACCGGGGAGCACCCAGGGTGATGGGGACCAGATCAGGAGCACCCACGGTGATGGGCACCAGACCATAGAACACCCAGGGTGGTGGGGACCAGACTGGGGAGCACCCAGGGTGGTGGGGACCAGACCGGGGAGCACCCAGGGTGATGGGGACCAGACCAGGGAGCACCCAGAGTGATGGGGACCAGATCAGGAGCACCCACAGTGACAGGCACCAGACCATAGAACACCCAGGGTGGTGGGGACCAGACTAGGGAGCACCCAGGGTGGTGGGGACCAGACTGGGGAGCACCCAGGGTGGTGGGGACCAGACTGGGGAGCACCCAGGGTGATGGGAACCAGACCGGGGAGCACCCAGGGTGATGGGAACCAGACCGGGGAGCACCCAGGATGACGGATCGAGACCAAGGAGCCCTTGTGGTGGCGGCTGAGACCCGGGAGCACTGTGTACCAGATGCATCATTACAAACTGTCATGAGGTAGCACGACGTATCCTCCTTCCATAGTGAGATGTGCACACCCGTCCGTGTGTAACAAACACGTATAACGATGCCAGTTTCATAATCTGACAAAAACCTTAATATTGGGGACATTTGAGAGGAGGCCCTGACCGAGAGGCGCAGGCGGGGACCTCCTCGCCGCTGGAGATGCTCTATTTCCGGACCTGCGAGTGTCCGGGGGGACAGGTCCTCCCTGAGGAGCCATCGCCCGCTGCCCCGTGGCCTGTGCTCACTCCGCCTCCGCGAATGTGCGTTTTGTGCCCCAAAATACACATAGTCTGAGGAATCGGTCCTCCCCATGCTCGCGGACAATCCTCTCTCCTCTCTGCGCTACTTTACTTCATCTCATCTGTACCCCGTCTGCTCTCAACCCAGAGTGTGTCTCTCGTGAATAAATAAGTAAAATGTTTTTATAAAAAAAGACAAGGAAGTGCCCCTTGCGGGGTTGGAACAGTTCCCCACCCTCGCGACCCGTATGCAAGCAGCACAGTAAGGCGCACGCGTGGCTCACAGACGTGTGTTGAGCCACCGACAGACAAAACAACGTGATGCGCCGGCGTGTTGTAAAATCCCCCAAGTAAAAAAATAATAATAATAAAAATAAATAAATAAAATAAAAAATAAATAAAATCCCCCAAGTAGGAAACAAAAGGCAAGACAAGGGGGAAAAAACAAATAAAGGGAATGAGAGAAAAGAGCCAGAAGAGCCTGTGCCCGTGTCGGGACCGAGGTCACGCCGAGGTTTGCAGAGGACGGAGGACGTGGGGCAGGCGAAGGCAACAGGGCGCCCCCGGGGTCCATGGTCTTCCGTGGGGTTATCGGTCCCGCACGGGCCGGTTGCAGCTGCTGTAAGAAGCTGCTCGGGGACCCCGGGCCTGCAGACGGGGAGTCTGACATCCAGGAGGGGCTGAGGCTGGTTCCCCCTGAGGCCTCCTCCTGTGGGTGGACGCGGTCTCCTCCCCGCGTCCTCACGTGGTCGCTCCTCTGTGTGTGTCTCTGTCCCCGTGTCCTCCTCCTCTAAGGACCCCAGGCCTGTGGGGTCAGGGCCCACCTTCCTGACCTCATCTGGCCTTATACTCCCTTCCTCAGAGACCCCGCTTCCAAATACAGGTCCACGCTGTGCTTCTCCCAGGGGGTGAGAGCTCCCGACAGGTGACCTGATGAACGCCACTGCTGTGCCCTGCGAGGTCACACGTCCCTGGAACCGCAGGACAACAGGTGCCTGCCCTCTCCACAGGACACCCATCCTCCCACAGGCATATGGGGGACCTACCCCTGGGGGGCACAGACTGAGTACTCAGGGGGACACAGGGGACTGACCTCAGTCCATGAGCAGATAGAGCAGCGGGTGCAGGCCTCTGTGCAGGGGGCAGGGGACAGGCCTTTGTGCATGGAGGGGGGACAGGCTTCTGTGCACAGGGGGGGACAGGCCTCTGTGCATGGAGGGGGACAAGCCTCTGTGCACGGGGGGGGACAGGCCTCTGTGCATGAGGGGTACAGGCCTCTGTGCATGGGGGGTACAGGCCTCTGTGCATGAGGAGTACAGGCCTCTGTGCATGGGGGGTACAGGCCTCTGTGCATGGGGGGACAGGGCTCTGTGCATAGGGGGGGAAGGCCTCTGTGCACGGGGGGGAAACAGAGCTCTGTGCATGGGGGGGGGACTGGCTTCTGTGCACGGGGGGGACAAGCCTCTGTGCATGAGGGGGACAGGGCTCTGTGCACGGTGGGGACAGGCCTCTGTGCATGGAGGGGGACAGGTCTCTGTATGTGGGGGGTACAGGCTTCTGTACATGGGGGGGACAGGCCTCTGTGCATGGGGGGGACAGGCCTCTGTACATGGGGGGTACAGGCCTCTGTGCATGGGGGGGACAGGCCTCTGAGCACGGGGGGGAACAGAGCTCTGTGCACGTGGGGGACTGGCTTCTGTGCACAGGGGGGACAGGCCTCTGTGCATGGGGGGACAGCCCTTGTGCATGGAGGGGGACAGGCCTCTGTGTATGGAGGGGGACAGGTCTCTGTACGTGGGGGGGACAGGCCTCTGTACGTGGGGGGACAGGCCTCTGTACGTGGGGGGGACAGGCCTCTGTGCATGGGGGGGACAGGCCTCTGTGCATGGGGGGGACAGGCCTCTGTACATGGAGGGGGACAGGCCTCTGTGCATGGGGGGGACAGGCCTCTGTGCATGGAGGAGGACAGGCCTCTGTGCATGTAGGAGGGGACAGGCCTCTGTGCATGCAGGGGGACAGCCCTTGTGCATGGATGGGGACAGGCCTCTGTGCATGGAGGGGGACAGGCCTCTGGCAGTGGCCTCGCAGAAGCAGCCCGGGGCATGTGTGCGTCCTTCTGAGCACGCAGGTGTGCCCAGCCTGGTGTCCAGGAGGACCCGTCCATGCCTTGGGCAGCCTGGGGAGCTGGACACACTCTACCTGCTGCTTGGTCTCCCCGGGACACCCCGAGCCCCACCCTGGGGGCATCACACCTGCTGCCAATGCCGGAGGGCAGCAGCTCATGTCTGTGCCCACGCACAGGCCACGGAGGCCTCGACCTGGACGGCCAAGTCCGATCCCAGGGCACCCATCGGCCACCCGGGCTGGGGGTCACCGACCCCCAATTCTGGCCTCAGGGCTGGTGGTCCCGGCGATGCCCTGCGAGCGTCCACACCCCGTCTCAGGCGTCCAGACCTGGACGTGCACACAGCGCGTGTTGGGGTCACCCCACACCCCAGGGAGGTTGGCAGAGCCAACGCGCAGAGCTGCAGCGCCGTCTTGCACACCAACGTGCTCCATGCATGGCAGCCTCGCAGACTTCGCAGGTGCGGCGGGCAGGGTCCCCACCCTGGACGTGGGCACAGACGTGGGCGTCCCCGCAGGGGCCGCAGGTGAGGCGAGGCCAGCAGAGCAGGAGCCTCCCGAGCTGCCCAGGCTGCCGCACCCGAGGCCGCAAGCCTTCCCGTGGTGACGTTCAACGCGGTCGGCTGGTTCTCAAATGAGTTAACTGGCAATTAATTAATGATTAACTAAGTAAATAACTGTATTCTCATTAATTAGAACATGCCCATTTCTAGAAAGGGTTTGTAGGATTCCCCCGCTGGAACGTGCAGATTATTTTTTCCTGGTAACGAGACTAAAGCGCAAAGGCTCGTCGGACATGCGCCGCCTGTCGCGCTCTCACGCGTCTGTAATAACGAAGATGGATCCATAAATGGGATCCCGGCAAAACAAGAAAGTGTTGAAATTCAGTTGAAAACATCGCTTCGGGGGGCTCAGCGGTTGCGCGTCAGCCTTGGGCCCAGGGCGTGACCCCGGGTCCTGGGATCGAGTCCCGCATCCGTCTCCCCGCAGGGCCCCAGCGCCGGGACTATGCGCCCGGGTGTCCTGGGGCCGCCGTGACCGCTGAGCCCGCAGCCGGAGCTCAGACCCCGGGCAGGCGCCCTCCGGCCCCGGCTCCGCAGGCAGGTGTCCCAGACGCGCGGGGCGGAGCTGGACGTGGCCGCGCCTGTTCCTTCGCTCCTCACAGCCTCCAGGTCACGCACGCTCCAGGGCCGGCAGCGCAGGTGCAGGCGCAGACCACACCCGCGGCCCACGCAGTCGGGGGGGGCGGCCCTGTGCCCCCCTCTTCCTCCACGTCTCCGTCCCGGTCCCTGGTCCCCGTCCCCCACTCTGGTCCAGGATGCCCGCGGAACACCACCCCTGGGCCCGACGCGCAGGTGCGCACGCAGCCAACACCTGCCGGCGCACGCAGTCCAGGTGGGGGGGCGGTCTGGACTTGCCCCTGCTCCTCCCCCAGCCACATCCCGGTCCCCCCGCCCCATCCAGGATGCCGGCGGAACACCGCTCCTGGGCCGGACGCACAGGTGCGCACGCTGCCCACACCCCCTGGCCCCCGCAGTCCTGGTGGGGGGGGGCGGACTGGACGCGCCCCCGCGCCCCCCCAGCCACATCCCCGCCCCGCCCAGGATGCCCGCGGAACGCCGCCCCTGCATCCATCACGCACTCCACGCACAAGCGCCCCTTCCCGGGCGCAGTCGGACCGAGTTTTGCGCGCTCATCCAGCCCTCATTTATTTATCTGGAGGCGCCGTGTCCTAATAAAGGGCTCGCCATCAAAGCTTACCTTATCCAGAGGTAATTAATACAAAGCGTGTTGAATTAAAGATGTGAGTCCTGACACTTTGGCAGGGGGCGAGGGACATGGTCTCCAGGGCCCGCATTATGCCAGAGACAGACCAATTAACACCGTGCATCTTCTTTTATGTTAACTTCAATTAGGGTTTCTTAAAATTTTTAAAGTTATTTTCTTCCTCACCGTCTCAGGGTGTCAGACCCCACATCAAAGGGCCGCTCGCGGAACACCGCAGGTAATGCTCGTTTGCACACAGATCCGCGGGGGCCCCCCACCCGCACCCCGGCTCAGAGGCACCCGCCTGCAGAGCTCAGTGGGGTCGGCATCTGTGGGGCTCGGGGAGGAGCGGTTCCCACGCAGAGCACCATGCGGGTGGACGCTGGCTGTGCACGGTGCGGGCAGGCAGGGCTGTGGGCCTGGCCAGGCCCTTGCTGCGGGTCTGGCCTGTTGAATTCACGGTGTCCCGGGGCCCTGCTCCCTGCAGGGGCTCCAGGGAGGGTCCCTCCTGCCTTTTCCAACGTCTGGGGCCCCAGTTGTCCCCCAGCTGGAGGCCGCGTCCCTCCTGTGTCCTCCGTCCTCACGGGGCTCCTCCTCTGCATCTGCGGCTCCTCTTCTGTCTCTTATGAGGACCCCGGTCATTGGACGTAGGGCCACCTGGTCCAGGACGAGCTCATCTCATGTCCTTCACGTCACCGCATCTGCAAACACCCTGTTGACGCATAAGGTCCCGCTCACAGGGTCCCAGGGGATGTGAACACAGGGACCCCAATGACGTGACCTTGGGATCACGTCCCAGGGCAACCTCGCTGCTGTGCGGCAAGAACCGTGCCCCCCCCACGGTTCAATGCAGGATAACTCCACAATCCCAGGATTCACGCCCCGGGCGTCTGCCCTCAAAGAATGGACAACGGGGGCCTCAAAACACGTGCGTGGCGTCTCTATTTGCACCAAGCAGAGGCGGAAACCACCAACTGCCCCAGGATGGACAGATAAACGGAATGGGGTCCGTCCCAACGGACTGTGGGAAGCCCCTCCCTCCCCCGCCGGGGATCCTAGGCCGCTGGAGGAAGCAGCTCCGCCAAACGAACGTGTCCCTAACCCCTGAGAAAACGGGCACGTCCCTGGAAACGCCCTTGTTCCCTGTTGGCGTCACAGGGAATAGAACACAAGCTGGACCCGACGCCCCCGGCGCGGACCCCGACCCCCGGCCCGGGCACAGAAACACCCTCGGGTCCCCAGAAAGGGCTTCCTGGCGCCCTGCAGGCTTCGCTCAGGGCCTCCATCCAGGCTTGCAGGACCGTGTGTGCTCTGCCCGGCTCGCCCGCGTGCCCAGGACACGATGGCAGGAGACGCAGGCGTGGGAAGCAGAAGCAGAAGGAGGGGACGCCCAGGCCCCGAACCCCAGCTTCCTGCTCCAGATGACGACGCCCAACGTGCCCTTTATGGGCAGGGAGCCTGGGGGCGGGGGTCAGAGCCGCAAGGGCTGGGAGGCCACAGGGTCTCACCCCTTCTGCTCTCCCGTCACACAGCTTCCTCTCGCTGAGCGGGAAGCCAGCACCCGAAGGCCGTGGGCCAAGGTGTAGACGCCGGGTGCCAGGAGCCAGACGGCTGGGCGTCCACGTTCCCGGCTGTGGGATCTCGCCCTGCGCCGCCACGATCACAGACATGGCCCCCACGTGCACGGGCAGCCACCGTGTTGTTTGCGGCGGGATAGGCCAGCCTGGACGCGGACGCAGGGAAGGGACCATCCACACCTGCCCCAGCTCACCCTCCAACACTTGCTCCCACATGCACGGACCAGGAACATGTACCCGGTGGACAAGCAGGTACCAAAGGGCCAACGTCGCAGCATCCCGTGCAGGGACAAGTCCAGAGCTGGCCTGTCCATCCACAGAGGATGGGTTGGCGGCCTGGTAGACGGCGGGCAGTGGGGTCGAGCGGGGTCAGGTGGGGTCAAGTGGTGGGCAGTGGCCATGGGGCTGCTGAGTGGTCAGGGCAGACGTGCTGGCGCCCTGGACGGGGCTGCGGGGGGAGGTCACGGGAAGCGCAGGCACCCGAGCGATGGGGACGCTGTATGTGGTGGGTGTCATCTGGGTGGAGCTCACAGGGCCGACACCTGGGGCACCCGAGGGCCCGGGTCAGGACCGGGGCATGGGGAAGAGCCAGGCACAGGGAGGCCCCTACGACGGTCAGGGTGAGGGTGAGGGTGACGGTCACAGGGGATGGCGGGCGTGCAGACGGCGGGCAAAGGGCTAGGCGAGAGCATGCGGGAGGGCTGGGGCAAGGAAGGAGCGTGGGCACGGGCACCCAGGGCAGGGAGGTCATGTGGGGTGAGCCCCCCATCGCTGTCCGGAGGACCCAAGGCCTAGAGCGGACGCCCAGGGTGCAAGGGGGGGAGGCACAGCTGGACGGTGCAGGTGGACGGGACACCACACGCCACGTCCAGAACCCACTGCAGCCACGACACGTGTCTCCGGGAAGCCTCTGGGTGTCACGCCAAGGAAACGGCGGGTGGAAGGAGTTTACATTCCCAGAGGTAATGGCCGAGGGGGAGGCGGGACTGAAGAGTCCATGGGGTGATGGTGGCCGAGGGGGAGGCGGGTCCGGAGGGTCAATGGTGGGGGGTGATCATGGCAGCGGTGTTGGCTGCACAGTCGTGATGCTGGCCCTGCATCCAGGTTGAACCCCCTTCCCATTCCGCCAAGCAACAGGTCCCACAGGATTCAATTTCAGAGCTGGGTTGGAAACGAAGAAGCCAAGACAGAGTGGTCTTCCCCTGCCCTGACTTAGTTTACTCTTCACGTGGCTGAGGTGTAACATACAGAATTACACCAACAGGGGACGTTTCAGGAGCGCCAGGGGACGGAGGGTCCCTGGGAGCCAGACCCTGCTCAGGGTCCTGAGCCTCATGCACCAAGGATATGCAGCCAAAATGAGAAGCGCTTCTCACTGGATTAAAACAGAGAAGAAAAAAAAAAAAAACAGAGAAGAACCTCGTGTGATCCAGTGATTCCACACCAGGTGTAGACACACAGGAATCGAAAACATGTTCACGTAGAAGCACACACAAAAAATTTCAGTCATTGTTCACAGTACCAAGGGGTGGAAGCAACTCAAGTGTCCGTGGTTGGATGGACAGATGGATGGGTGGGTGGATAGATGGGTGGATGGATGGATGCATGGATGGATGGATGGGAGGGTGGGTGGGTGGGTGGATGGATGGATGGATGGGAGGATGGGTGGATGGGAGGGTGGGTGGGTGGGTGGATGGATAGTTGGATGGATGGATGGGTGGATGGGTGGGTGGATGGATAGATGGGTGGGTGGATGGATGGATGGGTGGGTGGGTGGGTGGATGGATGGGAGGATGGGTGGATGGGTGGATGGATGGATGGATGGATGGATGGAAGGGTGGGTGGGTGGGTGGATGGATAGATGGATGGATGGATAGATGGATGGATGGGGGGTGGGGGGTGGATGGAAGGATGGGTGGATGGATGGGTGGATGGATGGATGGATGGGTGGGTGGATGGATAGATGGATGGGTGGGTGGATGGATGGGAGGATGGGTGGATGGGAGGATGGGTGGATGGATGGATGGATGGATGGGAGGGTGGGTGGATGGATGGATGGATGGATGGATGGATGGATAGATGGATGGATGGATGGGAGGGTGGGTGGATGGATAGATGGATGGATGGATGGATGGATGGATGGATGGATGGATGGATTGATGTATGGAAGGATGGGTGGATGGATGGATGGATGGATGGATGGATGGATGGGAGGGTGGGTGGATGGATGGATGGATGGATGGATGGATGGATGGGAGGATGGGTGGATGGATGGATGGATGGATGCATGGATGGATGGATGGGAGGGTGGGTGGGTGGGTGGATGGATGGATGGATGGGAGGATGGGTGGATGGGAGGGTGGGTGGGTGGGTGGATGGATAGTTGGATGGATGGATGGGTGGATGGGTGGGTGGATGGATAGATGGGTGGGTGGATGGATGGATGGGTGGGTGGGTGGGTGGATGGATGGGAGGATGGGTGGATGGGTGGATGGATGGATGGATGGATGGATGGGTGGGTGGGTGGGTGGATGGATAGATGGATGGATGGATAGATGGATGGATGGGGGGTGGGGGGTGGATGGAAGGATGGGTGGATGGATGGGTGGATGGATGGATAGATGGGTGGGTGGATGGATAGATGGATGGGTGGGTGGGTGGGTGGGTGGGTGGATGGATGGGAGGATGGGTGGATGGGAGGATGGGTGGATGGATGGATGGATGGATGGGAGGGTAGGTGGATGGATGGATGGATGGATGGATAGATGGATGGATGGATGGGAGGGTGGGTGGATGGATAGATGGATGGATGGATAGATGGATGGGTGGATGGGAGGGTGGGTGGATGGATGGATGGATGGATGGATGGATGGATTGATGTATGGAAGGATGGGTGGATGGATGGATGGATGGATGGATGGATGGATGGATGGATGGGAGGGTGGGTGGGTGGATGGATGGATGGATGGATGGGAGGATGGGTGGATGGATGGATGGATGGATGGGAGGGTGGGTGGGTGGATGGATGGATGGATGGATGGGAGGATGGGTGGATGGATGGATGGATGGATGGATGGATGGATGGATGGATGGGAGGGTGGGTGGGTGGATGGATGGATGGATGGATGGATGGATGGATGGATGGGAGGGTGGGTGGGTGGATGGATGGATGGATGGATGGATGGGAGGGTGGGTGGGTGGATGGATGAATGGGCAGATGAACAAAGAGCAGGTAGTCCATGCATACAGTGGAATATGACGCTGCCTTGAAAAGGAAGGATGTTCTGCACCTGCCAGGACGTGGATGGGCCTTGAGGACCTGCACTCAGTGACATAAACCAGACATGAGAGGACAAATCCTGCCTGGTTCCAGATACACAGGGTCCCCAGGGGAGTCACATTTGTGCAGAGAGGAGATGGTAGGACCAGGGTCTGGGACAGAGCGGGGAGTCCGTGGTTCATGGGGATGGGGCTTCAGTTGCGGGAGACAGAACGTTCTGGAGACGATGGTGGGGATGCTCACACAACAGTGCGAATGCGCCCGGCGCCACTGAGCTGTGCACTTAAAAGTGGTTACGAATCATAATTTCATGTTCCGTATATTCGATCACAATGAGAAAAGGGGAAAAACATAAATGTGATAATGAAGTTACACAAAAGAAGAAAGCCTGGGCTGGACCTCGCCCCACCCCCCGCACACTCATGAAGGAGGAGCGATCAGAGAGCCCTGAAAGTTACAGAAGGTGGTTGTCCTTCTAAAATAACGGGATCCCCGGGGGGCTCAGCAGTTGAACATCTGCCTTTGGCCCAGGGCGTGACCCTGGGGTCCCGGGATCAAGTCCCACGTCGGGCTCCCTGCATGGAGCCTGCTTCTCCCTCTGCCTGTGTCTCTGCCTCTCTCTCCGGGTCTCTCATGAATGAATAAATAAAATCTTTAAATAGAATTAAAATAAATAAAATAAAATAAAATAAAATAAAATAAAATAAAATAAAATAAAATAAAAAGACGAGATGCACACGGACACGTCCCCACCATCCCTGCAGCCCCCTGCACCCCCCGCCCGGCCACGTGACACCGACCCACCCAGACAAACCCCGAGAGCCGCTCCTACTGAGTCCGGGACAAGATGCGCACGGGATGACGTGCAATCCTGAGCCGTGGCAGTCGCCCCCACAGAGCTCCTGCGTCAGGCCGCACGGGAGTCCAGGGCAGAGGCCACTACAGAGAGCCATCAGGTGACCTGGGCAGGTGGCCTCCTACTCACCAGAAGCTACGGTGCAAGCTCGTGCGTCGTCGGGCAAGTGCCAAGGGCTGCGGGCCAAAGAGCGCGCGCGTGACTGCTTAGAGGTTCCTGGGAATCGTGGTAAAACGTACCTAAGGTCGAAATTACTCTTTCCACCACTTTATGTGACCATTTGGCAGCTTCGCCCCGAGGAGCCTGCGCACCTGCCAACAGGAGGCCCAGGCCCCTCGCCCGTGTGGCCCAGACCCACCCACACCCCAAGCCGAGGCAGCTGCCGCAGGGATGCCCAGCCGTGGAGAACACGCGGGTGCGCGCCGGTGGAGAGGGTAGTGGCCCGGGGGCCACCCGCTGGGCGGCGAGGTCGCTGCAAGTGGCGGAGGAGGCACCTCTCCTGGAGCCGGAGCCGCAGGCACCTTGCAGGGCCTGCCCGTGCGCACACGCGGCCGGAGCCCAGAGCCACCAGCAGGCAGCTGCAGATGGCCACCGTCTCTGGGATCGGGAGGCCACACGTGGGTTCAGGACCAGCCGCCCTGCTCGTGCGTGACAACAGCAGACGGCCGTCACACTTCGGGGACGTCGCATGCTGCGCTGCTTGGAAGTTACAAGCACGGGATCGATCCCAAGCCCAGGACACCAAGGCGCCGCCATCTAGACACACTTTGCGCCCACCGGAGGCCCGTCCATGGGGAGGTTGACAAGGAGGCTCTGCGGGGATGCTTCGGCCACTTAGGCCATCTGGGCACGAGCGCTGTTCAGAGGATTCGAGGAAGCAGCGGGGAGCCGACCGAGCAGTTGCTCAGGAAGTCTGACCACAAGTGGCATTTACAGGGCGACGCGGAGCCACAGGTGCCCGAGAGGGATCCAGGGAAGCCTGCAGGGCGCCATGCATGTGAATCGCCGGGCTGGGCGGGGACCCGGGGACCCAGGGACACGGGCATGGCCCTCCCTGCGTCTGTGCAGCATGAAGGTCGCCGGACGTGTTCCTGATGATGGGGAGCCCGGGTCCTGACCTTTCTTCAAGGGATCCTTGGCTGGGGCGGACGGTGGGGCGCGTGGGGGACCCTGGACACCCACCCGTGGCCGGCGGTGTCCATCTGACACGCAAGATGCTTGTGAACCTGCACAGCCCCTGCCTTGCAGCCCACCCGGTGGTTTTGCTGCGAGAAGCCTGTGGGCTCCGTAAGGTCACTTCTGAGTGCCTGGGTAGGCCCCGGGCAGCGCACGTCCCGGCCGGGGGAGGATGGGGACAGGCACCCGGTCGCCACAGGTGTGCCCCGAACTACTTCGAAAGCGAAACGTGACACCCGTGGGGAAGGCGGCGGGAGAAACACAGGGAAAACCCCAGGGTGCAGGCGGGGTTTGAGCGCGCAGGAGCTTTCCGTGGCTCACAGTGCCATCCTGTGGCTGCGCGCGCAACGGCGCCTGCTCTCTGCTCCGGGTCCCTGCGCGGCTGGCCTCCCCCCAAGGGCGCGGCCTGGCCCCGGACCAGGAGCCCCGGGCGGGCGCCTCCACCTGTGAGCGGTTGGGGACGAGGCAGGGCGTCCCCGTACAGTTGGCGACGACTGTGCCACCTGGAGCGTGCCCTGGGTGCTGTGCGTTCCGGGAAGGGCGCGTCGTGTGAGGCGCAGCGGGTCCTGCTCCCAGGAGATCCTCGCGGGAGCAGAGGGAGCTGCGGACTCGACTTCCACGTGGTTTGAGGAGAAAAGACATATGTGTTCAGACGCCCCCAGCACGTGCGGGCAGGTGTCCACATGGTTCAGACGCCCAGGGCGCATGCGTACAGGTGTCCACATGGTTCAGACGCCCAGGGCGCATGCGTACAGGTGTCTGGGTAGCTCAGACACCCAGGGCGCATGCGTACAGGTGTCCTGCTGTTCAGACGCCCACAGCGCGTGTGGGCAGGTGTCCGTGTAGTTCAGGAGCCCAGCGGTGTGCACGTGTGCGTATCTGCACTTGCGTAGGGATGAAAGACTAGGAGACAGAGACACACCGCTGATCCATAGATACTTCACCTCGATTGATGGATCGATACTGGATGGACAGGCGGGAGAGACAGAGGCGCAGAGGCAGTGAGGGGGGACGCTGGCCGTCTCCA
This sequence comes from Canis aureus, assembly GCF_053574225.1. Classification (NCBI taxonomy): domain Eukaryota; kingdom Metazoa; phylum Chordata; class Mammalia; order Carnivora; family Canidae; genus Canis; species Canis aureus. Next base: position 124,277,178 of record NC_135649.1, read on the forward strand.
CTCCGTGCAAAGCCTCTGGAGCCTGCAGCACCCCCCCCCATCCCGGGAGCCTGGGTCTCCCTGTCCTTCCTCTCGTCCCCAAAGAGGTGACTCCACTGTGACCACTGTGACCCAAGGGGAGGGTGCAGCACCCGCCGGATCGTGCACACAGACACCCCCAATGCACCAGCCATCCCTGGTGACCCCAAGCCCTCGGGGTATGCAGGGTCTCTGGTCTCCGTGCACTCCAAACCCGGTGGTGCCACCTTGGGCTCCTTCCCGAGGCGCCCTCAGCCGGGGATGCGGGCCTCCAAACGCTGACCTGTTTGAGAGGACACCGTTCCAAAGGTCACCGTGGGCGGCCCTCAGCTCACCGTGCCCTCTGTCGCCAGCACTGCCATCCAGGTAGACTGAGTCACGGCAGAGACAATGCAGTGGAAACCCGCTGTCCCCCGGGCATCCCAGCAGCACCCAGACAGGGCCCAGAAAGCTGCCAATGCCCTGCAAGCCCAGGGCAGCCCCACGGCGAGAGCGCTCTGCACCTGCAGGGTGTCCGTGGGGCGGGCAAGAGGGCGCCTGGAGGGGCTTTGCCACCCGAGCGCCAGGGGACCATGCACCCCTGCATGAGGGCCTCGCGGGGATGGGGGTGACCCTGCCCGTGGTTTCATCCACAACACAGCAAGCACACCAGCGTGAGGGCCGTGCAGGTGAGCGCCGCTCACACCCACACAGCTGAGCACACAGGTGAGTCCAGCGGGCGGGGACGGTGGTTCCCAGATGGAGTAAACACTCGGATCCCTCCGCCTGTGACGCTTTTCCCTGCGCTTGGCCAGGTCCTCCCGGCCCATGAGGTGTTGTTCTAAACATCGCATCTCCCTTGGCGGCTACTTCCAAGACCAGCCCAGGCGTGTCTCCGTCCTTCCCCCGGCCACACCCTGCAAGGTGGCCTCCCAGCAGCTGCCCACCTGGAGCACTTAAATATTATGTTGTTTGTCTATCGCGTTGGGGCTCTCCCACGACGGACACTCGGCGTGCACGTAGAAGGCTGAGTGCAGCACGGCCGCGGGACTGTAGTGCAAGGGAGAAAAGCTCTTTCTGTGCTGATTGTCCAGCCACGTCCCTGTCCCCGTCCCCAGGACCACCTCCAGCCTGTTTTCCGTCCCTGGTCTGAGGTCACACAGGTGATCAATCCCGTGCAGGGTTGGCCCCTTGCTCGTCGGAACCAGGGGCCCCCTGTGCGGTGCGGCCTCAGGGGCACCAGGATCAGTGCCCCCCGCCCGCCTGCCCTCCCGCCACATCCCGCACCCGGCTCCCCCGGCTCCCTGCAGGTGCCCAGAATTGTGCGCTTCCTTCTCCGTGGAAAGAAATCAAAATAGATTAAAGGCAGCTATCGACACACACGTCATGTCCGGAGGGCAAAACCCCCTAGACGTGGGCCCGTCATGCACGCCATTGCCCCAGCGAGCTCATCGGGACCCCCGCACGGCCTGGGGGTCTGAACGGGAAGGTCCCCCGGGGGGTCCCTGAACAAGGACAGGAGGGAGAAGACCGCAGAGAGGCAGCAGTTTGCAGAGCAAGTGTGCAGAGGGAGTTTGCAGAGCCCAGATGCCCCATCAGGCTGCCGGTTGAGACCCCCGGCTGACCCGGGTTCAGGCCTGTGTGCCCACCGGGCCCTACTTGGTCACCTCGCAGGCCACCCCTCAAAGCCCTGGGTGATCGCAACATTTCGCAGAAATAGTTAAAGGGGACGCATGGCCCCAACATGAACGGCTCTCGGTCGGGGCTGAGACTGCAGAACCAAGCAGGCGCAGGAAGGGTCCTTTGGTGCCCGTCGTGGTGACGTGGTCCCTTGTGGCAAAACCGTCGCGTCACTGACCCGCCTCTCCAGAGACGCCTGCGTGACCTCCACGCGCATCGGGGGCTTCCGTGCAAAAGCCACACGCGTAAAGACGTGTCCGAGAAAAGCACAGCAGCACGTGTGCCCGTTTCTGGGACGCGGGGAGGCCGTCCCCTCAGCAGGGCCAGGACCTTCCACTGTGGTAAGTCTCAGGATGCAACACGTTTGGATGCACAGACGTGGAGCAAAAACACGAGGGCAAACAAAGTAGGCACGTGTTTACTTCAGGACTCCCCGGAATCGGTAAGTAAAGGGGCTCAAGGGTGAGGAACGGATGTGGCCTTTTCCCCAGGGGAAGGAAGTACAACTCAGTAAACCCCGGGGGGTGGAGATCGTAACCCGTGGTCACAAAAAAATGCAAAATAAGGAGAAAGAAGCAAGCGTCGGATGTCAGGAGACAGCGAGGTATCCCCTCTCGCCCGTCGAACCAGAAACGACGCGTCCCCGAGGATGGCGAGCGATGGCTGGTGGCAGCGAGACGCGGGCGGGGCGAGGAGCACCTCGGAGGGAACAGTGAACACTGACTTAGCTCTGGCTCCACCCATCCTCGTTGGAATTCTCCCAAAGCCTTCGAAAGCGGGAACCCAAAGAGAAGCTTGCACACGCATGTTCCCGGACGTGATATTGGATATTTACTGAGACGTAGCAGCAGCCCAAGGGGCCTCGGGATGGACACATAAAAACCTTGGTTCCTGCGGCACAGGCCTGAGGAGGAAGGATGCTGTGCACCTGCCAGGACGCAGATGGGCCTCGAGGCCGCGACACGACGCTCGGGGATGTAAACCACATAACCCTGCACGTAAAAACGGTCAAAAAATTTTCATGTTATGTGCATTTTACGACCATCCACAGGCAGAGGATAAACTGAGCACCCGCGAGCCAGCCCCGTGACCCTGCCGCATCCACCCGGGTCATCATCACTCTTAGCCGCGTGCTTCGGGTGACCGGACACGAGGTATTTGGGCCTCTGTCTCCGCGAATCCCGCTACCCGGGCGTTCGGATCCTGCGTGGCAGCATCGTGAGTGGAAATGGGTGACGCTCTGCATCCGCATCCCATCGTCACCAGGGCCTGCGAGTGCTCCCGGCTCCAGGTCCTCGTCCACGGGCTGCAGGTTCCAGGTCCTCGCCGCGCGGCCCAGTGGCGGCCCAACGCCCCGGGAACAAAGTGGGCAGGACATTTTCTCACCTGTGCATTACTTTTTTAGTGCGATATGGGAAATTTAATTTCTTTTCATGCAACGCTTTTTGAAAAGCCCATCCCTGAAATCGCTGAGCAGATTATAGCAAGATAAGGACCACCACGTACAGATTTTTATTCTTAATTGTAACAAAACCCCCCAAAAAATAGTTTTTTTTTTTTTTAAAGACAAGCAAGACCATAAACCTGGCCAAACGCTCGGAAAGCCTTGCAAAGAAGCGAATATACACGTGAACGAGGATCTACGCCTGGTGCAGCTACAAAGCCAGTGCCGGCGAAACAATGTGTAAATTCACGTCTCTGGATGTTTCTCTTCTCGCCATTCGTTAATTAAACAGCATCAGCGGGAAACCCCAAAACCATTAGGACCAACCCCTGAGAACGTTAGGTCATCCTGGAAAGCGATTTTGTTTTTTGAATCGTAACTACCTTGTTGCACTTAAAAGAAAACAAAAAAGTTGAATAAAAATCCTCTCTCCGAAATAAAATAGAATAAAATAAAATAGAAAACAAAATAAAATATAAAGTAAAATATAAAATAGAATATAAAGTAAAATATAAAATAAAATAGAATATGAAATAAAATAGAATAAAATATAAAATAGAATATAAAGTAAAATATAAAATAAAATAGAATATAAAGTAAAATATAAAATAGAATATAAAGTAAAATATAAAATAAAATAGAATATGAAACAAAATAGAATACAATATAAAATAGAATATAAAATAAAATAGAATAGAAAATAGAATATAAAGTAAAATATAAAATAAAATAGAATATGAAATAAAATAGAATATAAAATAGAATATAAAATAAAATAGAATATAAAATAAAATATAAAATGTAATAAAATATAAAATAAAAAATATATAAAATAAAATAAAATAAAATAAAATAAAATAAAATGAGTAAACTCAGGGCAATCGTCTTGAAAAGTAAAAACCGTCTCTTCCACGCACGCTGGGATGAATCAGAGACCCGTGTAACCCATGAACCATGCTCAACCCGTGCCAGCCTCCACGGGGACCCCCCCACCGTCATCCGTGTTGTCCTGGGGGGACTTTGGTCCTCAGGTAAGTCGTCACCCCGAGTGCCCAGGAGTACGGCCGCATTTGGAAACAGGGTGTTTGCGGAGCTGATTCATGAGATGCGCTCGGTGGGCGGGGTGACCCGGTCTGCATGACTTCTCAGCTCACAACGAGCTGGCCCCTCACCATTACAACGGAATAAACCCCCCGGGTTTGAAGACCCTGTGTTTGGTTCTTTGTTCCCGCAGGTGCAGGAAACCGTGCAGGTGAGCTCTGCAATTCGTGAATTAATTGTTGACCCTTTTTCACGCGGTGTGACAGCTTGGCCGTGATCACAGAGGCACGGCGTTGCCCGAGCGATCCCACAAGTGCCTGGGGACCTGGGACACCGTGTCATCCCAGGACCCCGTTACCAAAGCCTTCAAAAATAAAAATATGGTTCTGGCTAAGACAGGCCTCCCCTCATAGGTCATAGATGAGAACATTAAAAAAGCCCAAATGCAGATCGATTTTTCCAAAAAGAGGGATCTCGGATCCCAGGGTTTGGGGAGTTCCCAGCTTGAAAGACAGGCGAGTAAACGTGCGGCCACGTTTCTGTGGTAAGGGAAATGTGCGGCGTATGGAGGGACACCGCGGCGATGCCAGGACCCCCATGGCGGTGATGCTGGGACCCCCGGGTGGAGATGCTGTGACCCCCGAGTCGGCTGGATGGGACGGAGCCCGGGCCCGTGGGCCGAGTCAGCTCGACATGGACAGAGCCCTGCCCAACCCCACTCTGCTTACTATTTTCATGCCTCATTTCATTCACCTTCTTGAATTTTGGGGGACAAGTCCCTTTATCACTAAATCCATCAATCAGAGACGAGACTCCTCCGTGGTCACGAACGTGAAGGTCAGCATGGAACGCCAAGCCGCCAGCGGGAAACAGGGAAAGGGCCTGTTCGTGTGACTGCTCCGGGGGTTTCTCGTCCTGAAGCCAAGAGCCGGATGCCCCCCAGCCCCCAGCAGAGTCGGGACAGAGAAAGCCCATCCTGGGTGGTGCCCGTGCACCTGTCTTGTCCCCACCAAGATGATTTCCTCCCCCCCGCGTGGGGATCCCGCCTCTGTGCGGTGCACCCAGCTCCCTGACGGGCTGCAGACGGACACGTGTGCCTGTGAGGCCACGTGTACCCCGAGACCTCAGCCCACTCCCTCCCTCATGGGCCCGGAGACCCCGCAGCGGCTCAGCAGCTTCTGCACCCACACCCCACGTGTGTCGGAGCTGGGGGCCGCCTGCTGCCCCACGCGCGGCTCCCTTAAACGTGTTTACAACCTGGTAAACCAACAGCGTGTTTGCAGAGCCTCGTGGGTGCAGGAAGCCGCAAACATTTCCTGCAGGGCGAGGCTCAGGGTGTGAGATTCACGAGCGCGGCGGGAGAAAAATGAGGCTCGGGAGCCGCTGTGTGGCCATCGGTCGTGTGCGAACCGTGGACCCGGGTGCACAACGGGGTCTGTCACGCGGCCTTCACCCTCTGGTTGCTGTGCAGGATGCACCCGTGGGGGCCACCAGGTCATGGAGGTGGAACCCCCAGGGTGGGATGCGCATCCGGGTCCACGAGGAGACCCCAGAGATCCCCGGCACTCCCCGCGTGCGAGGACACAGCGAGCAGCCCACCGGCCGTGCACCCGCACCCGTGGCCTGGGGGCTCCTGACGGGCTCGTGCCCACGGCGCAGCCCCAGCCTTGCACACAGTTGTCGGGTCACCCTGGGTGTCTGCGCAGCCTTCTGTTTGGTGGGGACTCAGTTCCACCAGGACCAGACCCTGGTGTCGCCCGGGGGCAGGGGGCACAGGCCAACCGCTGACCCCGCGGCTCCTGCGGGGCTGTGGGCGCTCACTCGGGTCCTGAAGAGCCACCCGGAAGCCAGCCACACGGATGGACGTGTCACTGTTTACAACAGCCGGACCTTGGCACTCCCCCCGCCCCCCCACGGCCCCAGCTGACCCTGCCCTATTTATAGCCGCGTCGCCCGGCAACCGCACAAACACATGGTGGCAGCGACAGCTGAGAGGCAAAGGCGAGGCCCCGAGGTCTTAGATGCCCAGATCCCCTTTCCGCAGATGGGCCGAGCACAGACCCACGCCCAGGGCGTGCGGGGTCCCCGCGCTGCACCCGGTGGCCAGCTCAGGGGCAGCTGTGCAGTGTGACGGTCCCTCCAGGGTGGGTCTGGTTCCTTTCTAATTCGGAAGGTGCCACATTCCCGGAGGCTGAGGTCAAGGCCACACTCGGTATAGGCAGGTCGGGAGGGCGGGGGGCGGGGGGACGGGGGACGGGGGTGCCCAGGTGTGTCCACCCCAAGGACGGCTCTGGGTGCACCTCAGGGGCGCAGACCTGCTTCCCCGTGGGAGGCGGGGTCCGCACCCAGGTGCTCACACTGCAGCTCCACGACCCGTCCTGCGTGATCTGCCCCTGGGGTGCAGCGTGTGGCCCGGTGGGCCCCCTGGCGACCTGTCTGCTCCCACTCGCAGCCACGTTGGTCTTCAGAAGCTGTCCAGTGGGAGCCGCCCTGCCGCCGTCCCCAACGCCGCAGGAAACTACACCTTTGGGGTTTCGGAGGGGGTGCCGCTGGGACCGAGGCAGGCTCACCGCTGTCCCTGCCACCATGTCTGCTGCTTATTCCAGCGACGGCCCCCAGGGCCCCCGGACACCTGGACACCCAAACCTTCAGGGTCACATATTCCACCCGCACGTCTGTCCACCCAGGCGTGAGCTGCCGTGGCTGCAGCCTGGGCTCTCGGGTCCCATGCTCCTCACCACCCTCGATTCACACCTGGGACCCAGAGGCACAAGCAGCCCACCCCCCCTCGCCTTCCTCCCCCCCCCCCCCGAGAGCAAGTGGAGGAAGCAACCCAGGTGCCCATGGACAGACAGATGTGTGAACTGCAGCTGGGGCGTCCACGCAGGGGGGCACGACTCAGCCGCAGACAGGAACAGGGCTCTGGCACCTGCTGCCCCGTGGATGAACCGCGTGCACATGATGCTCATGAGAGAAGCAGATGCACGAAGCCCTGTGGGGCCTGTGCTCATGCTGGGCTCTGCACCTGCCTCACATGACCTCCCGGGGTGCACACGGTACCCGCCCTCACGCCTGCACACGCTTCCTGAACCCACCAAACACGTGTCCAAACACACACACGCCCCACGTCGGTATTGTCAGAGTCTGCGTTCTACTCCTTCATCCAGTGGATGGATGGATAGATGATCGATCAGTAGATACATAATAAATGAATAGATGGATGGATGGATACATAGCTATGATGGATGGAGGGATGGATGATCAATCAGTGGATAGGTAATAAATGAATGGTGGATGGGTACATGGATGGATAGATAGATATGATGGATGAACAGCTGGATGATAGATCAATGAATAGATAATAAATAAATGGATGGATGGATAGATACATAGATATGATGGATGGATGATGGATTCGTACATAGTTGGTAAATAAATGGATGGATAGATAGATTTGATGGATGGATGGATGAGCGATGGATGATGGATGACGGTTGGATGGATGGACAGAGATGATAGATACATGATAGATACTTGATAGATTTATACACAGACAATAAGTGGATGGGCAGATATTTGTAAGTAAATAGAGTGGATGGATGGAAACATAGATATGATGGAGGGATGGATGGATGGATGGATGGATGGATGGATGGATGATAGAAGGATTCATCAATGGATAGAGAACCAATGAACAGATGGATGGATACAAAGATACATAGATGTGATGGATGGATGGAGAGATAGATGGATAGATTGGATGAATGGATGGATGATAGATCAATGGGTGGATAATAAATCAATAGATGGATGGAGCACATTGTGGTAAATAAATGGATGGATACACAGATTGGACGGATGGATGGCAGGTGGATGGTGGATGGATACAGATGGTAGATGCGTCATAGATACTTGGTGGATTTGTAGACAGATGACAGGTGGATGGGCAGATATTAAATAAGTAAATAGGGAAGTGGATGGATGGATGGACGGATGGATGGATGGATAGACAGTAGGTAGATACATGATGGATGGATAGAGGCGTGAGTGGGTAGCTGGACAGATGGACAGCACGAGAGCAGATGACAGATCAATACAGATCAGATGCCTGCTGCACAGGTCATGTCTGGAGAGATGGGTGTGCGTGTGACCCCAACCGTCCACGGCTGGGGAACTGGCTCAGAACATGCCCTACACCCGGCCCTCAAAGCTTCAACCCAGGACCCCCTCCCTGAGGGTCCCACCTGCTGGAATCCCCTTCCTCCTGCAGGTTCCGGGTGGGACAGAGAACGTGTCCAGCCACCTTGCAGGACAGAAGAGCCACCGTGGGGGATGGTGGGGAGGGGGAGGGGGGACGAGGCAGGAAGTGTCACGCTGGGCAGCCATGGCAACCAGGCGCACGGAACCAGTAAACAGACCCGAGGCCCTGCTGACAGGGAGGAGGCGGAGGCCACCCTGCCAGCCCAGGAGGTCACGCCCCAGCTGTTCCTCTGCCGGCAGCTGCTGCCCCACCCCCGCCACAGCCACTGCCCCTCCTGGGCCACGACCCGGGCTGAAGAATGGCCCGGACAGACGGACGCCTGGACGGATCCTATGCAGGGGTGGGGGGGCCTGTGGAGGGACCCGAACGAGCATCAGGACGTGTCTGTGGGGGTCGTGGGGAGGGCCTGCCTAGGAGCTGAGGCCATGCTGGGCTCCTTCGGAGGTCGCTGCTCAGGGCAAGAACCCTAAAGGGCCCCTGCTGCCCCCCCCATGGGCACGGAGGTTGACCAGGTGTCATGTCCCTGGGGCCCACGAGGTGGCGCCGACCCCCGCGGGCGGCCACCCCAGGCTTAGGAAGGGCAATGTTCCCTTCCCCGGGTTTCGCCTCCTTTTAGGAATGGAGTCTCACCTGAGTTCCCCCAAAACAAATGCTTACTCCATCACACGCTCACGGGCTCACTGTAAAGACGAGCGATGGCAGACGGGCGACAGGCAGACAAACCACTAAGACGAGCCCACCAAGTGGACAAATCCTGGAGGCGGCTCTGCGCGTGCTTGTCGAGGGTTTTAACCCACAAGCGGGAGCTCCTCTGTCGGCCGACGGCCGCGTGACATGACTGTGGTGAGGATGCGGGGTCTGATTCTGGGCCGGTTTGGGCCTGAGCGACTGGAACAGGGTTGACAGTCAACCCACCGGACGGGTGTTCCCCCAATCGCATCATCCGGCACCGCATGCCCAACGCCGCCTGTCTACACCCGCCGGTGGATGCCTTTCCGAGAAACCCCACCGAGCGGCCACCAGGGTGACGGCTTTTCCTGGACATATCGTTTCCACACGTCCGCAAGCATTTGCCAACCAGCCAATTCCCCCCAAAAAAGATTAAATAAAACCACAGTGAGGTCAGATTTTACCTCTTTTCTCTGTTTTTGTTGTTGTTGTTGTTGTTGTTGTTGTTCCTCACATTCTGGAGAGAAGATCCTGGTGGAAGCTTCTGGAACCGACCCAAAGGCACGTTTGTCTTCATCCAGCGAGGAAACTGGCTGTCTCCCCGTTCCACGTGGGGTCCTCCACTTCCTCGGGGTGTCATGACAATCCCTCCGACTCCGGGACGGCCATGCACACAGCACCTTTGTCGGCGTCACAAGAGAGGGCGGCCGTCGGGCTTTGCCCGACGATGGTGATGATATCCTTAACACCAAGACTAGCGCTTGTCCTGTCATGACGACAACGAGGTCAGGACAAACACTCACAGGCTCGCTCGTGCTTCCTTCGCGTTGGATTTCCACGACTTTGAGGGGACACCACAATGCCGCTCCCGTGGCACCAGTGATGGGTCTTGCCCCAGGAGCAGAGCGCCCCAGGACGGGACATGTGGCCCGGGATGGACGATGAGGCGGTGAAGCTGACTGCCATGACCTCGCCGGCTTCCATCCGGGCCCCCGGCTAAGCCCCCCCCATTTCTCCGTCCCCACCTTTAATGTAGAGTGACCTTAGCGGGTGGGTGCTTCCTGCACCCCAGACCCACGAGAGCACCAAGGAGACCCCGTGTGCAGAAGTGGTTGCCGTGAACAAACACAGAAATATCTACACAGTGCGCGTCCGGGCCGAGCCCGTGAGCTGAGCGGTCCCGCCCTCCATGAAGCGTTGATGCCCCTTAATTGATAGCGATTCACCTGCTCTATCATGGGAAAACCAACTTTGTGACCGTAAAATTAAACGCCCTTGAACAAAATTAGCTCTTTCCTACATAAAATATGTAAGAAAGCAGATGGCACCGTTCACAACCGACCTCTCTTTCTTGCTCGGCAAAAAAAAACCAGATCGTGCAGATTGCCCCAACGTTTTAGATCAAAAGGGAGCCGTAAATGCCCATGAAGCGTTTTTCATTTTTTTTTATTATTTTTTGGTAGAACTTTTACCCATTAAAATGGTTACGTTTTGTCTAAAATTATTACCTCCTGGAACAAAAAGCACAGGGTTTTTTGTAGGTTTTTTTTTTGGGGGGGGGTCCCAAGAAGAAAAAACAATTATGCTATTCAATTTGTGGCCACAAAGATGTAGTGTAATACGAAGTAATAAAACAGAAAGAACCGTATAAAGTAAGAGTTACACAGATTAAATTGCCTAATAGAAACCTGACAGAGGGGAGCAAGCCTGCTTTATTGAGAAAGCTTTTACAAACGTGTAATCAATAATAAAGTTTATACATCCTGTCTCATGACTTGATTAAAAAATTCTTCTATTTATTAAATAAGTCTGCGTCGCTCCGAGCTGTAATGAAACAGCTGCTGCGGATCTGGGGTCATTCTTCTTGGGGGAACAGTCAGCATTCCGCACAAACCTCCTGCCTCCGGAGCCGACGTGCGGGGCTGGGACGACTCAAGTCCGCCTCAGAGACGCGCTCTCTCCACGGGGGACGAGGCGGCAAGGACATTCGCACAGAGACACGCAATCACAGACCAGCACACACAGCTACACACACACACAAATACTTTATTCCTGAGACGGGGCGCGGGCAGGCGGCAGTGCTGAGCAACAACACTCTGAGCTGAGGTTTTCCCAGCTAGGAGGATGGAGCGGTGTGGACACGGCTCACCCCTCACTCACCCTGGAGACGGCAGGGCCCTCGGTCCCGGCAGCCCCACGTCTCCAGAATGTTCCAGAATGCTCGAGTCCCAAGTCAGACTCCCTGCATGGAGCCTGCTTCTCCCTCTGCCTGTGTCTCTGCCTCTCTCTCTCTCTCTCTCTCATGAATAAATAAAATATTTAAAATTAATAAATTAATTTAAAAAAAAGAATGTTCCAGAATGCTGAAAACTATACGATGTAAAAGGATTTTGTGACGTCCACGGGTGGGGAGATGGTTGGGACAGCACCTCGTGTGAACGTGTGAATGAACATCCCTTCTTCCAAGTCGCCTCTACTCCAAATTACTGCCGCTGGCCTGGACGGCAAGGAGGGATTCGGGAGCACAGGATCTCAGCAGTGAAAGCGGCCCGTGCCCCAGCCCCGTGGCTCTGATGCCACCCATATGTAGTGGAAAGCTCCTCTGTGCCAGGCACTGTCTTAGGGGCTGGAGCCCCAGCAGCGGGCAAAACGAGGTCCCCCTCCCCCGGGGGGGGGTGCATTGCAACAGGAGCTGGGGTGGTGCTCACGACCTGAGCTGAAGGCAGATCCTCAACCGTTGAGCCACCAGGATTTTGCACCAGACACCACACGGGTGAGAAGGCCGTGGAGCAACAGCTTTCAGGTTCTGGAAGAGACACAACTGTGAGCCTGTGATTCCATACCCAGCTAAAGTACCTCCCAAGGCAACCACGGACGTTTCCCGGCCCCCAACAGCCGGGATGGAGCATCGCTGGCTTTGCCACTTTGCAGAATGTGAATGACGCTTCATCCCGCGCGGCAGAAATGTAAGCGGGAAATATAGAGACTGGGGGGGATTCTCCAGGACCCTCAGTTCCCCGGAGCATCCGCACATTTGGGACGTCGCTGGCCACCTGGGGCATGTGTGCTCCTCGTATCGCCGCACCCACAGCTGCCCTCACACCTGGGAATGTAGGTATGTGGGGCTTCGCACGCACGTCCCCGGGGCGACCGTAAGCAATGTGCCCGGGGACGGAGGGGGATCTGAAAGCCACAGGATTCCATCCTCCCTGGCTGTGGAGACCAGATGTCTGAGATCCAGGAGGGGCGGCGTGGGCACATCCTGGGGGCTTGGAGGGAAGAGCTGCTCCTCTCCCAGCTGGAGCTGCCAGTGGTTCCTGGCGTCCCGTGGTGTGTGGACGCATCCCCGTCATCTCTGCCCCCGTGCTCGTGTGTGGCCGTGCCCACATCCAATCGTCCCCTCCTTATGCAGACCCCAGGCCACTGGGGCAGGGCCCACCTAAACAACCTCATTTGCATTTGATGACCCCTGTAAGACCTCGCATGCTGAGGTCCTGGGGGTTGGGACCGCGACATGTGCACTTTGGCCCTGAACCACAACGGGACCTGCACACACACTTCGGTTCCCATTTCCGTCCCTTTGCCGGGGCTGTGTCCTCCATCCGAGGTGGGCTCCCACCCTGTCACCCACGTCCTCCTCCTTCCTGGCCTGCCCGCCCACCTCACCAAGCATGTCAACCACCTTTTCTCCTGTTTCCCCCAGACTGGGAGCTCCTCCAAGGTACACCTCACTGACTTCTGCGTCCCCGGGACCCAGCACACAACACGTGGCCCACAGGAGCGTCAAAACGCCCAGACAGGGGATCCCTGGGTGGCGCAGTGGTTTGGCGCCTGCCTTTGGCCCAGGGCGCGATCCTGGAGACCCGGGATCGAATCCCACATCAGGCTCCCAGTGCATGGAGCCTGCTTCTCCCTCTGCCTACGTCTCTGCCTCTCTCTCTCTCTCTCTGTGACTATCATAAATAATTAAAAAAAAAAAAAAAAAAAAAAAAAAACGCCCAGACAGAATGTAGGACAAGAATGGTGCTCACGTGTGCTGCTCTTAAACCAGCCCGTCCCTCTGTGAGAACGGGAACACCAGCTCCCAGCTCCCAGGGCGACCTGATTCCATGTGGAAGGAGGGAGGAAAGGCGGAGGTTTCCTCTCAATTTCAGGTTCACCAAAACGCACACTTTTGCAGTAAAAGAGGGAACATAAAACGCGCTGTCCGCGGCCCCCGCTCGTGCCGGGGAGCTGCAAGTTGGCATTTGCCTGCACTGACTTTCCTCGGGTCCAGCCACACGGCAAGTCTCTGAGTGTGTCTTGTGTTCTGACGGGACCGCGGGCAGGGCCGGGATGGGGACCCAGACCCAAAGCAGGAGGACCTCGGGGGGTCGTCGGCTGTCGGATGCAGCCCTGCCTTGGCAACCGGAGAGGAGAGCCGGAGTCCGGACGTGAGTGTGCTGCATGGGAGGTGCGGGGCCTGCGCTCTCGTGGGGGCCCAGACCCCAGCAGATTTTCTGAATGCCGAGAGGGGCACGTCCTCCCAGCCAGCTGGCGAGCCCGGAAAAGGGTGGGACCAGCCACCTCCAGGGCCAGCGGAAAACCAAGAAGCACCTGTTGCCAGGAGGGGAGACCCCTAACCTGGTGCCCTGAGCCCCACAGCGGCCTGTGCCGACCGTCACCCCGCGACCCAGATGGGGCGCAGACCCTGACACCGCAGGGTTTATGTGCACGGGAAGGCCGAGACCCAAGCCTGTTAACCTGGGGGCGAATGCCTGAGTGTCGCCGCCCACATGGGCAGCGCGGGGCCTGTCGTCCGTCCTTCCTGCACCTGCTCCCCAGAAATAGAGCGGCTCCGGCCAGCCGCTGTCAGGCGACAGGCTCGTAGGCGTGCCTGGCAGGTGTGGGCCGCACGCTCTGCATGGGGTGTTTTTAGACTCTTGCCCTCTGGTCCCCTTGTGCTGTGGCCAGAAATAACTGCGCCCCTCGATGCACAGGCGTCCGGGAGACTCTGCGGGCTTGGGGGCCACCGGGGCCCGCTTGTGCGCTGGGACAGGGCCCCGGGCAAGGCGCAGGCTTCCTGCGGCCCTCACGCACTTCAGGTACGATCTGTGGAAGGCGTGCTGCTTCCGACGGCCGCGGGGCGTCACCTGTCAGGGCAAACCTGTAACTGCTGCAGGTGGGCGCAGAGTCCCAGGGCTCCCATGCACCCGCGCTGTGGGGTCAGGTCCGCGGAGGCCTGGTGTCTGCAGCGGGTGCTCCTGCGCGGTCGGTGCCCGGAGCTCACGTCAGCACCCTCCTGCAGCAACCTCCCCCATCGCGCCCGCCCCGAACACCTGCAGATTCAAGGGGCACCTGGGGGGCTCCATGGGTGGAGCATCTGCCTTCAGCTGAGCTCGACGTCCTGGGGGCCTGAACCCCTGTCCCGCCAGGCTCGGGAAATCTCCAACTGGCCAGACACAGCCATGACTCCAGTGGGAAGAAGGGCACCTGTCCACAGACCCCACCTGTGCACAGACCTCACCTGTCCACTGACCCCCACCTGTCCACAGACCCCCACCTGTTCACAGACCCCACCACACCTGTCTGCAGACCCCACCCCACCTGTCCACAGAGCCTACCTGTCCACAGAGCCCACCTGTCCACAGACTCCACTGCACCTGTCCACAGACCCCACCTGTCCACAGATCCACTGGGGAGGGTCCACTGCAGGAGTAATTCACCTCACGGTGCAGGTGTGGGGTTGAAATCCAGATAGGAAACTTGACAGCCATCTTCACAACTCACGGCTTATAAAAATAACGCAAAAGGAGAAACCAGATTACATACCATCGGGCCTACTACATTGTGTTTTTATGGGCTAGGGATACACGTGTTTCCTAAAATTACACGTTCTACAAGGCAGATACGTGTATGCTATGCGGTGCAGTGTAGCACACACTCACGTATCATGTAATTACATGATATGATTGTATTCCGTGTTACGCACCCGTGTTATGGGAGGTTATGGGAGATTCGATACATAATCATGATGCCTCTAATTTTTGTGTCTACGGATCAGGGACTCTGCTCATCTCTGCACCAGCACAAACCCACATGTACAGCCTCAGACGCTCTTTACCATCTTTCCGTGTGTGCACCTGCGCGCTGTAAACAAGCGGAGTAAAGGAAACACACCTGCTTTCAATCTATTACCCATTTATCTATATGTGCATCCATCGATCCCTCCTTCCATCATATCATCCATCAACTCATCTATCCACCCATCCATTCTCCATCCATCCATCATCCACCCATCACATCTACCCATCGATTAATCCATTCATCCATCCATCCAACCATCCATGCACCTACCTATCCATCCATTGATTCTTCTATCTATCTATCTATCTATCTATCTATCTATCTATCTATCTATCTTATTATCCATCCATTATATCTATTATCTATCTGTCCATCCCCCCATCCATCCATCCATCCATCCATCCATCCATCCATCATGTCTGTCAATCCATCCATCCTTCCATCATCTCTTTCTCTCTCTGTCTCTGTCTCTCTCTCTCTCTCATCCCCAAGTCTGGAAGGACACCCAAACTCCACATGGGCGCTCCTTTTCAAAGACTGGAGGGCCCATTGTCTCTGTGCATTTTCCGGGAAAGAACCTGCATTGTGTCGCACAACGGGATCAGGGCTGGGTTTAAAGTGGGTCAGAAAGGAAACTGAAGTTCACAACCCGCTCCTCTCAGGTAACCCAGTTCTGACTCCGCGAAAACTGACAACTCGACCAAAGAGTTCACAACCTGTGCAGGCCAGTTGCTTCTTGAGCCCGCCTCGTCCCCGGTGGTCGTGGGAACGTTGTCTGGCTCCTAGTGAGGCTCTTGCTGCCCTTGAACCTCAGAAATGCCACCAAGTCTGGGAGGTTGACCGTCGCGCCGCCAGGGCAGCATGCGAGGAGATGGAGCCGGTCGCCTGTTGCCAACACCTGACTCCACCTCGCTCCGTGTGTGCAGTGGGCCTGGCGCGGCGTGGATGTGTCCGCCCAGGGCGGCGTCTGCTCAAACCCAGTGGAGCTCTGTGCCCCCGCGACCCCGGAACGGCTCGTGAGACAGCGCGTTTCTGTCATGGAAGTTCCCGACGGGGGTTGGACGCCGGGGATTAGGAGTTAATTACATACCTCGGATTCTGGAGCCAGACAGTAATGCGGCCCTAATGCCATGCGTGGCTGTGATTTCCTGCAATCTGCTGGTACATAACCTCTGGGGCATGAACAAGAGCCCTTAAAATAACCCGAGTTATGTGCTGCCAAAACAAGACTTAACTCAGCTGTCCTCCGCAAGGGCATTCTTTCCACGCGGGCTGCTGGCGAGGACACGCAGATGGCTGAGCCCGGCTGTGGGGGCGGCTCTCGAACCCGGGGATCAGCAGCCCCGACGGGCTGTGGTGCTCGGGGTCACCGGTCTGACCAGTCTGTCTCAAGACGCCCCGAGGTGCCGCTTGAGGACTCGTGCTGGACACGGCGCTCACCACTCTGGGCTGCCTTCGCTCCCCAAAGTCTGGCGAGCAGAGTCTGAGGTCCAGGCGGGCCGCACTCCCTCCGGAGGCTCCGGGGAGGGTCCCGGCAGCCTCTTCCGGCATCTGGGGCCCCAGGCGTCCCCGGGCTGCTGGCCGCGTCCCTTCCGCTCCATGTGCTGGAAGTTGGCATGTGGACGTGTGTCCTGGGGATGCCCCTATCCCGCCCGTGACACCTGCTCACCTGCCCATAACTCCTTCCTGCGCAGGTCGGACTTTGAGACATTCACACACCCGCGCACACACGCAGCTCCCATGTCACGCCCCCCGCGACCCCTGTAGGGTCACAGGCCACCTCCGTGTTTAACCCTTGAGGAACTGGCAGGTTTCTTCTTGTTCCCTCTTAACAGTACCGATGGCAAGGTGTCCCGTGGGGGCAGCTCCTCCCGGGGGCTCCCTGTCCCGTCCCCACCAGACCGAACGGACCGGTATGGCGCACCTGCTGCCCTCAGGCCCCAGCCCAGAGCCACGGTTGTCCCTGGGCACGCATGCCTCACTCCTGCCTCAGGACCTGCCCCCTGGCTGGGACCCTGGGCCTGGGACCCTTACCCACATGTTCGGGCTAATTCCTTCTGTTTTGTGTCTCCAGCCCACTTCCAGAGCACGCAGCTGAGAGGAGCCCCCACGTCCGGTCAAACGGAGCCCTTCCCGGCGTCAGAGCCTGCACGTGATTCCCTTCCTCCCCGTTTCTACCCTCACCCCGTGTGCAGCAACCGGTCCTCAGACGTGGTTATTCACATCTGGACAAAGGAACCCCTACGCTTCCCGTCTTCTGTGAGCGGCGGCCTGGCACGTGGAAGAGGAGACATGGTTCCCTTTATCCTGGGCCTGGGCTTTGCAAGTTGTCTCCAAGCAGTATTTGTAACCCCTAAAAAATAAAATATGTAATGATCCACGCCAGGAACTCTGGCTCTCCAGAACGCGGAGTCCTCGCGGGAGCGGAACACAGCATCGCCCCCACGGTCCTTGGAGTCTCTGCCACCTTCACGCTCGGGGGCTCAGGGGCACGAGGACGCCGCAGCCAGAGTCCTGCTTCCGCGGTTTGAGCAGAACTCAAGAACCGTCCAGAAAACAGTGCTTCCCCCCCAGAGAGCTGCGAGCGGGGTCCCGCCGCGGCACGAGGCTGGGCGGCCAGATGCCTTCTGTCTGGTTATAAACTTATTTATAGCCCGAACTCGTTTCCAAAACACGTTTAACGCACGTTTATTTTTAGCTCGTGCGCGTCCGACTCTGGAAAAGTTGGGAGACAGAGAAAACGCTTTTCGAGCTCACGGACGACGTGGGTGCCTTAACGGGATCGGCTCGCGGGGGCTGCCACTGCCCGGGCCGGAGGCCGTTTGGGTGGAGAGCGGCCGGCTTGTGTCAGGGTCCTGCTGGTCCCGGCCTCCGGCCTCCAGGTGGGCGATGCTTCAGGTTCTCCCGCCCCAGGCGCCGCCCCCCAAGGCGCCCGCTAGGCTCATCCCCCGCAGGAGGCTGCAGGCGGACCATGTGGGACTGCGGACTGTGAAGGCCACGCAGCCCCGGAGCGTAGCTTGCACCTGCTCCTGGGGGGCCCTAACGGAGCAGGTGACGGCAAGGAACGCGCGGTGCTCATTAAACATACAGGCAGGCCGCCTGTGCCCAGATGGCAGTGCCCGCCCAGGTGAGGTGCCCTCCCTGTATCTTCACCAATGCACGACCATTCCTCCCATGACTTAAAGGGATTGACCTAACGGCTGAACCGGACGACCCCCCAGGGGTTACGGAGGAGTGTCTCTCATCCCTAAGGGTCTGGAAGGGGTCCTGGTGATGGTGAGAAAGGCCTCACTGCAGGTCTGTAGGCTCCACGGCTACAGTGGATTTGGGTGCCGTGTGAGGCTGCTGGGGTGGTCACAGCAAATGACCCCAAACGGGGACCTACATAGGACCCCATCCTGACCCAGCTCTGGAGCTCCAGGCAGGACCACTGAGATCCAGGGGCTCCGGGGAGGGTCCCTCCCACCTCTTCCAGTGTCTGGGGCCCCAGGCGTCCCCGGGCTGGTGGCCACGTCCCTCTCGTCTCTGCCTCCGTCCTCATGTGGCTCCTCTTGTGCATCTGCGTCTCCTCCTCTGTCTCTTCCGAGGACCCCCGTCGTTGGACGTAGGGCCAGGACGAGCTCATCTCAGAGCCTTCACGTCATCCCATCTGCAAACACCCTATTCCCAAATAAAATCCTATACTCAGGTTGCAGAATGGTCCTAAGGGCTTTGCGCACGTCTGCTCACCGAATGCTCAGCAGAACCCGCAAGGCGAGGGCTTTGATGACGTCACCGAGGAGCAAACGGAGGCCGCAAGTGGGTGAATCAGAGCCCTGGTCACCAGGTAGCCCACGCTGACACAGCAGGATGAGCTGTCCCCGTCCAACACGAAGCATTTCATCACGCGCGATTCGGCACAGACACACAGTGGAAGCAGCCCCTGTGCGCGGACAGATACACAAACAAAGTATGGTCCACGCACACGGGGGACTACTACCTGGCCGTGAAAAGGAGCGGACTGCCCCGGGGATGGACCCTGAGGTCGTGGGGGTCACTGAGGGAAGCAGACCCACAAGGACACGTGGCATGTGACTCTGTTTATATGAAACATCTGAAACATGCAACCCACAGACAGGAAACAGGTCGCCGGGGGCCGGGGGAGCGGGCGGGGGGTGGCCGCTCGTGGGGGCGGGGTCCCCGTCTGGCGGATGGGAAAGCTTTGGCACTAGACAGAGGCGACGGCTGCACGGCGCTGTGAATGTGCAAAATGCCGCTGCATCGCTGGCTTTAAAGTAGCTGAGTTTAGGTTACGTGAGTTTTACCTCAAAACAAAATATCTGAAGTAAAAACGTGAAACGTGAAGAGCTGAGTATGGTGACATGTTCTGAGCGGCAGGCAGGGGAGGAGGTTTCCTCCGTGCAGGGCCCTTCGCCACATCGGCCGCACCTGACCCCCCCCAGCGCGGTGAGGCGCTCAGGAGCTGAGGAGGAGCAGACCCGGCACGCTGAGGCTGGCCTCGCGGGAGGGCCCTGGGGCCCCGGCAGTGCGGCTGGCAGCACCAGGGTCCCAACAAACGCTGTGGCCCTGCTCCCCGTGGCACTGAACCCGTGGGTTCAGTCGAGCCCAGGAGGACAGTGTGGCGGGCGGCGGCTTGGCCCCCTGGGTTCCTTCCTGTGCCCCAAAGAGCGAGGGCCAGCAAAGCAGGGACACGAAGGGAAAGAGCATGCAGCTCGAGGTCACGAGGATCACCAGGAGATGGGGTCCATGTCCAGGTCACTGTGGGATCACCTTGTGAGATGAGAGTGCTGAGGTCACAGAGGTCACCCAGGACCCGGTCCAGGTCACTGTGAGGTCACATCTGACACAGACCAGGGTGGTGAGGTCATAGAAGTCACCCAGGACTTGGTTCAGGTCCTGTGAGGTCACATCCGACACAGACCAGGGTGGTGAGGTCACAGACGTCACCCAGGACCCGGTCCAGGTCACTGAGAGATCACATCTCTGAGCAGAGCAGGGGTGGTGAGGTCACAGAGGTCACCTGAGAGCACCTCCACATCCAGGTCACTAAGAGGTCACATCTCTGAGCAGAGCAGAGGTGATGAAGTGACACCTGAGGGTGGTGAGGTCACAGGGGTCACCTGAGGACAGGATCCATGTCCAGGTCATTGTGAGGTCACGTCTGTGAGCAGATATGGGTGATGAGGTCATGGAGGTCACTCAGGAGATGGTGAGGTCACAGAGGTCACCCAGGACCAGGCCCAGGTCACTGTGAGGTCCCGTCTGTGATCAGATGAGGATGGTGAGGTCATGGAGGTCACCCAGGACACGGTGAGGTCACAGAGGTCACCCAGGCCCAGGCCCAGGTCACTGTTAGGTCCTGTCTGTGATCAGATGAGGGTGGTGAGGAAGCAGAGGTCATGCTGGCTTGTAGCCCTTGTCCGCCCTGAGGGTCCCTCCTGCGTCTGGGAGCCCCGAGGTCCACTCAGCCGCCCAGTACATGCGGAGGTGGAGCCAACCCCTGCTGTCTGTGGGGCTCTTCAGAGCACACGTGTCCATGGAGGTTTGACAGGGAAAGACTCTTCCTTCTGGAAACACGTCCCAGAAAGGCCAGCTTCCTGCCACAGAACCCGTCTGTGCTCTCGTCCTCCTTCGGAGACAGCACCTGCGTGTCATGCATGGAAGAAAGAGGCGCGGCCCCCAGCGTTCGCCACCTAAGCCGAAGATTGCAGCCAGAAAGCTCATCGGGGCTCACGTCTAACAAGGAACAGGGAGGACGGTGACTGTTGTCACCCAGCACGCCAAAGGATCGAGTCCCGGGGGAGCAAGGTGGCACCTGCCGTGCGTCCCCGAGCATCTGTGACCTGGACACAAGGTCGCACCCGGGCCCCGAGTGCTGCTCACGCTCCCCTGTCTGTCAGCCTGGGCCCCAGGTGTCACCCTCCCAGCGGGCCTGGGTTTCCAACATGCAGCACGACTCACTATAGCAGGTGCTTCTAATTCCCTCTCACCCCCACCCCAGGATCAATGCCCTGAGTCCCCATGTCGTCATCAGGGGACATGTCCCTGCTGCCATCCTGAAGCTCCCCCTTGGCCCCCCAGGAGACCCGCTCCTGCGCGCTCCCGTGTTGGCCCGGTGACCTGTGGGCCCCCATCCTACACTCCCGCCCCCGCCTGTTATATTTTCCTGCGCTCCCGCCGGGCCCCCTCACATGCGGACGCCCTTCATCTATGTATTGGCTGCTTCGGGGACAGCGGGGCCGAGCCGGTAATGGGGGGGGGCAGTGTGACGTGCACCCGCAGCCCCTGGAATCCCAAGCGGACCTCATTATCCCTTCCAGAGTGCAGCCTTCCCCGCTTCCTACCGCCCCGGACCATTTCCATGCACCACCCAGCACCGCCACCCAGCACCACCACCCAGCGCCACCACCCAGCGCCGCCACCCAGCGCCGTCCGCCCCGCACATTCAGATCAAGGTGGCACTTTCCCCCTACGAACGACGCATCGGATTCTCTCCCTACTACATGCTGTCTTCGGGGACGGGAAATTGAATTGAAGGTTGCTGAAGGCAAGTAAGGAAATTTTATTATCCAAATACAAAATTCTTTTCCTTATCATCCGACCCCAAAACAGCACCTTGGGGAGCCGGGGGGCAGGAGACAATTGGATCAGAGATGAACACGGAGAAGGGGCGTGTTCCCGCTTTACTTTTATTTCTGCAAACAAGCGCTGGCAAGCGGCGCAGGGGCCGAGGCGGCGTCCGTGCGGGGGGTTGGGAGTCGTCTGAGGAACCGGGACGCAGCCTCGATGGATCAAAGAGGTGACGCAGGTCCGGGGCGGTGTACTTGGGGCCCGAGGGGGGCCCGTCAGGGAGCTCGCAGGGCCCCTGTGGCTGGCGGGACCTCGGACAAGCGCTCGCTGCCATCGGAGCCTCCAGCATCTGAGCCCTGAGCAGGGGATGCGTGTCCCCAACATGGATGTTCATTCATGGGGCCATGCGACAAAATACTTGTGCCACCAGAGGAAAAGAAGAGACTTCCACGCACAGGCCACCGTGACCGCCTGGGAACAGAACCTAACGGAACAGGCGCTCCTCCGCGATGCCGAGCTCTCCGGGACACGGATGAACCTGCCGGCTGGGCCACCCCCGCCCCCCGCCCCCCGAGGGCAGGAACAGCGTTCCTCGCGGCCTCCGTCAGCTGCATCAGAACAAGATTCTCAGCCTTATTTCACCAGAAGCTTCCCGTTTTCACGAGCGGCCAGGGGGCTAGTTTCTGTGGCATCTGTAACCAATTCCCGTAACGTGGGTGCATAAAACCACAGGAACATGTGCTCCCCCAGCTCTGGGGACCTGAGTCTGAGGTCCTGGGGGGACACACTCTTTCCGGAGGCTCCGGGGAGGGGCCCTCCCGCTTCTTCCAGCGTCTGGGGCCCCAGGCGCCCTTGTTCCTCTCCTCCCATCTCCACCTCCATCCTCACGGGGCTCTTCCCCTGCGTCTGTGGATCCTCCTCTGTCTCTTCCCAGGACCCCTGGTTGGACGCAGGGCCACCTCGTCTCAGATCCTCACATCATCCCATTGGCTATTTAAGGCCCCCTCCCCAGGTCTGCAGGCCAGGACGTGGGGCGTCCCTTTGGGGCTCCCACGGAGCCGCACAGCCACTGCAGGGAACAGAGTCTCACTTTCCAGAGGCAACGGTGGGCTTCTTGTGTCGCTCCCTCCAGTTCCATCGCGTGCCTCGTCTTCCCACTCCTCACGCGGGTTCCTCTCTCGACTGCCTCTCATTCATTCCCCACCTACGTGCTTCCTTCCAGCGAAATTGAGGTGAGGTGCACGTAATATAAACGTCACTGCCTAGGAGGCTACAACGCAGTGGCATTTGGCGCTCGCCCAAAGGCGAGCCATGCTCCCCACTGCCTGCTGCCAGGATGTTCTCATCGCCCCGGAAGGAGGCCGCGTCTCTGAGAGCAGCCCCCTGTGGCCCACTCCCCAGCACCCAGCTACCACGGATCTGCTCTCTGCCTATGTGGATTGTCACATTCTGGATATTTCGCAGAAGAGGAATCGTGCACTGTGTGCCCAGATGTTGGACCCCCTGTTGGACTCCAAGTGGGTGTGCAAGCGCCCCTGTGAAGGCCTCCAGCCCACGGACTTGGCCTAGATGCCATGTCTGTAAGGGATCTTCCTCCTCCCAGCCATAGCTAGGCACCTCGAGTGCCTCAACCCCACGTGACCATTTCCATCCCTGCTTGACTCAGTGGCTCCAGTTTTATGTATCAATCAGCTGCCTGTGCGTAACAAGCATCCCCAGTGCTCTAGTTGAAACATCTAGACCGATCCGGGCTGGCCCTTCTCCCTAAACTTGGTCACAGGGCCTCTGGGCTCTTCCTTGTCCACCTTCCATCTTTCAGGGGTTTTCACCCACAGGTCCCCCACCCACACCCCAGGGCGGCATCATAATGGACACACTTCTGATTGGGCAAAAACCCCACACTTTTCAACCACACAGCTTTGACGGATGGGTTCAGACGAGCTGACAGCAAATGTCAAAGCTCTCCCAGCATCCCAGCGGCGTCGGGACATACACACATCGCCCAGTGGTCGGGGCTCATGTGCAGGACGCCAGAGACACACAGCCCCGTGGTCTGTGAGGTCCTCAACCCACGTCCCTGTTTTTTTTTTTTTTTTTAAGATTTTATTTATTTATTCATGAGAGACAGAGAGAGAGAGAGAGGCGGAGACACAGGCAGAGGGAGAAGCAGGCTCCAGGAGGGAGCCCGATGTGGAACTCGATCCCGGGGCCCCAGGGTTACGCCCTGGGCCGAGGCAGATCCTCAAGTGCTGAGCCCCCCAGGTGTCCGCCCCACATCAGAATTGTATACAAGAACGCGTCATGGAGCCACGAACCAAACCAAATGTTGGAAAGGAAGTCGGTCAGCAGCAACGTGCAACAAATACAGCAGGAAGAGAAGGGGCAGGGACGCACAGTTCATATCAGCAGGGCCCAACACAACCCCGTTAAGCTCCCGCTTCGCTCCTTTGAAGGAAATTGCTTGATATCAGACATGGGCATGCTTATGGCTATTGTGGAGGCCGCTTTTTGTTCTGAGGTTAATTTTAGAGCGAGAAGGAGCAGGAGGAGCAGAGAGATGGAGAGAGGACCTCAAGGAGACTCCCGCTGATCTCCAGACCAATCAGGCCTTGACCTCATGACCTTGAGATCACGACCTGGGCAGAAACCAAGAGTTGGCAGCTCAACTGAATGAGCCACTCAGGCGCCACCGGAGTTCATTTTAATGATAAAAACAAAGATTTTAAAAAGGAGAAAAAAGCAACTCATTTTGGATGCAGGTACTTGGCAGCTATGAACTGGGTCAGTCTGGTTTGCAGGTGCACACGTGAGTGTGTTTGCGGCTTAGGGTCAGCCTGGGACCCGTGAGATCCGGCCTCACGTGCGCCGTTTAGGGCGACTTCATCCTCACGCGCAGGGCTGCCATCGAGCACCCCGGGCTCTGCACACGGGCACGTGGTTGTGCTGTCGTTCAGAGACGGGGCGCCAGGAGGGCGGCCTTTCCAAGCAGCCAGGCCCCGGAGGGCCAAAGCCAAGGACGCTTGCACCAGCTCTGTGGGGCCCGGTGGTGGGCTGCGGCCGCAGTGGACCGGGCTCAGGTGTGCAGAGGCAGCAGCCACGGTGTCCTCCACCCATCTCAGTGCCTTCCTCTCCAGGTCCCTCAGCGAAACGCACTAGGGAAACCGAGTCAGCAGCAGACTGCGCTCCTGAGTTGGCGCAAGCGGGCGCAGGGCTGGGGCGCGGGAGCTTGGGGCCCCTAGGGCACCTCTCTGCCCCCCCCCCCCAGCCAGCACTCACTGAGGGCGCATTCTGTTCCTGTCCTGGAGGAGCTGCCGTCCAGGCGCTTGGCAGCCGCCCAGGACACTGCATGGGCCTCCCCCGGCCTGGGAGGCCCCGAGGCGCACAAAGCCGTCCTGTGCAGGCCCTTCCCCCGCCAAACCACAGCAAGTGGCAGCTCCTCAAGGCCCCGGGGTGAAAGGCACCTTTGTTCCCTGCGAGATGTGTGTCCGTGATCGGGAGCGCCGTGCGTGGGTACGGATTGCTCTGCGGGGACGACAGCTCCCACAGCAGCCTGTCGTCCACAGCAGCCTGTCGTCCCAGCTAACAGAAATCACGTCACAGACTTCCCACGTCGTGGCGCTCTCGTGGCGGGCGTGCACGCAGTGTTCTCGGCAGTTGTGAAACACGCATGGTGTTTGCAACCGTGGTACGTGCAGACTTACACCTGACACTTAGTGAGCTAGCTGCACCTACACGGCTCCGTACAACCCGGCTCACAGAGCCTGGAAACGACCCCGTGAAAGGGGGCCAGAGCCTGAAAACGTTTTTACAAAACCACACTACAGAGAAAAGAAACGCCGTTTGCAAAACAAAACAAAACAAAAAAAACACAATAGAAGAGGCCAAGAGGAGAGTGCAGGTGTGCGCTGTGAATGATGTAACGGCGCTGTTCAAAGCATAAACGGAAATAAGGTACTCAGGGGGCAAAAGGTCACCGGGGTCACTAATAACACCTCCCACAAGATACATTTATTACTATTGCGATTGTTCACGAGCTCGTTCTCTTGCTAAAAAGCAAATGTTCAACAGTTGCACGCGCGCGACGCACCGACACCGTTTGATAAAGGAAATTCAGCGAAGCAGGGTCCTCTGCGGGCTGAGGCTGCGCTTTTCCCGCAAAACTGCAGGACGGGCCTCGCGCGCGCTCCCGACCTCCGCTCGTCCCCGTGGTCGGCGGAGACGCACTGCGCATGTCCGCGCGCTCCCGCCGCGCACGCACCGCGCATGCGCGCCCCGGCCCCCGCCGGGCCTCCGGCTCGCTCCCGCTAGGCACGCACCGCGCATGCCCGCCCCCGGCCCTCCGCCGGCCCCGCTCCCTCAAGCGCCTCGCGGCAGGCACGCACTGCGCATGCTCACACCCCCAGGCTGCTGCCCCTCCCCCACGCCCAGCCCTAGCGCCCCCCGGCCCCCTCCCCCCCCCCGCTTGCAGCCACGCCCCCACCGCGCCCGGCCAAGGTCGCCGCGTCCGACGCCGGGGAGCGCGCGGGGCCCGGGCCGCCGTGATGACGTCACGCGCTGCGGTGACGCGCGACGTGGGCGACCTTGTTGGGGAGCGCGGCCGGCGCGCCCGTTTTGAAGCTGCCGGGGCTGCGCCGGCCTGTCCGCGCTCCTGACGCGCCGCCGCCGGGACGCCGCCGCCGGGACCCCGCCCGGCGCCCCTCCCGCTCCCGGGGGCGCCGCCCTCCGCCCGGACCTCCGCCCGCGCCCCCGCCGGGGCCCCCGCCGGGGCCGGGCTCTGTCCCCACCCGCGCCCCGCGCCTCGCCTCGGTATCGGGCCCGTGACCCCGCGACCCCGCGACCCCGCGACCTCGAACTCCGGGTTCTAGGCGCGTGACCCCGCGACCCCGCGACCCTGAACTCCGGGTTCTAGGCGCGTGACCCCGCGACCCCGAACTCCGGGTTCTAGCCGCCTGACACTCCGGACCCGCGACCCGGCCGTGACCTCGCAACCCCGGGACCCAGAATTCCGGATTCTAGGCGCGTGACCCCTGAGACCCCGCGCCCCGGCTCGTGACCCCGGGACCCCAATCTCTGGGCCTGTGACCACGGCGTCCCCAAACTCTGGACTCCGCGCCCCCAGCCCGTGACCCCGAACTCCGGGTTCACAATCCCTGGTCCCTGGGACCGGGAATTCCGGGTTCTACACGCGTGACCCCACGACTCCGAACTGCAGGTTGGCAATCCCTGCCTACCCGGGACCCCGAACTCCGGGTTCGGCCCCCAGGGCCCGGGGCTGCAGGCCCGGCACCGTCACTAGGCCGGCTGTCACCCCGCCCGTCCCCGGGACCCGGGACTCCCGCTGGTGGCCAACCCCGGCCTGGCCGAGCTCCATTCCGGCCACACTCTGCCCGCAGCGTCCGGCGGGGTGCCGAGGAGGGGCTCCCCGGGAGCGCGGCTCGGCCGTCAGGATGCCGCCCGGCAAAGTCCTGCAGCCGGTCCTCAAGATGAAGGTGGACGAGCTGTTCCTGCGCTGGCTCAGTGAGTCTAGCACACAGGCGCTGCTGCGGGACTGCCTGCAGCGGATCAAGGTGCCCGGGAGGAGCCCCGGCGCCCTGCTCGCCCCCGCAGCGCCCGCCTGCAAGCCCGGGGTGCTGGACGGCCTGGGGGTGCCCAGCCTGGCCCCCGCGTCCACCGCGCTCCCGCTGGGAGCCGCCTCAAGTCCCAGGAGCGGCCCACACGCACGAGGGACTCGTCGATCCACGGGGACCAGAGCTGTAAGTCCATGCGCACTTCCGCTCGCACCTCTGAGGGTAGCATGGGGGGGTGGGTTGTGACTGCACCAGCGTCGCGCTCTGGTGGGTCCCCACACGGCGGCCCTGCGCGCTGAAGCCGACCCGCGGCCGTCTGGCTCCTGAGGTTGCTGGAGTCGTGGCCTTCAGGGGCCTGCTTTTGCAGTTTCTTCTAGAGGCTCGGGCGTGGAGCCTAGAGGTAACTGCCTCCTGTGTGGTCTCGTCCCTAAAGGGTCCGGGGTGCTTACAGGCAGGGGTGCAGCGGACGAGGTGTGGATTTCTGCCGCCAGGCTCCGTGGCCCTTCAGAGCCCTGCCGCGGTGGCCGCAGCAGTTCACGAGCAGGTGTGGCTGGTGCCCACTGCTGCGCCGGGACCTGTTGTGACGCGGCCCACGGGGTGTCTGCAGGGAGCAGGCAGGAGGCTCAAGGCTACGCCAGACCCCGCCTGCTGTGGATGCCCCGGGTCGCCCCCCAGGGAGGCTCTTCCAGCTGCAGGCCCCAGACCGTCCTGCCTGCCCTGGCTCGGGTCGCTGTCCCCCTGACCTGCAGGACCAACACGCGGTCTGCGGTCGCACCCGAAGCGCTCGTCGCCCGGAGGCCGCGGGGCGTGTGAGAGGCCAGCACTCGCCTCTCGCAGGGCCGGGGGCATCCGTCCTCAGCAGGTCTTCTCGGGGCTGACCCCGAAGCCCGTCTCGGGGAGGCTCCTCCGCTCTCACAGGTGCATTCTGGAGCCTTGGGACCCCGTGACCTCGCGTGAACCCCGTGGGGCCTGCAGGTGGCAGGTCAGCCCTGCATGAGGACGGGCCCTGGATGCCTTCTGAAGGGCGTGTTTCTGTAAAGCAGGCTCGGAGGTGTGTGGCGCTGCGGGTTAAGTTCAGGTGTTCACAGCACAGAGAGGTTTTTCATGTCAAGTGGGAAGCACATTGGGCAGGAGGGGACAAGGGGACTTGGGAAGACGTCCCGTGTCCCGCCTCGCTCAGAGGCTGCAGCAGTTGGGCCGCGGGAAGGCTGGCTGATGAGCGGGGCCGCCTGCAGCCATCTGACTGGGAGGCGTGTGGCCACCTGCCCGTGGGCTCGGGCAGGGTGTTTGGGCAGGATGCAGCTCTGGTCCCACAGTGCTCGGGCAGGGTGCAGTGCTCTGGGCCCAGGTTGCTCGGGCAGAGTGCTTGGACAGGATGCAGCTCTGCGCCCACAGTGCTCAGGCAGGGTGCTTGGGCAGGGTACAGTGCTCTGGGCCCAGGGTGCTTGGGAAGGGTGCTCAGGCAGGGTGCGGCTCTGGGCCCACAGTGCTCGGGCAGGTACTTGGGCAGGGTGCTTGGGCAGGGTGCAGGTCTGGGCCCAGGGTGCTCGGGCAGAGTGCTTGGGCAGGATGCAGCTCTGGGCCCACAGTGCTCGGGCAGGGTGCTTGGGCAGGGTGCTCAGGCAGGGTGCAGGTCTGGGCCCAAGTCTGGGACCAGGGTGCTAGGGCAGGGTGCTTCGGCCGGGTGCTCGGGCAGGGTGCTCGGGCAGGGTGTGGCTCTGGGCCCATGATGCTTGGGCAGGGTCCTTGGGCAGGTGTTTGGGCAGGGTGCTTGGGCAGGGTGTGGCTCTGGGCCCAGGGTGCTTGGGCAGGGTGTGGCTCTGGGCCCAGGGTGCTTGGGCAGGGTGCTCTGGCAGGGTGCTTGGGCAGGTGCTTCGGCAGGGTGCTCAGGCAGGTGTGGCTCTGGGCCCAGGGTGCTGGGGCAGGGTGCTCAGGCAGGTGCTTGGGCAGGGTGCTCGGGCAGGGTGAGCGCTCTGGGCCCAGGGTGCTGTGCATGCTTCCTCGGCTGGCTGCCAGGGCTCGCGGATGCTGTGCGCCGGAGGGGGGGGGGGCACACTAGTGAGCTACACGATTCACGCCCAGTCCACGGAGCACCCGAGTCTCACTTCCAGCTCGGGTCATGGTCTCTGTCATGAGATCCAGCGCCGCGTCGGGCTCCACGCGCAGCACAGACTCTGCTGGAGGCTGTGCACCTCTTCCTCTGCCCCTGCGCTCTCCCCCCGCAAGGCAGAGACGCACCCCGTGTGCTGCCGCAGCCCTGAGATACCCTGAGGCCCGGCGGGTGCCGGTGCAGGACGCGGGAGGAGGCAGGGAGGGGCTGCTGGGACCTGCCGCCGCCTCGGGGCCATGGGAGGTCCAGGGAGGGGCTGCTGGGACCTGCCGCCGCCTCGGGGCCATGGGAGGTCCCTGGGCTGCTCGGCAGTGCCCGCGACCAGCAGGGCAGCCGTTTTGACGAGGAGCAGAACGCGGTTTTTCTCTTTGGGGTTTTCACGGCAACGTCGGCTCTTGTCTGGGACGTGACGTTGACCTGAAGCGCGTCCTAGCATGTTTGGAATTTACGGACTGTTTCAGGGGAACCTCGGGCAGCGAGGTGTTCTCACAGGGACCAGATGCCAGGGCCCCAGTGCCGTGCTCCCCGCCCACGCGCTGCGGCGGCCGTGTGAACGGAGACCGGATTCCCAGGCACAGACGGGACGAGACGGTCGGGTGCTGCTCACGGTCTGAGGGCAGGTCCCAGGGACAGAAGCACCCTGCTCCAGACACGGGAAGGCGGAAGGTGCGCCCTGTGCGGCGGCTTCTCAGCCCTGCTCCGTGTGATTCCCCAGCTGCGAGGACGCGGAGGCACAGGTCGTCCAAACGCTCCCACTGAGCGCCCGATGGCCCTGTTACGTCACGCACCCCGCGAGTGTCGCCGCACACGGATTGCGTGATGGGTTTGCAAACACGTTACATAAATGCTAGGGACACTTGGACGGCCCCCTGCCTGACTCCCCGTGGAGAAGATGGAGTCTGAATGGGGGGGACTCCATGCGTCTGACTCCCACAGTCCCACCAGGATGTCCCTGCTACGATGACCCTAAACGTGCCTCTAGGGAGGTTCTTCCCAGGGCAGTCAGAGCTAACTGTGCACGGGAGTGTCTGCGGGACTTCCTACCCCGGGGACCTCGTCCACGGGAGACATCGAGGTGCAGTTTGAGGGACCACGGACCCGGCTTTCCTTCCTAGAGGACGCAAAGTGGTGCTTTAAACAGATGTTAGAGCTGAGGTCTGGTCCAGCAGCCAGTTCACGCTCCCTGCAGGGCCTCCCCCTACTCCTCCCCCCCACAGTGGGGAACGTCCTGGCGACCTGGACCAGTGGCCAGTTCACACTCCTCCAGGGCCTCCTGCCTGCTTCTGCCCCCCATGGGGAACGTCCTGGTGACCTACCATGTTCGTTCATCCTCCGTGTGCTGTGTGGTGAGCGATAAGGACTCAGGTTAGAGTATAAGTAACCCTAACGTCGCCTCGTCTCACCACGTCTCAGAGCATTGTAGCTCCTGGGCCTGGGGAAGCCCCGACTGTCCCTGGGGGACTCCCCCAGAGGCGCACTAACGCATCAGGGGACAGGATACCCAGGATACCTTCGCCTGTGACCACCGTCAGCAGACACAGCGTTGGCGGTGGGATCTGACGTTCCTGAAACGCCAAGGGCCGCCGCCTGGGCAGTAGAGCTTCCTTTGCACCCGCTCTGGTCGCCGATAAGGTTCCCTTCGGGTATTTCCTCCGGTCTTAGGTTGGAGTCTCTTCTAACATGGAGCCGGGAGGGTTCTCTGTATAAAGCTTGAAGCACGTGCTTTGTAACGCAGGTGTTCTGAAGGAGGTAGGGGGTGTGAGGACTTGCTCACGACGTTGGGGGGTATGGCGGTCCCTCGGGAGGGGTGCGAGGGCCTCCTCAGGTGGCGGGAGGGCATGGGCCCCCTCAAATGGTAGGGGGGCATGGGACCCTGTCTGTTGGGGAGGGCAGAGTGTCCTTCAGGACGTTCTGGGGTTCAGGGGCTCCCACAGCGGGTGGGGGGATGCAGGGGCTCCATGGCAGGTGGGGACACTTCTGACTCTCGGGGGGCCCCTGCTGACTCACAGGGCCTCCAGTCTCCCCAGCTCCAGAGAAGCCGGCCTGGATGCTGATGCCCCAGAGGCTCACCTGCCCTGCGGCTCGCAGCTGTACTGTCCTGGACGTCACCTACGGGAGGGTCTGTCCCCAGCTGCACCTGCCCCGATGCCCCTGAACGGCTCCCTGGCAGGTGGACAGCTGCCACTTCGGGGTGCAGCTATCGCAGACATTAGGTGGCCTGGCTGTCGCCTAGGCGGTGCTTTCCCCTTTCCTGCTCAAGCTCCGTTCACTCTGACACACCACCGTGTCCCCCAAGCAGCCAGTGTTGTTGTGAGGCTCGTCTTCTGCAGCCGTGCGTCCTGCAGATCGCCAACAGCTGCGTTCCATCGGCACCCCGTGGTGGTGCCTTCCTTTGGGCCTGTGCCGCCCGCTGCGTCCTGGGCTGCTTTCCACTGTCATGATGAATCCCGCTGAGGATTTTAGTATTTTTTTTTTTTAAAGACTTTATTTATTTATTCATGAGAGACACAGAGAGGCAGAGACACAGGCAGAGGGAGAAGCAGGCTCCCTGCGGGACTCGATCCCGGGACCCCAGGGCAACGCCCTGAGCCGAAGGCAGAAGCTCCACCCATGAGCCCCCCGGGTGTCCCAGGACTTTGGTTTTTAAGTGTTAGTGTCGACGTATGTTTTCGTTTCTCTTGGGGAGACGCCTGCAGTGCAGTTCCTGGGGGTGACGGTGAACACACACTTAAAGTCTGGGGAACCGGGCGCGCTGTTCTCCAGGGTGGCGGCGCCTTTCGGCGTCCCGCGGGGGGCGCACGGGATCTGCCCGCCCTCCCTGTGGTAGCTTCCATCCCGCTCCACACTGCGGGCGTCCGCGTCCCCGGAGTCACGCCATGCACGCCTCACGGGACGGCTGTCAAGCAGCTCCTAGGGTTTTGGCCGGGGGTGCGCTGAGGCCGTGTGTGTCATCGGTGAACTGTCCTCCTCCCGCGTTGCGTCCTTCGCGGGCTTGCTCGCTTTGCGTGGACGTGCTGCGGTTCCCTGCGCGACCCGTTACAGCTGCTGCACGTGCAGCGTCCACTGCTGCTCGGTGACGTCCTTTCCCTTCGTGCTCACGTCTCCGGAAGCAGGAAAGCTTCACGTGTCGATGACGTGCGACTTGCCACGGGTTTTTGTTGTGTCCCAAATAGGACATGGCATGATCTAAACAGTCTTTGCCACGCTCAGGGTCGAAAAGGTTTGCTCCTCTTTCTTCTATGAGATTTGCAAGCTGGGCTCTTACATTTAGGTTTTGGGGTGTGTTTCAGGCTATGTTTCATACGTGGTCATCCTGCGTAAGGTCCGTCCTACGTCCTGGACCGTCAGAAGGTTCGCAGTTGCTCTTCAGGAAGAAGTATTTTAAATGTGAATCGGACGGCAGGGACCGGGGATGCTTGTCCCTCTGTGCCCCTATGTCCCCCCCACTCTCAGAAATATACCTCTGAACTCTTGAGTTGCTAATAATCTTACCCCAAAACGTACGTACAGGTGGACAAATGAGGAAAAGCTTTCTTTTTTTATATTTGGAATAAGATTTCGGGCTTGTAGCAGCGTTTCCGGTGCAGCAGTCCCATCCGTGGAACGTCTCACAGAGCCCCGTGCCGTGGTGCCTGGTTCGCGCACGCCTCGGTCGCTGCAGAAATCCGCAGCAGGGAAGCCAGAGGACTTCATTTGAAGGTGGCGTTTTATCCGGCCCGGTGAGGCCACACGCAGGCGCCCAAGCTCTTGCATGGCGTGCCTTGCTTTGCCGTGGGCCTCCTGTGCTCTGGCCCCATCGCCGCGGCGTGAACAGACCGCCCCATGCTGAGGACCTAACGGGCAGAGCTCACAGCTCTGGGGCGGCATGTGGGGCCCCTCGGGGGGCAGGCGTCTGCTCTGCGTGGCGGTCTGCTGCCCGCCCTGTGTTCACGCCAGGAGCGTTGCACCAGCAGGGAGGGGCGGCCCCGTGCACGGCTCACACACACACTCCCGTGGCGGCAGCGATGTGTGGCCCCCGCAAGAGCCCACCGTGTCCTTGTGGGACAGGCTGCGGTCACGTTGCAAGGGGGAGGCAGGGAGGCCCTGCCCGTGTGTTCAAGCTGCACAGGTCACATGTCCTGTTGGGGGTATGCAGGAAAGAGGAACGCAGCAAAACCAGCCGGCATGGCCGTGCTTGGCAGGACACCCCACGGCCCTGTCTGATGCACGCCATCCCCGGATCCCTTGTCCTGGTCGCGTGGTGTTCGGGCAGCCTTCCTGCCAGTGGCCTCTGGGTCTGAGTGGACCAGCCTCCCTGTGGTCTCACACAGCACGCCCAGGTCGCCCAGCACCCGCGTGTTCCGGGAACCTGGCGGTTTGCACGCCCTGCCCAGGTCTGAGTGTCTGGACGCCTCAGACGGGGTCGTGGCAGACCTGTGAATCCTAGAAGACCTATAAGAAGTGGCAGAGATGGACTTGCTGGGGTGAGACAGTGGGGAGGTGGGGGTGGGGGACGTGCTCCGGAACAGGACTTAGAACAGGAACAGGGAGGGTGCTTAGGGCACTCGGGGCGGCGCCCCTGCTCTCCCGGCCCTAGGCCCCGTAGCTGCAGACTCGCGTCCTTGTGGGGGGTCCAGGCCCCCAGGTGGCAGCACCAGGAGGAGCCCGAAGGACTCGCAGGACTCGCAGGGATCGTGAGCTCATCGCTCATCACTAATGCGCCGCCTAGCCTAGGGCCGGACGTTCATAATCGGGGCCGGGGCGGGGGAGGGGAGCTCATGGGAGCCCTGCATTTCCATAAACCTGAAAGCGAAGCCTGTTATGGAGGGAAGGTGGGTGCAGTGTGCTCTGGGCCAGTGCTTAGTGACCGCTGGCATTTCCTGGATGTCCCTGTCCCTGGAGCAGGAAGAGAGGCCACGTCCACCTGCTGGGAGTCCACCTGCTGGGAGGCGGGATGGCAAGTGCAGGCGGATGAGGTGTCCCTGGAGTCCTGCGGTTTCCTGGGGGCCCAGCTCTAGAGGGTCTGCAAAGGAGACGCCCGCCCATGTCCGTGGGGGCCTGGTTCAGGAAGCGGCGTGTGCTGGAGCTAACGCGGCTTCGTGCTGCTCCGGGGTCCTGCGTGTCTTCGGGACGCCTGTGTCTCTGAGTGCGCTTATTCAAACAGTACCTACGCCGTGTGCTGGACTGCACCGTCCGCGTGAACCCTGTGCACGTGGCTGCTGTGCCTGCCAGGCGGTGCGCACTGGACAGACCTCAGAGGAAGGAAGGGAGAGATGCGACGGCGGCGACGGGCAAGGACCAGTAAAGAGCTGCCATCTTCTGGGGGGTTGCAGAGGGCAGCAGCCCCCTGGGTCATTTCCCTTCTGGGTGGCCACCCAGGCGCTGGCGGCCAAGGAGCCTCAGGGGGAGCAGATTGCGGGTGGGGTCCTGGGGCACAGGCGTCCGGGGCGGGGTGAGGCCTGCAGCGAGTGAGTCGTCACAAGAAGAGGGCCATCTTTCTCCGGAGGACACAGTGTTGTCCACGGAGGGGCATCTCGGCTGCCCATACCCCAAACGTAACACTGGCTAGGTACTCAAGTGTTTCTGTCTAGTACATGGCAGGCCTTAATCTGGGCCGCGCAGGTGGGCTCCCTCTGGGCCCTGCAGGTGTGCTTGCTCAGGGCTCTACACGTGTCCTTTCTCAGGGCTCTACAGGTGTGCTCGCTGTAGGGAGTACAGGTGTGCTCACTGTGGACCCTGCAGGTGCGCTCATTGTGAGCGTGCAGGTGCACTTGCTCTGGAGAGGGCAGGTGCGCTCACTCTGGGGTGTGCAGGTGCACTCACTCTGGACCCTGCAGGTGTGCTCACTCTAGAGTATGCAGGTGCACTCACTCTGGGGCCTGCAGGTGTGCCCATTCTGGGCCCTGCAGGTATGCTCACTCTAGAGTATGCAGGTGCGCTTGCTCTGGCGTGTGCAGGTGCACTTGCTCTGGGCCCTGCAGGTGCGCTCACTCTGGGGAGTACAGGTGTGTCAGTGGGGAGTGCAGATGTGCTTGCTCTGGGCCCTGCAGGGGCGCTCACTATGGGGAGTACAGGTGTGTAGCTCTGGGGAGTGCAGGTGTGCTGGCTCTGGGCCCTGCAGGTGCACTTGTTCTGGGCCCTGCAGGGTGGTTGGTTCCTGTCAGTGGGATGGCTGGACGCTGAGGTTCTGCTCCCCTTTGCTGCTGGGTGTGCCTTAGTGTCTGTGTCACACCTGGGATCCTGTCCTTGAAACCACTCGGGTCACATGGGGGACCTCTGGCAGGCTTTGGGGGTCGGCCTCCTCCTTGCGTCTTTCCTTCCTGGTGCCGAGGGAGGTGGAGAGCCTGGGACGTTAGGTTCCCAGCCCCCTGCTCCGTCCACTCTGTGCTGTCTGTGCGCGGTCAGGACAGTCCCTGTGCGGCCGCGGCGTGGGGCCACCTGTGCTGTGTGCCTACATCAGCTTGCATTGTGCCCGTGTTAGTAGGGGCCGTCCTACGTCACCTGGACCGGGTGCGCCCTGCTGCGTCCTGAACCTCACATACTGTGCTCCGTGGCCCTCTGGTCACTTCCTGCAGTGAGCGTCCCTCCCTTACCTGGGTCGCCTTCCCTGGTAGCTCCTCCGCTGTACCAGTGGCCTTTGCTGCTCCCCGCTTACCTGCGCGTCATCCAAGGTACACAACCCATATTCCGCACAAGCTGCCCTACGGCACATGGTCTGCCTCTGCCTCTGTAGGAAGGCCGGGTGGGATCCTGCAGGCCTCGAGGACCCCGTGCTGTATTTCCTCAGCCCTAAGTGCAGAGGGCGGGTGGTGGCGCAGACCCCTTTGTTCCGGGCAGGATTTCAGGGAGGGAGCAGCTGCTCTGGAGAGCGCCCCGCCCCCCTCCGCCGCCTCTGCTGACTAGCTGGGTCACCTCCCAGCGGGGACAGCGCCCCCGCCCCGCCCCCGCCCCTGGGGCCAGCAGGCGTGTCCCACAGGGCTCCTTGTGGGGCGCAGGCAGGAGCAGGGGCGCAGGCAGGGGCAGGGGCGCGGGGAGCGCGGCGGTCAGAGCACCCCAGGAGCCGGCTCCGACGGCTCCCTCCTGCCCAGTGGCTCCCGCCCGCGGCCGTGGGGAGGAGCGGGAGCCCCCCCCTGCAGCCATGTGCCCGCGTCAGCCTGTGGAATGCGCGCCGCCCGGGCCCGGCCCCCAGAGCGCCCGGCCGGCCACGCATGGAGCGCGCTGAGCCCGGCTGCCCGGACCGTCCCGCCGGGCGCCGCGGCCCCCCTGAGCCCCCCGAGCTCGCACAGCCCCGCGAGCGAGAGCGCAGCGCCTGGACCGGCCTGCGGAGGCCCGTGCGCGCCGATATGCGGCTCCGGGAGCTGTCGCTGCGCCAGGACCCCGATCTGCGGCAGGAGCTGGCCTCCCTGGCCCGCGGCTGCGACTTTGTGCTGCCGTCCCGCTTCAAGAAGAGACTCAAAGCCTTCCAGCAGGTGCGGCGGCGGGGCCGGGGGGCCGCGTCCCGGGATGGGGGCTGGCGTGCCCGGGCCTGCCCTCTGCGGTCGGGGTGGTCGGGGCGTGCGGGCGTCCCCCGGAGCGGGAGCCGGGCAGCCGGTGTGCCTTGGGCCAGCCGCCCCGCCCGTCCTCAGCCCGTCCTCAGCCGCCCCTGAGGACCGCCGTCCCTGTAGCGCGCCTGCACCGCCTGTCCCCCAGCTGCTGGCGGTCCTCGGGAGTCATCCCCGGGGCTCTTCCCTGCGTGAACCATGGAAGCGTCCCCGCTCCCTGCCGTGTCCCCCCGGGGCTCCCGCAGCCTGTCGTCAGGGGCTTGTACTAACCCGCTGGCTTGTGAACTTTGTCGTCCCGTGAGCTCAGAGGAGGAAAACGTGGCTTTGTGTGTGTGACTGTGTATGTTTGTGTCTACGTGTGTCTGTGTGCGTCCGTGTGTCCGTGCGTGTCTACGCACGTGTCTGTGTGTCGTCAGCTAGTCTCAGGGGACCCCGAAATTGAAAAGTCTGGCTCTTCCTGTGAGTTCCCAAGTTACTCTGTATGGCGGGTTTGTCTGTGGCCTGTCGCCCTCCGCCTGCCCCCTAGTGCTCAGGTGCCAGGGGTCGGTCGGGGACAGGACCACAGGTTTGCACGGGGGTGACAGGACAGGGGGCCGTATGTGGGGACAGGATCGGGTGGACTGGACGGGGCAAAGGATGGGGGGTGGATGGGGTGGGCACAGGGTGGGTGGTCTTGGTGGGGGGGACAGGACGGGAGAGTGGACGGGTTGGGGGAGGACAGGGCACAGGATGGGTGGTCTGGGTGGGGGGCACAGGAGCGCAGGGCCGGAGGGGGAGACAGGACAGGGTGGAGGTAGGATGCGGCACAGCAGCACAGGTCTGGAGGCGGGGCACTGCTGCCCAAGTGCCTTCTGTCTGGGCCGACTGACACTTGTTACGTGAAAGCCCAGCGTTCCCTTGGCACGTGGGGACTGGGCGCCCATGTGGCCTCAGGAAAGAGCCCCCAGAGTCCCAGGTCTGTGCGGGGCTGGGAGGGGGAATCAGTTGTCTGTGGGGGCATCGGGGGCGGGGAAGGGCTGCTTGGCTGACGCTGCGACTGCAGTTTTAGGGTCAGGAACTGCTGGGCCCTTTGTGCCTTGGGGGCCCCGAGGTTGTGTGGGGAGGTGGGTGGAGCTGTGCTCTGCTCCCTCCATGTGAGGAAACCCGGAGCAATTGGCCACGCCAGCGCCTGCTCGGGATCTTTAAGGCGGAGGGAAGATCAGGGGATCGGCCCTGTGCAGTCCTCACACCCGCGGCTGCTCCTCCCGGTGTGCTGGGTGGGCTGACCTTCCAGGTGTCGCCTTGCGCTGGGCCTGGGCCGCAGGTGGGCTGACCGTCCTGCCAGTGACTTGCCCTTGCCCTCGGGGCTGGGGTTCCTGAAGCCCTGGTGGTCCTAGGCTGACCGGCATCTCCAGCATCACTGTGGGGACAAGTTCTGTGAATTCCTTTAGCAGGAGGCTGTTCCCGTGCGGGAGACAGCAGTCAGCCGTGTCCTGCGGGGGGGCGGGGGGGGGACGGGGTGTACGGGGCACAGCGCCTCTTTTCTGAGGGCCCTGTGGTCAATCAGATGGTGTTTCTCGTGGGGGGGTAGGGACGGTTCGGGGAGGAACAGCGGGGTGGGGGGGTTCCTGGCTTCCTTCCACCCCGGGGTATCTGGGTGTGGATGTGCACACGGCCCTGGGCACAGAGCTCAGCATATGCTTGTGCCAGCGGGGGCCACCGGCACGGTGGGTGGGACAGAGATGGAGGGACATAGATTGCTAGATTGCGGGTGATACAGGGGATTGCAGGGGGCGGGGAGCGGCAAGGGCAGGGATGAGGGAGGATGGGGGAAGGTGGGATTTCGGGAAGTGGCCTGACAGCCCCACAGGAGAGAGGCTAACTGGGATGCAGGAAATGAGATTGGGAGAGATGGGGAGGGGTGAGGATGGGGGAGGGGGATGAGAGGGGAGATGGGAGGGGGGAGGATGGGAAGGGGGATGAGAGGAGAGACAGGGAAAGGTGAGCATGGGAAGGGGGGTGAAGGGAGAGATGCGGAGAGATGAGGTTGGGGGAGGTGGTGGATGAGAGGGGAGATGGGGAGGGAGGAGGATGGGAGGGGACAAAAGAGACGGGAGGGCTGAGGATGCAGAGGGGGATGAGAGGGGAGAGATGGGAGGGGGAGGATGGGGAGAGGGATGAGGGGACAGATAGGGTTGAGGATGGGAGGGGGACAAAAGATGGGAGGGGTGAGGGTGGAGATGAGAGGAGAGATGGAAAGGGGACACATGGGGTGGGGCCTGGTGTTGCAGGAGCTGGTGCGGAGCAGCCTCGGGCACAGCGGCTGTGCTGCGTTGGCATCAGGAGTGTGTCCACGTGTGTCTGGGCTGCGAGCTCGCCTCACACCTGCCGTCCCGGGTCCTCAGGCTGCGGCACCCACTGGGGGCACTTATTCCCTGATGCTGCAGCCCGTGGGCCCTGGGTCAGGGAACCCCACCCCGGCCCTCGGATCAGGATCAGGGCTGCCCTGTCGCCTGCGCTGGCTGAGCTGGAACGCCAGCAATCGCTCCGTCGCCCCCTGCCCCCGGCAGTGCTCCCCAGGCTCCCCCAGGTGGAGCGGCAGCCTGTGCACCCTGGGCGATGCCTTGGTCCCCGCTCCTGCCCCTTGTCACTGCCCGTCCTGGCCCTGCAGGGTCCTCCACGGGGACCATGGGCCCTGCACCGAGCCAGGGGAGGCCCCGTGACGCCATCCCCAGCTGACATGCCTCTATGTCCAGCCGGCCGCCCCCGGTGACTTCGGGGCCTCTGGGCTCTGGCTGTGGGGACCCGAGCAGGGCTGCAGGCTCAGCGGGGTCACGGTGCTGGGGTGGGTCGGCTCCCTGGACCCAGGCTGCCAGGGCCAGCAGGGGACAGGACCGCCTGTGGGTGAGGTGTGGGAGGCGGCTGACTGTCCGTGGTGCCCCGGCCGGGGTGGGGGTGGGGGGAAGACCTTGCGCACAGTTTCCACCCCGTGGGCGCGGCCTGGTGGAGAGCAGACCCTCCCTGTGTGCTGTGCCTGCGGCACCGAGCTGGAGCGAGGTCCCGAAGGCCCCAGGGGGCCACATTGGCCTGGTCCCTGCCCCTGGGAGCCCGTGTCCCGCCCCAAGTCACGTGTGCTGCTGGGCCACCCAGAACCTCCCCAGGAGCACGGCCCGTGCCGAGGCCATTCCAGCTCCTCTGCACCGCGGCCTGAGCTCGGGGGTCCTGTTTCTGCACCCCGGGCGTCCTGTGCGAGGCTCCTTGGCACGTGTGCCCCGTCACAGGGACAGCCCATGGGAGGGGAGGAGAACGTGTGCCTGGGGACCCTTTGTCCCCCCACCCCCCCGCCGCGGCCTCAAAGTGCCTGAAGCTCACCTGCGCGTCCCTCGGGGCCCCCCGGCCCACCCCAACAGCAGCTGCGCATCCGCGGCCCAGGTAGGGGTGCGCCCTGGGCCACTGCAGCTGACACGCACCCTGCCCAGCGCAGCTCCATGGCCTGTCAGGCCCATCACCGTCACTGGGCTTTTCCTGCGTGTCTGTCCCGCGGGAGGGGGTGAGGTCCCTTCTGACGTCCCCACCCTCACCCTGTGACAGGAGGCCGGTGTTCAGACAGGATCCCCCCGGCAAAGCCACAGCCTGCACTGTGTGTGTGCCAGGTGCGGCTGTCCACCCCGAGAGGCCGCGGTGGCTTCGATGGGAACCCGTGGGCAGCCCCCATGGATAGGGGTAGCCCCGCCGTGTGTGTGCTGGACGCCGCGGCCGTGCTCCCGCTCGGCGGCCTCGTGGTGACTCAGTGTGCTGGACAGAAATAGCTCTGCGAGGGGACGTGTCGTCTTTATCAGGGAGTTCCGGGCGGCGTGCCCCACGGGCTCACACAGAGGGGGCGGCCGGCAGGAAGGCGGGC
This sequence comes from Canis aureus, assembly GCF_053574225.1. Taxonomy (NCBI): domain Eukaryota; kingdom Metazoa; phylum Chordata; class Mammalia; order Carnivora; family Canidae; genus Canis; species Canis aureus. Next base: position 124,317,983 of record NC_135649.1, read on the forward strand.
GCAGCACCTGGGAGCCGGGCCCCACTCCTTTGCTCCGCGCGCACCTGCCGGTGCGGGTTCGCCGTCGCGGCGTGTGGCCTTCTGGAGCCCAGGGACTCAGCCGAGCCCTGCTCCCACTGGGCGGCGGCTGGGGTGGCCGGCTCCCAACGGCACCCGTGGCCCACAGGAATGTGCGTCCTGCAGCTGTGCTGCCGCCGGGTCTATTTATGTCCCCGAGATTAACCCTGGACGTCCCCGCAGCCTCGCCGGGCTGCGCTCCGGCTCCTGGAGCTATGCGTCGGGCTATGGGGCCTGTGGACACGAGCCCTGGGAACCTGGGGCCTGGGAACACGGACACGGAGCCCAGCCTCCCTCCTTGCTGGCTGCCCCGTGGCGCTTCTGCCCTGGGCGCCGAGGCTCCGTGTGCAGCCCCGGTCGTGGCAACAATGCTCCATGCACGGCCTGGGTCACGGTCCCCCTCCAGGGTGCAGAGTCCACGGGCCCCCCAGGGCCCCCTCCAGGGCGCAGAGTCCACGGGCCCCCCAGGTCCCCCTCCAGGGCGCAGAGTCCACGGGCCCCCCAGGTCCCCCTCCAGGGCACAGACTCCACAGGTCCCCCAGGTCCCCCTGCAGGGCGCAGAATCCACGGGCCCCCCAGGTCCCCCTCCAGGGCGCAGAATCCACAGGTCCCCCTGCGGGGCGCAGAATCCACAGGCCCCCCAGGTCCCCTTGCGGGGCCCAGACTCCATGAGCCTCCCAGGTCCCCCTCCAGGACCCAGACTCCACTGGCCTCCAGGCCTCCCCTCCAGGATGGAGATTCCCCAGGGCCCCCCCCATCTCCCCTGGAGCGTTGGCAGCCTGAGGCCGTGCTTTCTCGTCAAGGTATAGATGGTCCCAAGGGCATTTTGAACAAGACCCTGTTGGGCACCCGTGGGGCCCCGAGTCAAGGGTTAGTCTGGGCACCTGTGCCTGGACGCTGCACAGGTGAGCTCTCCTGACCCTCGCAGCTGCCCTGGCTCGGCCCCCAGTCTGCTCTGTGGTTCGGGGTGGGTGTGGGGCCCAGCGGCTCGGAGCCCTGCTGCCGTCTGGCTGGGAGCGGCCGGTGTGGCCGTTACCTGCTCGCAGCACCTGTTGGCCTCCTGTGACCCTCCTGCAGGAGTGGGGGGGGTGTTGGCCGTGGAGGCGGGATCTGAGCCTGGTGTGGGAGGGGCTGACTGAGGGAGTGGGGGTGTCTGGGGCAGGCCATGCGGAGTGTGCCAGAGGCCCTGCACACCTGCCCCTGCCCAGCTCCTGGGCTCCTGGTCCTCAGCATCCGCCCCTGAGCAGGAACCCTGCTCCCTCAGCAGCCTCCAGGGGGAAGGGGGAGGGGCGGTGCCCGTGCAGGGGAGGAGGGGAGGCTTCCCCTGACCTGACCAGGACTCCAGTGACCTGCTGCATGTGTGCAGCGCAGGGACGGGAAGCTGTGTCCCTGGGCTCCCCTTTCCTCCAGCCTGCTTTGTGCCCCTCCCATCCGCACCCCTGCACCCTGCACCCAGCACCTCTCTGCTCCTTCCTCCCCCTTCCTCTCCCTGCCTCCCCCTCCCTTCCCCTCCCTCCTCCTGCCTTCTGACCCTCTCCAGGCACTTCCCTCCTCTCTCCTCTCTCCTTTCCCTCCTGCCTTCTTCTCTCCCTTTGTGTCCCCCTGGTCCCCTCCCACCTCCTACCTCCCTCCTCCTTCTCTGTCCCTCCCCCCTCCACATTTGGGGGCGTCTCCCTCACCATCCCTGTGCACCTCGCTATGCAGCTATGTCCCCTGTATGGGCGCCTCCGCCACCCCCACTGTGAACTGAGGCCAGGTCTGATGAGTGGGAGCACATGGCTCCAGGGGGAAGGCTCTGCAGAAGAGCGGAGGGGGTGAACAGATGGCTGACCGTGACCAGACCTGTGACTGTGGAGGGGATAGGGACTGCAGGGTGGGAAGGGGATGGGGACCATGGGGATTGTGACTAGAGGGGACAGGGACCACGGGGATCTGTGACCATGGGGGCCACGGGGAGCTTGGGGACCTGTGACCTGAGGGCAGGGACTGTGGGGACTTGTGACCACGAGGGGGGACAGAGACTGCAGGGATCTATGACCATGGGGCGGGGGACGGGAAGCGCGGGGACCTGTGACTGGAGGGGGGCACGGGGTCCAGGGGAACCTGTGATCAAGGGGACGGGGACCGTGCCTGTGGCCGTCATGCAGCTGGGCAGAAGCCCCGTGTGTCAGGGTGACCGCCTTCGGGGTCCAGGCCCTGCCCGCGCAGGTGAGGCGGGTGCATGTCCGTGTCTGGGCGCCCCTGCCAACAGTGGGGATCCCTGTTCCTCGGGGTCGGGGCTGCCGGGCCGTCCCCTGTAGCCGTGATCCCAGTGTGCCCTGGGCGTCTACCCCCTTCCCTGAGACCCTCCCTGTGGGTGAGCATCAGCCTCCGGTCTGTGGGCCTGGGCACCTGGGGCGGGGGGCGGTGTTCCCTGCTGGGTCTGCAGGACAAACCCCCAAGCACTGCTGGGAGCCCGGGGCGGGGCAGGGGGGCAGCCAGGGCCTCTGAGCGCAGCCCGGGACGTCCCTGCCTCGCTGTCCCAGGCCTCCCCAGCTCCAGGCGGGTTCCGGTGGCCGTCCCCCATGGCAGCCTCAGCTGTCGTTTGTCCCTGGGGGTGGACGGACGGACACCCGTGCGTTGGCGTGCGCGTGTCACCGACCTGTTTCTGGGAAAGTGCATACGCGTTCAGGAGCACACCAATCCGGGATTTTACTGACGTAACCCGGCACGCGGACGGCTGTCGCTTCACGAGGTGACTGCACATCCCCTGCGTCCGCTCTGCCGAGCGGCGGCCAGTACATGTCATCAGCGGGGCCGGGATGGTGCTGGCACATGGAGCCGCCACCTTAGCTGCCACCACGGGGCGGCCCGGGCCGCGCTATGTGCGGCGAGCAGGGGGCGGGCGGGGTGCTGCGTGCGTGGCTCCCGCGGGTCGGGTCAGGGTGCTGGGCGGGTCTGGCGACCTCTGTGCTGCACACGCTGGGTCCCCTGTCCTGGGTGCACGCAGCCGCCCGTCACCGACCACCTGAGCCCTGGGCTGGCCCTCCCCTGTCCACGAGCCTCCGCGCCGCCTCCTCGGGCAGCCTAGGCGTCCCTGTCCCCGTCCCGCAGGGTCCAGCCTGGGGCAGGAGCTGGGGTGGGGGGCTGGCAGCGTGGGTGCGCGACCCCCGCAGGGGCTGCTTGCCGTCGTGTGTCTGGATGTCCCGGGTGCATGTCCTGCTGCCCGGCCCCTCCGCATGGGCATGGAGAGCAGCCCGGGCAGGTTCTGACGCGCGTGTGTCTGTGTCGTCCCCAGGTGCAGGCCAAGAAGGAGCAGCCCCTGCCGCCCGCCGCCAGCCAGAACATTCCTGCCTTCTACTTCCCTCGGGGCCGCCCCACAGACACGCTGCACGTGGACGCCGTCATCTCCAAGATCGAGCACACCTTCGCCCAGTTCCCGCACGAGAGAGCCACGATGGACGACATGGGCCGCGTGGCCAAGGTGGGCGCCCACGAGTGCGCAGCTCGGCTGCTCACCATCCCAGTGGCTTGCCCTTCGAAGCCCGCGTGGGACTGCGTGGGAGCCCCGCCCGACGAGGCGAGGGACGCGCGGCCTGGGTCGCGGTCCCGGGCTCCCCCAGCCTCTGTCCCTGGGGCTGCGCACAGGCCTTCATGCGGTGTGATTTCATGCCAGGGACCGGCCTGCGGTGGCCTCGTGTGTCCTGGACGCCGTGCTGCAGGCGTGTCCGCGTCGAGGTGTGCAGGGCTGACTCTGCACACTCTGGCTGTCGTCCTGCTGCGGGCGTGCACCATGTGGACTCACGCGTGCCCCGTGAATGCGGCGTCCCGGACCCAGGTGTCCATGTGCATGTCCGCGGTGGCTGTGCGGGTGGCCCTGAGTGGGCTCTGTGGCAGCACGCGAGGGTTCCCACAGGCCCGGCCCGGCCCTTCCCGTCTCGGGGTGGACGGCTCCCGTGTGGGCCCCCCTGGGTTGTGCGCATACCCATCCGCAGAGCCTGCAGTGCTGATGCTGCAGCAGGAAGCGGCTGTGAGTTGCATGCACAGTCCCCCACGCGAGGGCATGTGTCCCCTGGGCGCTGAGCTGCCCGCGTGCCCCTGCGTCCCCTGCCCCGCGTGCTCCTGCACAGGTCCTCCCCGTGCTCCAGAGGCCAGCACTCCCATGGGCTGGGCCTGTGTCCCGTGTTCACGATTCTGCCGTCCAGGCGCAGGGGAGGTTTTCACGCTGACGCACGTCGTCGCACCCAGGATTTCCTTGTGGCTTGTGCTCAGCGTCATTTACTGGGAATCCTTTCAGGGCTGGGGAGGTGGAGCCTCCTCTCTCTGCAGGTCCAGGGCCTGCAGCTGTGACGAGAACGCGTGTCACAGGTTGTGAGGCGGTTGTATGTGGCGCTGTCGGGGTACGCTCTCCGGGGAGGTCTTGGCACCCCCGGGGGAAGAGCGAATCACGGGTGCACGTGGATCACTGGATCCTGCCCCTGTGCAGACACGTGTGTTTCTGTTGTGGCGCCACGACTGTGCTGTGGCGCCACGACCGTGCTGTGGCGCCGTGCTTTGTGGTCACGTTTCAGTGGGGAGTGTGGCTCTCGTGCATTGAAGGTGTTGCTCAGGGCCGCCTAGGCTCCGGGGACTCCCGGTCACGCCACGGGGCAATGGAGGGGTTGTGGGTTCTACACAGAGGTCAGCGGGTGAGCTCCTGAGGGTCAGGCTGCGTGGCCGTGGAGGGGTCGTGGGATCTGCACAGAGGTCAGTGGGTGAGCTCCTGGGGGTCAGGCCGCGTGGCCGTGCAGGGGTCGTGGGATCTGCACAGAGGTCAGCGGGTGAGCTCCTGGGGGTCAGGCCGCGTGGCCGTGGAGGGGTCGTGGGATCTGCACAGAGGTCAGCGGGTGAGCTCCTGGGGGTCAGGCCGCGTGGCCGTGCAGGGGTCGTGGGATCTGCACAGAGGTCAGTGGGTGAGCTCCTGGGGGTCAGGCCGCGTGGCCGTGCAGGGGTCGTGGGATCTGCACAGAGGTCAGCGGGTGAGCTCCTGGGGGTCAGGCCGCGTGGCCGTGCAGGGGTCGTGGGATCTGCACAGAGGTCAGCGGGTGAGCTCCTGGGGGTCAGGCCGCGTGGCCGTGGAGGGGTCGTGGGATCTGCACAGAGGTCAGCGGGTGAGCTCCTGGGGGTCAGGCCGCGTGGCCGTGGAGGGGTCGTGGGATCTGCACAGAGGTCAGCGGGTGAGCTCCTGAGGGTCAGGCCACGTGGCCGTGGAGGGGTCGTGGGATCTGCAGAGGTCAGCGGGTGAGCTCCTGAGGGTCAGGCCACATGGCTGTGGAGGGGTCGTGGCTTCTGCACAGAGGTCAGCAGGGGTTTCCTGGGGTCAGGCTGCGTGGCCGTAGAGGGGTCTTGGGATCTGCACAGAGGTCAGTGGGTGGGTGCCTGGGGGTCAGGCCGCATGGCCGTGGAGGGGTCGTGGGATCTGCACAGAGGTCAGCAGGTGAGCTCCTGGGGTCACCCCTTCATACCTGCCACCGTGTTCACAGTCTCTCCTGCGATCTGTGTCCGCGGGCTTCTCTCCGTGTCTTGGAGCTTGTCTTCCTCCCAGTGAGGTTTCAGAGTTTCTGCGTGAACCCTGCACGTCTTTAGTTAAATTCGTTCTCTGCTGCTGTTATCAGTGCAGTTGTGTCACGCACGTGTTGTTCAGACGGCCTTTGGTGAGTGTGTGAAAGTGCAGTTGATGCTCTGTGGATCTCGTGTCCTGCACATGTGTGACCTCACATGTCTGTTGTCGTGCTGCTTCGGGGTGTCCGTGAGTGTCCACAGGGGAGAAATGTGTCAGGGGTCCCTCTGGCCACCATCCTCCCCACCGCGCGTGTGCATGGCTCCTGTCCTCTCTGTGCCTCCCTGTGCCACTGGCTCAGCTCCTGTGTAGCGTGGGGGCAGCTGGACGTGTGCACGGCCCTGGGTCTGCGCTGCTCTCGTGCGGAAAGGATGCGGTGTCCCACCCACGAGTGGGACGTGAGCTGTGCGCTTTGCGCAGCACGTGTGTCGGGGGGGGACGTCTCCCCACAGCATGCGAGCTGCAGCGGGACTTGGGCTGTGCGCTGCGTGTGTCACCTGCCTCGTGTGCACCTGCTCCGTGGTTTGGTGTTTCATCCACCTGATCCCGTGTTTCCGCGTAGCACCAACCTCTCCTTCAGGGAATACCCGCCGTGGCCGCGGGGCGTCGTCCCCTCTGGGTGTTCGTGCTATCGGCTCACTCAGGATGTCACCTGCGTCCATGTCCCTCAGACGTTCTGTTGCCATCTGGGGACTCCTGCGTCTCCGTTTCACATTAGTCACATGGCTCATGGAGCAGGGGTCACACGGGTTCCCGTCTCCCTTCGCAGCTGGGCCTCTTAGAGGATCGTCAGACGTCCACAGGCGACGCTGATGGGTTCATCCCGTGTCGACTGGCCCCTGGTGCAGCGCGAGCTCCCCAACCGTGCCTGGCTCGTGGTCCTGCTGCGGGTCTGCCTGGCTGCCCGCCTTGTCCCCGTTGCACGTTTTGTGTCGTGACGTGTGTCTGGGAGGTCCCTGCATGTGAGGCCGGCATCATTTCCTGTGGGCGCGTCCGAGTTCCTGTTCCACCCTCACCCGTGGGGGTCACGGGCTATCGCCCATGTCCTCTGGCCACCCAGCCCCTTGTCCTGTGGCCGCAACATGTTCCCGCGGTCGCTCACGTCCCCGCGTCCCGCCCGTGCCCGTCCTGTTTCCCCCAGAACCCGGCCCGCAGGACAGCGGACCTCCGGCTGCAGCCGCAGTGACGCGTGTGACCATCAGGCTGCGACAGTGGGCGCGCCATGCTGCAACCTCTGGCTGAAGGAGCGGGTTTCAGGGGTAAGCAGCACGTTCTCACGTTCCCCCCGAGGCCCCCGGAGAAGCAGGCTGATGCGGCAGGAGGCCAAGGCTCCCCCACGCACCGTGCTGTCCGTGTGGGAGCCGAGTCACAGGCACATGGCGCCGGGTCCGCACACACCACAGTCATGTCTGTGCTCGCTCCCACGTCGGTGCCGCCGTCTCGGTGTCATGAGTCCCCCGGGTAGTGTGTGCATGAACACGTGACGCATTGGCCATCGGGCCCCGGCAGCGGTGCCGCGTGACGTGTACGGGCTGGCGATCACGGACGCGGGCAGCGGCGTCCTCGGGCACGTCTGCTTGGCGTTCCTGGTGGTTTGCGGACACGGTATTGGAGGAATGTCCGCGACGCCGGTTCACGGAGACGTGCGCTCGGTTCTCCGTGGTGCTGCTCGTCGCCCAGTGCGTGACCCGTGGTCCTCTGCCAGGACGGTTTTCCTCCTGCCGCCGTTCCCGTGCTCGCTCCTTGTCCTGGGGCCTGTGAGGAGACCGGAACCGAGAACCTCCCACCTCCCACGGAGCCGCTGCCCCGAGGGCACAGGCCCCTTCACGGAGCGTGTCCTCTCTGCTGACGTCGTGCAGGCGGCTTTGCTCTGCTAGCGTGTACCCGTAGACTCGGTTCTCACCTGTTCACGTGTCTCTGAAACGGTTCTTTGTGTGACTTGTACGTTAGTTGCTTCGGTATTTTTTCTCGTTTCCTTGTATCGCTTTTAGCGTCCTGACCAGGCCTGCACGTGAGCCTCCAGGGACTTAGTATTGTTTGTCTCGGCTTCCTTTGTCGTGTGGCCACAGTGGAGACGGATTCGGCTCACTTTTCACATGAGCACCCGTCAGCTTCTGGGATCATCGTTTTGTTTTTTTGGTCGCGATTTCTGCGCTCATCTTTACCATTTTCTTGCAGGTTTTTCTACCTGGTTGTTCTTTCCTAGCTTCTGCAGTGACTCGTTCCTTCTTGGTCAGCGTCGTTGGTGTAGAGTTGACATGACGCACAGGGAGATTCCCCGTGTTACACGTACAGCGCACTGTGTCTCGTGAACGTGTCCCCCGCACGCGTCCTCGTCAGGGCGGGGAGTGCCGTCCCTGCCGCCAGACTATCCTTGCAGCTGGTCCGCTCCTGGCTCCCTGCCCGTCACACACAGGCTGGCGCTATGTTGCCGCTTCAGGAATATCATGTGGCAGGGACCGTGCCGTGCTCTCTCTGTGCTTCCTGGTGTCTTTCACACGGAATAATTGTGATACGCCCCCCCCCCCCCCCCCGGCTCACAGACTGCCGGAGGCTGCCCGCTGTGGACACTCGCTGTGCCTTATGTGTTTCCCAGTGGGCCAGCTCTTGGTTGTATCCGTGGTGTTTGCTGAGGAGAGCAACCGTTGCGTGTGTGTGTGTGCACATCTGTATCTCGCAGGCAGCAGATACTCGGACTTGGCATTGTTGGCGACGGGTTTTATAAGAACCTGGAAATGCCTTCCAGAAGTGCTGTCCGTGGCACATCTCCAGGCCGCAGTGCTCGAGTGCGCCCGTTCCCCGCCAACCTCCCTGGCGCTTGGTTCGACCCTTTGACTTCAGCTGTTCCACCGCGTGTGTGCGGGCACCTCCTCGGGGCTTTGTTTCTCATTTCCCTGGTGGTCACGTTGAGCACTTTCTGGTGTGTGTGTGTTTCGCCCGTGCACGTCCCCATCCTCCGCGGCTTCCCTGAGGTGTCCCCGGGGCGGACGCAGGCACACGCTTCCTGTGTGTGATCTGAGGAGCTGTGACCTGTGTGTGTCCCTGACACTGTGCATGCAGTCCGACGGTACGCACTCCCTGTGCGCCCCGAATCTGCCCTTCCTGGCCACCTGCTCGTCCCTGGCCGCCGGAAGTACTGTTGGTTAGGTGACTTTTCTGGGATTTTCCGTTTACAGAGTCACGCAGTAGACACTTCTGTCTTTGCTGTGGTAAAACTCACGTAAACTGCCATTGGCATCTTACCAGTCGTAAGAGTACGGTCAGACCCGCTCATGACACGTAGCCTGTTGTGTGCCCGTTAGCATGATCTGGTTCCAGAACGTTCTCATCGCCTCAGCAGACCCGCCGTCCCCCAGCTCCTGGCACGCTGTCCGCTCTCTGCGGCCATGGACGGTCTGTTGGGGATTTCTCGGGTCCTCGGAGCCCCTGCACGTGGCAGCAGGTGTCAGCGCTCTGCTCGCGTTCACGGCCAAGTAACTGCATTCCATGTGGCTGGGCCGCGTGGTGTTGACGTGCTCGCCCACGGACGGGTGTGCGTGCATGTCAGATTTGGACGGCTGTGAAGAACGCTGCTGTGCACACGGGCGTGCAGGGTTTGGTTAGAGTCCGTGCGTTCAGTTATTTTCCAGGTGTGTGTATCTACACATGCCCTTGCCCCCTGACTGTGGACTCCATGACTGTTCCGTGTGTAAGCACGGAGGACCCGGGCATGCAGTTTCCACAGCATGGCAGCAATTCATGTCCCCGCCAGCCGTGCACGCGGCCCCCCGGCCTCCATGGCCTGAGCCCACTTGTGGTGGCTGCTCTGTCCCGTCAGCCGTGCATCTGTTGACACTGTCGTGGACTGTGCGTGTATGACCGTGTGTGTTCTCACCTCAGTCGTGCATCTTAAGAGTGGGGTCCTGGTCTCCTGTTGACCTAGCTCGTGTGTTCCGTACCGTAGACCCGCGTGCTCGGTCACTTGTGCACGTGGAGACCATGAGCACGTCTGCTTGAGGGTTAGCATCTCGCTCCAGGAAAGACCTCAGTGGCCTCCTGTGTCCCCGGAATTCGTGTCCGCTTGGCGGTCAGGGTGTCCTCACAGAATGGCCCAGGGCCGTTCCTGACCAGGCCCTTTTCTGGAGCCTTCTGTCTGGAATCGGGTTTACTTTTGCATCTGTGTTCAGTAGAACCCACACGGGAGCCCAGACGTGTCTGCGGTCGGACCCGTTTCTTTCCGGGAAGGTCAAAAGACATTAGTCCCTGTGACTCCCGTGCTCTGCTCGTACGGTCGGTTACTCCGTCCGTGCTCGTTGCTTCCAGCACCTTGGCCCCGGTTCGGCAGGCGATGATGCGCCTCCGTCCCCCGCCATGAATCCCAGTCCTGCCCTCGGGCCCTTGTCGCTCCTGTGTGTCCCGCCAGGGCCCTGGCTCAGCCGTGTGGGGACGCGCCTGCCCCTGCGCAGGCCCCAGCTGGGCGCAGAGGGGTCCTGCGCTCCCGTGTGCGCTGTGGGTTTTCCCCGCAGGCGGTTTATTAGAGTCTCTGACCGGCAGAGGTGGAGCTGGGGAGAGCGCGCGCCCCGTGGTCCTGTGGTGACGCGCTCGAGCCCCGTGCGGGAGGACACGTTACTGAAACTGCAAAGAAGAAACCAGAGAAAGGCGCCGCCCGCGGTCGGCATCCTGCGGGGGGGTTTCCTCGCTGCTAGCGTCTAATGCCGTGCCGCGCGCCGCCGAGGGTCTGTGGGATGGCAGCGCGCGCTCCTGACCCGCGGCGGCCCCGACGCCCCGCGCCCCTGCACAGACCCTGGCGCTTCCACGTGCGCGCCCAGCACGAGCATGAACAGCCGCCCCTTCCTGTGACCGTGGCAGGGCCGCGTGGGGCCCGGGACTTTCTCCCCAAACGTGTGCACGCGCTCATGGCCAGGCCTCGGGGCTCCACACACCTGGCGGGCAAAGCTTCACGTGGCACGTAGAGTGCCTTGCAGACGTGTCCCCAGGGCTGTGCCACGCGGGCGTGAAGCTGTGCGTGCCCACGCCTTCCTGACACCTGCGGGCCCTGCGGGGACGGCGGACATCCCGACTGCTGCTTTCTGACGCTTGCGCCTGGCGACTCCTGCCGAGGGGCGCTTACCTGCGTTCATGCATTTGAGTGGCGGCCTTCAACTGCCGGTTTCGCCGCTGTGTGCGTGGAGGATGCCGCCTCCGCCTCCGCCTCCGCCTCCCTGGGCTCCTCCCTCCCTCCTTGCGGTCCGAGGCCAGAGCTTCGGTGTCTGTCCCCAGCCTGTGTGCCGGCGCCCCCGCCACACGCCACACCGCTGCCCACGTGGAGACGTTCAGGGGCACTGTTGTCCCTGTCGCATGGCCCGCCCGTCCTCACGCTGTGCGTCCCCTTGGCCACAGTCGTTGCCCACTGCTGGACCCGCAGATTTGGGGGGCCTGCTGGTCACGTGCTGCAGACCGTCCCCGTCCCCGTCCTGCATTCCCGGCACCCAACATAACAGCTGCCATGGGTGCCTCTTGGCTGCCGGTGTGTGGGAACCGAGTGTGTGCTGTGTTGGGGAGGAGCGTGGGGGCACCGTGCGGGTGGGGTGCACGTTTGGGGCACCTCGTGCAGCGGGCTGTCGGCATCCTGCAGGGCGCATGGGGGTGCTCGGAGGCAGGTGCTGACCCTGCGGCCCTTGTGTCCCCGCTGCAGGCGTGCGGCTGCCCGCTCTACTGGAAGGGGCCGCTCTTCTGCAGCGCCGGGGGAGAGCGCACCGGCTCCGTCTCCGTCCACAAGTTCGTCGCCATGTGGAGGAAGTGAGTCCGGGGCCTGCGCGGGGACGGGGTGGGGAGGGCAGGCGTGGCCCCAGGTCCCCTGCTCCCCGGCCTGACCAGGAGGGGGCAGCGGCCTCCAGGGCACGCGCTGGCCGTCCTGTCCTGGGGCCGCCTCAGGATCACGGCCCGCCCTGGCCCGTGTTGGGGAGGGGCCCGTGCTGCCCTGTGAGGTCATCACTGGGCACCCCCTCACACCCCTCCCCCGCAGGATCCTCCACAACTGTCACGACGACGCGGCCAAGTTCCTGCACCTGCTCATGAACCCCGGCTGCAATTACCTGGTGCAAGAGGACTTTGTCCCCTTCCTACAGGTAGGCCCTGCATCCCCCCGCACGCTCCTCCCCTCCTCTAGGCCCGGCTTTCCGTCTACACTGCACGCTGCCTGGGACTCAGGCTCCCTTCCCTTGGGGAACTGCCTGCGAAAGAGATGGCTCAGGGGCCAGACGCTTTAGGGGTGTGGGGGGGGTGACCTCATTGCCCCCCGCAGTGCAGGGGTGTGTGGGGGAGGTCCTGGTGTGCTCCCTGCGGTGCAGGGTGTCTGGGGACAGCCTAGTGTGCTCCTCGCAGTGCAGGATGTGAGAGGGAGGACCCAGTGTGCCCCCCCATGGTGCAGGGGTGTGAGTGGGGGACCGTGAGCAACTGCAGCATTTGGGCTGCGGAGACTCGGGGCGCAGCCCCACTGTGTTGGTGCGGTGTAGGGGCAGGGCTCCGTGTTCTAGAACGGCCCGTGCTCCCCCAGACCCGGTCAGGCCATGGTCGCAGGTGGCAGAGTGGTAGCTGAGGGTGCAGGGCGGTGTTCTCCGATCTGTGCAGCCCATGCAACCTCCTGGGTCATGTGACCGTGCCTCGTAAACGAGGGTATTTGAACCCTCCACAGGGGCGTTTGCGTGGGTCCTCAGTGTGTTCATACGCGTGGAGTCAGTTAATGGTCCGAGATCGTGACGGGGCTTGCGGTAAGCCGCCCCGAGCCGCCGCCGCATGAGCCTGAGGGGCACAGACTCGTAGCCTTGGGGTCGTGGTTTGCCCACTGCCACGTGGTTGGGGCGTCTGCACTCGGCAGCCCCGGCGTGTACACTGTGCAGGGCTTGGCGGCGGATGTGGTGCTAGTGCCTGGCGGGCTCTGCGTGTGCGCCGCAACATCTTGTGTTTGTGTGCAGGATGTGGTGAACACGCACCCGGGCTTAGCCTTCCTGAAGGAGGCGTCAGAGTTCCACTCTCGCTACATCACCACGGTGAGTCCATGTGCACAGCCTCCGCCCCAGCTCCCGGCCCCAGTGAGCGTGCCAACGAGGACCCGGGTCCTGCCCCAGCACACGTGCAGACAAGGACCTGGGTCTAGGCCCCAGTGAGCATGTAGACAAGAACCCGAGTCCAGACCCCAGTGCTCGTGCCAACGAGGACCCGGGTCCAGGCCCCAGTGAGCATGTAGACAAGGACCCGGGCCCAGGCCCCAGCGCGTGTGCAGACAAGGACCCGGGTCCAGGCCCCAGTGCATGTGCCGACAAGGACTCGAGTCCTGCCTCAGAGTCTGAATGAGGACCCGGGTCCAGGCCCCAGCGCGCGTGTGAACAAGGACCCAGGTCTAGGCCCCAGTGCGCGTGCAGACCAGGACCCATGTCCTGCCCCAGCGCGTGTGCGACTGCGGACCCGGGTCCTGCCCCAGCGTGCGTGCGATCGAGTTGGGCGTTCTTGCATGAGGTCAGCGCAGCTGGGTCCTTCACCCGCCGTGAGGACTCCCGCCTCCGGGAGCTGTCCCCGGCCCCCCGCCTGCTGAGGTGTATCTGTGTGTGCCCTGGTCCCCCTGGGCGGTGCAGGCCCCTCGGGGGCGGATAAGCGGCCCCCTGGGTCCCCTGGCCGCCTCCCTGTGGTCCGGGGCACCGTCATTGTCACCGCGCTGCTGGGCCTGTGCGGAGGGGGCCCCGCATCCCCCGGGGCCAGGCGCCCTGCTCACGGCCTTCCTCCCGCAGGTCATACAGAGGATTTTCTACACCGTCAACAGGTCCTGGTCGGGGAGGATCACGTGCGCGGAGCTCCGGAGGAGCACGTTCCTGCAGGTAGCGGCCAGCGGGGCCGTGGGGCCCGCACCTCCCTGCCCCTGCGGCGCACATGCCCTCCGTCGCCCGCTCCATCCTGCACCCTCCTTTCTCTTCCATCCGCGATCGTCCTGCCCCTCCACCGTCTACCCGCCCACCCGTGCTCCAGCCTCCTTCATCCACCCGCTCTGCACCCTCCTCTGTCCCTCCTCCACCCCCCACCACCCGTTCTCCACCCTCTCCCCACCCATCTCTTCTCCATCCTCCTCCCTCCATCCTCCACCCTCTACCCCATCCATCCTCCACCCTCCTCCCTCTACCCTCCTCCCATCATCCTCCTCTCCTCCCTCCATCCTTCACCCTCCTCCCTTCACCCCATCCATCCTCCACCCTTTACTCCATCCACCCTCCTCCCTCCATCCTGCATCCTCCTCCCTCCATCCCCCACCCTCCTCCCTCCACCCCCACTCTCCTCCTTCCATCCTCCACCCTCCTCCTTCTATCCTCCACCCTCCTCTCCATCCTCCTCCCTCCTCCCTCCATCCTCCACCCTCCTCCCTCCATCCTTCACCCTCCTCCCTCCATCCTCCACTCCGTCTTCTACCTTTCTCCAGCTGTTCCCTGTCTCTTCTCCATCTTGTATTCTCCGCGTCCTCTACCCACCTACCCACCCATTGACCCTCCACCATGCACCATCCACGCAGGAGAAATGACCCATGGGCACTGGGAGCAGGGTGTCCTCTTCACTCAGGTCCCGTGGACACGTGGGCATTAGCGAGGGGGGTGTTGACCTGCCACACAAGGAGGCCCCGCTGTGACAGCAGTGACCACAGGCTGCTTCACGGTGCCAGCAGCAGCCAGGCAGTCTCCGGCATGACCCTGAGCTTGGCGCGCGCCTGGCCTGGGTGCTGTGCTCCGGACGCTCAGGCCTGTCTATGCCAGTTTGGGGCCCCCACCGTCGTAGTGTGAGACGCCTCGGGGGGCCGCACGCACAGAGAGGCCCCGCTGCTCTGGAAGGTGCGGCAGTTCTGCTGGCTGTGTTTTGGCAGAACGTGGCGCTCTTGGAAGAGGAAGCAGACATCAACCAGCTGACGGAGTACTTCTCGTACGAGCACTTCTACGTCATCTACTGCAAGTTCTGGGAGCTGGACACGGACCACGACCTCCTCATCGATTCCCAGGACCTGGCCCGGCACAACGACCACGGTGAGCGTGCGGCCCATGGGACGAGGGGACGAGGGGATGCAGGTGCTGGCCCTCGGGGCCCTGCTGTGTCTGCTGCCATGGCGTGGTCACCTGCGTGAGATGGCCATGTGCATGACAGCGCAGGGCACACACGAGCCAGGGACACACGCGGGACATGTGGATATGGACGGTCACCTAGGGGGGCTGTGCAGGCGGCTGAGGTCATTGGAGCAAGTGACCACAAACTGGGACCCTCCAGCGGTCGGATTCATCCTCCCCGAGCTCTGGGGACCTGAGTCTGAGGTCCAGGGGGGACACGCTCCCTCCAGAGGCTCTGGGGAGGGGCCCTACCGCCTCTTCCAGCGTCGGTGGCCCCAGGCGTCCCCGGGCTGGTGGCCGCGTCCCTCCCGTCTCTGTCCTCACGGGGCTCCTCCCCTGCGTCTGTGGCTCCTCCTCTGTCTCTTGCGAGGACCCCTGTCGCTGGACGCAGGGCCACGTGGTCCAGGCGAGCCCAGCTCAGATCCTCCCGTCGTCCCACCTGCAGCGCTCTACCTCCATTTGAGGCCCTGCGTCCCGGTACCAGGAGTCCGGGTGTAGACGTGTTCTGGGGCACGCAGTCCAGCCTGTTGCAGCACCCAGCCATCCTGCGGCGGGAGACCAGTCTTCAGGGTGGGATGAACCAGGAGATGTGCAGAGGGACTTTGTCTTCCTCTCCCCGTCTGGCGGGTGCTGCGCTGGGTGGGGCCGAACCGTGTCCCCCAAAATTCATTTGTTGGGGCCACGTTCCCCAGACTCCAGGATGGGACTCTAAGTGGAAGCGTGGGGCTTAGAGGTGATGACGGGCACACGACGTCAGTAGCGGGGCCCCGAGGTCAGGACCCGGTGTTAGACGAGGGCGTTAGGACACAGCGCGCACAGAGGGATGCGCACGTGAGGACGCGGGGACGAGACGGCCGCCCGCCCGGGAGACCGGCCTTGGGGTCACCAGCCGCGACCCCTCGTGGAGCTCAGACTCCCCACCGCCGGGGACGGGACCGGGACTAGGCGGGGGTGTGTCACCTGCCCAGTCGGTGGTGCTCTGTGACCCACACCCACGCTTGCTGGTGCGGTGCTTGTCACCTGGCGGGTGTGAGTTGAAGGCATTTGGATTCTATCACCACGTGTGCGTGTCGGGCAGCAGAGCGTCTGCAGGTGTGCAAGTGGGCGTGTCCCACCCTTGACAGTGCACTGTCGGGCCCCCGGGCGGCCGCCCACTCTCGTCCTCTGACGTGGGCTCAGGGGCCCCGCGTCCCCCTGCGCTCACCGCCCACTCTGTGTCCGCAGCCGTCTCCACCAAGATGATTGAGAGGATATTCTCTGGGGCCGTGACGAGGTACGTCCCGCCGTCCTTGCCGCTCGGTGCTTCCTGGCGCGGCGCCTCAGTCCGGCCCTAGCTCAGTCACCCCCCGGGGGCTCGTCAGGCGTTGACAGGGAGTGCTGGGGTCACGCGAGGTCATCGTGGAGGACGTTTGTCATGGGAGGTCACTGGTAAGGGGGACACATGCTGCTGTCACACAAGCTCATAGGGAAGCCCCACGCCGCTTCGTCACGTGGTGTCACGGGGACGCCCACACTCCTGCCTCGTGAGATCGTTAGGAGGACACACTCTCTGTCACGGGAGGTCATCAGAAAGGGCAGCAGACGCCGCTGTCGCGTGGGCGGGGCCTGGGAGGCCATGAGCGTGAGAGGCCCGGGAGCCACCCCGCCTGGCTGCCGCACACGCGCTCTCGCTCTCCCCGTCGACGGCAGGGGCAGGAAGGTGCAAAAGGAGGGAAAGATCAGCTACGCCGACTTCGTGTGGTTTCTGCTCTCCGAGGAAGACAAGAGAACTCCAACCAGGTAGGGACTCGGCGGCCGCCGGTGCGACTCTTGGCGGGGGCGGGCGGGTGTGCGCGGGGTCCTGCGGCGCCGCCCCAGCACGTGTCCCCGCGGCCCGCCGCGCTGCAGCATCGAGTACTGGTTCCGCTGCATGGACCTGGACGGGGACGGGGCGCTGTCCATGTTCGAGCTCGAGTACTTCTACGAGGAGCAGTGCCGCCGGCTGGACAGCATGGCCATCGAGGCCCTGCCCTTCGAGGACTGCCTGTGCCAGATGCTGGACCTGGTGAAGCCGCAGAACGACGGTGAGGCTCCGTGAGCGCGCCGTGGGGCACCCGTGGGGGGCGGCCCCGTGGGCGGTGTCCCCGTGAGGCGACACATTGTCTAGGTGATTCCTCAGCATAGTTGCGACACCTGCCCGGGCGGGGCGAGGTTTCCCGGAGGGAGGGGCACAGCGTGTGAGGTGATTCCCCGAGATGGGACGCCCCCGTGTGAGGAGACATATCGTGTGAGGTGATTGCCCCACTGCCGTGAGCTGTGCTGCCCCCTGTGAGGGGATGGCCCCTCGAGTGAGGAGACACATATGAGGGGATTCCTCGCCGTGACCTATGATGCAGTTCCGTGTGAGGGGACATGTGTGAGGGGACTCCTCTCTCCACTGCGTGAGCTGTGCTTGTCCCCGTTGAAGGGATGTCCCCCCCATGTCAGGGGACACATTGTATGAGGTGATCCCCCCCGTGAGCTGTGGTGACCCCCGTGAGGGGATGTCCCCCCTGTGTGAGGGGACACATTGTGTGAGGTGATTACCCCCGTGAGGTGTGGTGACCCCCCTTTGTGAGGGAGAAGCCACTCTGAGGGGACGTCCCCCTGGGATATTGCCTCAGCCTGTGTGAGGGAAGGTCTGCTCTGTGAGGTGTGAGGGGATGCTCCCCATGTGCCATGTCCCCCTGTGGTACCCCCCTGTGTAGGAGACACCCCGTGTGACGGGATGTTCTTCCTGGGAGATGGATGCCCTGAGCGACAGCACGTTTCTCTCGAGTGAGAGGAGATAGCCTCACGTGTGATGCTCCCTGTGTGAGCAACGGCCGTGTGAAGGGCGCCCCTGAGGGAATGGCATCCCCACTGTGAGCTGGTGATGAGGGTGAGCGGGCCTTGGGGAGGCCTGGTCCCAACCTTGCCGCAAGACGCCACCCAGGGTGGGTGAGGAGGTGCCGTCCTGTGTGACGTGAGCGCCCTCGTCCCCCAGTGGTGGTGACTGCTGAGTGTGGACCCCACACAGTGCGGCCCAGCCGGCCACCCCCCCGTGCCCCCTCCGCCTCGCCCGTGGGAGGATCCTGCCCTGTGGGGTGAGCACACGTGTCCTTCAAGGGTCAGGGGTGTCCCTGACGCCATATCCCTCCACCTGTGCTCCAATTCCCCAGCTCGGGGACATGGAGCAGGAGCTCCTGCTGTGGGCGCGGCCCCGGGCGCACATCCCCACCCGGGGACCTCCTGACACCCCTCAGCTGAGGAGCCTGCGGCCAGGGCGCAGCCAGCAGGGGTCGGAGGAGGGCGTTCCCAGGGCAGCGGGACAGGAGGCTGCTCCCGCGGGACGCCTGGACGCGGACGGTTGCCGCGGGGAACCGGGTCTGGGGTGCTGACGGTCCCTGCGCTGGCCCTGGGCCGTGCCCCGTGGCGCCCCGTGGTGTGTGCGTGGGCTCCCCTGCGGCCGCAGCGTCTGTTCCCGCGTGCCGGGCGCTAGTGTGCCGCGACCCACCCACGTGTCCGCCCTGCCGCGGCCGCCGGTGGTGCGGTGCTGTCGGGCCGGATGCCCACCAAGCGCAGTAGTGGGCCGATTGTCAAGGCTCCTCAGGACGGGCGCCCGCGTCCCCCCACCCACGTGACCATGTGGCGGTTCTCGCCCCGTAGGGAAGATCACCCTGCGCGACCTGAAGAGGTGTAAGCTCGCCAACGTGTTCTTCGACACCTTCTTCAACATCGAGAAATACCTCGACCACGAGCAGAAGGAACAGGTCTCCCTGCTGAGGGTGAGTGTGGCCGGGGGCTCGGGGTGCCCGCTGCGGCCGTGCCGCGTGACGCACGTGTCTCGTGCAGGACAGTGAGAGCGAAGGCCCGGAGTTGTCCGACTGGGAGAAGTACGCCGCCGAGGAGTATGACATCCTGGTGGCCGAGGAGGCGGCGGCCGAGCCGTGGGAGGACGGGTGAGTGGGCACGGGTCGCAGGCGTGGCGGGAGGGCCCAGGTGGTACGCGGGCGGCGGTGCCCCCGACTCCCACAGCCTCGGCCACAGGCGGGGCCCGGGGGCTGCTCACGCGCCTCCCGGCCGTGTGTCCATGGGACAGGGCAGGGCGGGCACGTGGGCCCTGAACCCTGAGGGGAACCCGGGGCGGCCGCGGGAGGGCTCGTCCTGGGGTCAGGGGCCAGGTGCCGAGTGCAGCCGCCGCACCCCAGCCGCGCCCGCCCCAGCGCCGGCCTCCACCCCTTTTCTGGACGCAGGCCAGGCAGTGCCACGCGGCTCTGCCCCGACAGCGACCTGTGAGCACCCACCGGGAGGCCCGGGTGACCCCTCCCCGGCCCCACAGCCGCCCTGCAGGGTGTGTGCGCCGTGCCGTACCCCGCCCTGCGTCCTGCCCGGCCCCCTGCGCTCTTGACCCTTGGGTCGCCTGGAACTCTGGGGGTCCATCCGGCCACACACACGCGACGGGCTCTGGTCACACGCGTGCTCCCCATTCCCGTCAGGGGCCCTCACCTACCCACCGCAGGCACCCGAGGGCCCCTGGCACCGGGTCAGGGTCACCCAGGGTCAGGCGAGTTTCCCATGTGGTCGCGGGCAGCAGTGGAGCCTGTAGGGTGGGAGCCTCAAGTCCACGGGCTCCTGGTCTGCTGGGCCCGGGGGCGGGGTGCGCACGGGGCTGTCTTGGGGGGCTAACCCCAGCCCCAAGGGTCCCGGTGAGGCCGGGCACGTCCAGCCCCCCTCATCCTGCCCCCCAGCTCCTGGCGGTACTCGGCGCTGCTCCTCCGGCTCGTGCTTCCCTGACACCGCGGTGTGCAGCCAGCCTCCCTCCCACGGGCCCTGCCAGCGCCGGGCATCGGTGGGCACTCGGCCACATGGCCAGACGTTTGCCTGCCACCTCGTGGACCGGCCCTCCCGGAGGCCTCACGCTCCCGAGGGCCCCGCGGAGCCGCGGTTCTTGGCTTCCCCCTAACGCGTGGGCGCCACTTTCATGGCAGCGTCGCCTCTGAGAGGCTCGTCCCATTGACGCCGCGTGCGTGTGTGCTGCCGTCTCAGGCTGTGGCCCTGGTGTCCCCGTGTCGGATGCCGCGTCGCTCAGAGCCGCAGGCCGCTTCATGGGTGGGTCAGGGCCATGGCCCTTCCTGCCGGCGTGGTTTTGGTGCACCTCCTCCGGTGGAGGGATCACGGGGACTGGGTGCGGGTTAGTGGGGACGTGCTGTGCGCCCCAGGCCCCCACGTCCCGAGGGCAGAGCAGCCGCTGTGCGTGCATCTCCGCGGTGCCCTCCGGCCGAGGCGTCAGGGCGAGCCTGCCTGCCTTCTCCCTCACAGGGCTGTGGCCACGGGGTTTCACCTGCACGCGCGTCGGGGGAGCCGCTGGTGATTTCCCCGAACGGGCCCGCGGGCCGGGTGCGGGGTCTCTGGGACCGTTGGAGCCTCGGCACCCCAGCCCCAGCTAGTGGCTGTGGGGTGACCGTGAGCCCGTGCTGGCCCTGTCCTCATCTCGACTCTGGGGTTGCATGTTGCCAGCCTTCCTTGGTCATGGGCATCGGTGCGTCGGCCACACGGCAAATCCTTGTGCCCGTGTGATCCTAAAACTGCGCGTGGAGCGCCTCACTGGCTGCCTGCTGCGTGAGTGTGCCAGAGCCGGCGGGCATCCCCAGGACGCATCTCCGCGTCCTGTGGCCTTGGCCGCTTCCGCCAGGTTTAGTGGCCTCCAGTGCGTGGCTCTGGGTGTCCTGTCCCCCAGCGCTTCCTGATATTTGCTGCCGGCAGGGCAGTTAGTCGCGGTCTGCAGTGGGCGGCGGGCGGCCGGCAGCCAAGTGGCCACGGGTGTGCTGGGCGTGGCAGCCGCTGCAGGGGCGACAGCACAGGCTCTAAGGCCTTGCTGCGTGCACGGCCGCAGTGGTACCCGCCGCTGCCCTGCTAGGACGTCCCCACGACCTCCGTCGGGTGGCCGCCTGTCCTGCGTGGACCCCAGCCCTCGGTGCACACCCAACCTCACACTCCCTGCTGCGTCTGCTGCGTGCAGCCCTCCGTGTGCACGACGTGCTGCCCGTCCCTGTGGGCAGGAGCCGGCCCCGGTGACACGTCAGCGCGTTCCCAGGGGTGACTTCCAGGGGCACCTGGGGCTGGGCGCAAGTGCACCGCACGAGGCAGGGGACAGGGGGCCGTGCCCCAGGGTGCTCAGGACCGCGTTCTTGCAGGTACGAAGCCGAGCTCAGCCCCGTGGAGCAGAAGCTGAGCTCCCTGAGGTCTCCGCTGGCCCAGAGGCCCTTCTTCGAGGCACCGTCCGCCCTGGGCGCCGTGGACCTGTACGAGTATGCGTGTGAGGACGATGACCTGCCGCCCTCGTGACCGCGCCTCCAGGACGGGCGGGCGCTTGCTGCGCGCACAGCGGCGTGTGTCCCATCGGGACTTCCGTGGGACGTGATTTGTGCCGGACGACAGGTTGTTCTTTCTTCCTGGAAGCTGGTCAGGTGGCCGTCGAGCATTGTCCCTGCCCGTCCAGGGGCCCACATCCGTGCAAGGACCCCCGACAGGCAGGACACACGCGGCCCCTGCAGACTCACCCGCCCGGCCGACGTCCGTCCACGTGGAGGGCAGCCCGGTTCCGCGCCTGGAGCTCGCCCGCCGCGTGCTGACCTGTGGGTGTGGGGCAGCCCCGTGTTCTTACGAGGTGGGTCCGGAACATTCCAGGAGGTGTCCGTCCACAGCAGTGTCTGGGGCGCTGCCCCAGCCACCGCCCTCCACGCGGGACCTGCCAAGGAGCACCCCTCGCGTGTACTCACGTGTTTGTGTACATGTACAAAACGTGTAAAGTTAACTTTTATTTGGTGTGTATAGCGGTTTAAAAATGTTTTACGAGATCACGTTTGTATTTTCAAATAAAGAGTTTAAGGATTTTGTGACGGGCTCGGCTTACCCGGCCCTCGACGCGGACACGGCACACTCAGGTCACACAGCAGGCGGGGGCGCTGCTGGGGCGGACGGCAGTGTCAGCACGGGAGACCCCGTCCACGCTGCAGCCCTGGCCCTGTGGCCTGCCGTGCCCAGCAGGGAGGCCCTCCCCACAACCCCTAGCGGTCCCGCCGCCACCAGGGGCCGCGCTCGCCCACAGTGGCTCCCAAGGCCCAGCGGGCACAGGGACGCGTACCACGGGCACACGTGTTTGCCTCCGCCCCCGGCGGGGTCCTCCCCGCACACCGACCTCTCCCTCCCCGTGCACACGGGCATGTCGTCCTCCCTCCCTGTGCACACGTGCACGTCGTCCTCCCCACAGCAGGGGCTCAGGTATGGCACCGGCACGGGGTCTACATGGCAGGGTGCCCGCCCCCCACCTGTCAGGGGAGGGCGTCCTGCGAGGGTCCAGGCCGCACCTCGTCAGGACCCGGGGGAGCGGCCCCTCCCACCCGGCCCTGCCGCTGGCCCACAGCGCCGGACACCCCTATGCACCCAACGGAGGCCCAGCTGTGAGGAGCAGCAGAGCCGCAGCTTGGAGACCAGCACCGTGCTCAGGGCGGGGCAAGCTGGTTCTGGAACCTTCCAGCCGCGTGCAGCAGTAGCCAGCGAGGACGTTGCAGGCAAGTAGGCACCTGGTGGGCAGGGGGGCGGGTGCGCGGGCACCATGGGGGGCCCCAGGCCGCGGCCACGGGGTCGCTCCCCACACACGGGTTCGCGTGTGCAGCTGCGGACATCAGAGGTCACCGGCCTCCCCTGAAGACCGCAGGGCCCCGGTTGGCCGCCCCTGGAGGCCGCTGGCTCCCCGTCCCCAGGACCGGGTGGCTGTGGTTGACACGAGGCGGTGACCAACGGGGAACTCGTGACCCCCGATGTGAGGAGTCCCACCGGGGCCTGCATCCTCTTCAGTCCGACGCCCCCTGGGGATGCAGAGAACAGCCCTCAGGACCCGACAGGGACGGACAGGTGGAGGACCGTGCTGGAGGACGGAGCGCTCCGGCCCAGGCCTGTTCCCAGTCGGCGGGGGGCGGGGGGCGGGGACTCGGGAGGGGGCGGGGACCTCCCCCTGCCAGGGCCCTGGAGCGCCAGAGCAAGGCCGGGATGCAGAGCGGGCTTGGGGCGCGGCCTCCCCTGCACCCTGACCCCCAGGGCCCCCCAGGCCTGGCACACTGAACCCCCCAACCCTCCCGCGGCCCCCTGGGTTGGGTCACTGACCCCCTCCTGCACCCCAGCGTCCAACGGCACCCAGGGCCGACACACGAACCGCCCCCCACACCCCCAGGAGCCCCCGCACCAGTCTCAGAGCCACCCCAGATCCGCGGCTCTTGGAGGCGTGACTAGAGGGCAGCCAGGCAGGAGCCAGCAGACATGCCGAGGACCGAGGGCACCCCAAGCCCAGTGTCTGAAGCTCAGCAGGCCAGGGCACGGGGACCACCCCTTGCCAGCCTGCGGCCCCTAGGACCCTGCGTGGGCCTGGAGCGCACACTGGGTCGGCTCAGGGCCTGGCCCCCATCCCCCCATCCGGGAGCCTCAGATCGTCCATGCGGCAGACACCTGGTGAGCCCTCTGACCAGAGCCTGAGTCTCCTGCGAACGTGTGCAGGGACCTGCTCCCACCCACCCTGGGCACGGAGGCCACAGTGTCGCCCAGGACCCCATTAGGTGGGACGTCCCTCTGAGCACCCTGGGATGGGGGGGCGCAGGCAGGAGAGGCAGCCCCACGTCCATGCCCCACACGGCCACCGCCCAGAGGCCCAGCGGCACCAACCTCCTGGACAGAGATGCCCTCCACATCCACGTCCTCGTTGGAGGAGTTCTCGGAGTCCTCGGACGACAGGAAGTCCACATCAAAGATGTCCCTGCCAGAGACCAGGGGTGGCCCGTTTCCAGGGAGACCAAGGCAGGGACTGTGCCGTGGACGGAACATGTGTGGATGGCCGAGGGAAGGCAGGACAGGGAGACACGTGGACAAGGCACAGTCCCCAGGACGTGGGCCCCAGCGGCAGCTCTAACACGGTCATGTCCCCAGTGTTGGTGGCGCTACGGGCAGCGTGGACAGTGCTGTGCAGCAGGGGGACGCGGGAGGAGCAGTGTGCACACCTGCCTCCCGCCCCCAACAGCCCCGTCCCTGCTGCACACCCGGGCGGGCCCCCGTCGGGCCAGCGTCCCGTCGCAGCCGTCCCCAGGCCCTGCTCTGGGACACTCGGCCTGGCAGCCCCGCTCCACCCCAACGCAGGGCCGCGGCGGCCTCACCTCTTGGGCTTCCGCTCCTTGGAGGAGCAGCTTCTCGGCTCCCGGTCCCCCGCGGCGCAGCTGGCCAGCGTGTCTGGCGTCCAGGTGGAGCACGTCCCCGCGGGCAGCTCTGCAGGCCGGGAGCCGTCAGCCCGGGCCCCGCGGCCACCCCTCCCCACCCGGGCCACTCTCCCCACCTTGGGGCCGCTTGCTGTCCTTGCATATGGCGTCGAACGGGTTGGCGGCGGGCTCCTCCTCCCCCTGCGCCATGTAGTCCGTGCGCATCAGGGACTTGCGGTAGGCGAGCATGGGGTTCATGTCCCCCTCCCCAAACACGGGCACGCCCTCAGGGATGGAGTCCTGGAAGTGGGCGAGTCTGCGGGCAACAGGGGGCGTGGTGGGGACGTCAGGGGAGACGCCCCCAGGCACCCCGTGGTCCGTCCCCTGCTGGGCTAAGGGCCCCGGAACCCCGCGGGAGAGGCGCCCCCCGCAGCCACAGGGCGATCCTGCAGCACGGACCCCAGCAGCGCAGGCTCAGCCCGCCAGAGGGAGCGGCGACCCTCAGCCCGGGTCATGCCCACCCGAGAACCTCCCATTCCCGCGCCCCTCCCGGGGCCTCAGCCCGGGGCCTGCACACTCACGCAGCCGCGCGCTCCGCGGGCGGGATCTTGCACGAGAACTCGGCCAGCACGAGCAGGAAGCTGAGGTTGGGGAAGCGCTGGCGGGCCTCCTCCTCGGGTACCGGGGACTCGGAGAAGGCGAACGCCAGCCCGCGCCTGGGGACGGGTCCCGCAGGGAGGTGGGGCGGAGGGCGGAGGCACAGACGGGAGGCAGTGGGGCGTCAGGTGGGGCTCCCACGGGACGGGTGGGGTCAGGTGAGGCTTGGGGGGAGGGCGGGTATTAGACGGGGCACAGCACCAGGTGGCGCTCATTGGGGCAGGGTGGCTGGTGGGGGTCACTCCGGGGACAGGGATCGGCGGGGTCACTGCACACAGTGATCAGGTGGGGTCACGCCAGGGACTGGGGTCAGGTGGGGCTGGGACAGGGATCGGATGGGGACAGGAATCGGGTTGGGGTCACAGTGGGGACAGGGTCAGGCGGGGTCATGCCCGGGAAAGGGGCTGGGCAGGGGTCAGAGTCGGGCAGGGTCATGATGAGGCCGGGGTCAGGCGGGGGTCACAAGGGGGCAGGATGGGACACCTGGGAGCACAGCGGCAGGTGGCACGGGCCGGGGCATGGGTCGGGCAGGTCAGGGCCCCTCCCGGCATGCACCTGTGGATCAGGTGGGCAGCGTCGCGGGCAGAGTCGAAGCCGAGCGTGAGTGCGAAGCGGCGGGCCAGCAGGCGGATGGAGTAGAAGGGGCCGCAGATGAACTCGATGGGGTCGGAGCCGAGGCCGTACGTGTCCACGTGCTTCTGGAACAGCTGCGGGAGCACAGGGCTGTGGGGCAGGGGTGCGGGCGACCCCGCGGCCCGGCACCTGGCAGTGGCCCTGTACATGCTCGGCTGCAGGGGTGCCGCGCCTGGAGCGCAGGGGGGCGCCGTGTGCGTGGGGCGTCGCGTCCGCGCCCCGTCAGCGCTACGAGGAGGCACAGCGTGGCCTTGCGGTCGCAGGAGTGGGGCACAGAGCGTGAAGCCCGCACAGGAGCCGGGGGCTGGCGGCCTGACTGTGCCCCCTGCCCCGGGCACTGACGTTCAACAACACCCAGAGAAGCAAGCGTCTCCTGCGCCCCCCTCCGCGCCCCTCCACCCAGGGCTGAGGCAGCGGGCCCAAGGCTGTCTGCAGGGGACCCTGCAGGGGCTGGGAGGGGGGGGACAAGCACGGCGGCACACTCCGCTACCCACGGCGGGATCCGCGGACGCCCAGGCCGCGGGTGACACCTGCCCCGCCCTCCCCGACGACCACGGGCTCCACAGGAAACCAGCGAGACTTGGCGGGGGCCTCCGTGGTGGGGACGTGGTGACAACGTTGCACGCTTGCCCTGGGGAAGCTCCGCATCACTGTTGAGTGTCAGGGGTGTGCACGGTGAGGTGAGTGGGTGTCGCAGGTGTGCACAGCCCTCGGGAATCGGGAAACAGAAGCCGCGTTCCGGAACCCGCGGGCAGAGCCCGTGCGCCAAGTGCCCAGGGAGGGGCCTGCCCCCCACGCCCACAGGCAGCACCAGGGCCGGGACCACAGGGGCAGCGGACACCCCCCGGCCCTGCCAAACGCGTGGAGACTCAGCCCCGGGGGGAGAGACGGGACCCACGTCCTTCCAGAAACCTCGCACGTCAGCGGCCCCACGTGGGTGCACAGAGCCAGAACCAGGAGAAGGGGCGGACGCGCGGTCTTCTGAGACCCCAATGCCACGGACGTCCACGCGGCCCGCGCTCGAGACCCTCCCCACGCGTCTGAGTCGCCCCTGGTGATGAGAGGCAGACACCCCCGGCTGCGAAGCAGGACCGATTGCACACCAAGCCCGGTGTCCGGGTGGAGGGGTGTGCGCACGGCTGGGCCGCGAGGGGCAGCGGTGCCGTGGCGGGGTGTCCCCACGATGCGGCCCACGCCGGGGCGCCGGGAGACACTCACCTGCTGCAGGCACAGGAGCAGGGACAGCGCGTTGCGCAGCCTGTCGTTCTGTCTCGTCCTCGTCATGGTCTCCTTGATGATGTCGCCAAAGTGATGATAGTGCTGTGAGCCACACGGAAGCCGTCAGCACCGCCCTGCCTGCGCGCCCACGCTCTCCTCGCCGTGTTCCACGGGACACACTCAGGGCGGCCACGCAGCTCGGACCCCGGGCTCCCCGGGGCCTCCTGGACGGGGACCCCACGGTGCGCTCAGCACCACCTGGGAGGGGGCGCACCCCACACGACCTGGGGCGTTGGTCCTCGCAGCCCCTGCGTGCCGTGAGCCTCAGGCCCACGCAGGGTGAAGACGGGGGAAGAGAAACAGCGTGGCACACACCAAACTCAAGAGTCAAAAAGGGATCGAGACCGGATTTCCCACAAATGACCCCGAACAAGGGGTTCACGTCTCTGTCGTACACCAACACCAAAAGGAGGTCCCGACGGAGCGGCTTCTGGGACGGGAGGTGCGGTGACTGTCCACTGCGGCCGTCCTCCGTGCATGCACCCACGCGGGTACCCGCCACTCCTCCACCTGCCCAGTTGTCCGTCTGTCCACGCAGCCATCCATGTGCCCACCGACTCATCCACCCGTCACAGCCTCCCCTGCCCATCTGTCCGTCTACACAGCCACCCAGGCGTCGTCCACCCACTTAGCCGCCGACTCCTCCGCCAGCATCTCCCCTCGCGTCTGGGCATCACGCGTTCCTCCGTCGCCGGCCCCCCGCCACGCGGTCGTCAGAACCACTGCCCCCGCTGATCTGGCGCAGACGGTAGTGCCTCGGCTCAGCCCGGCCCTCACTACGCTCACACTCACTCTCGGAGAGGAAAGTGCCAACAGCGGTGCTTCCGTGAACCACCCGGCACAGCTTGAAAACCCAGGACACGACGCCCCAAGTGAAAACGCACCCCAGGGCCCAGCTGTGGGAAGAGGCGTGACACAGAACACGGCCCGAGACACCAAGGGGGACGCCGTCCACACGCGCACGTGGGCTTCTCCGGGGGAGGACCCGGGTCCCAACGGAGAGTCCGTGGGTACTTTGCACGCGTCGCCCCCATGTCTGGGCAGCCGCGCACACACCTTCAGGTAGAACTGGTACACGGCGGCGGCCGCGCTCATCTCCAGCACGTTGCACACGATGAGCTTGCAGAACACGGCCAGCATGTTCCTCCTGTGGAACAGCTCGTGCAGCTCGTCCGCGTCCTCCTCCCTGTACACTCGGCGGCCACCTGGGGACACAGCCCACGCCCTGCCTTCCGCCGCCCCTGTCGTGTCCGGGGACGGGAGCCGGGACAGCAAGGGGGCAGGGCCACCAGCGCACACCCTGACCCCAGGGTGCAGGCGCAGACCCAGACCAGGAGGGCCGTGGGCCCCTGCATGTCCGGGTCCTGACCGCCTGCCTGGACAGGCCCCACGCCCCCCTCACAGCACGAACCACAGCGACACACGCCCGGGGATGCAGCTCCAGAACCCAGGGGGCACAGCACCCCAAGCCCCATCCAGGCTCCCCAGGGCCCCTCCTGCCCTGTGCCCTCGGGCTGCCCCCAGCTCTCTCCCCTCCTGCCCCCTGCCTGTCCCACCTCTCCTCCCCCCCCCAGAGGTCCCCCCACCTGCCCCCCGGCGCTCTCCCGCCCTCCTGCCCCTGGCTCTCTCCCAGCTCCCCGCCAGGCCCCCTCCTGCCCCAGGTTGCCCTGGCTCCCTCCAAGTCCCCCCCACCCCCGAGGCCCCGCACGTCTCCCCCAGGTCCCCAGGAGGCTGACCTGCGGCTCCCGCGTCCTCCAGGAACACGTGCTCCCTGACGAAGGTGAGCAGCTTGCACTGCAGGACGTGATCAGGGACGAAGAACAGCAGCCCCAGGCCCGTGTCCTCCTCGGGGCCCTGGTGGCTCAGGATGAGCAGCAGGTCACACAGCAGGATGAAGGCCTGAGGGGGCGAGGGGTGAGGGGGCGCCCAGGGACAGGACCCCACCCCCACAGGGACCCACCTCATGCGCCGCCCACACAGAGCTCCCAGGGCATTCAGCACCCGGCGCCCTCACCTGAATCCCATCCCGCAGGCACAACAGGCCCAAGTGTGAAGGTACAGATGGGACAAGCACGCGGGACGCTTGGGGTCACATGCCGGCGCTCAAGGGTGACAGCAGAACGATGGGACACGCAGGCGGGACGTGCGCACGCTGCACACATGCAACGTGCAGTTGGGACACAACACGTGGGCAGGACACACGCTGCACATGCAACATGTGGTCAGGACATGCACACGCAACACGCGGGCAGGACACCTGCAACACGCGGTTGGGACATGCACGCAACACACAGGCAGGGCACACTGTACATGCAACAGGCTGTTAGGACACATGCACAACACGCAGTCGGGACACACAGCTGGGCCTGCACACCCCGCACATGGACAACACACGTGCAGGACACACACCCTGTAACGTAACCCCCGTCCACCAGAAACCCAACATGCGGCCGCAGCACATGCTGACGGACACCCGAGACCCACACCCCACACACGGATGGCGATCGGAAACGTCCCCAGCACCCGGGCAGGAAGGGCGGGCTGAGGCCACCACCGAGCCCCACGGACAGGGAGGCCGTGACACACCTGGTGCACGGGGCGCGCAGGGTCATAGGACAGGGCAATGGCTGCCGAGGGACACCCCCCCCCCCCCCAGTGAACGGCCGCGCATGAGACACACTTTATCCACAGCGGGACAGTCTCCCGAGTGGACACCAGGAGCCCGGACCCGCATCGCCGAGCCTTCACCCCGGCTCCCCCACTCGTGCCCCCACAGACTCCGTGTGCCAGAGCCACCAGAGGCGCAGAGGCACCTCTGTCCACGCCTGGGGCACCGGCAGGCCACCGCCTCGCGGCAGGCTCCAGACAGCTGGTGCGGCCTGTCCCCATGTCCGGCCCCCACGGTCCCCCGCGGCCACACCCACCTTCTCGCTCAGCACCTTGCTCTGGTGGCTCAGGTACACGCGGCACGCCAGGCAGAACTTGAGCAGCCGCTTCCTCAGGTCCAGGAGCGCCTCCTGGGGGGCGGGGGCGGGGCCTCCCATCATGATGGCATGCACCCCGCCCCTCCCGTCCTATATCTCCTTTCCCCATCCGCCTCCCCACCGTCACCCCACACGCCCCGCCACTCCCCCCCCACCCCCACTGCCCCTCCCCGTCACCCCCACCTCCATCACCCCCTATTCTCGCCCCACTGCCCTGTGCTGCTCAGGACCGACTGAGGCCTACGCACCCCCAGAGAAGCACAGACATACCCCGGAACCTGTCTGGCGCCCCACGCAGGGACTGGCCAGCACCAGGGACTGAGGTCTCCGCCCACAGACACCCTTGCTTCGTGGGACAGGTGCACAGGGCGCTCGGGCCGTGGCCCCAGGTGGGCGCTCACGTCACAGCCCCGGAGCCCCGCCAGCCCGGGACGACAGATGACGGGGCCTGTGCCTGCACCCACTCCACCCAGGTCCCCCCACCCCACCCCACCCCGTGCACGGCTGCAGAGCACAGGCCCCACCCCATCCGCGCCTGCACCCACCTGGGACGGCAGCCGGTCCGTGGCCGCCACGATCTGCCACAGGAGCGCATAGTAGGTGCACTGCAGCGCGCAGTGGACGACCTGAGGGGCACGGGCCGTCAGCCGGGGGCACCGTGCAGGGACCCCGGGCTGGCCCGACCCCCTCCCGCAGCACTGCGCCTGCCCACCCCGCCGCTCACCTCCGTGGGCAGGCTGCCCTGGTGTCTGCGGAACGTCAGCAGGCTGTCCATCTTTTCGTACAGGTTCCAGCCACTTAGGTCGTGTGTGCTGCGCACGAGGCCCACGAGGCATCTCAGCACCCGCCTCGGCCCCGGGTGAGCCACTCACGGCGGTCGGTCAGCGGCCTGGGGCTGAGGGACCGCCCGTGGGGACACTGGGGGCACCCTCCCCACACGGCAGGCGGGGGCTCCGTCCACTACGGTGTCCGGCCCCGCGGGTGAGGCAGCCCCAGCTCCTGGGACGTGGCTCAGCCCCGGGCACACCCATGGACACCCCGCGGCGCTGTCCCCGCCCCCTGCTCGCGGTCAGGCAACAGCCCAAGGGCACGGGCCGCGCACCCCTCACCTGTAGAAGGCAGCCAGCCTCCGCAGCGTGGAGCAGATGCGCCCCATCTCCCCATGTCCCAGGAACAGGCCTTGTTTCTGCGGGGCAGGGAGAGCACGCGGGGTGGGGTGGACCTCGCACGGCCCAGGCGGCCTCCCCGAGCCCGCGTTCCCCCCGCTGTCTGTCCCCCACTTCGGAAGGCAGCGCTGGACACTCCCAAAAAGGGAAACTGTGTCACAGCCCATCCCGCGTCCAGCTCGCCAGGAGACACGGGAGACCAGAGGCCACCCCAGAGGCGCAGAGGCACCTCTGTCCACGCCGCTGGCAAGCGGGGCCGGGACAATCTGGGATGGGCCAGCTCCCTGCACCCGCCTCACGCCCCGTGAAGATCCCGCCACGTGGGACACGTTCCTCGCTCTGCAGCTGGGAGAACAGTTGCAGAAGCGCTCGCAGCCCCCTAGCACCCCAGGATCAGGGAGGCCCCGGGCTGCGGAACTCAGAGCAACGTGGACTCCTTATGCGGTAACCGGCCGAGTCCGGGCCACACCTCCGGCCCACAGCTCACGCGGCCCTCCGCCGTCTGCATGGAAGTTCCACCGGAACGCGGCCCAGTGACGTGCTGGCTGCGCTGCTCTCATACAACCGCCAGGCACAGGATGGCCCAGCAGCGCACAGTCACGCCGCAGCTCCTTACACACCAGTGCCCGGTGGACACAGGCCAGGGCCTCTGACAGGCTGTGCTCCGGGGGCTTACAGGGCTCCCACGGGGAGAAACAGGACACTCTGTCACCCCCCGCCAAGCGTACACGCTGCCAGCAGATCAGGTACAGCACCAGCAGTCGGGGCTCAAAGGGGAACCCACCCTGCGTCCCCAGGGTCACACCGGCGAGGTCACGGAGCTGACCCCTGACAGGTGCACACTTTATAACACTTCAACAAGAGAGCACGGAGCCTCAGTACCCTCATTCAGCACGGGGTCCCCACCTCCACGCATTTCCCCAAGCCCCAACATCCGCACCACCCACATCACGGCCCACACGGAGCCCCCAAAGCCTCCGCAGCCCGCACCTCGTGTTGGATGAACACGTCCAGCAGCGGGGTCAGCACGTCCACCAGCATGTCGACCAGCCGGCTGCAGGCGGGGGCAGCCTGGCCGTGGGCAGAGCCGCCCTCGTCACAGTAGGTGCCGTAGGCGCGGGCACAGGCCTCCAGCACCGCCACGTCCGAGTGTCGCTGCACCAGGCAGTCCAGTTCCAGGAGCGCCGCGTCCAGGTACTGGGGGGCGGGGGAGCAAGGGCTGGTCATGGGACTGGAGGGGGGTCGAGAGGGCCGCTCAGGGGCTCAGGAGATTGAGGGCGAACGTGCCAGCGAAAGGTCAGGAGATTAGGGAGGAAGCCATGGGGTCATGGGTTGAGATGAAAGGTCATGGGGTCAAGGACGAAAGGTCAGCAGTCAAATGCGGAGCTGTCAGGGGTCACAGGGTCGGGCGATGAGGGGTGGGGTGGAAAATCACAGGGTTGAGTGATCGGGGGCTAGAAGAAAAGGGCTAGGTGGAGCCCAGGGCAGGGGGTATGGGGGCAAGAGGATGCTCATAGGAGCTGCAAACATAGGAGTCAGGACCCTGCCACTGGGTGGGAGACGGCTGACCCCTGCAGGGTGGACAGGGAGGAGGAAAGGAGCCCCCACACCTGACACCCCAGGGAGGGGGATGCAGCCCCCTTGTCTAAATGCACAGAAGCAGGTGTGGCCCTAGTGGAGAAGATGTGGACCCAGAGGGGGAGGGGTGTGGCCCCAGGGAAGGGGGCGTGACCCAGGGGAAGGGTAGGGCTCTAGGGAAGAGGTCTCGGCCCCAGGGGACACAGGCACGGACTCAAAGAGGTGTGGCCGCAGTGAGTGGGTGTGGCTCTAGGGAGTGGGCGTGGCCCCAGAAAAGGTGTGTCCCGGAGGAGGGCTGCGGGGGGAGGGGCGTGGCCAGGAGGGCAGCTGTGGCTCTAGGAAAGGGGCGCGGCCGCGGTTGGTGGGCGTGGCCCCAAGAATAGGGTGTGGAGCAGAGGAGGGGGGGAAGGGGCGTGGTCTAGTGGAGTAGGGGCGTGGCCAGGGGCAGCTGCGGCTCCAGACAAGGGGCGTGGCTTAGAGGAGTGGGCGTGGCTTAGAGGAGTGGGCGTGGTCAGGGCGGCTGTGGCTCTAGGAAAGGAGGCGTGGCCGCGGCGAGTGGGTGTGGCTCTAGGAACGCGGGCGTGGCCCCAATGAAAGGGTGTGGCCCAGAGGAGGGCTGCGGCTCTAGGGAAGTGGGCGTGGCCCCAGGAAAGGGGTGTGGCCCAGGAGGGCTGCGGTGGGGAGGGGCGTGGCCTAGAGGAGTCGGGGCGTGGCCAGGAGGGCAAGCGTGGCTCTAGGAAAGGAGGCGTGGCCGTGGCTGGTGGGCGTGGCCCAGAGGAGTGCTGAGGCTCTAGAGAAGGGGCGTGGCCCGGAGGAGAGTGGGCGTGGCCCAGAAGGGGCCCTGCTGCTCTAGGGAAGGGGCGTGGCCCGGAGGAGGAGGAGGAGGCCCGCTCCCCCACCCCCCACCCCCCCGCCCCCACCCCAGCCAGGCCGTCCCCCTGGGAGGCGCCCGGAACCGGGCACTTACGGAGCCCAGGCCGTCCATGTCGTACACGTCCAGGTTGCAGTACTGAGGGATCTGCAGGAGGGGGGTCACCTTCTCTTTGTCCGCTGCAAACTGCCCAGACAGCAGGCGTGACGCGGAGCCTCCCCAGCGCCCTCCTGCAGCCTCCGGACCTGCCCTGGAGCCCCCCAGCGCCCGCTCCCGGCCTCGGGCCCTTCCCCACTCGGCACCTTGGACAGCAGCTGGGGCAGCACCTTGACAAAGTGTCGGCTCATGTTGGCATGCTCGCGCCAGCGGCGGGTCCCGTCCACCTCCCTGGCACCCTGCAGGCAGAGCATGCATGGCCTGAGCCCACGGCCCACACGAGTCCCGCAGTGGCCCGGGGACCTGCTCCCACGTGACCAGGTCACACGCGGGCGGCGCTGCCCAGAAACCGAGGACAGAGCTCCGGATTGCCTCTGGTGTTGGGTTTCCAGGAAAGCGTTTCCCTTGCAGGGAAGCCATCAGGACTGAGTTGTCTCCCGCAAGTTCACACCTCGCGGTGACCCTAACGCCGTAGGGCTGGTGTCATAAGAATGAGAGATGAGGACACAGAGCCGGACACGTGCACAAGGGAGAATGCGACAGCCACGTGAGGATGGAGGCAGAGACGCGGCCACAGCCCGAGGATTCCTGGAGCTGGAAGAGGCCGGAAGGACCCTTCCCTGCAGCCCCGGAAGGACCCCGCCTGCATCTCGGTGGTCCTGCCCGCCCAGGCTCAGACGTCTGGTCTCTAGGACTGCGGCGAGCGCTTAATTCCCATGGCTTTATGTCCCCCGGGACACCAGAGGCTCACATGGAGGCAATTCAGAGGCTGGCTGACACACTGCCGTGTCCGGTGTGAACACGGCGGGGGGGGGGGGCACTGCGCAGGGCCCTCCCCAGGGAGGCAGGCAGCAGACACGGACCAGCTGGCATACAGCCTGGCAGCCGGCGGGAAGGGTGCGCGGGAGCCGCGGGCACAGCCAGCAGCACCTACCTGGGCGGCCGGGAGCCCTGCCCGCAGCGCCAGCGGCCAGGTGAGCAGCCAGGGTGGCAAGCGCAAGGCTGAAGCGGCAGCAAGCGGTCCCCGGCCCCGGGCAGGGCGCGACAGGGCGCGACAGGGCTGAGGCAGGCGCGGGCACCCACAGCGCCCCCGTGCGCGGGGCTCCCAGCAGCGGCACAGCAGCCACAGCGCAGCGGTCAGCACAGGGGAGGAAGCGCATCCAGGCAGGGGGCAGGGGTGGCACTGACTTTCTTGCCCAGGCGGCGGCCAGCGGGAGGGCGGCCCTCGGCAGCCTGTCTCACGGCGGCCACGAGGATCTCGATGAGCACTCTTTCCTGCTGGCTCGTCAGCGCTGCGGGGACACGGAGACGGGGGCAGGTCAGCCCACGCCGACCCTCACCGGGTCACGGAAGCTTCTGGACTGATGCACTGCTGAGAGGCCTGGCTGGGCCTGGCTCAGGCTCGGAGCACGTGCGGAGTGGGAGGCTCCTGGGCACAGCAGGCCCCGACCCGGCTCACGCAGTCAGCAGTGTGCAGAACCAGGGCCAGCCCTTCCCTCAAAGTGTGCACACAGCCCCGGGCCGCGTTCTCACGGCAACCCCTGACGCCACCTCCAGCGGCGGGCGGCGGCCCACCCGGCACCATCCCGTACCCTGGGACTCGGGTCTAAAGCCACGCACTTGAGGGGACACTGTGTTCACCGGCTGCTCCCCAGGGACTTTCACCCCAGGTCACAGCCACCCGGAACCTCAGAACAGGAGCTTGTGGGGAAACTGGATCTTTCCAGGTGTGACTAAGTGAGGCTCTGAGCTGAGCTCGTCATGGACCAGGTGGCCCTGCATCCAGCAACAGGGGTCCTCGTAGGAGACAGGAGGAGCCACAGATGCAAAGGAGGAGCCCCATGAGGATGGAGGACACGGGAGGGATGGGCCACCAGCCCAGGGAGGCCTGGGCCCCAGACGCTGGAAGAGGCGGGAGGGACCCTCCCCGGAGGCCCCGCCCCGGACCTCAGGGGTCCAGCCCCCGGACCTCAGACTCTGGTCTCCAGAGCTGGGAGGGGACGGATTCTTGTTTTAAGCCCCCAGGTTTGAGGTCATTTGTCATAGGTACCGCGAGAACCTCACACCTGGGTCCTCCTGTCCAGCGTCCCACATCCTGGGATCGGTGCCACTATGAGCCCGGGGGCAGCAAAGGCCCAAGCTCATGGTCAAGAAGCTCAGAGACCCCGCGGCGGGGCCTGGAAACTTGAGTCAGAGTAAAGGAGGCGCCCCGGTGATGAAGGAACGGGCCCCTCCGTGGCCCCCGGGAGCGTGGTGGAGGCTGCTGGCCCCGCCAGGAAGGGGACAGGCCTGGAGGCCTCAGGCATGGCTCAGGGACTCCAGGTTTTAGCAGAGGACACTTGTCTTCAGCAGGGCTGGGGGGGTGGTGGGTCTCAGAGGGCAGGGCCTCCAGTGGGGCTGCGGGCCTGCGTCAGAGGAGGGGCGGTCTCCTTGGGGCGGTGCCCGGGGGGACGGGGTGGTCTCAGAGGGGCGAGCCTGCCAGGGTTCATTCACCAGGCAGCTGCCCACACTGCATCCTGACCGCGGGGCCCAGGCTTTGATCCCCTTGCAGGACAGCAGCCGCGGCCACTGTCCTGCAGACCCCAACTAGAGACCGGGGAGTCCCCGTCAAGGCCTGAGGACCCTTCGCCCCAGGGAAGCACGGCACGTGCCCCTCCCCCGGACCAACCAGTCAGGGAGCAAACGCTGCACAGCAGTGTGGACAGGGCCGCTAGCGCCCTGTGCCGGCCGCTCGTATCAGTGACACCATGGACAGACGCTTGGCAGGACGGCAGGGGACCGCAGAGATGACGCGACATAGGAGGAGGGGCATGGCGGGACACAGGCAGACAAGGACATGCAACACGAGGTGGGGGCGGGACACAAGGGGGACTGGAGCACATGGGGACACGAGGGTGATGGGGATGGCAGGACACGGGGACATGGGGGAACGGCAGGACACAGGGACACAACAGGACATGGGGGGACAGTGGGACGTGGGGAGGATAGCACGGCCCGGGGAGGACAGCAGGACAGGGAAGGATGGCAGGACACGGCAGGGACGGTGGGCCTAGGGGGACGGCAGGGCGGCCAGCAGGATCACGGGCCCGGCCCACGACTCCGAGCAGGCTCTGGCCACGCTCACCTTGGCGCCCGCCGCGTGGCTCCAGCAGCAGGGCCGTCATGCACTCCCAGTTGCGCACCAGGGTGGGCGCTGCCTCCCACAGGCCGTCCACCAGGTACGGGACGTGTCTGTGGAACTGACAGGGACGTGCCCGACGTGTGAGGTCGTGAGAACGGGACAGCGGGACAAGTGAGACACGGGGCAGGGACCACACGCGATGACGACACGGGGCACGGGGGTCATGTGACAGTGGCAAAGGGCAGGGAGGACACGCAACCACGCGGAGACGAGAACACACGACGACGTGGGCAAGAAGCTCATGTGGCGGCGACACAGGGCAGGGAGGACACGTGATGACGACACGGGGCACGGAGGTCATGTAATAACATGGGAAGGACACGCGATGACAACACAGGGCAGGGAGGTCACGTGATGATGACACAGGGCAGGGAGGTCATGCGATGACGACGAACAGCAAGGAGAACACGTGATGACACAGGCAGGAACGGCCCCCTCCCGACCCCCCCGTGCGCAGACACGTGAGGACACAGCAGGACAGCGACCCAGCGGCCCGAGTCCCACGCGCCACAGCAAGGCTGTTCACACGGGAAGCAAGGCCCGGCCCAGCCCACCTCCGGGCACGTGGCGCGTGGCGCGGGACACGGCACGGAACTCGGGCTGCGGGGCGGGACCCAAGTCCCGGTCCCTCGTGTGGCTCGGACGCCGCGTCCCCGGGCCCCACGCTGCCGCGCCCTCACCTCACCCTGCAGGTAGAAGTCAATGAGCGTCTTCATGTTCTGGAGGTTTCTGTCAAACTCGTCAGGGGGCTCTTGGCCAAAGAAACCTTCGTGGGGCGGAGGAGCCAGGAGCCTAGGGAGACGAGAGAGGGGCCTCAACGTCGGCCTGGGGGGCCCCAAGCACGCGGCTGGGCCCCGGGTTCTGCGAGGCGGGCTGACCTGCACCCTCGCTAGCACGTGCCACACTGAGACCCGGGGAGCAGGGCTACCAGGACCCGTGGAGGAAAGTTCTAGAACTGACTTCTGCTGTCCGAGCTGCCGGTCAGCTCAGGCCAGCACTGGGGAGGGAATGAACAACCAGACTGAGGTCCTGGGGACCTCAGGTGACCTTGGGGACAGGGAGGCTCAGGGGACCTCAGGGATCCCAGGGATAGGAACTTAGGGGATCCCAGAGACAGGGGGCCTCAGGGAATCCAGGAGACCTCAGGGGATCCCAGGGACACAGGATGCCTCAAGGGATCCAGGAGATCCAGGGGTCTCAGGGAATCCAGGGGGCCTCAGGGGATCCCAAGGAGAGGGGGTCTCGGGGGATCCAGGGGACATCAGGATCCCGGGGACAGGGGGCCTCAGGGGATCCAGGGGACGGGCCTCAGGATCCAGGGGATCCAGGGGACAGGGGACCTCAGGGGACTTCAGGGGGCCTCAGGATCCAGGGGATCCAGGGGACCTCAGGGATCCAGGAAACCTCGGGGGCCTCAGGGAATCCAGGAGACCTCAGGGGATCCCAGGGACACAGGGGGCCTCGAGGGATCCAAGAGATCCAGGGGACCTCAGGAGATCCAGGGGCCTCAGGGAATCCAGGGGACCTCAGGGGATCCCAAGGAGAGGGGGTCTCAGGGGATCCAGAGGACCTCAGGAGATCCCAGGGACAGGGGGCCTCAGGGGATCCAGAGGGGATCCAGGGACAGGGCACCTCGGGACCTCAGGGGATCCCAGGGACACAGGGGGCCCCAGGGCATCCAAGGACAGTAGACCTCAGAGGATCCCAAAGGCGGGCGCCCTCGGGGATGGGGGACCACCCCACCAAGTCAAAGCAATCCCCACATAGACCTGCCTCTAACAGGTAACCAGTGAGCCTGCGTGCGGTCACAGATGCGACTGTGGGGCAGCGTTCCTCTCCCGTGGCGCTCCCGCACGTCCCGTTCTGTCCCCTATACAAAGCCCTGGCACCTGGCCTGCCCTCCACCCTGCACCTGCGGGCCTGCAGCTGACGGGACGTTGGACACGGGCTGTGGGGCCCGCCTCCGAAGTGCCGGTGACGTCATGGTGCCGGGGACAGCAGCGGGCACGTGCTGCACTCACCTCCTGCAGATGAGCTCACCCGCGGCCGTGGCCATGGGCCTGTAGGCCGCGTACACAAACTGGAACAGGAACACGTACTCCATGGCCGAGAACACGCCCACGTAGTGCCTGGGGGGACGTGCTCGTGAGCCCCGGGCCTGCACGTGGGGCTTCCCCACGCATCTACACGAGACGCGCTGCCACCAGGGCCCTGCCTCACACGCCTGTGCACGCGGGGCGCCACGCTCCTCTCCAATCCCCTGTTGGCCCAGTGGCCCCAGTCGCAGCCTCCCCTACACGGGGCCCCCGGGAAGCCGACGCTCACCCGCGCAGACACGTCCCAGGACGCGAGCCCAGGCCACGGGGGAAGATGCCACAAGAGCCGGCCCCGAGCGCGGGATCCTGGGAGGCCCGCCCCCGACAGGGCCGCCAGTCCTGGGCCCTTTCCCCTCCAGCCCCTGTGGGCACCAGGGCCTCTCCGGGGTGTGCCCCCGGCCCGCGCAGCGCTCCTGGTGCCAAGCAGGCACCCTGCAGGGTGCACTCGGGGGAAGCGATCAGGGGATGAGGGTGGGGGACACCCCGACACCACACGGGGGACGCCACGTTGTCCAAAGACGCACATTGAGCCCACGTGTGGCACCGGGTCTGCCACAGCGCAGCCGTTTGCCGACAGCCCCTGGGCGCTGCCAGAAGCAGCAGGAACAGGGCAGGGGACCTCGGGATTCTGGGGACACGGGGCCTCAGGGGATCCAGGAAGAATCCAAGGATGGGGGGAGGCCCCAAGGATGCAGGAGACCCCAAGGGTAGGGGGAGACCACAAGGGCGGGGGGGGGGGCAGGTGCAGGGGGGAGACCGCAAGGGCACGGGGAGGCCCCAAGGACATGGCAGGAGACCCCAAGAGCAAGGAGGAGACCATAAGGGCACAGGGAGGCCCCAAGGACATGGGGAGATCCCAAGGGTGGGGGCAGAGGTCCCAGGGATGCAGGAGAGGCCCCAACGGTGGAGGAATGACCTCAAGGATGCGGGGAGGCCCCAAGGGCAGGGCAGAGACCCCAAGGGCACAAAAAACCCCAAGGGCATGGGGGAGGTCCCAAGGAGGCGGGGAGGCCCCACGCAAGTGAGGGGTACACCTGCACTCGCCCGCGGGCGCCGCACTCAGCAGGGAGCACACTCCGTGGTTCCGAGTCAGCCCCGTCCAAACCTCAAGCCTCAAAGCCACGCGGCTCCGCCCAGTGTGGGGCACCCAGGCCCCTGCCGTGACCGACCCAGTGCACTGGCACCTGCCTGGGGACTCAGGCCACGGTGTGGCCCCAAGACCTGGAGCCTTACCCCCCCCGCTGAGGCCCGCGAGCTGCCATCAGAGATGCAGCTGGAAGGCCCGGGAGCAGGACCGCCAAGGGCGACAGAAGACAGACGTGCGTGTGGGAGCCAGGCCCGGCAGACGCACACTTCCTCCCCGTTGTAGTAGGCGGGGCCCCCTGATTAGACACGGCCCACCCCCAGGGAGCACAGGCCAACCTATCCGGGAGCTCCTCAGCTGGAATCCCACGTAAGCTGCCGCCGCCCGCAGCGCCCACCAACGGGGAGCAGCGAGGTCGACGCGAGGCTTCAGCCGTTGCCACTTCCTGGCAGGCGCGTGCAGCTTCTAGCTGTGGACTCGCCGCAGACCCCGAGCCATGACGAGCCCCACGCGTGTGTCCAGCTTCAGTCCCAGAGCCTGCTTCACGTGCCCCAGGGCCACCCGCCGACGTGCAGGCCCTCAGGAGGGCTCCCCTCCCCAGCTCGCACACACGTCCCGGGACGTCCCCACCTCTGCGACAGTGAGCCGATTCCCACCAGGGCCTCCTTCCACGTCCCCACAGCCCCGTCTCCCTGCAGGACGCTGACACAGCGGCCGCGGGAACAGCACAGAGCAGGACACGCAGCCAGCCTGGGCCGCCCACCCTCCACGGGGCAGGAGGCAGAGGCCCCCACCCGGGGTTGGAGGGGCCACCACAGCCAGGCCTGAGGCGCCCCTGGGGGACACGGCACCTGAAGGACGCAGGCCCGGCCGCGAGACGAGCGAAACGGCCTCGGGACGTGATCTGAGCACAGCAGAGATGCCCCAAGGTCACGGCTTCCTGTTCATGGCCACCCTGCGCCCGGACCCAAGGCCTCCAGCACCTTCTGGATCCCTGCACGAGCGCGCTGCCCACTGCTGCCAACGCCAGGAGAGTCGTGGGGTCCACTGGGGGACCGGCCGT
This sequence comes from Canis aureus, assembly GCF_053574225.1. Lineage (NCBI taxonomy): Eukaryota > Metazoa > Chordata > Mammalia > Carnivora > Canidae > Canis > Canis aureus. The sequence goes on from NC_135649.1 coordinate 124,358,717, forward strand.
CCCTGCCCACAGGCTCGTCTGGGTGGGCAGGAGAGGGCCCACGCCCCGAGTGCGTCCGCGCTGTGCTCAGAACGGGGCGGCTCCAGGGCGCTGCAGGTGCTCCTCCCAGGACCCGGGCCAACCCAGGCCGCGCCGCCCGTGGGCGTTCTGCTCTGTACACACCGTGGTGCACTGCCACGTGACACCTCGTCACCCATCCATGCTCCCGGGGGCGCAGGGGGCGTGCTGCCAGGTGTGGGTGGCACCAGCCTCCGTGGGACCACAGCACAGCACGCAGGATGCCCATCCCCAGCTCCAGGGTGCCCGTGTGCGCAGCAGCAGGACACACAGCCACCAAGGATCCGATGCCCAAGTGGCCTCACGCTATTCTCGGCTCAGGACACACCGGCAGCACAGGCAAGCACGCAGCCTCTGGGACACAGCACGTCTCCCCGGCACCCATGCTGGCGTCTACACACAGGGCCGAGCAGGAGGCTGTGACCTGTGTCCCCGTGTCCGCAACACGCCTCACATCAACATTGGACGCCTGAGTCTCAACAAGGCAGCTGCATCCTGCAGGTGCCGGACGTACAGGGGAACAAGCACCCATCGTCCTGGCTTAAGACCTCACAGGGATCCAGGAACTTCCAGAAGGTTCTGTGGGCCGGGCCAGTCGCTGCTGCCTCCTGAATCCAGCTCCTCTGTCTCCTTGGAGCCCCTGACACACGGGCAGCAGCGGACGGGGGAGACTGGGACCCCAGAGAGAACCCCACACCCGCGAGTGCCAGCCCAAGCCTGGGGTGACCTCAGGTGACCCAACGAACCCTTCCCTCGGATCTCGAACCAGGACGCTGGTGACAATTCTTTAAACTTGCAGGAGCGCCCGCCGCCAGAGCCCGCCCACCCGCCCCGCCTGCGCATCTGGCCCCGCCCCCGCCGCCCCCGGCCCCGCCCCTCCCACGCCCCCACCCTCCACCTGTGCGCCTGGCCCCGCCCCTCCCACGCCCCACCTTCCACCTGTACACCTGGGCCCGCCCACCGGGCCTCCCACGCCCCCGGCCCCGCCCCCGCTTGCGCATCCTCGGCCCGCCCCGCCTGTGCGCCTGGCCCCGCCCCCGCCCCCACGCACCTGGCCCCCCCTGCGCACCCTCCGGCCCGCCCCACCTGTGCGCCTGGCACCGCCCCCACCTGCGCACCCTCCGGCCCGCCCCAACTGTGCGCCTGGCCCCGCCCCCCGCCCCTCCCACGCACCTGGTCCCGCTCCCCGCCCCTCCCACGCACCTGGGCCCGCCCCCCGCCCCTCCCACGCACCTGTCCCTCCGCCGCCCCCGCCGGGCACTCACTCGGAGATGAGCCTCAGGAGCTGCATGCACTCCGACGTGATCTCCGGCTGCTGGTCCTGCGTCATGGACAGGATGCGCTTCTGCGGGAGCAAGACCGCGCGCGACCACCGTCTGCGTGACGTGTCGCCGCGGCCCCACCGCCCCCGGAGCCGCCCGGACGCCCACGGCGCGGCCGACACGCAGCCTGGCCCCAGCGGGCCGCGAGCTGGGCGCCGAGAGCCCCCCCCCCCCCCGCCCCCGCCCCGCCCCGCCCCCTTGGTCGGGGGCACGTGCGCTCCCCGCGGCCCCCAGGCCGTGCGCTGGGTCGTGCCCTCGTGTGGGCGCCCCGGGTCGGCCCAGACGCCAGCACCCGCCCCTGGGTGACGCCCTAGGGTCCCCAGACTTTGTCCCTAGCGGTCACCTGCTGCGGGCGCACCGTGACAGGGAACGCGCGCTCGAAGCTGGGACGCGGGGCCTACGCCTTCGGAGCCACCGGTCGTCAGACCCCAGCCCTAGAGCCAGCAGACAGGAGACCCCGTCCCCAGACGCTGCCACTCATCAGGTCCTGGGCGTCGCAGGACCAGGACTGGGACCTTCTGCCCCCAGACGCGACCGCGCCCTGAGGGGGCTCAGCGCCCTGCACACCCCGGTGCTTGAAGCTGGAGGGTCTGAGAGCCCATGGGTCCAGCACAGCAGCCCCCGCGGCCTCCCTGCACCTGCAGCACAGGTGCGCCCTGAGCTCCCAGACGGTGCACACGATCGTGCCCGGGCTCTCCCTGGCGCCCACCCTTCCGCAGGCGTAACGTCACGTGTCCTGACCTCCCCTCGGGGGTCCCCAGGTCAGGAAAGGCTTCTATGAGGACACGACCATGTGGGGCTGCTGGGCACCTGCCCTCGCCGGGTTCCTGCTCAGACCCCGCTGGGGATGCTGACAGGGTGGAGGACCAGTTGCTGTCCCACACTCCCCCGAGGACAGGGCGCCTCCGCCAGGCACACCAGCGCTGCACGTCCAGGATGCACCTCCGTGGCCCCACCCCCACTCCCAACCAGCCACGTGTCCTAGGTCCTCCCCGTGTGGCTCCCGCGCCCATGATGGAGAGGTCAGCACACCGCCTGCCCCCTGGGGGTGCGCACACCACGCACCCTGTTTCCAGGCCAGGGCGCACATCTCCGGAGTGCAGTGACAGCCGGGCAACTCGGCCGAGGGCTCGGACACCCCGAGAAGTTCCAGGTTCACCTTCGCAGTACAGCGGCCTGGGCACCCAGCTCCAACGTGTGCCACACCCTGGGCCCCCAGCGGCTGCTGCGCGTCCCGTCCACACAGGCACCGAGATGCCTCGGAGGAGACGGCAGCCAAGACGCAACACATCACGCACCTTGAACTTGTGGAAGAAAAGCCCCAACTTCATGGCCGACTCTCGCTTCTCGTAGAGCGCCTTCAGCGCCAGGATGCACTTCATGCGCACGTTTGCGTCCTTGGGGACAGAAACGGGCGAGTCACCGCAGAAGGGCGGCCGCGCCCCCACACTCTCCCGCAGACGCTTCCATCCGCGACCGCGCAAGCCAGGCCGCCCGCAGCCTGAAACAGTCGAGGCGGGACCTGCGGGTTCACAACCCCCTCGCGGGGCACAGATGCCTTCTGGGGTCTGAACTGTGCACCCCCAGCTCATAGGTTGGCCCCCGCGCCCCCAGGACCTCTGATGGGGCTGTTTTGGGAGGCGCGGTCTGTAATGGCAGGACGAGGCTGCCAAATGAGGTCAGTAGGGCGGGCTGATCCCATAGGACGGGGCCCCTATAAAGAGACGGGAGGACACAGACACGCGGAGTGGAACGGGCACGTAAGGACACGGGGAGAGCTCGGGGTTTCCACGCCCAGGACAGAGGCCTCGGGTCACGATCTCGGGGTCCTGCACTGAGCCCCACGTCAGGTCAGGGATCCCTGCTCAGTGGGCGTGTGCTGCTCCCTCCGCCCCTCCGTCACCCCGGCGTGTGCCTGCTGGCCTCCCTCAAATAAACAAATAAAATCTTAAAAAAAACAAGAAGGAAAGAAACAAACACCCGCCTGGCCCAGCACACCCAACGGCTCCGCGACCCCTGCACCCCACGCGTTCTCTGTACAAAACTAAGGGGGTCCCTGAGGTCGTCTCGGGGCTAAAGCCGCACGTGGGCAGCGCGGGGCCCGAAGCAGGACACAGGCCCGCGCCACACCGTGGCCCCACGTGGGGTGAGGCTGCCCGCAGGGGCGCGGCGGGCGGCCTATCAGGGAGCGCATGTCCTCCGCACCCAGGGGTCACCCTGCGGGGGCGCTCGCCGCACCCAGGGCCGGCGGGGCCTCTCAGTGCCTCCCGGAGGTCTCTCCACCCCCCAAGCAATGCGGGGCACAGTGGGGGCAGCCCCCCAGGACCCAGGAGTACCGCACACCCCCACGTGCCCCACTGCCGCGACAGCGCCCACGGCCGAGCCCCGCAGGCCCAGCGTGGCCCCAGCGGCAGCCCTGACGGCCTCCTCCCTGCACACCTGGCTCCCGTGGCCCAGTGCAGTCACCGTGCTTGTGGCCACGCACTACGCCTCTCCCACTCCCACCCCACAGGGGAAAAGCAGAGAAGTCTGCTCCAGGCCAATGTGTGCCCCAAATCCGTAGGTTAGCTCTCGATGCCCCCAGGGGATGGTATGTGCGGGTGAAGCCCCCGGGAGGGGACCGGTCCTATGGGTGGAGCCCCCGGGGGGGACCAGGTCCTAAGGATCGAGCCCCCAGGGAGGGGACTGGGTTCTAAGGGTGGAGCCCCCTGGGAGGGGACCGGGTCCTAAGGGTCAAGCCCCTGGGGAGGGAACCAGGTCCTAAGTGTGGAGCCCCAAGGAGGGGCCCGGGTCCTAAGGCTGGAGCCCCAAGGAGGGGGCCGGGTCCTTGTAAAGGACGAGCCCCAGAGCGCCCCCTCGCCCCAGGCTCCACGCGAGGACCAGGCGGGAGGCGCACCGTGAGCCAGGGATCAGGGTTCCCTCCCGTCGGGTCTGAGGCCCCTGGACCCGGGACGGCCCAGCCCAGCAGTGAGGACAGGGAACACGGGCTGGGGAGCCCCGCGGGGGGTCCGCCACCGCCGCCTGCCCCAGCTCAGCCCCAGGACACAGAACAGCTCACAGTCCAGCCGCCTTGCCCTTTCCCGCAGAAACAAACTCGTCCACGCAACAACCCAAGACCGCGGCCACGCATGGCCGACCGCCGCCCTCCCACCCACGCCGTCCACGGGCAGCACGCCACAGGCAATCGTGGCATTCGTCTCAACACCGTGATGAGCCACAAGCTCGTAAAACTCCGTGCACAGCGGAGGACCGCCTGTGGGGCCTTGCCTGCAAAATGCGTGGAGCAGCGGAGCTCCAGGGGTGCACCCACGCCTGCCCCTTGCACCCTGGAGGTAAGAGCCCCAGCTCGGGAGTCATGCGCAGGACAAAACGGCTCCGGAAACGGGATCACAGCCACGGGTGGGCACAGACAACTCCCAGGGCTACATCACGGTCGCTGCCGCCCAGAAGGCATCTGATCAGAAGCACCAAAGGGCACTCGTTTGCGTCTGTGATGGGAGCAAAGCGCCCCGGCGGCCGCGGGACCCCCGCCTTTGCTGTGCGGGGACGTGAGCGCGGGGTTCAGAGCTGCGCAGTCGAGGGCCACGGCGGTGGCCCGGTGTCAGGCCGGGTGAGGACTGAGCTGGCTGCAGGCGGGTGGACCGGGACCGGGCGGGCTACGGGGACGCAGGCTGGGGTCACCTGCGGACATGGCCGCTCCGTGATCCTCTGCGGGGGGCAGGCGCGACGCAGGGCCACGTCCGCAGGTCTCCCGAGCACAGGTGACCCCACAGCCCAAACCCGCCGTCGGGCCCAAGGACGGCAGCGCAGAGAGCCTCCCCACGACACTGGGCTCCGGACAGAGGGCGAGGCCACGGCGGCGCGCGCACCTTGTCGTACAGCATCCAGCCGATGTACTTCAGGTAATTGTTGTCCAGGAACATGTCTGGGTACAGGCGGATCCAGCAGCCCAGCTCCCCCATGCAGATCACCCGGATGTCCGAGCTCACGTCCCTGGGAAACGAGCGAGCGCGTCACCCGGCGGCCGGGCGCGTGGCAACCCGGGCTGAGCAAGGCTAGGTCACGGCCCGGGGCGCGGGGCACGCGGGGAAGAGCCTTACCGGTAGCGCGGCACAAATGTCCTTTTAAAGAGCGCGCAGATGATGTTGTCGATGGCCATGGGCTTGTTCTGGAACTGTGGTGGCACAAGGACGGGGGCGCTGGGCGGGGCGCTGCAGGCCGCCACCAAGCCGCGGCTGGGGGGCGGTCACCCCTCGACACGCGTCTGCATCCTCTACGCTGACCAGCCTGCGCCACTCGCTGTGGACCATCCCGCCCCTGGATCTGGGCCTCTGGGGCCGCCTCGCACATGCTGACCATGCACACATGTGGGCATACAGGGCAGGGGTGAACGCGCTGGGAGGAGGAGCAGGAGGGGAGAAGGGGTGCAGGGAGGGGGGAGAAGGGGTGCAGGGAGGAGAGGAGCAGGGTGCAGGGAGGGGAGGAGCAGGGGTGAGGGCGTGCAGGGTGAGGGTGGGGGATGCAGGCGGTGCATTGCGGGGGGACAGGGTGGAGGACTGTGCTGCGCCAGAGGAACCTAGAGGGGCAGGACCCTCCGAGGTGCACAGTTGTTTTTCTGGAAGCTTCCTGTACCCCAAGGTGTGGTACCCCGCCTTGGGAGGGCACAGGTGACCTCCCATGTGCCCACAGGTGTGGGGGGGCTCAGACAGCAGGGGGATGAGGGGGGCAGAAGCGGGGACAGGAGAGGGCGCAGGAGGCAGAGAGGCAGATGACAGTTTGCACCGGTGGAAGCACAGGTGAGCCCAGGAACAGACTTGTCTGTGAGCATCGCAGGGAGGGGGGGCACCTGCCTGTCCCCGGGATGACCCCCCCCCAGGGTCGGCAGCTGGAGCAGGACAGGGACTGGGGGAGGGGCAGGGACTGCTGGCCCCGCTGTGCGGCCGCACCCCTCCTGGCCGCCGGCGTTTGGGAACCTGTAACCCTGGGGAAGGTCACAGCCCTGGGGACGGGGTCTGTCCTCACCACCGGCGCCCATGCATGGGGTGCAAACCACACAGGGGGCAGCCGGGCGGCGGAGGGGCTCAGGGCGGACTCTGGCTCCTACCTGCTTTCCTGCACAGTGATGTCCTCACACCTGGGTCCCCTCCCTCCCTCCCGTGCTGCCCCCCCCCCGCACCACCCCCTCACCTGGTGCCGGCGCTGGTCCAGCAGCTCCATGTAGTACTTGTGCCTGCCCTTGAGCTTGGTGATGCTCTCGATCTCGTACAGCCGCTGCGCCGTGCGCCTGCCCGTGCAGATGCCCTGGTTCACGCTGGCCAGCGCCGTCAGCAGCTTCATGGCTGCCAGCAGAGCGCGGCCGTGACCCTGGGCTGTGACCTCAGCGCTGGGCAGCACCTGCCACGCCAGGGCCCGTTCTGGCCGTCCGACGGGGGGATCAGGGTGACATGGGGGTGGGAGGCCGGGGCCGCAGGGGCTGCTGCGTCCTGCCCCTGCTGGGCCACGCGTGGACGGTCCCCCCGATGATGAGCGTGTGTGCCGACCCGAGAACACGAATGGGCAACCCCGGCACGTACACACACCCGTGACCTCCGCCGCCGCAAGGTCAGGTTGGGGTGCCGGCGGGACGGAGCGGGCCGCACGCGGCCTCGGAGGGCACGGCCAAGGGACCGTCGCTGTGCCCCACCCTCCTGCCACAGAGGCCAGGATGGGACCCTCGGGGGCTCGCGCCGCCTTTACCCGTGTCCCCTGCAGGCCCAGGCGTGGGGACGACGCACACGCGGCCCCAGTGGGGCTGACGCCCGCACACACGGGAAAGAGCCCTCTGTGTGCACGACCCGTCTGGCACCCGGGATCCGAGCCCCACGTGCAGCCTCCCGCTGCAGCCTTGTCCTGGCCCCTGCGCTCCTGCGCGGTTACCAGGTGGCGGCCGCGCGTGTGTGCGCGTGTGCGTGTGTGACGGTCACTGCAGGGCGCTGGCTGTGGGCTGCCGCACCTTCCGGAAGCACCCTTCGCTTCACTCCCAGGACGGGAACCAGGACCCTCCACCGAGTCCCCGTGCTCCGCGCTGGCCGCGAGCGCCTGCCCAGGGACCAGCTACGCCAACGTAGCGACGCGCAACCAATGACCCGGTGTCTGGAGCCAGCGGTCGCTCACGAGACGTTAGACCCCACGGACGGTAGGACAACTGATGACGGTTGCGACACAAACAGGACCCGCCGGGCAAGGCCACTCCCGGGACTCGGGCGGACGGCAGCGCAGGCCCAGGGCCCCGGCACCGGGTCCGCCGCACCGCGCCCTCCCGCACACGTCGCCCTGGCCCGCCGCGCTCCCCCCACCGCTGTCACGGCCTTTGCTCCTCGCGGGACGGTGGGCAGGAGCCGCTCGTGCCCCCGACACTCTGCTCCGGGTCCTCCCGCAGCAAACCCCGCTCCGTGGCTTCTGCGCCCCCGCAGCTCCCGGGCCCACCCGCCCAGCAGCCTCTGCGCCTGCAGGTCCGCACGCTGGCAGCGCGGGGTGCGGACACCAGCCCTGACACAGGCGCCCAGGCCCAAGCCCCCGTCCCCGGGGCCCCGCCCACGGCCCCGCCCCCGGGCCAGTGGCCCCGCCCACGGCCCCGCCCCAGCCCCGTGGGGCCGCCCCCAAGCCCGAGACCCCGCCCCCAGTCCGTGCCCCGCCCCCTGTGGTCAGTGGCCCCGCCCCGTGCCCCCCGCCCATGGCTCTGCCCCCGGCCTGTGGCCCCGCCCCGAAGCCGTGACCCCGCCCCTGTGGCCAGTGGCCCCGCCCCAGCCCCGTGGGGCCGCCCCCAAGCCCGAGACCCCACCCCCGGGGCCAGTGGACCCGCCCCATGGCTCCGCCCCCGGGATGTGCGGGGCCCGAGACCCCGCCCCCTGTGGTCAGTGGCCCCGCCCTGCCCCGCCCCGCCCATGGCTCCGCCCCCGGTCTGTGGCCCCGCCCCGGAACCAGTGGGTCCGCCCCCCGGTCTGTGCCCTGCCCCCAAGCCCGTGGCCCCGCCCCCTGTGGCCAGTGCCCCGCCCCGGACCGTGGCCCCGCCCCTGTGGCCAGTGGCCCCGCCCCGAAGGCAGTGGCCCCGCCCCTGTGGCCAGTGGCCCCGCCCCCAGCCCCGGGAGCCGGCACCCGCCCGGCGGCGCCTCACCTGCCAGGGAGCTGGTGTGCCGCAGGCTGTACACGGCCGAGTTGGTGAGGCCGCTGAGCATGCAGATGACCGTGTCCATGAGGTGGCCGTCACACAGCACCGACGAGTGTGTCAGGTGCACCAGCAGCTCCGTGAACTCGCAGAAGTTCACTCTAAACCGTTTCCAGAAGGGCCCCGGCCCCACGATGGGGTAAAAGTCATTCTGCTGTGTTGAAGACAGAAGGGGGGCGAGGTGCTGTGTGACGGGCACAGGGGACTGGGCCCCGAGATCGTGACCTGGAGCTCTGCCCCGCACAAGGGTCTCCGGGTCACACGAGCACACCCTATGAACCTGGGGGTCCCACATCCACGCTGACACAGGGTGACCCCGCGAATCCCTGACCCTGCACCTGGGGGGTCACAGGTCCACGCTGACACAGGGTGACCCCACATCTCCCTGACCCTGCACCTGGGGGGTCACAGGTCCACGCTGACACAGGGTGACCCCGCATCTCCCTGACCCTGCACCTGGGGGGTCACAGGTCCACGCTGACACAGGGTGACCCCGCATCTCCCTGACCCTGCACCTGGGGGCGTCATAGGTCCATACTGACACAGGGTGACCCCGTGTCTCCCTGACCCCGCACCTGGGGGGGTCACACGTCCACATTCACCCATGACCGCAGCTCTCACTCGTCCTGCACCTGGGGGATCACAGGTCCACAGTGACCACAGTGACCCCAGCTCTCGTACGCCGTGCCCCTAGCCAAGATCAGATATACACACCCAGTGACCCCACCTCCCTGAGACCCAGCAGCTGGGGGTCACATATCCACAGCCACCAGGGTCACCCCATGTCCCCCACAGCCTGCACCTGGGCCGATGGTCCCGCGTCCCCCTGGGCAGGTCGGCAGGCTGTGCCGGGCGGCCCCCACTCCGGCACGCGCCCCAAGGAGCTGGGCCCTCTGGCTGTGGCCAAGCACGTGCAGCTGCCGACCGCCGTGTGAGCGTGAAAGCTCCTTACAGGCACCGCTCTGGCCCGTGGGGCTCAGCCAGGTCCTGCTGTCCCCAAGGGACCAGGGGACTCCCAGGGACTCCACTGGGGAGGGGGTCGGAGGCCGAGGTCGGGAAAGGCAGCAGTGCTGGGCCTGCGGGCACGGGCACCCCCCGCCTTCCGTCTGCTTCCCGCCCCAATGCCCACAAGTCACCAGGACAGCCCGCGCCCACCTCCTGCAGCACACGTGACACGGGGCTCACGGGGACAGCCCTCCTCCCGCCGCCTCCATGCCCCTGCCCACACCCCTGCCCCGTGCACTCCTTGTGCTGCTCCCCGCACAGCACTCCCTCCACCCCGTCCCCCACGAATCACCCCCCTTCCCCCCCCCCCCCGGAACCTGTGGTTGCCGCTCGGTGCCCTAGAACAACTCCCTGTTCAACCACTCTGCACGCACACGCACACACTACACAAACCCTCACTGCGGGTCATTCCAACCATGAGCATCACAACACCCTTCGGGGGCTGACGCACCGAGTACACAGAACACGACCAGATCTAAATGTGCCAGTGTAGACAGATCAGTCAGGTCTAAGTGTGCCAGTGTAGACAGATCACTGTCACGGCTCCATGACACAGTGTAGACAGATCACTGTCAGGTCCAAATGTGCCAGTGTAGACATATCAGTAAGGTCTAAGTGTGCCAGTGTACACAGATCACTGTCAGGGCTCCACAACACAGTGTAGACAGATCACTGTCAGGTCTCAATGTGCCAGCGTAGACAGATCAGTGTCAAGTCTAAATGTGCCAGTGAAGATCGATCACTGTCAGGGCTCCGTGACACAGTGTAGACAGATCACTGTCAGGTCCAAATGTGCCAGTGTAGACAGATCACTGTCAGAGCTCCACAACACAGCGTAGATAGATCACCGTCAGGTCTAAACATTGCAGTACACACAGAATATGATCAGGTCTAAATGTGCCAGTGTAGACAGTATACAGTCAGAACTCCATTACACAGTGTAGACAAAACAAGATCAGGTCCAATGTACTGGTATAGATGGAACACAGGTGTCCCTGACACCATGTAGACAGATCACCGTCAGGTCTACATCCCACTGTAGACAGGACATAAGTCTAAATGTGCTAGTGTAGACAGATCACTGTCAGGGCTCCATGACGCAGTGTACACAGATCACTGTCAGGTCTAAACATCCCAGTGTAGACAGAATATAATCAGCTCTAAATGTGCCAGTGTAGAGAGAACACAGGTCTCCATGACACAGTGTAAACACGATGAGGTCTACATGTGCCAGTATAGAGGAACAGTAAGGCTTCGATGACACAGTGTAGAAAGAACACTGTCAGGTCTAAATGTGCCCGTGTAGACAGAACACGATCAAGTCTAAATGTACCAGTATGGATGGAATAGTCAGGGTCCCATGACCAAAGTAGACAAAACATATCAGGGCTCCATGATGAAGTGTAGACAGATCACCATCAGGTCTAAATGTGCCAGTACAGACAGGACACGATCAGGTGTCAGTGTGCCAGTGTAGACAGATCACTGTCAGGGCTCCATGACACAGTGCAGACAGGACACATCGGGTATACGTGCACATTGTAGGCAGCACACGGCAGGTAGACATTCCCAGTGTAGACAGAACAGGCTCGGGCCTAAGTGTCCCAGTGTAGACAGGACTCACTGAATGAACTCACTTTTGCAGGACGAGTCAGCTCTAACTGCCCTGTTGCGCACAGACACAGCCCGGCCCCACCACCTCACGTGGGCCCTCAGTGTACTCGGCGTGGACCGAGCGCCGCCAGGTACCGTCGCACTGTGCGCAAGCCTGGGAAGCACTACTGTAGCCAGTGTGGACGGGACGGGTCAGGTCGGGGGGAGTTCCCCTCGCCCCAGTCAGGACCTGGTGAGGTCACAATCCAGCAGGCCGCCAGGACCCGGGCAGCGGGGCCCGCCTAGCGCTACCCGGCACACGCCGTGGCCCCTCGTCCACGACCAGGGCGCCCGCCCCGCACGGGGAACCCGACACGAGCTCCGCAGACGTGGGGCTCGGCAGGAAACCACGCGGAACCGCCCCGTTCTGAAACTCCGCAAAGCGTGTTACCAGCTTCTCTGGCCACATGATGGTCAGGATCCAGGGGTAAGCCAGAAACTTCTTGTAGTACAGCCCGGTCTCCTGCAAGAACAGAGAAGCGGCGGTGACGTGCAGCGTCCCCGGGGCACCCGACTGGCTCCGGCGGGCCAGGCCCGTGCAGCACGGGCGCTCGGAGCACTTCCGACCCCCCGGCGGCCGAGGCCCGTGGCGGAGGGGGCCCTGCTCCGGGCGGCCGACAGCGCGCGTGCCCTCCTCTAGGCAGGAGTCCACGTCCGCCCTCACGCCAGCACCCTTGGGAGGGGCGGGAACGTACAGCGGCCACGGGGCGCAGCCCTTGGGTTCACGGGCTCACGCCCAGAACACACACTGCATCTCCCTGGAGGCCAGGCAGGGGAGAAGGCACGGCACAGATGCCACTCGGCACAGATGCCACTCGGCGGGGGGGCGGGGGCGTGTGCTGCTCGCGCTCCCCTGGTGCATGCCCTACGGCCAGTACGTGTGTCACCCGCCTGCTGTGGGCCCTGCACGCACGGCATTTCCCCGGAGAGTGTCCTGCTCCTTGGAAGGCACAGGGTCTCCCGCGACGGAGGCAGGGTGGGGGGCTGGCAGAGCCACCACTGCTGCTTCTGAGGTGGGGGAGACTGAACACGACCCCGATCCACGACGGGGGCTCCCCGAAGAAGAGGCACAATCTGAGTCAGGGCCACGCCGAGTGACCCAAAGGAAGGACCTAAGTTTTGGGATGTGGAGGCCAGAAGAACAGCAGGGGTGTCCCCCACAACTGAAGGCCTGGGCTCCCCACACCCCTGAGCTTGCGGGCTTAAGGGGAGCCCACCCGGGGACAGACGGTGAACATCACATGGGGTCCCAGCGGGTTCTGGCAAACACACACAGTGGCACACACACCAATGCATGGGACTACACACATTCGCTCACGTGCACATATACACGCATGCAGCACAGCACAGAGGCACATGCATGGACCTGCACACACACTCGCTCACATGCACGCATGCACAGCACCATTCAGAGGCACATGCATACAGATGGACCTGCACACACTCGCTCAGGTGCACACAGGCACATGTGCATGCACACACAGCACAGCAGCACGTGCACAGAGCTACACACACACGTTTGCTCACCTGCACATATGCACACGTGTGCATGCACAGCACAGAGGCACATGCACACATGGACCTACATAATACTCATGTGCACATCTGTAGACATGCATGTATGCACAGCACAGAAGCACATGTACACGCATAGACCTACATACACTCGTGCACATGCACGTGTGTGTGCACAGCAGTGCTGTGGCACATGCACACACAGACCTGCACACATATGGACACGTGTGAGCATTACAGCACCATTCATAAGCACATGCACATACATGAACCTGCACACAAACTTACATGCACATATGCACACGTGCGTGCATGTACAGCACTGGACAGAGGCATATGCATACGCATGGACCTGCACACACACACCCCCTCATGTGCACACGTGTGTGTACGCACAGCACGACTCAGAGGCACATGCACACACATAGGGAGTGAGAGGAAGACAGGAGAGTATTAGCTGCTGAACACACTCGAAGCTTACACGTCCTTCCCCTTTTCTTAGTTTAGTCGTTCCAAATAAGAAATCAAAGAAAAAAGTTACTGTTCTTTGACCTGATTCACAAGACTCTCGGAGGGCACTGTGAAAGCGTTTTAAGATACGAGCCATGAATGCAGAAATTATGCCCGTCCCTGAAAGGACGAGTCGATGAGCAAACCGCGGTCCCCTCACACAGCGGAACAGGGCGCAGGCTCGAAGAGGAAGGACGTTGTGCACCTGCTGTGGACGGACCTTGAGGACGTGGTGCGCAGTGACATGAGCCAGCAGCGGCAGGACGGCTCCCACCCCGGAAACGGGGTGGCCTCCCTGCCCGTGCCCCACCCCGCCTGTGGGCGCGCGTGCCGGGGGGCGGCGGGGCAGCGGCGCTCAGGAGGCAGCTCCCGCCCCGCGGCCCCGGGCTCCCGGGCTGCACGGAGCCCGCCGCACCTGGTCAAACTTCTCGGTCATCTTGTGCACCACGCTCTTGCCTTGGTTGCTCTGGTACAGCTCGGCCGTCACCACCCCTGCAGAAGAAAGGGGGACACGTGGCCCCAGCCGCCTTCTCCCGCGTGGTGACGCCTCGTCCGTGAGAGAGGGGGCGAGGCCGCAGAACCCGCAGCTCCCACTGTCTGCACGGTGGGGCCTCGGTGAGGCACGCACAGGGTGCCCGTCGGCCGCCGCAGGGGCTTCTCGACAGGCTGGTGGGCCCCGCGGTGGCCGCAGCAGCTTCCAGAGGATGCCCTGGTTGTCCCCGGTGAGGACGACTGCTCGAGGTGTGACGCACGCACGGGCGAGGGGCGCACTCAGCGGCGGTGCGTACACTCACTGTGAGCGCCCATCACCAGGGCCCACTGCAGGCAGCCCCCCCCCACACGTGGGCAGCGCCCTCTCGTTTCCCCGGCCCAGGAACCGCTGAGACGTCGTCCGTTGGTGGCTGGACGTGCCCGTTGTGGGCATTTCATGCACAAGGGGTCACAGCTGTGCGGTCCGGTGCCTGCACATCCCCCCGAGCACCATGTGTTCACAGTCCATGCACGTGGCAGCAGAGGTCAGCGCTTCCCCACTGCCTGTCGCTGAATAATCTTCACCCCTCGATCCCACGACCCAGAGATCATGACTTGAGCTGAAACCAAGTGTCAGATGCTTAACCAGTGTGCCACCCAGGTGCCCCTGCGTCCCTCTTCTTACAAGGACAAGGTCTCATGGGACCAGGGACACCCTAAGGACTATCTTCCTGCTTCCATCTGCAAAGATCTTACCTCCCAGTGAGGTCACATCCTGAGGTCCTGGGGTCAGGACGTGGGCACATCTTCCCTTGGGGAAGAATCCATCCTTTGCTCTGAGATGACAACGCTGCTCACAGAAGCAGCAAGCTCTCCCACATAAAGGAGCCTCCGGGCCACCCTGGCTCTTAAATCCGCACGTAGGCAGGACAGGCAGGCCCAGTGAACCCATGTTTGGGGACACCCAGAAGTGCCCAGGAGCACAGCTCACCTTCGCAGCCACAGCACTGGACGAAGAAGCTGATGAGGTCCAGCAGGGCCAGCTCCCTGTCCTCCTTATACGACTGTACCCACTCCTCGACGGCCGTCTGCATGGGCAACAGCCACTGGTGAGCACGCGAGTGTGAGGAGGTGCATGTGACAGGCCAGCCGTGAGGACACGTGTGCGATCATGCATCAGATGGCCAGTGGTGAGCACCTGTGTCTGTGATGAGCAGTGTGTGATAGAGCAGTGTGAGCAGTGGTGCACACATGTGTGATGAAGGGCATGTGACGGGCCGACCGTGAGCACTTGTGTGTGTGTGTCTGTGTGTGATGAGCTGCATGTGATGGGCAGCAGTGGGCACTCATGTGTGTGTGTGTGTGTGTGTGTGAGATTAGATGTGTGAGCACTTGTCTATTTGTGATGAGCTGTGTGTAACGGAGCAGCTGTGAGCAGGTGTGGGCACACATGTGTGATGAAGGGCATGCATGGGCCAACCGTAAGCACTTGTGTGTGTGTGTCTGTGTGTGGGATAAGCTGCATGTGATGGGCAGCAGCGGGCACTTATGTGTGTATGAGATCACGTGCATATGGTGCACAGTGGTGAGCATGTGTATGTGCATGTCTGTCATGAGATATGTGTGTGACAGGCAGTGGGGGCACTTGTGTGTGAGGTCAAGTGTGTATGACAGACACGAGTGAGCACTTGTGTGTGTGTATAGGTGATGAGGTGCATGTGACAGCCAGCAGTGAGCACATGTGTGTGCTCATGTGTGTAAGATGAGGTGTGTGTATGACGGGCAGCAGTGAACACTTGTGTGTGCACGTGTATGTGATGAGGTGCATGCGACGGCATCAGTGAGCATGTGTGTATGTACATGTGTGTGATGAGGAGCATGAAAGCACACATATGTGTGAGATATCACGTGATGGGTAGTGGTGAGCATGTGTGTGTGAGGTCCCCTGTGTGCAACAGGCGGTGACGAACACGTGTGCATGTGTGTGTGAGATCAGGTGTGGGTGATGAGCAATGGTGAGCACGTGTGTGTCTGTGTGAGGGAGAGAGCAAGTGTGTGTGCTGGGCAGCACTGAGCACCTGTGGGTGTGCACATGTGTGTGGGATCAGGTGCATGTGATGGGCAGCTGTGAGCACGTGTGTGAGATCAGCTGTGTGTAGGATGGGAAGTGGTGACCACATGTGTGTGCACGTGAGTGTGAGATCAGGTGTGTGTGCCAGGCAGCACTGAGCATGCGTGTGTGCACGTGTGTGTGCCAGGCCACAGGGAACACGTGCAAAGGGCATACGTGACAGCCGGAGGGCAGGCTCACACGGGGCTGCGGCGCTGCTGCCTGCAGCGGGTACTGAGTCCGCAGACTCCCACCAGGCGCCCCGCCCGCACCCACGCCCGCACCCGCACCCCACTCCCACACCGGCTTGTGCACCCCGCTCCACACCCCACACCCGCTCCCCGCTCCCACACCCGCGGCCCACGCCCGCACCCGCTCCCGCATCCACTCCCACACCCTGCTCCTGCACCCCGCGCCGGCTCCCCGCACCCGCTCCCCCCGCCCGCATCCGCTCCCGCACCCGCATCCGCTCCCGCACCCGCGCCCCACGGCGGCGGCGGCACCTGCACGGAGCTCCTCCCCAGGGCGACCATCTCAAAGAGGGTCAGCTCGGTGGTGACGGCCACTCTCCTCTTGCGTGGCTTCCGCGGCGGCCGCCCTCGCCGGTGGTTGCCCTGCCCGCTGGCACTCAGGCCCCCGGAGGCCGCTCCCTGCGTCTGAAAGCCAAGGCGAGGACGTGTCGGGGCTGCACCCTGCGCCGGAGCCCCGTGTCCCCGGGAGCCCGAGGAGGCCCTGCTGAGGTCCTGGGGGACGAGGACCACGGTCCTGGGAGCTCCACGGTCACAATCAGGAGACAACAGCGACCCCGCGGCACGCCCTGGGGGGCCCGGCCACACCACGTCCTCACGGCCGGCCATCACATCAAACAAGTCCTGGCTCCGCGTGGCCTGTCTGCACCTGCCAGAGGCCACCCCTGCTCACCTGGGACCCCGGGCGGGGACCGCAGGATGGGCTGGGCCACGGGCACCTGCAGTGACAGTGGCCGAAGACACCCCAGCACCCCCCCAGCAGGGAGGGGACGCCCAGTTGGAGGACGGGGGAAGGGACACTGAGCCTGAGGACTGGGAGGGGACACCATGTATGAGGATGGGGAGGAGACACTGAGCCTGAGGGTGGGGAGGGGACGCCGGGTCTGAGGGCAGGGGGGGGGATACCATGTCTGAATGTCTGCGGATGGAGAGGGGACACTGAGCCTGAGGACAAGGAGGGGACGCCGTGTCTGAGCACTGGGAGGGGAAGCACCCTGGGAGCACCATGGGGCCCTGGGCTTGTGGTTCGGTGGGCAGGCAATGTAGGGACGAAAGCCTCCAGGGTCCAGGGTCCAGGGTGGGAGCCGCCCAGCGCCCGGCCTGCCATGGAGAAGCACGTCGCCACCCCCACCCGGGCACCCCTCCCAGCAGTGCTCTGTGCCAGCTGGAGCTCCTCCTCCTGTCATCACCTCAAACAAGGTCACCATGGAGATGAACTGGCCAGCCTGGTTCCTGAGCCTCCTGCACGAGGGCCGCCCTCGCCGTCGGGGTCCACGCCCCCTGGCATCCCGGCCCCCCGAGGGTCCTTCCTGCACCTACAAGCAGAACGTGGGATGTGAAGAGTCAGGGAAGGCGGGGGACCGGACGCCGGCTTGACGACAGGACCCCTCACCACAGGAGTCAGGAAGCACAGGCACAAAGTAGCCGCTACAGCTGCCGGTTCCCAGCAGGGGCCCCCAGGCTAGGAGGGATGCCGCCCAAGTCACCCACTGCAGCTGCGGGACAGACACCTCGGTCAGAGTTCCAGACTGTCACCAGGCCCTCAGCTGACTGCTCATACACCAGCCTCCCCTGTGCCCGCGTCCCCATCTGCGTCCCCGGCCCAGCCTGACACAGCAAGTCCATGTGCTACAGCCACAGCCATGAACCAGCCATGTCCAGGGGACTGCAAACCATTCTGAACCCAGTGCTCAGGGCTGTCCCTCAGCGCCATGGGGTACCCATCACCCCACTGATCAGGGCCCAGGATGCAGATGGGGAGCTCAGGCGCATGACCACCAAGGTCGGGGGAGGTCAGTCTCCTGGGACAGGTGAGCCAGCTCTCCCTGTCCTTATGGGCGGGTGGGTGGGGCCCAGGGTCTGAGCCCACCACAGCCTCAGGGGGCACAGGGAGGGTGGCTCGGAATCCGGGGTCATGTTCACGTGCCGATGAAGAGGGTCACAGTAGAAGCTGCGGTCATGCGCAAAGACGGCAGACCCCGGCAGTCATGGAGACCGTGAGACTGGGGGGTCTTGGCAGAAACTGCGGCCACATAGGCAGACAGCAGCACTCAGGGGTCACTCAGGGTACTCCTGCCCCATAGCAGCCTGACCCTCCCTAGTGGGCTGCAGCTCCCGCGTGAGGACCACTACGGACGCAGTGAGAGCCACGGCCACACCTGCCCCGACCCGAGGCTGCCCCGCCTGCTACAATCTGACCCACCAAGGGCTCCCTGACACTGTGAGTCCCCGAGGGCCATCCTGCGGCACAGAGGGCCTGCTGGATAGGCACACATACAGCACCCCACCCCTGCATCCCCACCCTGGGGGCCTCCATGACATCACCACATGGCACAGTCTTCATAACCGAGAACATGCAAGGTCTCCAGGGCTAGGCCAGGCTGGCTCACTGGCACGATGACCTCACCGCCACACACACCAGGTCCCGCCTCTAGGAACCGCACATTGACACGTGTGTACATGACAGTCCTTGCGTCAGGAACACGCTCTCAGGTGCCTTCAGGAAGATAAAATTACAAAGGTACATGCATCCCCAGAGACACTGCGGTGACGCACATGTGGTGTGATGCTCATGTGAGGAATTTATATCTTTGATCCCTACTTGTCTCATCAGAGTCTGAGAATTGGGTTAAAATCTGAAGCTATAAAAGGCATTTTCTGTAGTGTTACGTAGGATAGGGAAGAGGGAGCAGAGTAAATGTTTGAAGGTGGAGGAATGGCAAGCAAGTGGTATGTCCTGGGGATAACAAGGACCAAAAGCCAAACATTAGACTTTCTTATTTGAAATTATTACAGACTTGCAGAATATGTGCAAAACATACACAGGGCAGCCCAGGTTGCTCAGCGGTTTAGCGCTGCCTTCAATCCTAGAGACCCGGGATCAAGTCCCACATCGGGCTCCCTGCATGGCGCCTGCTTCTCCCTCTGCCTGTGTCTCTGCCTCTCTCTCTCTCTCTCTCTACGTGTGTGTCTGTCATGAATAAATAAATAAAACCTTAAAAAAAAAAGATCTCTATTTTTAAAAATAAATAAATAAATAAAAATAAATTGCTCCATGTGGCCAGCAGCACTGCATGAGGGATGAATAAGCACTAGAAGCACAAGTCTCCTTGCCCATGGAAGACTGGATGGTTGTCCTATACCTGCATCTACACTGGGCCAGAAATGGGGCAAGGTTGACTGTTTCTATTCCACAAGGTACTGGAAGTCCTACCCCGTGGAACGAGGAGGGGAAGGAAATAAAAGGCATCAGACTCAGAAAGAAGGTATAAAATTATTCTGAGGCAATTTTGACATGATTGGCTATGTAGAAAAATCCCAAAGGACATAACAAACTCTCTCCTCAAATTCAAAAGTGAATTTAGCAAGGCCACAGGATACAAGGTCAGTATAATGAAATCAATCATATTTCGATAAACAAGCAATGAAAAATTGGACACCAAAAGTTTTAGAAAACAATACGTATTACGACAGCTCCTCAAAAACAAAATACTTAAGACATCAGCCTAACAAAATACGTGTAGGGTCTGTGTAGGAAAACTACAAGACTTTGATGAAAAAAAATCAAATAAGACCTTCAGAAACAGTGAGCTATACCATGTCCATGGAATGGAATGGGGACTGGGCCACTCTACAACAGCTGGGGACGTCAATAAGCCACTCTCAATAGGGACAGAACGACCAGACAGAAGACAAGTGAGGACGAAAAGGACTTAAGAAACCAACTAGATCTAAGACACATAGACTGAGCCCTCCACCCAGCAACAGCCAGCACACACCTTCCACTCATGAGCACTCCGGACACTCCCCAGAACAGACCACTTCTTAGGCCGCAAATGAAGTCTTAATAGATTTCAAAAGACATAACATACGAAGCATGTTCTCTGACCACAATGAAAGAAGTCAGAAACCAGGAACAGAAGGAAACCTGGAAAATTCACAAATCTATGGAAATTAAAACACATACTACTGGGCAGCCCGGGTGGCTCAGTGGTTTAGCACCGCCTTCAGCTGAGGGCCTGATCCTGGAGACAGACCCAGGATCGAGTCTCACATCGGGGTCCCTGCATGGAGCCTGCTCCTTCTTCTATCTCTGTCTCTGCCCCCTCGCCCTCCATGTCCCTTATGAGTAAATAAGTAAAATCCTAAAATAAATAAAATAAAATAAAATAAAACACGTACTACCAAAGAATGAGTAGATCAGAGAAGATATCACAAGGGCAATTAGAAAATACTTAGAGACAAAGGGAAATGAAAACACAACATCACTAAAACTTCCAGGACACTGGGAAAGCAGTGCTAATGGGAAATTCATAGCTATAAATGCAGACACTGAAAACCAAGAAAGATCTCAGATAAACAAGGCAAGTAAGTTTACATGCTAAGGATCAAGAAAAAGGACAAAGTGAATCCAGAGCTTGCAGAAGGAAAGAACTAATAAAGAATTAGAAGTGACGGATGCCTGGGTGGCTCAGCAGTAGCGCCTGCCTTCGGCCCAGGGCGTAATCCTGGAGACCCGGGATCGAGTCCCACGTAGGGCTCCCTGCGTGGAGGCTGCTTCTCCCTCTGCCTGTGTCTCTGCCTCTCTCTCTCTCTGTGTCTCTCATGAATAAATAAAATCTTTAAAAAAGAAATCTGAACACACCTATAACTAGTACGAGACTGAATCATTAACCAAAATCTGAGAGATCATGAACATGACGGCTTCACTGAAGAATTGTACAAACCTGCTTTGTTTTTTTTTAAGATTTTGATTTAAGATTTTTTAAAGATTTCTCCCTCATGAACACTGATGTGGAAAACCTCAAAAATAATACCCACAAACAGAACTCAGCAGCACGGTAAAGGACGATACAGCCACGTGGGGCTTACTCCTGGAGTCGAAGCTTGGTTCAAAATACAAGAACTGATCAACTTAAGGTACCACACCAACAGAATTAAGGAAACATGTCACATGATCAACTGCATTGATTCAGAAAAAGTATCTGACGAAACGCAGTACCCTTCTGGATAAACACAAACACACACACACACACACACACACACACACCGAGAACCTCCTAAGAATAGACGGAAATAATCTCAGTGTAACCAAAGCCGTCTATGAAAAGCCCACAGTGAACACCATGGGGAACGTGGAGAGGCCCAAGGTCTTCCTCTAAGATGAGGAGCACGGCAAGAATGTTCATTTGTGACACTTTATTTATTTATGTATTTATTTATTTATGAGATGGCTTTTTTTAAAAGATTTTATTTATTTATTCATGAGGGACACACACACACAGAGAGGCAGAGACACAGGCAGAGGGAGAAGCAGGCTCCATGCCGGGACCCCAACGCGGGACTCGATCCCAGGACCTGGGGATCATGCCCTGGGCTGAAGGCAGGCGCTAAACCACTGGGCCACCAGGGCTGCCCGTGCCACTTGTATTTAACACAGTAGTGGGAGTAGTGGCAGAGCAAGCAGGCCGGGCGAGAGAGAAAGAGAGACAGGAAGGAAGAAGGAGGGAAGGCAGACAGACGTCCAAACCGGAATGAGTCCAATTACGTTTGCAGATGATATGATGTCACGTGTAGAAACGCTCGTGATCCTAGACACACACACGTAACTGTGGAAACCAACACATGAATTCAGTCAAGTCGCAGGATACAAGGTCAACACACAAAAATCAGCTGCATTTCTACACACCGGTAACGAACAATCTGAAAAGGAATTAGAAGAGGACACAGACGACAGTATCTAAAAGAATAGAGCACTTATGGGATTCCTGGGTGGCTCAGCGGTTAGCGCCTGCCTTCAGCCCAGGGCGTGACCCTGGGGTCCCGGGGTCGAGTTCCCCGTCAGGCTCCCTGCTTGGAGCCTGCTTCTCCCTCTGCCTATGTCTCTGTCTCTCTCTGTCTCTGTGTCTCATGAATAAATAAATAAAATCCTAAAAAAAAAAAAAAAAAAAAGAATAAAAGACCTAGGAATTAGCTTAACCATGACGGTGAAAGACTTGAATAATGGAAAGTACAAGACATCGCTGGAAGAAATTAAAGAAGATATAGATAAATGGAAAAGCATCCCATGTTCATAGACCAGAAGACTTCCGAGTATTAAAAAGTGAACACAACGCAACATGATCTAGAGAGTCAGCAAAATCCCAATCAAGACCTCAGCATAAATTCCCTAGATATTTGTGAGCTGGGTTTTTTCTTTTTCTTTTTCTTTTCTTTTCTTTTCTTTTTTTTTTTTTTTTTGTGAGGTGGTGTAACATTTAAGTGGAAAGAAAGAGCAATGAGCACAGTGAAAACCATCTGCAAAAATCACTCACTTGGAGGATTCACACTATCTAATTTCAGACTTTAGTGTAAAAGTATACTAATCAACCCTGTGTGGAAAAAGACAGTCCCGTACATCAGTGGAATAGGACACAGTCCACAAGGAGAACCACAAATACGGTCAACTGGCTTTTTATAAAAGCGCAAAAGCAACTCAGTGAATAAAGGATAATCTGCTTAAGTATCGTGCTGCACAACTGGACACCCGTATGAAAACAGTGACCTCCGGCCCACATCTTCCGGCTTACCCAAAAATCATCTCAAAATGGATTATGGACCTAAAAGCTTTATTTTATTATGCATTTTTTTAAGATTTATTTATGCATTAGCGACAGAGAGAGAGAGGCAGAGACAGGCAGAGGGAGAAGCAGGCTCCATGCAGGGAGCCGACATGGGACTCAATCCCGGGCCTCCAGGATCACGCCCCGGGGCTGCAGGCGGCGCTAAACCGCTGAGCCACCTGGGCCGCCCTGGACCTAAAAGCTTTAAAACCATACAGCCTTCACAAGAAAAACAATGGAAGAAAAAATTTGTTATCTGGCGTTAAAGTCCTTAGACCCATCACCAGAAACGCAATCCATCAAAGGAATGATTGATAAACTATGCTCTATCAAAACTGAAAACGTTTCCGCTGTAAGAGATACTGCGGACGGAAGGATGAGACAAGCCAGCGTCTGGGAGAAAATACTTGCAAAGCACAAACCTAACAAAGGAGGTTTCCTGATATTTTATTTTAAAGAACGCTCAAAACTCAACAAGGAATGAAACAGGTCAGTAAAAATGACCCGTGAAAGATTCCTGCAGAGTCTTCAGCAGAAAGCACACTCCGACGGGACGACGCACATGGGGAGGCGCTCGTGTTGGGTGCACACGGAATCCGCTCGGCCGCTGTGGGGGCCGCGAAGATCCCGCAAGCTGAGGGTGCTGGCGCGGACGGTCCTAGCTGCCGGCGTGTGCGCCCGAGCACGCTGCAAGGCAGTGCGGCGACTCTCGGCCGTGCAGAGCTCGTGCACCAACGCTGCGCCCCTGCGTTTACCCGAGACGCACAGGCCTGTGTCAGTGTGAAGCCCTGGGCACGGCCTCCTGGCAGCTCCGCGGTCACAAGCCGACCTACAGGCTCGGCCCACCCCAGGACACAGGCAGCGTGCCGGGGGCCCACGGGCTGGCAGCCTGGTCGCCACGAGGGCGGTGACCTCCCGAGGTGTCACCGTGCAGCCACATGCGGAACTACGTCGTCGTGCTGAGGACAGAAGCCCCACCAAACCCAAAGAGAAACGGAAAAGAACCGTGTAGTGCATGAGCCCGTGTAGACAAAGCCCAGGCCGCGCTCAGGGGGCACGGTCAGCGGGCACGCCCGTGACGAAGGCGGCAAGACCGAGCCCTACGAGACTGGGGGGATGGCGGAGTGCCACCGTCCCGATGGTGGTGATGGTCTCACGGTGTGGACCTAGTCACACCGCAGGCTTTCAGCACGCATTGATTCCACATCAAGCATTTAGGGAAAAACATGCAATGAGCTTGAGTCTCCGTGGCAGGTACACGAGAGGACACGTCACGTCTGCGTGGAGGGGGCAGCAGGACCAAGGGACGGGGAGCCGAGAACAGCCCACGAAGCAGGCTCCGTGCCTATGAGTCGGGCAGGAGCGTCACCAGCGACTCCTCCTGGGGACACAGCTCCCGCCCCGTTCACCCCGACCCTCAGCACCCCTCACGGCCTGGGATTCCGCGCCCAACAGGGCCGCAGCCTAACCCACACGCCCGCCCGTGTGCCGCACATGGACGCAGCAGGTTCTCACTCGTTTGGAGACCACTGCTTGTCACCCTCCACATGGCAGCGCCCGTGCGACACCAAAATCATAGCCGGGCTGCTGTTTATTTTCATTCTGAAATCAGGAGCGATCAGAAAATAGCAATCTTGGGGCACCGGGGTGGCTCAGGGGTTGAGCGTCTGCTTTCAGCTCAGGGCGTGACCCTGGGGTCCCGGGATCGAGTCCCGCAGAGAGCCTGCTTGTCCCTCTGCCTGGGTGTCTGCCTCTCTCTCTGCATCTCTCGGGAATAAATAAATAAAATCTTAAAAAAAAAGAGAGAGAGAGAGAGAGAGAACAGCGATCTTACTGCGGTGCAGTCACAGCCTCAGGTGCTGGTAACGACCCAGTGTCCGCTGGGGGTTATCAGCCCCACTCGGAACAGCCACAGATGGGATCGCCGACTCCGCAGCCAGTGCTCACGCCAGCCGCACTCAGGATACATTCAGCCTTACTGTGTTGTTTTTCTCGTACGTTTCTGCCCTTTTTTTTGTAGTAAGCTCCACGTGTAGCACGGGGCTCGAACTCACGACCCTGAGATCAAGAGCCAGCCCGCTCCGCCAACGGAGCCTTAAAACTTTGTAAGACAATAGATATGATGTGAACGCGTTTCTCAATTAAGGTTTCGGGCATCTATCTGCGGGCGCAGACGAGCAGACACGCAGGTGCATACGTGCGCTCAGGTGTGTGGTACAAAGAGAGCAGAAGGGGGCGCCTGGCTGCTCCACGGGGACAGCACGCCACCCTTCATCTCACGGTTGTGAGTTCGAGCCCCACATCGGGTGTAGACATTACCTAAATTAAATAAAATAAAATAAAATAAAATAAAATAAAATAAAATAAAATAAAATAAAATAAAATAAAATAAAATAAAAATCCTGGACGAATGTTCACCAAAATCTTGGCAGTGACCGCTGTACGGTCGGATGACAAGGGACGGGTACTGCCTTCCATGCTCCCGTGTGCACGCTGTCCGTGTAAACGCGGCCGCGCTCACGGCGCAGGAGCACTTACCAACACAGCGTCCCGGCCGCCGCCACCACAGACCGCCACCGCGTTCACCCTCTCTCGGCCAGACCTTCCACCAAAACACAAGAGAAGTCAGACGGCGGCCTGGAGCCCCTGGCGCCACAGGCCGCCCCCCACGCCCCCCCGCGAGTCTGTCGGAGGCACACAGCGCGACTGCAAACACGGGGGTGCCAAGTAGCTCGTCTGCCACTCGCGTTCTGCAAATGGTTGTCGGCAGAGGGAATGAAGCAACAACGGCAGACAATGCCAAGGAATCGGGAGCGGCCGGCTTAGGAAGGCGTGAGCTCCAGGGGTCCCCGTACTGCGAAGGGAGGAGGGAGGGGTGAATCACACCCCCGCCTCTGCCTGCTGCTAAGTCACCCTGCGGGGTCTGGGGCGTCTGAGCCCAGGATATACCTCAGCCTCCCGTCCGCGCTGCGTCTCCCAAGCGCGGATAGCGGACAATCGAGAAAATGGAACACTTTCAGATGCAGCCCAGCGCTCGGAGCTGCCTCCCCGCCCGCGTGCACAGCGCATCTGCCCCGGGGCCCCGTCTTCCCCTCTTCCCCACGCCCCCCGCAGCCTCATCCCCATCGCTGCCCGTGGAGCACAAACAGGGGACCCTCGTGCGAGGGCTGCGTGGCCAGTGAGGTACTGGCCAGAGCGCTCTGCGTACGCGAGGCTGCCAGGATCCGGGGCTCACTCGGGGGAACCGTCTGCCCTCGGGAGCGGCCATGAGACACAAGGTCCACAGCAAAGCCCTAAAAAATGCGTTACCTCATTATGAAGCGTTAATCCTCGCGCGGCCCTCCCACGGCCACTGCTACAGGCCGCAGGGCAGGCCGGCTCGGGGCGCGGGCGGGATGCAGCCGGGATGTGGCCGGGATGCGGCCCGAGGCCCCCGAGAGGGCGCGAGCCGCGGGGAGCCAGCGCCCGGCCCGGCCCGGCCCGCACACGCTCGCTGGCGCTTCTCCCCCAGCCACACGCTCCCCTCTCCCGAGGAGGCAGGGCTTGCGCGCGGGGACCTGCCCGGACCTCACGCCAGGTGGCGTTGCAGGACCACAGCAGGCTCCCGAGCGCTCTCCGCTGGCCTGCCCTGCCCACGGGCCTCCCGCTTCCCAGAGCCAGCTCCTGGGGGACCCACGACCCGGTGGCATTTCCCCGGACTCCCTCATCCCTGCAGGCCTGGAGCCGTGCGACACAGCAGAGGGCTGGGGGACCTGCCCCGGCTGCAAGTTTTAATCCCGTCTCTGTTCCATCCACACGGGGATGGGGACGGCACCGGGAAGGACGGCCCGTCGGGGCTGAGTTTGCCCGTTTTCCGTGTGCCGAGGGACCGATGTCTCAGCTCAGTCCTGCTCAGCTTGCTCGCGTGACTTGGGGCCACGCGGACCACAGGCCTGCCCGGTGACACCATGTCCGGGGTGCCCTTACTGCCCGTACGTAGGAACGGAGGTGCCGCCCAGGCTACGGCCCCCGTGGTCCCCGGGTGTCTGCCCCGTGCTACGTGTCACAGTGCGGAGCTTTCACATCCTCTCTCTAAACAGCAGAAAGGCCGCGGCATCCTGCACACACTTAAAAGGGAACGTTTCCATTAAAACTGCTCCTCTGTGAAAACAAGAACCTCCTCGTGACAGCGGGCACCCACGTGACCCTTTCAACACCGCGCGCGTTTGGATCTTCCCTGGAGACTATAAAGAAGGGCCCGAACGGGAGGCGCGCTCCTTTGGAACAGCCCTGCTCTCTCTGCCTGGACCCAGCAGACTCTGCAATCATGCTGCACACCACTTACCTGCCACGTGTTGGTCCCCAAACGGGACCTGGGACCCCTAGGGTCACATGCAGGCCAGTACCAGCACAGACTTCTGAACCCCGCCCAGGCCGGAGTCGAACCCCAAGCCGCACTGGGGATGCCCCAAGTCACCATCCCACGCCCAAGGCAGAGTACAGGAATCATACCCCCATAGCAGTGATGGACTCAGACGTGCTAGGAAAAATGAGACTCCTAGGGACTGGCTCGGATCCCCGAGGCAGGGTGTGGGGCCCCCAAGGCAGGGTTCCAGACCCCCAGGGATGGGACAAGATTCCCACGGCAGGGTTCAGGCCTCCCGAGGCTCTGCTCATCTCCCCAAAGCGGGGTCTAGGGCCCCTGGGTCACAGTCCTGGCTATGGAACCCCTGCGGCCAGGTCAGAATCTCCAAGGCAGAGTTGCGGACCCCGATGGCTGGTTCAAAGCCCAGGGCCTGAACCTCTGAGGCCTGAACCCCCAGTGCCTCACCTGGATTACCAACATAGACTTCATGACCCCCCAGGCTAAATTCGGAATCTCTAAGCAGTCCCCACTCCTCAGCCAGGCTCCAGATCCTATCTCAGACTTCAGGACCCCCGGGGAATGGTTCAGATGTGAAGCCAGGGAAGTGTCTGGGACCCCCAGGGCAGCACTTGCACCCCTTAAGGCAAGGTGCCAGATCCCTGGGGGCTTTCAGACCTGCAAGGCAGGATGTGGGACCCCCCGCTCCATGCAGGGCAGCACTTGGATGGATGTCCAAGGCAGGATGTGGGACCCCTGGGGGAGGATATGAGGACTCCCCAGGGGACCTGCAATGGAGGATGTATGCACCCTAGGGCAGGATGGGGGACCCCCCCCCCAGGGCAGCACTTTGATGGATGTCTAAGGCAGGATGGGATGTGGGACCCCTCGGGGAGGATATGAGAATCCCTTCCCCATGGGACCTGCAGTGCACCCTAGAGCAGGATGGGGGACCCCCCCCTCCACCAAGGGCAGCACTCGGATGCCCAAGGCAGGATGTGGGATCCCTGGGGGAGGATATGAGGACTCCCCAGGGGACCTGCAGTGCAGGAGGTACGCACCCTAGGGCAGGATGGGGGACCCCCCGCCAGCCAGGGCATCACTTGGATGGATGTCCCAGGCAGGATGTGACCACTGGGGCAGGATATGAAGACTCCCCAGGGGAGCTGCAGTGCAGGATGTACGCACCCTAGGGTAGGATGGGGTGACCCCCCCTCCACCCAGGGCAGCACTTGGATGCCCAAGGCAGGAGGTGGGATCCCTGGGGGAGGATATGAGGACCCCCAGGGGACCTGCAGTGCAGGAGGTACGCACCGTAGAGCAGGATGGGGGACCTCCCCTCTACCCAGGGCATCACTTGGACGGATGTCCACGGCAAGATGTGACCCCTGGGGCAGGATATGAGGACCCCCTAGGGGACCTGCAGTGCAGGAGGTACGCACCCTAGGGCAGGATGGGGGATCCCCCCCCAGCCAGGGCAGCACTTGGATGCCCAAGGCAGGAGGTGGGATCCCTGGGGGAGGATATGAGGACCCCCAGGGGACCTGCAGTGCAGGAGGTACGCACCCTAGGGCAGGATGGGGGACCCCCCCCCAGCCAGGGCAGCACTTGGACGGATGTCCACGGCGGCAGGTGGGACCCCCTCCACCCAGGGCAGCACTCGCCCCCCGCGGAGGGCTCGGCGACCCCCGGGCGGGAAGGGGGCGAGGGGGACGCGTGCGGGGAGCCCCGGGCGGGCCGCACTACCTGGCGCGGGCGTCCGCCGAGAGTCGGCCCCGCGAGCCGAGCTCCGCCTGCCGGCGGCATCCCAAGCCCCGCCCGCCCGAGACCGCGCACCAATCAGGAGGCGGCGGGCACGTGACGCCCGGCGCCCAATGGGGAGTGCGGGGGAGCACGCCCCCGGAGCCCCGCCCCCGCCGCGCGAGCGACCGCGGGATGTGGGCCTTGCGGGCCGCCGTCCGCCCGGGGCCGGGGCTCTGCCGACTGGCTCGCGGCCGCCGGCTTCCGAGAGCCGCGCCGCTGCCGCCGCCGCCCGCCTGCCCGGAGCGCGCGCTCGCCGCCTTCGGTCCCGGGGGCGTCAAGAGGCGAGGCGGTGAAGGCCGGGGCCGCCGGGACGATGATGGCCCGAGAAGCCGAGCGGGAGAGCAGGAGGAGGAGGAGGAGGACCCAGGTGACGCGGAGCAAGAAGAGGAGGAGGAAGCGCTCCTGAGGACGGAGCCTTTGCTGCCTCTGGGGACCCAGCGCGTGTGCCTGATCCACCCTGAGGTCAAGCGGGGACCCGAGAAGCCGAAGCTGACTCGAGGTGACCCGCTGCGGCGCAGGGGCGGGGGGAGGGCGAGGACGCAGGGACGCGGGGACGCCAGGATTCCGGGGGCGGGGGCGGGAGCAGGAGGCGGGGCTCCGAGGGCTGAGGGGGCGGGGCCGGGAGCAGGAGGCGGGGCTCCGAGGGCTGAGGGGGCGGGGCCGGGAGCAGGGGGCGGAGCTCCGACGGCTGGAGTGGGCGGTGGCCCTCTGGGGGCGGGGCCGGGAGCAGGAGGCGGGGCTCCGAGGGCCGAGGGGGCGGGGCCGGGAGCAGGAGGCGGGGCTCCGAGGGCCGAGGGGGCGGGGCCGGGAGCAGGAGGCGGGGCTCCGAGGGCTGAGGGGGCGGGGCTTCGAGGGCTGAGGGGGCGGGGCCGGGAGCAGGAGGCGGGGCTCCGACGGCTGGAGTGGGCGGTGGCCCTCTGGGGGCGGGGCCGGGAGCAGGAGGCGGGGCTCCGAGGGCTGAGGAGGCGGGGCCGGGAGCAGGAGGCGGGGCTCCGAGGGCCGAGGGGGCGGGGCCGGGAGCAGGAGGCGGGGCTCCGAGGGCTGAGGGGGCGGGGCCGGGAGCAGGGGGCGGAGCTCCGACGGCTGGAGTGGGCGGTGGCCCTCTGGGGGCGGGGCCGGGAGCAGGAGGCGGGGCTCCGAGGGCTGAGGAGGCGGGGCCGGGAGCAGGAGGCGGGGCTCCGAGGGCTGAGGAGGCGGGGCCGGGAGCAGGGTGCGGGGCTGAGGGGCGGGGCCGGAAGCAAGAGGCGGGGCTCCAAGGATCACCCTGAAAGCGTCCCCGCCATCCCCCCAAAGCTGCCCTGGGTCGGCTGGAAGCTGCCGACCCCCTGCCCCGGGACCCCCCCTCCCTGGGGCATATAAGTGCCGTGACCTTCCTGCTCCCCATCTGCACAGGAGGAATCCGACACAACTGTAGAGCCTGTGCGCGGCCAGGGGGTGTGTGTGTCAGCGGGTCTGCGAGCCTGTGAGCGTGAGTGTGAGTGTGAGCGGGCATATACTCTCATCATGTCCCTGAACCCTAAGGGTCGCGCCACCGGTGTTACCGTGCTCACACGGTACAGCTACAGACCGGCGGCGGCCCGCCCTTGCCCTTGCCCTTGCCAGGCCCCGTCCCTGGGGCAGGGGCACCCTCCGCCCTCCCGTGACTCCCCTGACGCAGGCTCGGGGCGCCGCTGGCACAGGCAGGGAGCCGCCCCCTGGGCCGGGCGACAGGGGGTGGGGACCCCGCAGGGTGGTCCTGGATGCCCTGGGATGACCCAGCCCCACAGCGGGAGGATGCCGGAGGATGAGGTCCTCCGGACAGCATAGACGGCCCTCCAGGGACCTCGCCCCGGGGCTGGCTGCTGCTGGCTGCGGAGAGGGAGGCCGCGGAGAGCCCAGTCCCTGGCGGTGACACAGGCACGGGTGTGAGCCTCGCGTGAGGCCAGGGCACAACCACACTGGCTTTGGGCAGAACAGGGACCCCACAGGGTGGGGGTGCAGTTTATCCTGCCCCTCCCCCCCACATGCCCTCCCCTTCCTGTCCCTCATCCTCTCCCTCCACCTCTCCTCCCCTCCCCTCTCCTCCCTCCCCCTCTGCCTCTCCTCCCCTCCCCATTCTCCTCCCCCCTCCTCCCCCTTCCTGCTCCTCCCCTCCCTCTCCTTTCCCTTCACATCCCTTCCCCCTCCCCTCCTTCAATCCCCCGCCTCTCCCTCCTCCCCTCCTCCTCCCATCTCCTCCACGCCTTCCTGCTCCATAGAGACCTTCCCCGAACTCTGTGTAATTCTCCGTAACATAGAATTCACCATTTCATGGGCAGGTTCAGTAGCATTTAGTACGTCCACAGTGCTGGGCGGCCTCCACCGCTGCGCAGGTTACATTCGTCACCTGGGAAGGAGACCCCGTCCCGCTAATAGCGGCCACTCTCCGCAGCATGCCTGCCCAGCCCCTCACAGCCCTGAATGTGCTTTGCGTCTCTATGAACTTGCTTCTTCTGCACGAGCTGTGGAAGTGTTTTGTTCCTTTTTTCTTTTGTTCTTTTTTTTTTTTTTTTGCTCAAAGGCTTTGTTTTCATGCAGCTGCAGATTCGCAGAGGGTTCCCACATAGGTCGTGTCCCACTGCTCAGCATCGTGTGTCATCAGCATCCCCACCACACTGGGAGGCGTGTTCCAGTGCAGGAACCTACATGAACATGCAGCCGTGCCCAGAGGCCGCGGCTTGGTCACCTTTCGCTCTGGGTGTTGGACGTTCTGTGGGTCTGGACAGGGTGCCATGCCGCTCGCCCAACATACGGGGTCACATAGGGTAGTTCCATGGCCACACCAGTCTGCACTCCACCCCACCCCCACCCCGGCAACGACAGCTCTCTACCATGTGCTTCATCTTGCTTTTTCCAGGATGTCGTAGTTAGACTCGTGCACCGCGCAGCCTTTGCAGACCAACTCGTGCATCCGAGGTTCCTGCGTGATTTTGTGGCTTGACAGCTGACTTGTTTAGTGCTGATGACACTGTCATCTGCGTGGGCCCTGGTTCCTTTATCCATCCACCTGCTGGGGACACATGGGTCCTTCCAAGCGGCTGTAAACATCTTTCTGCAGGTTGTGTGGGGACACATGCTTTCGGTTCACTTGGATGAACCCCAGGGAACGTGACCGCTGGACCCTACGAGCATATTTAGGTTTGGGTTGTTGTTGATGTGGTTTATGGTTTTATTTACCTCAGAGAGAGAGAGAGAGAGAGCAAGAGACAGAGCACAAGCGAGAAAGAGGGAGGAGCAGAGTCCCACTGAGCAGGGAGCCCGACGCGGGGCTGGACACCAGGGTCGTGACCTGAGCTGAAGGCAGACGCCTCACCTGCTGAGCCACCAGGCGCCCCACACCTGTGTTAAGTGTTGTAAGAAGCCTCCAAGGTGCTTTCCCAGCGGTGGCACCGCTCTGCGTTCCCGTGAGCAGCCACGGAGACGTCGTGGCTGCACGGCCCCACAGGTCTGCACGTGCTGCGTTAGGGCCCGGCTCACGGCCGCGTGCTGGGCTCTCATTCCAGTTTGCATTTGCTCCCCCGCTGAGCGTGTCTTCTTCCCAGCTTGGCGTGTCCGCAGGTCCTGTGGTGACATCTGTGACAGGTCTCCAGCCCCAATTTTTTTTTTTTTTTTTTTTTTAATGATAGTCTCACAGAGAGAGAGAGAGAGGCAGAGACACAGGCAGAGGGAGAAGCAGGCTCCATGCACCGGGAGCCCGATGTGGGATTCGGTCCCGGGTCTCCAGGATCGCGCCCTGGGCCAAAGGCAGGCGCCAAACCGCTGCGCCACCCAGGGATCCCTCCAGCCCCATTTTTAATCAAGTTCTTCTCTCTTACCGCCGAGCCTCCGGAGTTGTTCATACGTTGTGGAGACTGGTCATTTCTCACATGTTTTTTACAAACGTCTCGCTCTGGTCTGTGGCCCGACTCTTCCTTCCAGGTGCAGACGTCTGTCATTGTCACTCGTCCTCGCATCCGCAGGCTTAGAGATTCTGGGCTCAGCCTTAGTGGCCCTCTCTGAAGCCCATCAGAGGCAGTCTTCACTTCTGTTAGCGTGTTTCTGACCGCTAGCTGGCATCTGCCTTCCGTTCTCTCCTGGCCTGTGCGTCTGTCTGCTTACGCTGCCGTGTGTTCTTGTGTGCTCTTTTTTTTTTTTTATTTTTTTAAGATTTTATTTATTTTTTCATGAGAGAGAGAGAGAGGCAGAGGCAGAGGGAGAAGCAGGCTGCATGCAGGGAGCCCGATGTGGGACTCGATCCCGGGACCTCAGGATCATGCTCCCAACTGCTGAGCCACCCAGGCGTCCCGTCTTCTGTCACGGCCCTTAGCACGTCAGTCACAGTCGCTTCAGGTTCCCCAACTGATGAATCCAGCAGCCCTGCCGCTGTCAGACTCTGGTTCTGATGCTGCTCTTTGTCTTCACGTTGCGCGTTTTCCTCGTGGCAAGCCCTGTGATTCCTGCCTGGTGGGCAGGCATGAGGCGCGGACCGAGGAGCTGCCGTCCGTGGGCCTGCGGTGCTGTGCTGGTGACGTGCAGGCGGGGAAGCACTCGGTAGCCCCAGTCCCCAGTGCGCCCGTGCCTCTGAGCTATGGACTGCAGCAGCGTTTCAGAGTTGGCTTCCCCACGGGGGCCTGAGGCCTGGAGTTGAGGGGTGCCACATGGCATTCTGAGCAGCCCCCAGGCGGCGGCCCGTGGCAGTAGCCCGAAGGCACTTGACCCCAGCAGGAGGTTATGGGAAGCTGTACCGTGATCCACGATGGAGCTGGGGAACCTGGGCCCCCGCGGAGGTCAGGGCAGACAGCACGGGTGTGGTGTGTCAGTGGGCCACGCGTGACGGTGAAGGAGGGACGTCCGGGTGGCCCCGCACACCTGACCTGAGCGGCCACGGGGTGGGGGTGAGAAGGACCAGCTCTGTCCATCAGCAGTCAAAACTGAGGACACTGTGCCTCCTCTCAGCCCAGAGGATGGGGACCCCGTCCCCCCGGAGCAGAGCCTGGGGCCGCCCCTGGCCTCCAACCCCTGCCGCCCTCTCATGCACATCCCCACCCGGCCTGTTTCCTCCCTGTCCCTGAGCTCGGGGGATGACCGCCCACCACCGGCGATGCTCCTAGAACCTGCCGCGGACCCCCTCCTGCGGGGCCGGCCTCGAGGACCCAAGTGTCATCCCATGTGCCCTGAGCGGTGCCTCTTCCTGTGCCACATTGGCACCAGGCCCCGGGGACGCCCACTCCTTCCCTCGGGGGCTCACTGCGGGGGAAGCAGCGGGTCCTGGGCCCTCAGGGGCTGCCATGCAGGACATGCCATCTGCTGGGTCACAACAGTCCCTGGGGCCTCACTGAGCAGACGTCCCGTTACGTGCAAGCCCCAGGTCCCACGTAAGGAGGGGCCGTCCTTCCTGTTCCTGCCTGTCGTCCCTCCTGCTGGTCTGCGTGGAACAGCACAGCCGTGTGTGGGAACAGGCCTCCCTGGGGGCCTTCTGGGGCCCTCTGCACACTGCAGGAGCCCTCCCAGCCGAGGGACACGGGCCAGGGCGCGCTGGGCAGGGCTGGACGGGGCCCGGGCCGACCCCACAGGGACGCCCCCCTCACCCCGGCCCTGTGTGTCCCCACAGCCGAGTGGCAGGTGGCGGAGGCGGAAGCCCTCGTGCACACGCTGGACGGCTGGTCGGTGGTGGAGAGCATGGTGGTGCCCAGCAAATCGTCAGACGGGAAGCTCATCTTTGGCAAAGGGACCTTGGAGCATCTGACGGGTGGGTCCCTGTCCCCGTCCCTGTCCCTGTCCATCCCCTCCGTAGCTCCCTCCGTCTGCACAGAAGCAGCAGCAGTGGGCGCTCCATGTGGGCAGCCCCTCGAGGACTCGCGTCCGACATGGGAAAGCCACGTGTCCCTCTCAGAACCCACTCCATGCCCGTTGGTGCCGTCGGGACAGTTATGACTCGGGTGGGAACCGCCCCGCGGCCCCAGCCCTCCCTCCCTGCAGACACGGTGCTGCGAGGGACCCCGAGGGTCTGCAGCCCCAGCCGCCCTCCAGCACATGGCAGGAGCAGCGGGCCGCCCCGCAGACGTGCCACCCGTCCGTGTCACCCCAGCCCTCAGGCCCGTTCAGGCCCCTGAGGCTGCGCCACCTCCGTGCGTGCGCAGACCCACAGCCCTGAAGGCAGCCCCAGTCCTCCCCTCGACCCCTGTCCTGCACACCTGATTCCCCAGCACGCGCTCGGGGGTATGGGTGTCCCCTGAACACGGCCAGCAGAGCCCCGGGTCGGTTCCACGACAGAGTGCGTGGAGCAGGGGCGTCTGAGGCACCTGCTGTTCTCCTCAGAGAAAATCAGGGGGACTCCAGAGATCACAGCGGTCTTCCTGAACGTGGAGCGGCTGGCCGCGCCTACCAAGGTACTGCGGAGTCCCGTGGTCTCCCCCGGTGTGGGCGGACAGAGCCGGGCCAGCGTCCTGCGGGAACGGGACCGCCAGGCACACGGGATCCCACACGGCGTGCCGCCCGCCCCCGTCGCCGGGTTGCCCTGGCCTATGCTTTCACCCCCGTCTCCCTTTCCAGAGGGAACTGGAGGCTGCCTGGGGTGTGCAGGTGTGCGACCGGTTCACGGTGGTGCTTCACATCTTCCGCTGCAACGCGCGGACCAAGGAGGCACGGCTGCAGGTGGCGCTGGCGGAGCTGCCCCTGCTCAGGTAGGGGCCACCGCACCCCCGCTCCTCGCACTCGTGTCTTGGACGGTCACCTGGGACGCGGTGGACGCAGAACACGGCCTGGCCCCGGCCTGTAGACCACGTGGCTCCCACGCTGTGCCCCTGCCAGAGCTCGGTGGCCCACTGTGGCCCCTCAAGGTGCCGAAGGCCCTGGCGGGAGGGAAGGCCACCCTGCCTTCTCGTCACCACCCTCACTTCCAGGTGTTGGCGCCTGCTGTGCTCTCCTAGGTGGGCACGCGTGTGTGCGGCCGCGTGCTGAGATGCCCCCTTGCCACGGCAGGTCCCGCCTGAAAACCAGCATGGCCCTCCCGGACGGACGAGGACGGGGCTCGCGCTACATCATGGGCTCAGGTAACGTGTGAGTCCCGTAGCACTGGGCACTCGGGACGGAGGCTGTCACGGCAGCCGTCCTCCCCTAGGAAGGGGACAATGTCGCTGGAAGACCACCGGGGGGCAGGGGCTGCATGTGGGCCTCGTGAGTGGTCACATCCGAACCAGCTGCGACATCTGGGTGCTTTTCGGCGGCAGCGGCTCCTCCTCTGTCTCCTACGAGGACCCCTGTCGTTGACGTAGGGCCACCTCGTGCAGGACGAGCTCATCTCAGAGCCTTGACCAGCTAGGGGCGCCCAGACCCTACTGTGAAATGAGGTCACGTTCGCAGGTCCTGGGGTGAGGATGTCCGTGTCTCTCCCAGGGCCTGCTCCGGCGGCCGTGGGTATCGCAGGGGCGCTCCTTCCCAGGCTCCCCCTCGCTCCCAGACCCAGGGGAGCCCCGCTGACTTCAGGGCACGAGGCTGCAGGTGCGGCAGCCCTCGCTGGGCAGAGCCACGGTGCAGGAGGGAAAGCGCTGGGGCTGCGGCTGTGTGCAGAGCAGGTCGGGGGCCCAGCGAAGTGATGCCCGAGTGCCTCCCGCACAGGGAGCCCAGTGGCGCATGGTGCTCTCCGTGCCTCCTGCCACCTGTGCTCACGGCCTCGCCACCTCCGTGTTTCTAGGGGAATCCTTCGTGCAGGTGCAGCAGCGCCTCCTGAAGGACCAGGAAATGAAGATCCGGAAGGCCCTGGAGAGGCTGAGGAACAAGAGGCATCTTCTGGGGAGGCAGCGCCGGCGGCAGGAGTTCCCCGTCATCTCCGTGGTGGGGTACACCAACTGCGGTGAGCGCGGCTCCGGGAGTGAGACGCCGGGCACCCTGCTGTCGGGCTGCCGTGTCGGGAGAGATCCCGCTGGCTAAGGCCGCGAGACCGGGGACTCGGGTCAGCGCGTGCCGAGCAGAGGCGGCTGGCGTGGCTGTGTCCCAGGGTGTTCCGGCGCCCACAGCCCGCACCCTGCATGTCACTCGCGTGGTGCTCGGGTGCTGGACGGCGCACTGGACTGCTGCCTCTCGCCGCTGCTCTGTAGACTCAGAGATGAGAGGAAACGTGGTGTTTTGGAGCTCGTGTCTGGTAGACCTGCCCGGATTAACTATAAAGCAGTTCAGGTCGTGTCCAGTAAGACCCCGTGGTGCGTTCGGGGTTCAGGTTCCCGTACGGGTCACCGTGATTGTGTGTGGGACGCTGAGCGGGGTTTCCTCCGTCCTGAAGCCCTGAGCTCACGGTCATGCTCCCGTAAAGGGAAAGCACGGCAGGCTTGCCCCTTCACGTCGAGGTACACCTGCCATCCCGTGCTGCGCTGCTGGAAGCGGCAGTGTGCCCACCTGTGCTCCAAACCCCACATGAGGTCAGCAGCTCCCTGACCTGGGGGGGAAGGTCCCCAGAACTGCCCCACCTGGGAGGTGCAGTGCACCTGTGTGTGCTCCGAACCCCACGCAAGGTCACCAGCCCCCTGATCTGGGGGGATGGTCCCCAGAACCGCCCCACGTGGGAGGTGCAGTGCGCCTGCATGTGCTCCAAACCCCACGCGAGGTCAGCAGCTCCCTGACCTGGGGTGGGGGGAAGGTCCCCAGAACCGCCCCACCTGAAACGGGAAGCTGTGGGTACTCGTACGATTTACGAGATCCTGTTTGTAAAAGTGTAGGTTCACGTGTGCTGGGGATGCAGAGTACTCTGCGTGGCTGCGTGGGGGGCGGGGCAGGTGTCAGGGAGGTGTCGGGGGTGAGTCTGGGGTGCATGGGGCAGGGGTGTCGGGGTGTGTCAGGCAGTGACTGGGGCCTTCGGCAGTGGCTGACAGAGGTCACACAGGGTAGGGGCCCCGCTTCCTCCACCATCACCCTGTCTACACGGACACCCACTCCCTCACCGTGTACCCACCCCCACTCCACCATCACCCTGTCTACATGGACACCCACCCCCTCGCCCTGTACCCGCCCCACTCCACCATCATCCCCATCCACACAGACACCCACCCCCTCACCCTGTACCCGCCCCACTCCACCATCACCTTCCCCTATGCAGATACTCACTACATCTTAGGCACAAAGCACCGGCCGCATCTATGTGGGCACCAGTCACCTATCACTCACATGCAAATATGAGCACCTGTCTACACTGTTGCCTTTGTTGGCACAGGTGCCCAACCCCCCCCAGGTTCACACACATCAGCACCCTGTCTACACCATCACTCTGCTGTGTGTAGGCACTCGTACCCCAGAGCCTGGCCCTCTCGACCCGCGAGCACAACGGGCAGCACCATCCTCCTTTCGACCATACAGGGCATCCCAAGGGTCCTGCTGAGACCTAGGAGCTCAGAGACCTTATGGACCACGGGCACCCCCTCTGCAGAGGCACGTGGATTGGACGTGGCGCCGCCCACAGTGCGACAGTAGATAGTAGGACACACGGGAGGGGGCCTTTCAGGCAGCATGTCCCCTGGGGCCCACCTTCTAGGAAAAACCACGCTGATCAAGGCCCTGACAGGCGATGATGCGGTGCAGCCCCGGGATCAGCTGTTTGCGACGCTGGACATCACAGCCCATGCTGGGTGGCTGCCCTCCCGCGTGGCTGTCATCTACATGGACACCATCGGCTTTCTCTCCCAGCTGCCCCACAGCCTCATCGAGTCCTTCTCCG
This sequence comes from Canis aureus, assembly GCF_053574225.1. Lineage (NCBI taxonomy): Eukaryota > Metazoa > Chordata > Mammalia > Carnivora > Canidae > Canis > Canis aureus. The sequence continues at coordinate 124,397,259 of NC_135649.1, forward strand.
CCACCCTGGAAGACGTGGCTCGTTCGGTGAGTGTGCGATGCTCTTACCTAAAAGACCTGCGTGATCTGGGGCTGGTCCCCTCGCACATGACACAACGTGGAGACTGGATTCCCTGATTCCAACAGGACGTAGGGACTAACTAGTCTCCTCACACCTGATACAACGTGGGGGCTCGATCCCCTCACATGACACGACCCTGGGGACCGGATTCCCTCACCACACTGCACCCCGGGGACCGATCCCCTTACATACCACCTCCTCACGAAGCTAGTGCCTAACCCACCCTGAGCATGAGCCCTTCCTAGTGACCTCTTCCAAGACTAATTCCAGAAGGAGGTGGAGCCGCTGTGCAGGGAGCGGGTGACTGCGCCTCCGCCCTTCGGTCAGCCTGTGTGCACAGGTTTGCAGCGATGTCATTCAAGGGCCCATTCTCTTTGGGCTTCCACCGAGCCCCAGACCTAGTGTCAACACCAGGGAAAACCAGACAGACTCCAACTGGAGGGCGTCCCACAAAATTCCCACCAGTGAGACGTTTAAAACCCGGCGAAAAGCATTCTTTAACATCTGAAATAACTCAGAATCTGAAAGTTTCACGGAAGGTTGAAAGGCCCCTGAAGAATGAGGCCCCCGCGGGGGGAGGTGGGGCTGGACCGGAGCAGGCAGGGATCTAGCAGGCCCCTGTGGTGCAGGAGCTGTGGGGGATGCCAGGGCCCAGGCCGGGCGCAGGGGAGCAGCCTGGCCAGGGCAGGGCCCGTGCAAGGGCCGCGGGTGGGCCGCCCACCAGCTCTGGTCTCGGGGAGCTCCGGCCCCGGGTGCCACCCACCTCACAGGGCCGGGACCCCATGGGAAGCAGCCCACTCCCACCCGGGCCTGCAGTGGCCATCAGAGCCCCCGTCCGAGGCAGGTCCTCCCGCGTGGGGTGCCATCCCTGTGTCCACCATGTGGCTCCCCTGCCCCCCAGGACCTGATCGTCCACGTGAGAGACATGAGCCACCCGGAGACAGAGCTGCAGAAAGCCAGCGTCCTGTCCACGCTGCGTGGCCTGCGCCTGCCTGCCGCCCTCCTGGACTCCGTGCTGGAAGTTCATAACAAGGTGGACCTGGTGCCCGGGTGAGTGCAGCCTGGCGCACCCGCTGCCCACGACCCTGGAGCCCCTGCCCACTGCCCGTGGCCCCGCCCCAGCTGGTGACAGCGGGCTGCCCTCCTCGGGCACTGGAGGCATCCCCCTGCTTTCGGGAACGGGGGGGTCAGGGTGCCCTCTGCCACCCACGGGCCGGGAAGGGCCTCAGAGCTGCACACCCCGGGGGGCGCGTTGTGAGCCCCTCGCTGCCGCGTCCTGGTGATCTGCTCTGTGCACTCTCCTGGCACCCACTGGGGCAGTCACACTTGGGGCCCCGGGGGCGGGGGACCCTGGGCGCTCCTCACTCCGTCTTCCCGAGGCTGAGCAGGCACTGCTGGGGGGCTACTCCCGCAGGTACCGCCCGGCGGGCCCACAGGCCGTCGCCGTGTCCGCCCTCCTGGGGCAGGGGCTCCCAGAGCTGAAAGCGCGGCTGGAGGACGCCGTTCTGAGGGCCACGGGGAGACAGGTCCTCACCCTCCGGGTCCGGCTGGCGGGCGCGCAGCTGAGGTGCGTGGGGCCGCCCAGCAGGCGGGACAGTGGCCGTGCAGTGGGTGCGGGTGCGGGGAAGGCAGTGGAGCCGCAAAGCCCCGTGAGCAGAGGAGCCCTGGCGGCTGTGGGGTTGTGGGGTTGCCTGCCGCGCACGTGGGTTAGTGACTCCTATGTGGGCGCCCCCGGGCTGTGGGCGGGACCCGCCAGTGAGGACGTGGTCACTTGCGGGCTCAGGAACACAGCCCGTGGGGTCCCTACTGAGCGCCCCTTCCCCGCTCCGTCAGCTGGCTGCACCAGGAGGCCACGGTGCAGGACGTAGACGTGATCCCCGAGGCCGGGGTGGCCGACGTCACGGTGGTCATCAGCAGCTCAGCCTACGGCAGATTCCGAAAGCTCTTCCCCGAGTGAGCGGACACCGCCTCTGGGCCTCTGGGCTGCCGGGTGGGAGGCTGGCGGCCGCGGCTGGAAGTCGAAGGTCAGGTCGCAGGGGGCTCCGCGGCTCTGGTCCCCGGGGGTCCGGCATCGTGGATCCTGCATCGTGACAGCTGACTTCCCCTCCCCTGGCTTTGGCTACAAGGAACAGGCTCCGCTGTGTCTGCACCGGCGTTTCTGGTTCTCCCGCCCGCAGGCCGCCACGTCCTCCCGGTGTTGGAGCTTCCATCGGCTGTTTCACACTCGCAGCCGCCAGCCCTCGCTGTGCCCCACAGTGTCTGCGACTCCTGACCGTCTCGCGGCGACCCACGGGCCTCCCTGCTCCGGTGGCGGAGGAAACACGGTTTGTCACTGAGTCGGCACGAAACCAGCAGCAACCTGCTTGCGGGCAGGCCACTCAGAGTGGCCCATGGGAGGGACAGACGCGGCCCGGGCCCACAGACCTGGGCTGTCGTCACCCAAGGTCCCAGGACACACCCAGGGGTGCAGAACTGGCCATGCCAGCCCTTCTGCTTTAATTTTGCTTTGTTTGTAAAGACTATTTGAGAGACGGAGGGCGTGGGAGTGACAGAGGGAGCGACAGAGGGACAGACGGAGGGGCTGAGGGGGAAGCAGCCCCCCGCTGAGCAGGGCGCCCAACGATGTGGGACTTGATACCAGGACCCCGGGATCCTGACCCGAGGTGAAGGCACACGCTTCATGAAGGGAGCCCCCCGGGCGCCCCTGTCCTCATTCAGGCACCCCCAGTCCTGCTTTCTGAAACATTCATTGGCACCTCAGGGAGCCCACTAGACCCACGCGGTTGCCCGTTTTCTAGAGGAAATGCCGACGTGAGGGGTCCCTTGCAGCCATGGATAACGTCCCACGTCATTTCCCCCCTTCAATTTGTGCTCATCCTTCCAGTGTGGTTTTTTGAGTGATTCTGGAATTCGGCATTCAGGAATAAATCTCAACGCTGCTTCAGGGCGTGCACGAGGGTGTGTCTTTTCTAAAGACAGAGCGTTCTCAGGTCGCGTGAGGCTTGTCCACACACATGGCCCTACGGGCCTCGCGCCACCTCTGGGTCCTTCCCCAAGTGCTCCTGCCGCTGGCCTTCCAGAACTCTGCCGTCCTGTGGGAGGTCAGATTGGGAAGGTGTGCTTGAATAATACCGTCCCCACACGCACATGTCCTGGCCCCCACGCAGCGGACAGAATAGTGTCCCCAAGGACGTCCCCGTCCCGACCCCCAGCTCCTGTCAAGGAAGATGCTGCTTACATGGCAGAGAGGACTTTGCAGAGGGAACGGGGTTAAGGACCCTGACGTGGCGATGGCCTTGGTGATCCGCGGGCCCAAGGCCACCACACGGGTCCCAGTGACGGGGAGGCGGGGGCTCAGACTCCTGAGGTGTGAGGTCAGAGCAGAGGTTGCGTCAGAACCCTGGCTCGGCTGGCGTCCAGGGTGGAGGGAGGCAGGAAGCGGGGAGGGTGGAAAATGGAGCACGTTCCCGCCAGCAGCTCCTGAGACACGCTGGCCCTGGCTTTGGCCCAGGGACCCATCAGCCTCCTGCCTTCCAGAACCCTGAAGAGAATAAATCTGGGGGATCCCCGCAGCTCAGCGGGTAAGTGCTTGCCTTGGGCCCAGGGCGTGACCCCAGGTCCCGGGATCGAGTCCCGCGTCGGGCTCCCCCCGTGGGGCCTGCTTCTCCCTCTGCCTGGGTCTCAGCCTCTCTCTTGGGCGGGGGCGGGGGCCCCGGAGCGGCTGGAGCCGTGGGGCGGCTCACCAGGCCGGGAGCCCTGCCAGCCTTCCTGGTCCCCCAGCTCAGCCCCAGGGGTCTCGGGACACGGTGGGGTCACGGAGCGTCCTTTGTGGGCCGCCCCCCCTCGAGGCCCTGCCCCATCCCCCCCGGCGCTGCAGGTGTGCACCCTCAGCCGGGCGCTCTGCGGGCGCTGTGCCAGGGCCGCCCTCCTTCCGCCCGGCCCGTTTGCACTCTGGCCGCCCCCGTGCGGGGCACGCCGGGGCGGGGTGCGGGGGGCAGGCCTCGGGGGTCTCCCTTTCCTTCTGCACCTGCCACTGTGCCGGGCGTCCCCCCCTGAGGCCTGCGGGACACCCACTGCACGTGCCCAGCCAAGCGGGGGCTCTCTCAGGGGCCTGGGCTCAGGCGGGGGCCTTCGGGGGCTCAAGCGGGGGCCAAGAGCTTTAGGGGACCTGGGGGGAGCGGGAGGGGACCTCAGGGGCCTGAGGGATACAGAGACACCGAGCCCTGATGGTCCTTCACTCAGTCAACGACGAGCTGAACCGCGCCACCTCCTCCCCCACGGGCTGCAGCCTCCACGTCGTGCAGCCTCCACGTGCAGCCTCGTGCAGCCTCCACGTCGCCTGCCACCCAGATCCTCTGCGGGCGACCCTCAAATACAAGCTCCTCTATGAGTAAGTACCCCGGGGGGCGGGGGGCGGCTAGCGGGCTCCGTGGAGTGTGCGACGCCTGATTTCTTGGTGAGGTTCGAGCCTCGCCTTGCTGTGGAGATTACTTAAAAGTAAAAGCTTCACACACACAAAAAAAATTAGGTGTGCGGTCCTTCCTTCATGTCTGCGCTGACGGGCTTCCAATACCACAGAACTTGGAAGTTTCAGCCACACAGCGCAGCATCCACCTTCAGCTCAGGTCATGACCCGGGGCTCGGGGATCCAGGCCCGCCCCCGCCCCTGCTCCTTGGAGTCTGCCCCCCCCCCCGCCCGCCACCCACTCGTGCTGTCACCCTGTCACTCACATAAATAACAACTTTAAAATGTTTCATCCAGTCTTTTTTTTTTAATATTTTGTTTATTCATAAGAGACAGAGAGACAGACAGAGAGACAGAGGGAGAAGCAGTCTCCAGGCAGGGAGCCCAATGTGGGGCTTGATCCCAGGACCCTGGGGTCACGCCCTGGGCCCAAGGCAAGCACCAGAGCCACCCAGGGGTCCCCGCATCCAGTCTTTTAATTAATAAAGTGGCCGACAGTGATTTTTTTTTTAAATTTTTTTTCCAACAGTGATTTTTTTTTTAAGATTTATTTATTTATTTATTTATTTATTTATTTATTTTATCTATGATAGACATAGAGAGAGAGGCAGAGACACAGGCAGAGGGAGAAGCAGGCTCCATGCAGGGAGCCCGACGTGGGACTCGATCCCGGGACTCCTGGATCGCGCCCTGGGCCAAAGGCAGGCGCGAAACCGATGAGCCACCCAGGGATCCCCCCCGACAGTGATTTTTGAACAAAGTGCATGACCCGGAGAAAGTGCTGGGCCAACGGGGGGCTTGTACACACCCTCCCGGGGCGCGTTTCCAAAGTGTCTCAGCCGGAAGAGAAACGTAATTATCCGCGTTTCCCCAGAGAAGGGGATGCACCCACCCTCCGGGGCCACAGGGAAAAACCTGTTTGGGGGCAAGAAGCAGAAAATCGCATGAGGCCCCCGAGTTTCCATGGAAAAGGCGCGTTGGAACAGAGCACACGGGTCAGGGTTGTGCGGCCGGCGACCCTAAGGGCGGAGGCTGGGGTCCCAGGCACCCGCCCGCACGGAGCGTCCCCGCGACCCGACCCCGCGTGTTTGTGGCCGCCCAGTCGCGAGCGGCCGCCGGCACCGCCTTGCCAGCCCCGTGCCTCCAGCTCGAGCGTCCGCATCACACTTCGGCGATTCCCGCCGACATTTGTCCTGGGGGCGTCTTTGCCGCGGTCCCCGCGGGGGCTCCGGGCACCCACGCGGCGCTGAGCGTTCGGTCGCGCGGAAGCAGGTTTTGCTTAAGGTGCGCGCGGTGTTTCCGGCGTGGACGCAAGTGCACACCCAGTGCACACCCAGTGCACACCCAGTGCGCTGCAGCCTGCACCTCGCGCTCCTTCGCACTCGGGAACCGGACGGTTCCGGGACTCGCGCCCTGCGGCCTCACACAGCGTCGGCGCCCGCGTGCGGAGCGCGAGTCGCGGCGTCGGGGCCGCGGGCGCTGGCTCAGGGGGCGCCCGGCTGCGTGGAGACGCGTGCGCGCTCCCGGGGGCCTGTGTCCGCGTGGGCGTCGGCCTGCCTGTCAGCGAGCGTGCGGGGCCAAACGCGGGCGTGGGGACGCAGAGAGCAGGGAGACGGCGTCCTCGGGCCTGCGAGAAACGGCGGACAGACAGACCGACCGACGCCAGAGCTGGGGGGCGGGGCGGGGCGGGGGCCGACAAACGCCCCGCAGACGGCGGCGGCTGAGGAGCGAGGTGGCGGCGGTCCCCGCGGCTCACGGGCGGGGCGGGAAGGGCCCGGCCGCCGGCGGGAGGCGCTCGCACCAGGGCTGCGGCAGGGCGGCTCCGGGGCGCGTGTCACCCCGCTGCGGGCACGCGGCCGCCCCTCACGGGTGTCCCCGCGCACACGGGCCAGCGGGCGGGGGGGGCCTCCGGACCGGGCGGCGGGGGCTGCGCTCCCTCAGGCGGCCCGCGACGGCCCCGCTACCTCAGGGGAGCCCGAGCGAGGCCCCAGGGAGCCCAGGGCGGCCGGCAGGACAGGCCCCGACGGCGCCTCTTCCTCAGGGGAGCCCAGGGCGGCCGGGAGGACAGGCCCCGCGGCGCCGCTTCCTCACGGGAGCCCAGGGCCGCGGGCAGGACAGGCCCCGCGGCCCCAGAGCGGGCGCTGCTCTCCCCGCTCCACGGTCTCCTCCGTGGGACCCCGCCCGACAGTCCCGCGACCACGGGGCGCCGCCGGCTGCCGCTCTCCCGAGGCCCGGCTGAGGCGACAACCGCGGCCACCGCACGGTCCCCTCAGCAGGCGCGCTCCAGCTGCCGCAGCCGGGAACGCTCACGAGCCGTGAGGCGCGCGCCCCAGGCCGGGCGGGGGACGGACGCCGCAGCGGCAGGACGGACGCGTCAGCGGTGCAGCAGCTTCGCGTTGAGCCCGACGACGTCGCCCACGAACGAGTCCGCCCCGATGAAGTCTCCCGCGATGACGTTGGTGCAGCGCGCACCCGGCCCGGGGCACTGCTCCCGCACCCACGCGCGCAGGCACGGCAGGCTGGGCAGCGTCATCTTCCGCAGGGACTCGGACGGGTGGCCGAGCACATACGCCAGGTTCTCCGTCAGGTTGATGCCCGCCACGAACAGCCCGCCTGAAACGGGAGGACACGGGCGCGCTGCGGGGCCGCCTCAGCTGCCCGCGGCCGCCGCTCCGCCCACCCGGCCCCGCGGGCTCCGGCTCCCTGCCGCGCGACTCCCAGCAGCGCAGGAAACACGCGCGTCCGCGTCAGGCCGCCTCTCCCGCCAGCCAACACGCCGCCCGGAGTCACGTCCCCGGTCCGACCCCGCGTGGTGGGCGGAGTCACGCCCCAGAGTCATCCCCGTCCTGACCCCGTGTGGTGGGCGGAGTCACACCCCAGGGTCATCCCGTCCTGACCCCGTGTGGTGGGCGGAGTCACGCCCCAGAGTCATCCCCGTCCTGACCCCACGTGGTGGGCGGAGTCACGCCCCAGGGTCATCCCCGTCCTGACCCCGTGTGGTGGGCGGAGTCACACCCCAGGGTCATCCCCGTCCTGACCCCCACGTGGTGGGCGGAGTCACACCCCAGGGTCATCCCCGTCCTGACCCCGTGTGGTGGGCGGAGTCACACCCCAGGGTCATCCCCGTCCTGACCCCCACGTGGTGGGCGGAGTCACACCCCAGGGTCATCCCCGTCCTGACCCCGTGTGGTGGGCGGAGTCACACCCCAGGGTCATCCCCGTCCTGACCCCCACGTGGTGGGCGGAGTCACACCCCAGGGTCATCCCCGTCCTGACCCCCACGTGGTGGGCGGAGTCACGCCCCAGAGTCATCCCCGTCCTGACCCCGCGTGGTGGGCGGAGTCGCGTCCCCAGAGTCATCCCCGTCTTGACCCCACGGGGTGGGCGGAGTGACGCCCGAGTCGTCCCTGTCCTGACCCCCACGTGGTGGGCGGGGTCCCACCGTAAGGAAAGGAGGCACGGGCGGATTGAAACACACAGAGGGGACGTCCTGTGGGACGGCCGAATCAGGAGGGACCACAGGACGTGCTGGTCCCCAGAGCCTGCACAGGCTGCCGGCCTTGCCAACGGCCTGGCTTCGGTGGGACCCACCCAGCTTACACTTCCACCCTGAACCCTGGCTCGTGTCCACCCGGAGCACAGGACAACACGGGCGCCGCACAGCGAGGGCCCAAGCTCAGCCGCGGTCGGGGCAGAACGGTGCCCCAGTCGCAACCCTCAGGTTTCAACCACGTGCGCCTGCTCCCCAGCATCCATCAAAGCTGCGCCCCACAACGGACCCCAAACAAGCAAAGAAGCCGGAGGCCAGGACAGCGGCGGGGTGAAAACCCGGCAGCCTTCCATGGAGAAGCGCCCCGAGTGGCGCCGGAAGCACAGGCAAAGCTCGCCGCGCGCACCGCCTCTGCCGCGGTGTCTGCGGTGGCCGCTCAGCTGGCGCCGCCCGCCCTGTCGCTTTCAAACATTGTCATCGGGACGCGGGGGGCTCAGCGCTGGGGCACCTGCCTTCGGCCCAGGGCGTGACCCCGGGTCCCGGGATCGAGTCCCGTGTCGGGCCCCCAGCGGGGAGCCTGCTTCTCCCTCTGCCTGGTCTCTGCCTCTCTCCGGCTCTCGTGAATAAATAGAAAAAAATCTTAAAAAAAAAAAAATCATTCTGGAAGGCCGCTGCTCAGGGAACCGCCTGCCGTGCCTGGTGGGACACAGGACGGCGCCGCATCCCCGCGACTGGCGCATCACATGCGCCCGTGGGCACCGGCAGAGCCACGCATCCTGCGCCACGCGCGTGAAGTACTACCCGCAGACCGCACACGCAGGAAGTCCCCCATCTTGGAGCCGGGGCGCCACAAACCCTAGACGCCCAGCACAGCTGCAAAGCGGGGATAGCCGTAGGACGTGTGCCAGGAAACGGCTGGTTTCTTTACAGAAGCAGCACAAACACTCAGGGCACGGGGACCCCCGGGTGTTCCCACAGGGAGTCCTCGGGAGCACGGACTCCCACACGGCCTCTCTGAGCTGGATGCGGGGCTCGGCCTTGGGCAGCCGCCCGATGGCAGGGGGACCGAGGGTGCGCGAGCGGGCGCCGGGCGTGCAAAGCTGGCAGCCAGGAGGGGTCCCGGCAGAGAGGCCCGTCACCGCCAGGTGGGCGCCTTGCAGCCATTGTACGAAGGAGGCCCAAAGCCCAGTCGGATGACAGACTTGACAGAGACAGACGGACAGGGACGCCGTCAGAGACAGACGGACAGGTGGAGGAGGCCGGGGGAACGTGCAGCTACGGGCACTGGGTGTGATTCACTCCTCATCGCGAGGCGATACCCCCACGTCCCCGCTGCGCTGTGGCAGCACGACCGAGCCCGGGCATGGACCCTTAGCAAGCGCCCCCCGCACAGGCGCTCACTCGTTGCAAGAAACAGCATCTGAGTGTGAGCACGGCACTCTGCACACCACGCGGGGCGCTCATGCCTCTGTGCAGGCTGCACAACCACACGTGCAGAGCACAGCCTGGGCGGGGTGTGGCCACTACATGCACGCCAGAATCCATGCCACGTGTGTGTACACGTGTGTTCACAAGCATAGGGGTCACGTGGATATGTGCGTGTCTGTGTCTATGCTCACGTGTGCGTGAGCCTGCATGCACACATACACACGTGTACACACCCATACGTGACTTCATACCTACGTGTACACCACAGGAGATTCCCGAGGCCTACACTCCTCTCCTAAACGCGGAAGCAACCCTGTGAGTGGCAGCGCGGGTGACGGGACAGGGTGGCATCTGCCGTGTGGCCGCGCATGGCTCACCTGGGCGGCCGCAGCTCTTCATGCGCTCGAGGTAGCGGATGAGCTCCTGAGCCTTCACCTGGTCGCCCCACCAGTACGGGATCCCGGGCCACAGCTCCGCGTGGCGGCTCACGACGCTCGCCTCCTCGTAGGACACGATGACCTGCTGGCCGCGCGCCCACAGCTGCCTCAGGGTCGGCACCTCCTGGAGGGACAGGGGGGCGGGGCGCGTGAGGGACCCCGGGGCGGGGGGCGGGGCGCGTGAGGGACCCCGAGGCGGAGGGGCGGGGCGCGTGAGGGACCTCGGGGCGGGGCGCGTGAGGGACCCCGAGGCGGAGGGGCGGGGCGCGTGAGGGACCCCGAGGTGGAGGAGCGGGGCGCGTGAGGGACCCCGAGGAGGGGGGCGGGGTGCGTGAGGGACCCAGAGGAGGGAGGCGGGGCGCGTGAGGGACCCCGAGGAGGGGGGCGGGACACGTGAGGGACCTCGGGACGGGGGGCGGGGCGCGTGAGGGACCCCGAGGAGGGGGGCGGGGTGCGTGAGGGACCCCGGGGCGGGGCGTGGGAGGGACCCCCGAGGAGGGGAGCGGGGCGCGTGAGGGACCCCGAGGTGGAGGAGCGGGGCGCGTGAGGGACCCCGAGGAGGGGGGCGGGGTGCGTGAGGGACCCAGAGGAGGGAGGCGGGGCGCGTGAGGGACCCCGAGGAGGGGGGCGGGGTGCGTGAGGGACCCCGCGGCGGGGGGGCGGGGCGCGTGAGGGACCCCGGGGCGGGGGGCGGGGCGCGGGAAGGACCCCGGGGCGGGGCGCGTGAGGGACCCCGAGGAGGGGGGCGGGGGGCGTGAGGGACCCCGCGGCGGGGGGGCGGGGCGCGTGAGGGACCCAGAGGAGGGAGGCGGGGCGCGTGAGGGACCCCGAGGAGGGGGGCGGGGTGCGTGAGGGACCCCGCGGCGGGGGGGCGGGGCGCGTGAGGGACCCCGGGGCGGGGGGCGGGGCGCGGGAAGGACCCCGGGGCGGGGCGCGTGAGGGACCCCGAGGCGGGGGGGCGGGGCGCGTGAGGGACCCCGAGGCGGGGGGCGGGGCGCTGAGGGGGTGATGCGTCATTGTTGGGGTGCTTTACTGCTGCAAGCTGGGCAGTACTGTCGGGGTGAGCGAGGCCAGGGCCGCCTGTCCGAGACACTGGCTCTGCAGGATTAAGGGCTCTGGCACTAGTCCCATCGCCCGCCCCCTGAGCCCACGCTGAGCCCTGTGACAACTGGCAGAGCGACGGGCTCAGGGAAGGTCACCTGTCACTCCATGATTCCCTGTCCAAGGAGCGCGTCTCCTCCTGGTGGCCTGAACCTCGACTCCCACCTGCTCTGTCTCCCTCTGAGGCCCCCGCCGGAGACTCAGGACGCGGCGTGTCCCGGGGCAGCGTCTCCGCCACAAGGCCCCCCGGTCCCCGAGCACCCGCCCTGGGTCTCGGCGGCCCTGTCCCTGCGCTGGCCCAGAGCGCGAGGTCCGCGGGGCTTCCTCCAGGCTACAGGCCGCCACTGGGCCAACGCCAACCCAGAGGTGCCAAGTGGACCCAGGATGGACCTGCGGGCAGTGTTTGGGGTTCCTGAGCATTAAGGGAGGCCTTTCTCCTCCCAACAAATGGAAAAGATTTTCTAGATGATAAAGCAGGTTGTGTTGTGAGTTGACCTGCGTCCCCTCTATAGTCACGTGTTGAAGTCCTCAGCCGTCCCCCAGGACATGACTCTCTGGAGGTGGGGTCTTTAAGGGGATACCGAAGGTTCCGATGAGGTCGGGAGGGTGGGCCCTGACCCCGTAGCCTGGGGTCCTTACAGGAAGAGGACATGGGGGGACAGACACGCACAGAACCACACGAGGACGTGGGAGAGGCCGCAAGGGCACCGGCCCTCTCGGCAGCTGCCAGCTGCCGCATCGCATGTGGCAGGGGCTGCGGGCACACGCAGCGTGCTCGGGGCAACGAGTCACCAAGGCGACCTGGAAGCAGGCGTTACAGGTCACCAAGGTGCCGGAGAAGCAGCCTGCACTGTCCCGCCAGTGCACGTGCCACCACCGGGCTGCCCCTTGCCGGGAGGGCAGGGTCCCCATCCTTCGGGGATTCTGCAGACACACGAGCACCTCACCAGCCCCACCCTGCCTCAGCATCACGCTCAGCGGGACCAAGCGAGCAGGGAAGTCTCCTGTCATGATCCTGCCCCTCCAGCCCCGCCACGGGGCTTCTTACCCCTCGGGGACACAGCATGTCCCCAAAGATGTTCTTGATGCAGGCCACCAGGTACTCATGCAGGTCCTCCGTCATGCCCTCGAAGTTCCTGCACGCCAGGATGACGACCTCCCGGGGGTGGCTCTCCAGCCACTCTGAGATCTCTGTGAGCGTGTCCTGCACAGGGGAGGGGGCTCATTCAGACCGTCCCCAGAGAGGCCAGGGGTTAGGGACGCGCCCGCCGCTCCAAGGGGCTTCTCCAAACAGAGCTCCTGGACAGACGGCCCAGGTCCTGCACCAACAGACACCCCTCAGACGCAGCTGCGCTGAAGCCACATGCTCCAGGGCAGGAGCATCCGCCTGCTGCGCTTGTGCATGCGTGTGACCCAGTGTGTGCAGGCTCACGCTAGAGGGCACCGCGTGTGCAAGAGCGAGGCCGCATCAACATCCCGTAAGGGGCATGCGGAGTGAGGTCCCGGGATGGTCTCCCGGCCCCAAACGCCCTGAGGCCTCGCTGGGGGGCACGGGGTGCCCAGGGCAGGCATGAGCGTGACGGGGACGCCGAATATTGACTTCAGAGTGCCCCGTGCAGCACCTGGAGGGGACTGGAGCGCCTTGAACCAGGCGGGAAAACAGGGCGCCCCACGTCTGCAGAATCTGGGAGGCCCGGGGGTGTGGGTGCCAGCTCGCACATGCACCCTGGCCAAGAGTTCTGGAGGCCGGCCTTCTCCCGTCTGGAGTGGACACGGGTGTGGACGGGGAGGCCCCGCAGCCGTCCGCCCTTGCACGCGCACCTCCACCAGCACGGTCGTGTACACCATGTGCACAAAGTGTAGGTTCTTCTCAGAGCCAACGAGCATGTGCGCGATCCGCAGGTCCAGGTACCGCACCCCCGCGTCCAGCTGCTCCGTGACATTCAGCACCTGTGCACAAAGGTCCTCGTCTCTGCTGGGGGCCGTGTGGTCCCCACCTCGGCTGGCTCACTGCCCCCGTGCCGGGGCTCGGAGTTGGCATGGAGATGCCCACGTGTGGGCCTGCGTTTGATGTGGAGTCGGTAGGTACTGACGCCTGCAGGGTCCGGGACGCCACTTGGGCCACGCATTTGGGAACGTGCTTCCTGGCAACACTGGGCACATCCAGCCCCAGATGGAGGCTGCGAGGTCCCGTCCTGCGGTAAACGGCCCCTCGGCCCTATACTGGCCTCCAGACCTCCCTGCTGGGCCCTGTCTCCCCCTCTTCCAGGGCAGCCACCAGGAAGGACCCTGTATGGGCACCTGGCTCCAGGGAGCCTCGCTGGGACCCTGTGGCGGGGAGAGGGGAGGGCAGGATGCTCCAGGAGGGTCACATACCCTGAGCATTGTCCCCACCCCACCACCAGCACTAGGACTGGCAGGAAGGGGTCCGCAGAGCGTAAACGGGACGGCTGGACCCTTGCAGGCAACACCACAATGGAAAAAGCAGGAATTTACAGGGGAGTCATGCCTACACCCTGGGTAGCCGCGCGGGGAACTCGCACCCCTCCTGCTGGTCCTTCATTGACAGTTGTGGCGGGGGGGGGGGGGGGGGGGGGCACGGCAGAGAGGCCTGCATGCATCCCAGGGCCACAGCCCAGTACCTGCACACGCACAGTTCATGCTGAGCCACCAGCCCTGTCACCAGCATCCCCACATACCCGCGTACACAACGTGGACCTCTCGTGGCCCACGTCACAGTGGGCCTGGTGCTAAGGGTCCCCAGCACTGCGGGGCCCCCAGGACCGTGTGACCCAGCACTGCAGGTCGCTGCACTGAACGGGCTCATCCCTCCCACGGGGCTCCGGGGTGACTGCAGGAGGCAGGAATGCGGTCTTTCCACATTCCAGGACTGGAGTTCCAGGAAGAGCAATTGGGAAGGACAGAGCCGGAGCTGGGGCCGCCACCACGGAGTCTCCAGCACAGTGTGGGAGACCTGAGCACAGAGATCCCGACCCTGAGGGGCCTAACCCTGAGGGCCGGGCTGCTCCCCAGGGGGGCCCCGCGGGGGAGCCAGCACCTGGGCCCAGGCCAGCACCCCCACCATACAGACTGCCTAAAGCCTTGCAGGATGCAGCCCCACTGCAGCTGGGTGCCCCCCACGTGGACGGCCCATGTCACCCTGACCTTCCTCTGCATATCCCCCCATGAGGACATACCAGGTCACCCTAACCTTCCTCTGCTCCCCCTCCAGAGGACCCCACAAGGCACCCTGACCTTCCTCTGCTCTCCCCCATGAGGACCCCCTGGGTCACCCTGACCTTCCTCTGCACAGCAGTATTCCCCCGCCAGGGTCACTGTGACCCTCCTTACACACCTGCTGGCCCCCCAGAGAGAAGGGACCAGCAGGAGGAGGGAGCAAACCCCAGTCGGTAAGGACGGGCTCTTCCCTCCTGGGCGTGAGGGTGAGGACCGGTTGGCTGCGCCCTCCTCCGTGCATTTACTGAACAAACCCATCGCTGCGGGTCCTTTCTCTTGCTTTGCACGCAGGTGCACATCTGCAACAGACCTCTGCACACGTGCACAGCTCGGGGGTGTGGTTTCTTGTGACCTGGCGGCTCTGAAAGGTGACCCGGAGGGAGGACACAGCGCCGGCCTCTGCAGGGAGGACGGGCCTCGAGCCCTGGCTGCCTCCACACACAGACTGCCAGGTCTCACAGGCAGGGCCCTGGGGTGCTGTGTGTGCTGGGTGGGCCCGGGGCCGGGCTCAGAGCCCCCGCACACACACAGGGGTGAGGGCGCCTGCCCAGCCGGAGGACGGCGGTCAGGCCCGCCGCTGAGCCTACCTGGGTGGTGGACCACTTAAGCACCAGGGGGCGGGTGACACACGGCAGCACCTTGTCCAGAAGCTGCAGCAGCCGGGACTGGGTCTGGGAAATGGGCGAGTTCTTGTTCAGGCAGTAGGTCATGGTGTCGTGGCTCCCTGCAAGCAGACCCGAGGGGACGTCTCACCAGGGAGCCTCTTCCTGAGCCATGTGGTGCGACCTGCACGTGCACAGCACGCCCAGCACCGGGCGTGGGCAGTGGCCCTGCACACACGCCCACCCGGATCCTGCGGACGGGGCCTGGGTATGTGGAGCCTCATCCAGGACCAGGGGAACCCGAATTCCAGGGCCTTGTGTCCCTATAAGCGGCAGAAGAGGAGACACAGACACACACGGCAGAAGCCACCAGACACCAGGCATCCCCATCCCTGGGAGGGGAAAACCGGAGGTCACTGCCAGGTCGGCCCCGTGCAAACTGTGTCGTTGCCCCACATGCCCTGGATGTGCTCCTCTGACCGGGAAGAAGCACCCTCACATTCGTGCACACTAAAAAACCTGAGGGTTTTCCAGAAACTTGAAAAACAAAAAGAACAAAGGGGGATTTTTTTCTATGAGGTGCTAAAGTACGCGTGCTATGCGTGGACGTGCTGCGTGCAAAACTAAGCCTGCCACGATCGCTCAGACGCGGCGTAGTGGACCGCAGACTCGGATCGCAATACTGCGTTCACACCGGGGCGCGTGGTACGGACCTGAGGGACTGTCAGCAGGCGCCCTGGTCAGCGGGCCACGCGGGAACGGTGCACACCGGGGGCCTGGGGCCTGTTCCCCGCCCAACACGCCCCGTGGTGCTTGCAGATCGGGGTGGCCAAGGAAGGCATCCAGCCCTCTGGGCCACATGGTCAGCGTCTCTGAGGGTGGCCCTAACCTGAGACCTGTGCAGGACAGACCGACAGACCCGACTTCCCAAAGAAAAGCTGACCTTCCCTTGGGGCACCTGCGTGGCTCAGTGGCTTGAGCATCCGCCTCTTGATTTCGGCTCCGGTCACGATGTCGGGGTCATGAGCTCGAGCCCCGTGTGGGGCTCCCTGCCCAGGGCAAGTCTGCTTGAGGTTCTCTCTCCGTCTGCCCCTCCCTTCCCTCTCTCTCTCTCCCTCTCTCTCTCACTGTCTGTCAAATAAACACATATTTCTGTTTTCCCAGGACCTGGGCAGCTCTGAATGCGACCCGGAGGGAGAACACGCCACTGGCCTCCCCAGTGAGGGGGAAAAAATGGACTTTTCCTTGATGTGGAAACTTAAAAGATAGAAATGACACAGTATCAGATGCTGTGGGTGTCCCCGTGGTCAGTGGACTAACGTCCTAAAGGTGTCCCCGGGACACACATGTCCAAACGCCACACGGCGGACAGAATGTGAAATCCAACCTCCCCCAGCTCGGGAGACCCGACATCTGAGCTCCGGGGTGGGGGCAGGACCCCTGAGATCCAGGGGCTCCGGGGAGGGTCCCTCCTGCCTCTTCAGGCGTCTGGGGCCCCAGGTGTCCCCGGGCTAGACGCCACGTCCCTCCCGTCTCTGCCTCCGTCCTCACGGGGCTCCTCCTCTGCGTCTGCGTCTCCTCCTCTGTCTCCTATGAGAACCCTTGTCATTGGACATAGGGCCACCTGGTCCAGGACGAGCTCAGCTCAGATCTGTGCTCAGCGGGGAGTCTGCTTGGGATTCTCTGTCTCCCTCTGCCCCCCGCCCTCTAAAATAAGTAAATAAATTTTTAATAAAAGTGATAAAATTCCCAAAGAAAGACACAGCTGTATGTGAAAATGTGAATAAATCTCAAAAACTGTAAACATGTATCCAGGTGAGAAATCTGCCTATTTTTGCAGGAGGAATTCCAGATATTGCACGTCCACAGACGTGGACACACGTGGCGGGATCCACTACACACTTCTTTTCTGCAAAAACCGAAGGCTGCAGTGCCCACATGCTCATCAGTGTGGGCCTGTGGCCACTGGTCCCGGGGCCACCGGAGCCACAAGGGCCTGACTCAGGGCCGCAAGGTCCTTGGACCAGAAAGTCCCCAGAGCTCAGTGTGACCTCCTTGTGGGTCGACCTCTGGACCCTCCAGCCCCAACTGCAGAGGACGCTGAGCTCGCGGCTGACGGGGCATGAGGGATGCAGCCACAAGAAGCCAGAGGGTTCCCTACACGAGGGACAGGCTGGCAGGGGGCGTGATCCCGAATCCCTATGCTGTCAGATTCCCACGGAGCCACGCGCCCCGGGGGTGTGCAGGTGCCTGACAGGCATGCATCATAACAAAGGAGATGGAGAAGAGAAGACACTCACATGGTGTGTGTGTGCACGTGTGCTCGAGTGTGCGTGTGTACACGTGTGTGCATGTTTATGTGTGCCTGTACTATGTGCGTGCATGTGTGTGTGGATCGGTGCCTGCATTGTGTGTGTCCATGTGTGTGTATGTGCCATGTACCGTGTACATGGATCTGTGTACGCACCTGTGTTGTGGGTGTGCATGTGTTATGTGCCTGTATTATGTGTGTGTTCATCTGTGTGTACATGCCTATACCGTGTACATGGATCTGTGTACGTGCCTGTACCGTGTGCATGCATGTGTGCATGCACACCTGTCTGCCTATATTATGTGTATCTAGTGTGCACTTTGCGTGCTTTCCAGCACACCCAGACCGTCCCCTGCCGGCAGCGTCCCAGCAGGGGACACAGAGGCCCTCACCTGGGATGGACAGGTGGTGCAGGGGCACATCCCAGAGCAGGGGGCACAGCGCCGACATCCAGTCTGCATTTGTGGTGCATGGCAGGCTCTGGAAGCTGCCGGAAGCGCTCAGCTGTCCGCCCATCGGGGGCCACCCTGCGTGACCTGAGGACGGAAGGGAAGGTTTGCAGACATAAACCAAGGGGACCCAGAGCCGCCTCCAGGGCGGCCCCTGCTCCCGTCATGCTAATCCCCCCCACTCCCTTCCCGGGTCTGTGGGGGCAGGTCCTCCATCCTGAGGGGGGGGACGCCTCGAGGGCCCAGGTCAGCACCCCACACTCTGTCTCCCTCTGATAGGGTGCAGGGAATGTGGTGCGTGGAGTCCCAGACAGAGCCCCGCTGAAGCCCACACAGTCCCCCGGAAGCACGGGAGATGCCGGGCTGGGGATGGCAGGGAGCCCTCCGGTCCTTAACCTGTGGCCCCGGCCACTGCCTCCTGAGCCCCTGCCAGGAGCATGCCCAACCCCCACAGGGCAGCGGACCCTCAGGATTAGCACACGCGTGGGTGTGTGACATCACCTACAGAGGAAAGGGAGCCCCAAGACGTGTGCACAGTGTTCCCTGGCCAGGGGGCGAGACCTGGGGGTCCCCTACTGCTAAAGCCACATGCCTGCCCACCACAGCCCAGCGCCCTCACCTGCCACCTGTACCCAAGGGACACCATCAGGGGCTGAGCCATGTCCCCAGCCCCAAGGTGACACATCCCGGTCACCCTGCAGGAGCCTGTCCTGGGCTGAGCCGTGTCCCCCCCCCCACCAGATCCCTGGCTGCAGCCCTGGGGCATAGGAAGGCTTCCGAGCAGAAACACGAGATGTAAGAACCAGGCCCATGGCGACCACGCAGCATTTGGCCACCATGCCGTCACCCCACCCATGCGTGGGAGGGCCGAGTCCCCTCTGGTGTGCATGTGCCCCTTGCCCCTGGGCAGCTCTTGGTGCTCTGTGTGCACAGCGCAGGGGCTCAGAATTTGCCTCCCTGAAATAGGCCACTTTGCTATCAGGATTATTCTGAGCTGAAGACGACTGAGAAACCACAGCCACCCGGGAGCTCCGAGCTGTCCCCTCTGCCTGAAACCAGGTGGCAATTCCCTGCTCCGTCCCCAGTTCTGGCTCCAGCCCAGAAATGAGGAACATTCGCAGCAGAGAAGTGACGCTTCCCTCCCGGACTTTCCCCCCAACGTCTACCTTCTCACAAGTCACTGTCCTGACGCCCCGGCCCCCTTCCTCCGCGGTGTCACCCAGGGTCCCCACAGGGGTGCCCGGCTCGCTGAGAAGGCGGGCAAACCGGGGGTGGCCTCCGTGAATCCTCCTCCCCTGCGAGGCCTCGCACACGGAGCCGACCTTTTCTCCTGTGCGTCTTTGGTCATTTTGTTTATTTCTTTGTTAGTTTTCAAAATAAGCCTGATGCGCAACGTGGGGCCCAAACTCGCAAGCCCGAAATCACGCGCTGCACGTTCCACCCATGGAACCAGCCACAGCCTCCTGGTTTTCCTCGTTTTCATTTGCAGGTCGCGTCCCCAAGCCTGAGAGCGCACAATCTCCCCGTCTACACCGCGGCCAGGGCACCGAGAGCGAGAGCCGGTAGCGCTGGTTCTCCCACCTCGGCAGCGACGAGCACCCGTCCTCTCCCGATCCGTAAGGGGGTCCCTGAGAGGCTCTCTGAGCACCCCTGCACCCATCTTCCCTCGTGGTGTGTCCCAGGGCTCAGCTCGCTCTCAGGCTCAGCGGTGTCCCTGCAGGAGAGCGTGTGGAACCCCACAGCTCCTGGGGGCACTGACGTTCATGCAGCAGGTGTCCGGGGGCAGGGCTGGGCTGCGCCCCCAACCCCACAGGAACCATTCCTCCAGGTGCACCCGGGGCCACACGCCATGTCTGGAATGCAGGCGGACCGGGAATTGTGTAAGCGAGCCCTCAGCACTGCTGGTGTGCGCGGACCTCCCCTGTGTGCTCGGCCCCAGGAGGCCACCGCCCATGTCCTTGATAGGAGAACGGGGGCGGGGCCTTCACGCCCCTCGCAGCCGCAGCGGAGGCCAGCCCAGGCCCAATCCTCCGCGGACGGCCAGACGGGAGCGACAGCACAGTCCATGGCGGGACACCAGTGCCTGCGTAAAGGGGACGGCAAACGTCCACCAGCGGAGGCCCCTCCATGGTCCCTTGGGAGAAGTCCCGGTGCCCCCGCGCCCTCTGTCGGTCCCCTGGGGGAGGGAGCCCTGGAGTGTGTGTGTGGACAGGGATTGCACAAAACTGGAGTGCACGCCGGCTTGCAGGCGCCCACAGCCCAGGCAGGTGACACAGCCGAGCCTCCCACCTGTGAGCCTGCAGGGACACTGCCCATCCCCACGTGGCACATCTGCGGGCGGTGACTGGCGCACGGTGACGCTCAGGAAATAGCTCAGGAAATAGCTTGTAGGTGAACTAAGCGACTTGCCAGCCGCTGGCATTCCGTCCTCACCGGGCTCCCCAGCGCTCCCAGACCGGCCAGACGCGGTGCCCCAGCACCTGAGGACCAGACCAGCGGTGGCACCCCGGGTGCCAACATCCTTTCACCTGCCAGGCAGCAGGGTCGGTGCCCAGGGCACCTGCCACCATCAGGACCCTGCAGCCACAGCCTGGGCGTCCGGCTCAGCTCTGACCCCAGCACCCTGCCACCCTCCCCGCGAGTCTGCAGGGGACACTCTGGTGGCCCTTCCCGCTGCATCTCCCGCGGGTCAGAGGAGGAGTGGCCCCAGTGCCCACACCCCAGGCTGGGACCCCCTCAGCCTGCTGTCCCCACGGCCCCCCACCGGCCAGCCCGGCACTCACCACCCGCCGCAGTCTCTCCCAACAGAGTTTCCGGCAGAGATTCCCTCCTCTGGCCACTGCCGCTCAAGCACTTCCTAAAACGAACTCTGCCAGGCCATTGGTCGCCGGGAGCACCACCCCGAGGGGAGGAGGAGCTGCCTCCTAGATGCTTCTCTCCGCCCCTGGACCTGGACCGGGCAGCAGCCTGCAACCCCCAGGCCCAGAGCAGGAGCCCCCCCCCCCCCCCCCCCGGGGCCGGCGCTGGCCCACGGCCAAGGTCCTCACAGCCCCAGGCTGCAGGGACCACCGTCTAACGGGGCTGGAGGATGTCCTGAGTATGACCGTGGGGTCAGGGGTCAGAGGACAGGGAGAGGAGGGCACCCTGAGTGCAACCACCGGGTCAGTGGTTAGGGAGCAGGAGGGTGTCCTCACGGTGTCCTGAGTGTGACCGTGGGGTCAGTGGAGAGGACGTGAGGACAGGAGGACGTCCTGAGCGTGAGCACGGGGCCAGCAGCCGTGGGACAGGGCGGGGGCGGGAGGACGAGCCCTGGCTGCGGTCTGCTGCTGTCACTCTGGACCCCAGGGCCACAGCAAACAGGACTTTCATCAGAGCTCCACTGGCCTCACAGCCTCCGCGCCCAGTGCCTGTGACCTCTGAGCCCCTGGTCGACAAAGTGACCATGTCCTCCACTGAAGTGTCCGGCCCTCTAGCCTGAGTGGCCCTTGTCCCGGGCCTGACCAGGGCATGTGGCCTCCGTGGAGGAGGCGGATTCCCCAGGGCACACCTGGAGCCCGCCCCCTGCCCTGGTGCTGACCCCAGGTGACTGGGAGCCCAGCAGGTGGGACCGTGGTCCTCCCCCCAACCCTGCCCCGGCTGCCCGCCCCCCCACCCCCGTTCATGGCACACTCAGCAAATGTGCCTCATGCAGGTGTGTGCATGCCTGCCAGAGACAGAAACCTAGCGGGGACACAGGACACAGGTGTGGGGTGGCTCAGAGGGCCAGCCCAGGGCGGGGTGGGACCTTGGACCGTGGCCTCGCTCTGTCCTGGTCCTGGCACCCTCACCCTGGAGTCCTTGATGGCTGCAGGCACCGTGGGGTCTCACGGGGACACAGCTCAGAGGCCATCATAGCCCAGTGGCTTCTCCTCCCTCCCCTCCCCCTTCCTCCTCCTCCCTCCCCCTTCCCTCCTCCTCCCTGTCCCTTCCTCTCTCCATAGAGACTCAGCTCCCTGCCTGAAGCCCTCTCCCTGGCCCCCTGGCCTCTTGGCAGCCCAGGGCCCCACACGGAGCCTGTGAGCTGGGGCGGTGAGTTCTGGGGTTTGACAGTCAGCAGCTCTGGGCTCCCCGCCCCTGCAGAACAGACCCTCCCCCCATCTGGGGGAACTTCCTGAGTCCCAGCCTTGTCCCAGGCAGCAGGACAGGGACTGCACCTCGGCCATCCCCAGAAACTGCTGAGCCCAAGCAGGACATGGCCCTGAAAGACCCAAGTGGTCAGGCTGTCCCGGGGCGGATGTGGGGACACGGGGAGGACGCCCCAGACAAGGATGCCCAGCCTCCTGGCTTTGCAGACAAAACAAGGGCCAGGACCCAAGGGATGCTGGGCTCTGGGAGCTGGACAGGCTAGGGAACCCACAGGGGCGGCCGTGCCCACACCTCAGTGAGCCCAGAGACCCACGTCAAACCTGACGCTGCACCCGGGGTCCTCCCCCCACTGAGGTGACCCTGCACCCGGGTCCCTCCCCTCCCCCACTGAGGCTGACCTGCACCCCGGCCCCTCCCCCACCCACTGAGGCTGACCCTGCACCTGGGTCCCCTCCCCCACCCACTGAGGCTGACCCTGCACCCGGGTCCCCTCCCCCACCCACTGAGGCTGACCCTGCACCCCGGCCCCTCCCCCTCTGGGCTATGGGCACCTCCAGTTTCCTCCTGGATGTTGGGCACCTCATTCCTTTAGTCCCAGCGCTTTGTCAGTCCCCAAAGCACAACCCACAATGAGTGTGTGGACAGGACCTGCGGCGCACCCTATAGGCAGTGGGGTCGTCTTCCCTGCACAGGTTGCTTGTGGGGGGCCAGCACTGTCGCTCAAAGAGCCTTCCTTTGTGGAGGACGATGGCCACCTCTTCCCAAGGACACCCTCAATCTCAGCACTGTGCTGTCACATTGGGGGCAAAGTATTAACATCAAGGCAGCTGAGTCTGTGGTGTGACCCCAACGCATGACATCACCCCAGCCCTGTGACCTCCACTCTGTGACATCACCTTCACCCTGTGACATCATCCCCCACCCCATGGCCCCACCCTGGACATCATTCCTACCCCATGATCGCATTCTGTGACATCACCCCTACCCTGTGAGCCTGGCCCCCAGTACAGTGACCTCCACCCAGTGAACCCCACCCCGTGACATCACCCCTACCCTGTGAGCCTGGCCCCAGGAATGTGACCCCCACCCCGTGACATCACCCCACCCTGTGGCATCACCCCTACCCTGTAAACCTGGCCCCCAGTACAGTGACCCCCACCCAGTGACCTCCACCCTGTGACATCACCCACCGTGTGACCCCCACCGTGTGACATAACCTGACCCTGTGACCCCCACCCCATGATATCACCCCTACCCTGTGAGCCTGGCCCCCAGCACTGTGACCCCCACCCAGTGACCCTCATCCCGTGACATCACCCCACCCTGTGACCCCCACCCCATGACATCACCCGTACCCTGTGATCCTGGCCTCCAGCACTGTGACGCCCACCCTGTGACATCACCTGACTCTGTGACCCCCACCCCGTGACATCACCCCTACCCTGTGAGCCTGGCCCCAGGGATGTGACCCCCACCCAGCGACCCTCATCCCGTGACATCACCCCACCCTGTGACCCCCACCCCATGACATCACCCCACCCTGTGACCCCCACCCCGTGACATCACCCCACCCTGTGACCCCCACCCCATGACATCACCCCACCCTGTGACCCCCACCCCGTGACATCACCCCACCCTGTGACCCCCACCCCATTTCTCTGGGCCCTGTGCTGGGAACAGGATGTACCTGGGGGTGAAGAGGTCTCAGGGTTGAAACTCCTCCCGGGGTAACACGACTCGTGTCCGGCACCAGGTCAGCAGGATTTTCTCTCCTGGGGTCGTTTTCCTGATTCTCACGGTTTCCAGCAGGGACACAAACAAACACAAAAACCAAGGTTCTAAACACCTTTTACAGGTTTTCCGTCAAATATTGTTTCTGTACCAATTCTTCAGGTACCGACTTATCCTTGAATTTCTGCGCGGGGGACCTACAGGCGGGGTCCTGGGGATCCTGGGAATCGCCGAGGGTCCACCCGGATGCAGGGACCTCCTTCCCCCTCTGGCCACCGCTCCAGACTCTCTGGTCAGATGCTGTCCCCGGTCCTCCCCACTGCTCTCCGGAGTTGGTGCCCCGTGTCCCCTCTGCTCCCTGAGGTCTCTCCCCCATGTCCCCTCCCGCTCCCTGAGGTCAGTCCCCGTGTCCCCTCCTGCTCCTGAGGCCTCTCCCCCGTGTCCCCTCCTGCTCCTGAGGTCAGTCCCCATGTCCCCTCCCGCTCCCTGAGGTCAGTTCCCTGTGTCCCCTGCCCGGGGTCTGTCCCTGTCCCCACACGTGGTCCCTGTGGCTTCTCCACAACCACAGCCCCTCCCAACCTTTCTCTGTGTTACCTCTCTAGCGGTGCTACCTCTCCTGCTCTGGTCACTTCTTCAGGGGTCACCGTCCTGCCTCTGCCGGGGGGCTCATGGACGTCAGTCACCCCGCGGCTGTGTTCTTGCCCAAGGTCCCCGTCTGTCTGCCTCTTGGTGCAGCCGCAGACCCCGACAGGCAGAGGCATGCTGAGTCCCACGGGCCCGAGAGCGGGGAGGCTGCCGTGACCCTGAGTCCCCCGGGGCTGCCATCCCTACGGGGCCACCTGTAGGCATCTCACAGGGACTCCCAAGCAGCCCCACTGGGGCCGGGCCGCTGGGGCTCCCTCACCCGCGTGGGCTCCCGGTTCTGGGGAAAGAACCCGAGACCAGTTTCCTAGGCTCCGAAGCAGCGTCGTGTGAAATGTCCAGGGACCACATTCATGCACATGCTCCTCAGTCGGGAGCGTGGGGAGACGACGTGTGCACGTTTCCCAGGGACCACACCACGTGCTCCTTGTCCAGCTCCTGCGACCCTGCTCGGGGTGGAGCCGACCTCATGCAGGCTCATCCGTGTGTCGTCCGTGTGTCGTCTGTGTGTCCACACTATGAGGACCACCGCCCATGGGTCTCCCCTCTCTGTGACTCTCTGTGTCTCCTTCTCTGTCTCTCTCCATCTGTGTCTCTGTCTGTCTCTCTCCATCACACTCACACGCTCACACACTCACCGAAGCTCACGCTCACACGTGCTCTCACAGCTGCAGAAGCAGAACAGTCCCCCAACGCCCCCCTCCAGACACACGCTCCTGGGCTGGGGTCTTCAGCTCCAGACCTGACCCCAGTGTGCAGGGTGGGCGTCTCTGCGACACCACATGGGATCCCAGCAAAGAGCCCAGGCACCGCAGCAGGGCGAGGGAACGCAGAGGGAATGGGCTTGGGAGAAGAGATGAGGAGACCCCGAGGGTGCAGAGGGTCACCCCATCCTGCACACCTGGAGGAGTGCAGTGATCCAAGGAATCCGTGCCTCGGTGCTCCAGAAATCAGCTGCACTGTGGGTGAGAGGATGCTGGGGTTGGAGCCCCAGGACCTCACTCTGCGACCTCACGGGGTCCGCGCAGAGGCCATCACGTCAAGCGAGGTCTTGGGCTGGACCAATTTTCACATAAGGAGAGGAAACGGGGCCACAGACACACACCCACCCAGGGACAGCGTCCTGAGAAGTTGCCACAACCCAGCAGCCCGCAGACACTGCGGGACACGCCTGGAGCCGAGCCGTCCCCGGATCGGCCACATCTGGGCCTCAGGTCCCTCCAAGGGGACCCAGAGTTGCCACCCCAGAACAGCCACTTTGGCCTACGGATTGGCTCGAGCCTCTGGCACCTGAGGACGGACACGTACGGAGGAGGTGTCCACCCTCCTTTCCACCTAAAAGTGGCCTGAGATCCGGCACCCTGTCCTGCGCCAGGACGAGGAGTGACCGTCGTCTCTGGAGATGGGCTGGCAGCACCGCAGACACCGAAGACAGACCTAAAGCAGCCGTATGATTTCATGCTCTCGTCCCCGCAACGTCTTCCCTCGAAACCCAAGCTGTCCCTTAGTTGAGAGGGTCTGTCGCCCGTGACGGTGACGACATCCGTGAGCGTCCCTTCCTGTCTGTGCAGCCCTCTGCGTGTCGGTGTTCACGGGAATTGCGTTCTGCTTTCCTTTTGATCTTTCTTTTCTTTAACGCACAGGCCTCAGTGACCGGACACAAGAGGATGGAAGGGAAGCCCTCCGTCTCCGAAGCCCCCGCAGAGCGACCTGGAGTGAGGCCTGGAGCCGCGACCGGGCAGCGCCCCCAGATCCTGGCGACAGTGCGCACATTTCTGCCGTTCCACCACGGTTAGCGCACGTTGGTGTTGGCATCCCGGTTCCTGGTGGTGACGCGCTGTCCCGTGGCTCCTCTGAGACTCGGGCCGAGGACTCACTCCCTCGCTCCGGCCACCGCTGGCTCTGCCGCCCGAGCGCTCGGCCTGTGGGCATCAGGGCCACCGACCACAGGCTCAGCCTCTGTCCTGCCACCAGGCCTCCGGCTGGGGCCGCCATGCACCTGAACCCCAGGTGGCCCTGCTGTGCGCCCCTCCTCACAGCTGGCTGGGTCGGGGAGCCACGCCCGCGCACCGCAGCCAGGACCCCGCGCCCATGGCCCACCACGCGGGAGCCGCCTGCAGACTGGTGTCATGGACTGCGGCCTTGCTCGTCGCTCTGCGTGGGCTCGATGACCTTCCCATCTCCACCTGCACCAGACATGCTGTACCCAACACCATCCAGGCCGATCTCCGTGAAATCACAGCAAAGCGCATCGCCTGGTCCCGAGGGACAACAGTGGCCAGTTGGACATCAGGGACCTGGGTCGCTAAGCGTGCTGTGCCCACGAGCGCACATTGTGTGACGGTTTGGGTCTGGTCAGCACCTGCGAACCTCCACCATGGAAAGCTGTGTGCACCCCAGCCCTGCTGTCCCGCCCTGGCCAGCACAGTTGGGGCGGGCCTTCCCCCTGGGGTGGCTCTGGCCCCCTGGGTGTTCCTGTCGCCTCCCCACGGCTGCTCCGACACATCAGCACACATGGGGGCCCTTAACATTCATGGTCATGCTGGGGAGGCCGGAAGCACAAAGCGAGGCTGTCAGCAGCTTGGATTCTTCCGGAAGCTCTAGGGGACCGTCCGTCCAGGCTGCCTCCCAGCTCTGGCCCGGGTCATCCCGGCGCCCCTTGTGGGTAGACACATCGCCCGTCGGCGCCTTCAGTGCCACCTACACTTTCCGTCTCTGCCTCTGGTTCGTGTGTCTCCTAAGGACACGGTCACCGGCCTCGGGGACCCTCTCCTGCAGGATGAGCTCGTCCCACATCCTTCACTGAATCACATCTGCACAGACCCTTCCCGAATACGATCCTGATTAGGGGTTAGGATGTGACATGTCTAGGGGATCACGATTCAACCCACTTCAGCACCTCAAAGCTGTGCCTTTTAACTCTTACTGTCTGTAACTTGCAAAAAGTTTCAGGGCGTATGGGATCCTGAGGGGCTTCCTTGTCCCATGAACGTTACCTTGGCGACAGTCACCTGTTGTGAGGCCTCCGCAGTGTGGTCCCTCCGACTGCAGTCCTTTGCCGGGAACCCCGCCTCGTAAGCCGCGCGGCGCGGGGCCTCCGGTCTTTGCTCTTATTCCTTCTTTCTCTCCCCTAACCCCTCTGCTTTACCTTCTGGGGCTACAACGAACACACTTTGTTTCTTGCAGCAGTTTCAGGTCTACGGAAACCCTGAGCAGAAAATGCAGGGCTCCCGTGAGCTCCCCGCCCGTGCCCCCGATGATGAACGTCAGGCCCTGGGCGGCACATTAGTGATGAGTGATGAGCTCACGTCGCACGTCATGAACCCTGCGAGTCCTTCGGGCTCCTCCTGCTGCTGCCACCTGGGGGCCTGGACCCCCGACAAGGACGCGAGTCCGCAGCTACGGGGCCTGGAGAGCAGAGGCACCGCCCCAAGTGCCCTGGGCGCTCCTGGCCCCTCCGCCCGCAGCACCACCGCTCTCACGGCCCCCGACGTCTGCCCTTCCAGACAGGCGTCCCTCTCTTCTCCTCTGCTTCTACCTGAAGTTATGTTCTCATTCCTCATCATTCAGCTTGTCAGACATTTTCTTTTTCCTGCAGTGAAACTATTCTGTGACAGATCTTGATGCCTAAAAACGCGGTATTGATCACGGCAGCATCACTACAGCGGCTCAGTCAGCAGAAGTGCGACTCCTGACCCTGCGTCCCTGAGGTCAAACCCCATGGTGGAAGTAGAGATCACCTAAATGGATACATAAAATAAAAGTTGAAAAAGCTTCATTACATATATTCCCATTTCCACCTTGAGATATTAGCAGCGAGACTCCTTAGACGGGCATCGACGGCTTGTTACGATATCACGTCTTTCACCTGCTTCTTCACGACGTGCCAAGGACTGCACGGAGGCTTGTGTCCCCTCAGCGGACACTGTGATCCGCTTCTCCTTCAGTCCAGTGCAAAGCAAATGGTGGCAAACGTTCAAAAGGATGTGTGGCCCACTCAGGAAACTGGTTTCCCGTTCTCGGGGTCTGGGGAGCAGCCAACAGGCTTCAGCGCTGCTTAGCAATTGCGCAATTGTTGATTTTGCCAGATAGTGTTTGACTTAAAAATTCTTGCTCTTTTTTTTAAAGACGTTATTTTTGAGTAGTATGTACAGCAAACGTGGGGCTCGGACTCACAACTCCGAGATCAAGAGTCTCACGCTCAGTCCGCGGAGCCAGCCGGGCGCCCCGACTGGCTCACGTGCTCAAAGCCTCAGGAAAGTTGGGGGAGGTCCATCTTACTCCGCTTTTGCCCGCGGGGTATTTTATCTTCATAAGGCCTCTCACTCATAGGATCTTCAGATCTGCATGTTTAGGGGTGCCTGGTGGCTTAGCCGGTGAAGTGTCTGTCTTCAGCTCAGGTCATGACCTCGGGGTCCTGGGATCGAGTCCCGCATCCAGCTCCCTGCTCAGGGGGAGCCTGCTTCTCCCTCTCCCTTTGCCGCTGCTCATGCTCTCTCTCTGTCAGATAAATAAAACCTTTAAAAAACCAAAGATCCTCCTGCTTAGGTGATGGGATATTGCCTGCGTGTCCGTCCCTGGATCCCGGCCCACCACCCAGGCCGCTCCCTCCTCAGACAGTCGCAGGCAACACGAGAAGAATGCGCGCCCGTGTGCTGACAGCAAGCTCGCCACCCCCGGCGAGGCGAGCGGGGGCCCCTTCCTGAAACCAGCCCAGCCACCACCCAGATGCCACGGAACTGCCACGAACACGGGGCTCGTGCACAAACAACATGGAGCAGAACAACGCTCCGAAGCTGCCGCCATGTGCTACTACTCAAAGCCCAGAATGTTCCTGGCAGCTTGGTGATCACATCAGTAACATACAAAAATGCACATTTAATGCACAGGATCGGTGAGTTGTGACACGTGCGCACACCCTGACACTGCTGCCGTGTCAACAGGACGACGTTCCCTTGTCCTCAGCTGTCCTCCCGCCCCCGCTGTCTCCTGTCGGCAGACAACCCCAGACCTGCCTTCTGCCACAGGCGCTACTGCACGTCTTCTAAGGGCCTATGCTTGCGTGTGTGTGCCTGTGAGTGTGCGGCTCAAACTTGGGGTTTTCTGTTTTAGGAATAAGTCAATAAGAAGACATATAAAAATCAGGGCTTTTGTCGTGGTCGTACGTTAATTCCCCGGGGGAGGGGCAGGGACAGAGCCGACCACCACACAGACTGCACCGTATTAACAGAAAAATACAGACACGTCTCAGCAGAAGAAGCAGGGACGCTTGCAAGACGAAGCGAGGCCCGGCCAGCCCTGGACTGGGGTCTTAGGGCAGGAGTCAATCTCAGAAGCTCCGCTCGAGCAAAGCAGCCTATCGGCAGTTTAGGAAGGAATCCTGGCAGGCTCCGGGGGAGGGTGGCCGGCAGCACCTGCAGCCCCCGGGCGGGACTGTTGACAGCCCAGCCCGTCGACTCTCGACTCTCGGGACCCCCCTCCCTGCCAGGCACCCGAAGAGGATGGTGGGCAAAGCTGGGAAGCGCTGCTCCTGGTCACAGCCGCGGAACTCCTGACCTCTCGGAGACACCGGGGATGCGCTGCCCTCCTGCGCTCCTGCGCTCTTGCCTGACACAGGGATTCTTGGCGTCGTTGGAGGACCCGCTGCCCCGGGGCCCGTAGGCGGCAGATTTCATGATGCCCCATGAGTGCCACCTGCTTTCACCTACAACAGAAACATCTCCAGCTGCAAAACGCGGGCAGCCTTTTCTCACGGACTGCATTGTGTCTACCTAACGTCCAGGAGTTCAAGTCCTCACCCCAGGGCCCCCGAAGGTGCCTGTATGTGGACACGGGGTCTTTAAAGAGATAAATTAGGGCAACCCGGGTGCCTCAGCGGTTTAGCACCTGCCTTCCGTCCATGGTGTGATCCTGGAGACCCAGGATCGAGTCCTACTTCGGGCTCCCTGCATGGAGCCTGCTTCTCCCTCCGCCTGTGTCTCTGCCTCTCTCTCTCCCTCCCTCTCTGTGTCTCTCATGAATAAATTAAAAAATTATAGAAAATTAAAAAAAAAATAAAATAAAGAGATAAGTTAGTTTATAAAGAGTCAGGAGGGTGGCCACAATCCAACATCTTGCATTTATGGGATCATGAGGATTTCACGTGTGTTGGAGACGGGGCTGCATGAGGGGTTTGCTCTGCAGATGAGCTCCCAGGAGGCTAGTTTCAGGAGCGCCCATGAGTCAGAGGCTCTGCAAAGAGATTCCCTCCCAACCGCTGCCCTCTCCTGCACGTTGGACAGAGGACACGAGAGCTGCAGGCTGCAGACCTTCGGGCCCAGCTGCGTCCTCACAGGTGTACATGGAATCGCAGATTGCTG
Organism: Canis aureus; assembly: GCF_053574225.1. Lineage (NCBI taxonomy): Eukaryota > Metazoa > Chordata > Mammalia > Carnivora > Canidae > Canis > Canis aureus. The sequence goes on from NC_135649.1 coordinate 124,427,696, forward strand.
GTGGGCACAGAAGTCCGGTGTTGTGTGCCCGTATCGCGGGGGTGCCTTGAGCTGCCAGGCATCCTGCAGGCTGGCGCGCTGCGCCGTGTCCCGCTCGCTGTCCTGGGGAGGCCCAGCAAGCAAGTCTGAGCAAACACTCTGACGTTGTCTACTCATAACACAATGCATTCTGAATGGCTTTACGGTGCACTTATTTTTGCAGGAATGTAACTACAGTGTGATTCTAGGAAAGGTTCTCAGTTTTACTCAAGGTCTTACTGAGAATTATTCAGCATTTTGGAGAAACATATCTTCAGTGGTAACGTGGCTCAGTGTTTGAATTGCCCATAAATGCGCCAGGATTGCTGTAACCATGGTGATTCAGATTTTATACAGATATGCCTATTTGCCCTCATGCGGGAATATTAAATATAAAGGTTGATTCCAATTGAATCTCGTTTCTTAAATTCAAATGCAAGCACCCGATTACTCTTACAGCTTGAGTGTGGTTGAAGCCGAGCACTGACATATTAAATTACATGTTGTTTTATTAAAACACGTGTACGTTTCATCTCCCTTTATCCCTTTGTCGTGCAATTACAGCTGCGTATAGATGTGTGCATTTCATCAGATGTGAACTACGCGTGCAGACACACCCTCGGGCCTCTGCATGAGATGCATGAAAGGGAGGGTAGTGTTCTCACCAATATAACCCACCACGAGACGCCGCTCCACTCCCACCGAGAGGCTGCAGTCAGAACACTGACAGTAAACCAGGGGAGAGACTGGAACCTTCGAACATCACCGGTGGGAATGTGCGATGGTCCCGTCACTTGGGAGAACAGTCTGGCGGCCTCTGAAGATGTTCAGCAGGCAGCCGCCCGCGACGGGAGCAATTCTGCTCCCACGTACGTGGCCAACACAAAGGAAAATATACGTGCACGTGGAAACTTGTACCCAGCTGTTCACGGCAGCAGCGGCACAACCGCCGAAAGCCGGGAACAGCCCACGTGACAGCAAGCGATGGAGGGTTAGCACACACGGGAGTCCTGCGCGGCCACACGCAGCAGTGCAGCTCTCACACCTGCCCTGGACCTGCCCCGCCAGAGAAGCCAGGTGGGCGCGCCGTGTGTTCATCTGGGGGCCATGAGGACATGGTGCCCACCGGCTGCAGAAGGAAGAAGAAGGTTCGAAGCAGAGACCCTAACCCTTCGATACTTATCAAGAGGCCAAATCCACAGCTCAGCCTCACACCTTCCCGATGTCTGTCCAGATACCAGCAGAGTCCCATGTTCTCTCACTGGCCGCACAAAAGTACACCCCGTGTCACCTGAGAAGATTTCTGTGCCCGCCTGGAAAAGGAGATTTGGAGCTGAGCCCCACAGCACAGCTGCCCCTTGACAACCCAAGTGCTCATTGTGCAGCCGACGCTGGAGAGACAAACTGGGCCACGGCAGGCGCCGATGTGCTCACGTCTTCCCAGCAGGCCAGGAGCACCTGCAGTGCAAGCCAGTGCGTCGGCCGTGATGTGCGATGGGAGGGCCTGAGAAGGCCATCACGGAGCAGGAAAGATGAGCTGCTGTGTGGGTGAGACGCACACGTCTGGAAATGTGTGATGTCTCTATGCGTATGTGCGCGGGTGTGCTGCGCTCGTGTGTCCATGCGTGGCTAGGTGTCCACGTGCATATGAGTGCATGCGTGTGTGTACGACATGTGGGTATGCACGACAAGCTGTGTGCACGTGCATAGTGCAGATGCCCACACTCTGTACCCGTGTGGGTATACACGTGTCTCACCTGTGGGCGTATGTGCATGTCTGTCCGTGCACTCGTATGTGCATGCATGCATCTGAGCACGGATGCGTGTGTATGTGTGCACCGGTGTGGGCGAGATGTGCCAACGAAAAGGGCAGCGTGTGCAAGACCACTCAGGCAGCGGAAGGAGCGGGAAAGACTCAGCCCCTCTCTAGTGGCTCCTCAGCCATGTCCCTAACCCGCCTCCCCACTCAGTCCCTGCTGGGCTCTGACCCAGGCTCAGCAGGATCCACTCTGGCCCTGACCTAACCCTAACCCTAACCCTCCAGAGCCCCCAGGCCATGACCTGACCTTCCCACTCCCGCTGGACACTGGCCCTGCGCCCCGCCCCCAGGGCAGCGGCCTCAAGGACGAACTCCGGCACCCCCAGGCCCAGCCGGCTCCCCAGGTGTTTCCCAGCTCCCAGTCCAGGTGTGATGACGGTGCTGACCCCAGGAAGCTAACAGCCCTGAGCCGTCCCCTACCTGAAACTCCTCCTAACCGAGGGAGGGGCTCCCCGTGCCTGCACTCTTGGCACAGACCGGGAGGTCCACGCGGAACACCTGCTGCCTTCCGGGTGCCCGGGATTCGGTGGGTGCCAGGCAGCGTGCCCCTGTGAACATCGGCCGCCCAGCACGGAGTCTCCAAGGGGCTTCCCTGGAGGAATGCGCCCCTGTTTTCACCCTTCCTTGCTGGGGGAGCAGCATGCTCTGCGAGACCAGTGGGAACTCTCGGTGGGAGCATAAGGAATCAGCACCCGGATTCCTGCTGACCAACCCCTTCCAGCAACCTTGAGGTCGGGCCTGCATCCCTAGGGTGCACCGTGACACATGCTCGTAACCTATTCCCACTCTTGTGAGCCTCCTGGAGGACAAGGAGGACAAGTCCCTGGAGATGGGGCTGGTCCTGCGGACTCCACACACCTCCCCTCTCCCTATGCCCCTTGCTGTGTTGGGAGCATCTCCAGTGTTTGGAAGGCTGAGCTCCCGTCTAGATGTCTCCAGTGCCCCTCAAGACCATCCAGAACTATCCAGAACTAGTCTGCCCCCGCGGCTGGAATCTCTTCCCTCTCTGCGTTCTCAGGACAGATTTAAGTTTCCACAGCAAAGGTGGCAGCCGTCAGGGCCTGAGTCCCCACTCGTTCACACCTTTCCCGCAAAACATGCTTGTGAGCTCTCCCACATAGACACCCCCTAGCCCCCCTCATGAAGTCTTGTGGACACAGTGGAGCCTTGGTGCGTTTTGGGGCTGTGGGCTGGCTGGAGTAGCCACTTGCTCCTCTGCATTGCCCCCCATGCCCCCTGACCACCCCTGTCACAAAATTTGACTCTTAGGCTTCAGTTTGCAGAAAACTTCCCTTCAGTGGGATCCATTTCACAAACTCCTTCCCTTCAGTGGGATCCATTTTTACAGTCCTATTATTGGGGTCACCCTGAGCAGGCTCTATCTGCCATCACCAGGAGCTTCTGTGGGGCACAGTCACCCACCTCTGGTCCAGCTCCCAGCTCAGATACTAGAAGACCGGACTGGGCCCCAGCAAGGCCCACCGCTGCTCCTGGATGAGCCCACCTCTTCCTGGTGCAGAGGGCTATGCTGTCCGGCCCCCTCCACCAGCGTGTACAAGGCTTCTGTTGCACACGGGCAGGGCCTCTCTCGGCTGGTGAGCTGCTGTGCCTGCTGCACCCAAGGGCATCCTGGCATGTGTCTCCACCCACCACCCTGTCCTCTCCTATTCCTTACATCTTGTGAGAACGATCTTGAAGCACCCTGACTCACCACCTGGTTGAATGACTTAGAAAACAAACCAGAGTAGCAGCCCCACGTCAGCCCTGACCCCTCCTGACCCCCACACCGGTTCCCGCAGGGTCCATCTTCTTCACTATGAGCTCCTGATGGGTGAGAATTGGCCCATCAGGGCAGCCTGACGCAGCCACGGGTAGCCTTTCTGGGAGTGCGGCCCAGGTGTCCCTGGAGCAGAGGTCTGTAGAAATGCCCCCTCTTCAAAGCAAAACATGCTGTGAGCTCTCCCACGTAGACACCCCCCAACCCCCCTCATGAATTCTTGTGGACACAGTGGAGCCTTGGTGCGATGCTCCACTGCATTGGAGCAACGTAGGGTGATGCTACCTGTCCTGTCAGTAGCCCCAGGGTTGGGCTGGCAGAACAAGGGGCCGTGGCTGTGCAGGTCACCTGGTCTGAGCGGCCTTTGCTGCAACCTCCCTCTGAATTGCTGGGTTGCAACCTGCCAAGGGAGAGGATGAGTGAGCTGCACGCACGGTGTGAAATTCCCCCCATGCAGAGGTGAGGAAGCAGGACAAGGCCGTGGGTGAGGAAGGGAAGGGCTGACTTGGGTAAATCAGAAACTTCCAGAAAAGTATCCCCACCAAGGCCTTGCATGTCCTTCCTGCTTTGGTTCCACTGCCAGCGATCCCAGCATTTCAGGTTCCTGCCCACGGCCTGTGTGGCAAGACTAGGAGGGTGGGTGGCTCCGGCAGGGGCAGACACCGCTGGGCTGAGCTAGCAGTCAGATGGCCCCTCGCAGGGCAGCTTTCCACTGGAAGGGGGACGCTCCCTGCACGGGGCCTGCTGGCCTCACAGGAGGACACCCCTGCCCTCCCCCGCTCTGACCACCTCCCTTCGGCTTCAGGGGTCTGCTCAGGGCGCAGCAGATGCCCCAGTGGGGTTTCATCACTGCATCTACCGGCTCCTGGTTCCCTCCGTGAACGGTGACCCTGAAGGTCACCCGGCAGATGGTGTGTGAGGCTTCAGACCTGGCACCCCCGCCCCCGCATGCACTGGGGCAAGACTCTGGAGGCCGGGATGCCGCCTGTGCACAGAGGGGCCTCCAGACTTGAGCCCTCAGCAGTGTGGTGCAGACGCTGCCCTGGGACGTCGGGCGGCCGCCGCTGGCTGTGAGACGCTTGTAACCCACCTGCCTGTCCTGAGCCCCCTGCTCCCTGGAGCCTACGGAACCGGGTCGGTGCGTTGCCTGCAGCTCACTGGGCCAAGTTTCCACAGCCCTGGCTTAGAACAACAGGAACGCGGGCTCTCTGGGTTCAGGCCTGAAGTCGAGATGCACGTGGGCAAGGCCGCGCTCCCCCTGGCCGTTCCAGCGGCGAGGGTCCCACTGCCTCTCCAGCTCCTGGGGATGCTGGCAGGCCTAGGCTCGTACATGCCCTGCTCCGGCCTCTGCCTCCGTCTCCGTGGCCTTCTGCCCTGCATTTTGTCTTCTCCCTTTTCCCCTTCTTGCTGTGTCCTAGGCCATAAACCATAGATCTGGAGCCTGGAGTGGCTGTGGGAAGTGCCGAGTCCAATAGTACCTGAGTCCTTCCCCACCGAGGACGTGGACTCTCTCCCACTGAGGATGCCGTACTTTCAACTATTGTGACTATCCAACCGAATTCATTAAAGCTTTTATTTTATTTTTTAAGGTTTTATTTATTTATTCATGAGAGACACAGAGAGAGAAGCAGAGACACAGGCAGAGGGAGAAGCAGGCTCCATGCAGGGAGCCCGATGCGGGACTCGATCCCGGGTCTCCAGGATCACGCCCCGAGCCAAAGGCAGGACCAAACCACTGAGCCACCCTGGAATCCCAAAACCCCCATTTTTAATTGTAGTAAAACACAGAATATGTTTACCCTCTTTACAGTTTTCGAGCATACAGTTTAGTAGTAACTATTTTCTGTTTTGTGTAACAGATCTCTAGAATCTTCTCATCTTGTAACGCTGAAACTCTGCCCCTTAAACAGACCCCATCCTGTCTTCCCAGCCCTTGGCACGCACGATTCTACTTGCATTTTCATGAATTGGGCCCCAATTCATTCAAATATGTCTTGAGATCCTGCTTTCTTTTTTTTAATTTTAAGATTTAAAATGTTTTGTTTGTTTTAGAGAGAGAGGTGGGGAAGGGCAGAGGGAGAAGGAGAATCTTACGCAGACCCCGTGCCCAGGGTGGAGCCCGATGCAGGGCTCCACCTCACAACCCTGAGATCATGACCTGGGCTCAAATCCAGAGTCGAATCCGTAACTGACTGAGCCACCCAGGTGCCCCAAATTTTTATTTTAAGTCATCTCTGCGCCCAATGTGGGGTTCAAAGTCACAACCCCGAGATCAAGAGCTGCGTGCTCCACGGACTGAGTCAGCAAGGTGCTCCTGAGATCCTGCTTTCAGTTTTGGATATGTGCCCAGAGGTAAGATCGCTGGGTCAGACGGTCGTTCCATTTTTAGTTTTTGGAGGACCCTGCATGCTGTTTCCCACAGTGGCTGCACCATTTTACATTCCGACCAGCACAGCCAAGGGCTTCAATCTCTCCACATACCCACTCTTCCTGGTTGTCTCCTGTTTTTTGATAGTGGCCGTCCTGATGGGTGTGAAGTGGTATTTGTGCTTCCGATGTGCATTTCTTTAACAATTAGAGATGCTGAGCATCTTTTCATAGATCTGTTGGCCATCTGCGTGTCTTCTTGGAGAATGCCTCTTCAGGTCTGCCTATTAGGAGGCCACTTGTTTTTGTTGTAGTTGTAAGAGTTCCTTGTATATTGTGAATATCAACCTCTTATCAGAAATAGGATTTGCAATTATTTTCTCCTATATGTCTCCTTTTCACTCTATGGATTCCTTTGTGCAGAAGCTTTTATTTATCTTTTTAAGATTTTATTTATTCATGAGAGACACAGAGAGAGGCAGAGACACAGACGGAGAAGCAGGCTCCATGCAGGGAGCCCGATGTGGGACTCGATCCCAGGATTCCGGGATCACGCCCTGAGCCGAAGGCAGATGCTCAACCGCTGAGCCACCCAGGCCTCCCCGTGCAGAAGCTTTTAAGTCTGTAGTCCCGTTTGTGTATTTCTGCTTTTGCTGCTTGTGTTTATGTGCCCTTTTCATAACCTGAGTGGAGAACAGGTGTTATTGCCCCAAGTCCACCAAATTCATCCCAAAGCAAAGGCACAGACATATTAGTAAGCAAGGAATGTCTCCATATCAAGCATAAACATAGACTTTTGCTGAGAATTTTCATTAATGTTTGTTTTGACTCAATGACAAGACTTTCAAAAAGGTAATAATATGGTGGAAAAGTTCCTGTACATCATCCATCGAAAGTACCCCGAAGTCAGCAGTTTATATTAGCTTTATCCTGGATCAGAGCCTGGATCATGGTTGCAAAACAAACTAAACTGGATGGCTTACAACTACAGAAATCTATCCTTTTCCAGTTCTGGAGACCAGAAGCCTGAGACCTAGGCAGGGCAGGACCACTGAGGTCCAGGTTGGGCAGGGCTGTGCTCCCTGCGGCGGTTCCAGAGGGCAGGGGTCCCTCCTGTCTCTTCCAGCTTCTGGGGCTCCAGGCGTCCCTGGGCTGGTGGCTGCGGCCCTGCCTCTCTGCCTCGTCTTCACGTGGCTCCTCCTCTGTGTCTCTTGTAAGGGCACCTGTGATTGGATTTAGGTCCGTGTTCATCCAAGGTGGTGCCAGCTCAAAGTCCCTCATTTAGGGCAGCTGGGTGGCTCAGCGGCTTGGCGCCGCCTTCGGCCCAGGGCGTGATCTTGGAGACCCAGGGTCGAGTCCCACGTCAGGTCCTCTGCGTGGAGCCTATTTCTCCCTCTGCCTGTGTCTCTGCCTCTCTCTCTCTCTCTCATGAATAAATAAAATCTTTTTTAAAAATTCCTCATTTAATGTATCTGCAAAGATACTTTTCCAAATAAGGTCACTTTCACATGTTCTGGGAACATATCTCTTGGGGTCCACAACTGAACCCACTATTTGGGTACAAGATAACCCTTTCATCCTAGGGGATGCGTAAGGTCTTCTATGGACTGGTGCTGACAGCTATACTGTGGGCATGTGCGTCTGGGGACACTCAAAGCATCTGTGAGGGAGGACCCCAGGCCTGGCTCCATCAGAAAGGGGGCTCATCCACCACGAGAACAGTTACGCCATGCTTTCCGTGGGTGCCAAGAGCAGAATTAGTCACCTTGGAAAGCTGGTTCTTGTGTAATTTCATGATTAAAAACCTCATGTAACCAATAATTGCAGGTTTAGAGCAATCGATTGCTGGCACATGATGACAACACTGTCACTTTCGGCTCCACAAGACTCCATTAGGAACGCTGCAAACAGGGAAGACTTGGCGATTCAGAAAGTTGGTTGCCATGGGAACCGAGCAGGCTTGTCACGGTTGTCAAGGAAACTCCTCCTCAGCGCTGAAGGCAGAAGTGGGCGGGCCCTAAACTCCGGGCGATCCTCTCAGAGGGGCCCCTGCTTTCAAGCCATTTACCTGACCCATGGTCTGCAAGGACACGTTCCGCGTGGGCTATGGCTTGGGGAAAAGTCTTAGGAAGTCGTATTTTTTGTCACAGTCCTGGAGGGGTTTGCAAAGCACCTTTGTTTTTAGGGAAACTGTGTTACTGCAGTGGAGCGCCCTGGCACAGCAGGGCTGACCGTCGAAGGCCATGTGTTCGTCATGTGAGTCTAGGGCCAGTGGGTCTCCAGGACCCAGGCTCTGTCCGTCTGGTCTCTCCTTCCTCCTTCTGGGTGGAGGGTTCCTGCCAGCAGGGGATGGGGCTGCTGGGGTGATCACACAGGAGCCGACCCCTCATCCTAAGACCCTCCTCAATCCTGCTATGTCCCCTTAGTAACACCTAGAGAGGCGGCATCCACACCGCAAGGTGACGTTAGCCTGGGAAGTGCAGTGGAGACATGGGCAGGAAAAAGGAAGAAAAACAGGGTCTGGTGGGGAAGCTCTGGCACAGTGGGGTCGCCAGGGCACAACAGTGAGGTCCCTGGGGTGCCACAAGGGTCATCGGGGCACCACAGTGGGGTCGTCGAGGTGCCATAAGGGTCACCGGGGCGCCTCAGTGGGATCGCCGAGGTGCCATAAAGGTCACTGGGGCACTGCAGTGGGATTACCGAGGTGCCACAAGGGTCACTGGCGCACCACAGTGGGGTTGCTGAGGTGCCACAAGGGTCACCAGGGGGGCACCACGGTGGGGTCACCAAGGTGCCACATGAGTCACTGGAGCATCTCAGTGGGTTGCCGAGGTGCCTGCCACAAGGGTCATCGGGGCACCTCAGTGGGGTCGCCAAGGTGCCACAAGGGTCACCAGGGCACGGCACCATGGTGGGGTTGCCATATGAGTCACTGGGACACCACGGTGGGGTCACCAAGGTGCCACAAGGGTCACCGGGGTGCCATAGTGCAGTCACTGAGGTGCCACAAGGGTCACTGGGGTGCCATAGTGCGGTCACTGAGGTGCCACAAGGGTCACTGGGGTGCCACAAGGGTCATTGAGACACCACGGTGGGGTCGCCGAGGTGCCACAAGGGTCACCAGGCACCATGGTGGGGTCGTTGAGGTGCCACAAGGGTCACTGGGGTGCCATGGTGGGGTCGCCGAGGTGCCACAAGGGTCACTGGGTACTGCAGTGGGCTCACCAGGGTCTCATGCAGTCTCTGGTTCCCTCTGTTATAGGAGTTACAGATGTGTATGGACTCTCTGATGTTTCCTTGTTCTGGAAATCCTATAGAAGGTGGCTCACACGTCCAGCTATGCTCTGGGGGTGGTCACAGCAAAGTTCTGTGGTTCAGCCTGGAGGTGCCAACGCAGGCGCACACACCGAGAACCAGCGAGAGTGAAAACGTGTTGTGCGAATGTGGACGGGGTGCGGTAAACGTGAGGCACCTAAAATCTCTTCTATTGCTTTTAAAAGACATAGTCACGTAGTATAAGCTTTAGTGCGTTTGTGAACAATGGAACCAGTACCATTACCGTGGCGCCTGTGCTGCGCTTTGGAGACGCAGGCGCGGTGGGTTGCGTGGTGCGCGCCCCTTGGTCTGCACCCCAGATGAGCAGTCAGCCTTCCGGGCACACTTAGGGTGCTTGTAACACTTGCTGCTGTGGAGCGTGTGCTCAGGTGAACATAGTGGTAACGAGACACCCCAGTGACTGGGGGCGAGGCTGGTGGTGTTTCCCACCCCGCCTTCCCAAGAAGCTGTGGGTAGAATGGCCATGTTTACACCAGCCAGTGCGTTTGAGAAATGCAAGCAAGCAAGTCCCTGTCATCACACGTGCTTGGAAGCGGAACGGTCGGTACCATGTTGGTGGTGAAGCGGCACAGGTAACAACCAAAAGGGTCACGAGTGTCGGTAACCTGCAGACATGCTCACCCCTGGGTTTGAGTGCCACCTAAAAACCCAATGATCTCCCCTTGTGTTCCCCAGGCAGCCTAGGGCCAGGGGTACAGGACGGTGGCCACGGACACGGTGTTGTGCAGTGTGCCTCCCACGGGGCACTCGGCAGCTCCAAGTGATGCAGCAGAGCGGCCGCTGCTCCCACTCAGGGGTCCCATGAGGCCAGGGGGTGCTGACAACCCCCAGGTGCCACTCCTGGGTCTGGCCCCCACAGGGAGATTCCTGCTGGGGGGCCGGCACCCAGAGACTGGCTGAGGGCATGGTGGTCCCTCAGGGCAGAGCGTGCACTTGCACTCAGACCCCGGTGGTGGCTACACAGTCGGAATCCACTCCTGCTGCTGGGGCAGCTGGGAAGTGGCCTTGAAATGAAGGAAGCTGCTCGGCGGTGCAGAGCACGGGGTGGAAGGGCAGCCAGTGTGAGACGGCATGGTGGGGGCCGGGGCCCGGCGGCACGCCCAGCAAGGACACAAGTCGGTGCGGCTCGCACGGGAGGCTTTCCTGATCCCGCGCTGTGGAACAGCCGGGCGGCCCGGCACCCCCGCCCGACGGCACTGCTGCCCTTGGGAGAGCAAGGCTCCCCTGCTCTAGGGCCCGAGCAGATGGCGGAGGGGGTTGGGACTCCGCGTGGAGGTGTGCTTGGGACTGGCTTTGCCGCTTAGCAGCTTGTGACCCACGTCCTCCCGGGTCCTGGGTTGCTAGAGCGTTCACCAAGTGTGTGAGGAGTGTCCCAGCCCCCGGACTGCTGTGACACGCATGCGAGGGCCTGGACACAGAGTAGCTGCTACAGAGAGGGCGCTCATGCCACCCAGCAGGTGCGGCAGAAGGCAAGGAGCCGAGGCCTGCTTCCCTCCCGTTCCTGTCCCTGCGGGCCCTGGGGCCGCGGCTCTAGACGACAGGGCGGCCGGCTCTGTCAGGTCCGGTACCTGGTTTTCACGGCATGTTCATGCCCCCACAACACATACCCCAGACTGGGCAGCTCAGGCAACAGGTATTCATTTCTCAGGGTTGCGACATGTGAGGTTGGACGTGCGGGATCGGGGGGGTGGGGGCAGGCAGAGCTGGTTCTCCCTGAGGCCTCCCTCCTGGGTGTGTAGACGCTGTGTTCTCGCTGTGTCCTCCTCTCCTAAGGACCCCCAGTCTACGGGATCAGGGCTCGCCCTCCTCTTATTTCACCGTGACCACCCGACTAAAGACTCCCTCTCCAAAGACAGTCCCATTCCGAGGTCCCGGGCCAAGGTCTTCAATGTATGTATCTTGGGGAACGTGGTGTGGCCCATAACATCCGCTCACGGACGGAGGGAGGTGCCCACACGCGCTGTGTGCGAATCGGCTGGGGAACCGGTCTATGAAGCAGCAAGGGAGCCGGCCCCCTTCTGGGTGAGCAGGTTGGGGTATCAGGCTGTGTCATCCGATGACTGTGGTGTCCGTGTGACCGGCGCACACAAGGGCTCATTGTCAGGAGGTGCGGGGCCGACAGCCTCAGCAAGGATGTCTGGGCCTCTCAGCAGCAGCAGCCCCCCCCACCCCCATAAGACACTTCACGTAGAGGGAAAGCTTTGCGTGGAGTTTAGGCGCATGAGTCTCACGGTCTCCTTGGTGCTTGGAAACCTCTCCTTGGGGCTGGACGTGAGGTGACCACGTGTCAGGAGCCTCCTCTGGGCTCTACAGAGGAATGAGGCCCAGGCCTGGGGCTGGGGGCAGCGCTGTGCCATATGGGGGAATCCGTGTGGGACCCGGGGAGATAGACTTTGGCGGTAGATATGACCGATGTGACTGGGGCACAAAGAGCGGGGGCAGACGAGGACAGTGCTGCGTACGTGGGCTCAGCAGTGAGGCTATGGGGAGGGGCAGACACCAGCCCTTGAAGCCAGAGTTCGCTCTTCAGGCACGCTCATGACTCCCCGTGGTTGGATCGAGGCATCGGTCTGGGGACAGGAGATGGTGCGGTTGTGGTCGGGGCAGGAGGGTCCTGAGCACCCCTATGCCCCGTGCAGGGGACTGTGGCTCTGAAGGAAGGAGCTCAGACACACAGGCGGAATGGCAGCCTCATAGTCTATCCAGAAACTTCGGGTCCCTCAGCACAGCCCCATTGCCATCTAGTCAGGGCGGATGGCGCGGCTGCAACGTGCATGGCTGCCACATAGCTGCGTGGGCATCCGGGACACGCTGCAGCGGGCGCTGTGCCGCCGAGGCTCTGCAGGCCCCACGCTCAGCATCCCTGTCCTCAGACTGGGCAATCCCCACGCAGGTGAA